>NW_028324217.1:21516536-22717113 GCF_054372755.1 Phalangium opilio | reverse complement strand
ATATAATTAGATTTTGAATAGTTTTGTAAAACTCTCAAACCATGAAATTATAATGAAGTTTCTACTTTTCATTTGAAAGTAGATTTTGATTGATAATTTATTTATGTACTTTTCGTTTATTTTGCAACAATTTCTTGCTAGTTTTTTCCCCACAATAGTTTTTTCCCCACAATTTCTTCCTAGTTTTTTTCCCCACAATTTCTTCCTAGTTTTTTTCCCTACAATTTCTTCCTAGTTTTTCCCCCACAAATTCTCCCTAGTTTTCCCCACAATTTCATTATTTTCTCGCTTACATTTTACACCAACATCTCCGTATATTTCAAGGGCAAATTTCCTGTTTCCTTAATTTACCATTTTTTAGTGATCACCCCTAACAACGCAAGTTAGGCTGGGTTCTCTTTAAAAAGGAGAGACTTTCTCGAGAAGGATAATTGAGACATCAGTCAAGTTACTGACGAATCTGTCACGCTTGGTGATTGTTGTATCACTAACCTCGTACCAGCTGTTATCTTTTCGAATAAAATTCAGATAGTGACCTTGGTTTAAAGATGAACCTTTATGAATGATCACGCCCCTAGTTTTGTAAACGCTTTGGTTTAAAACCACTTTCTGATTTTCGAATCCCGATATTTTGGTTAAAATCTTAATAGGGTGACCATTTACTACAGTATCTCTTGGAAGCCACAGAAATACGTACTTACTGGCAGAAATCAATACATCACGTTCATTAATTTCTCTGTGTTTACAAGTTCCGCATGCCATCATTGCTGGTCTCATCCTTTCGATTAATAGTTTCCAATCAATTTTAGCGAGGTTTGGCAAAGGAAGAGTGAAGATGCAGCTTTGGATAATGTTTCCAGAACTTTTTTCAAGGTGACAGTTCGGGCATTTGGTAACGTTTTGCGACTTTGTCCATAATAGTTCTTGAAGAGCGTCAGAGTCACAAGTTTCCATTTCTTCGCAAAGTTTTGGCAAGAGAACCCATAAGAATTCACTAGCATCTTGTTGTTGTTTGTGGGTAAAAGGCAGACCAACAGCCGTTCGCAAATTGAAACCATCGTCGCCAGAACTCGAATTTGAATTTTCAACATGCTCAATAGTGTTACGAAGGCAAGTCAAAATAGGCTTATCGCTGAATGATCCTTTATGCCCTTTAACCATGTTTCTTAATTCTGGAATCAGTAAGAGCAATTGCAAAACGCTATTTGCGTAGCACGTTACTCCATCTCCATTTTCAAATCCTTTCAAGGGAAAAATGTCTACACTTTGAAGACCTAGTCTAATCTTTTTATTTGGTCTTTCTTTTGCCGTTTTATCAGATCGCTCTCCTTCACCTTCTAAAATACTCTTCGACGTTGGCCTTTTTGTACCTCTCTTTGCTTCCGATCCCACTATTTCTATAAGTGGAAGATCAGGTCTGTGTTTTTGACGCAGCCTGTTATACTCCGCAATGGCTCGTCCATCTGCCATAATTTTATTCGGGTCTAACTGCAAGAGATGGAGACCGGCCAAGGAAGTCACTCGCGATAGAGCAACGTATGCCATGCCGGTTCCAAATAAACTTGATCCCAAATCCATAATTGCGCATTTTAAACTCATTCCCTGGCTTTTGTGTATAGTAATGGCGTATGCCAAGATTATGGGGAATTGCGTTCGTTTCACGTATACATTGGTCATTAGCAAGAACTTGACGCTCATTTTCTCGACTACAAATTCGGGCTTATTGTTCTCGTCGTTTGATTCCCGATCTACTCTGATCCGGATACCAATGATGTTTCCACGGTCGTTCTTTTGGAATCCCGTTATAACGGCCATGGTGCCGTTAATAACACCTTCTTCGAAATTGATGTTTCTCCTAACCATTACTCGAGATCCAACGCATAGATACAGCTTGCTCTCAAGACCTCCGGTTTTAGACGGCTCATTGTCTAACATTTTGAGTCTCCTGACAATGTTTTTGGTAATTTTTTTGTCGTAATTAACGAGTTTGTCTTCGCATTCAACGCATTCAACTTTCTGTCGGCTTTCTTCGAGCATTTTTATGTTGAATTTATCGCACATGGCCAATTTCGGCATCAAACAGATGGGATGAAATCCTTCTTTAACCAGCTCAACGTAAAGATTCATAGCCACCTCAATTTTGTTCCCTCCCGGAACTAGTCTACTTTCTAAGGTTGAAACGTCATCTTTCGTAACAGTTCCAATTCTAATTCGGTTAAGTAGGTCGCCATAAACTCTGTCGCCAGCCTGTCGTACGTTTTGCGTTAGTTCATCGTATTGGAAATACTTCCAAAGATCAGTGCCACCAATGCTATTAAATCTTAGTCTCGCTTCCTGGGAAGTGACTTTTAAAAACGCGGGATTACCCTGTACAGGCGGCAATTGGAAGAAATCTCCAAAAACGAGAATGCAAACGACACCGCCGAAAGGCTTGTTCATTTCCCAAAATTCATTTAGCCTCAAATGAACGTAAGTTAGTAAGACCGAAGACACCATAGAGATCTCATCGACTATCAAGAGTTTCAAATTTCCCAGAGTTTGTTTCATAATGGAAATATTTTCGGAATTGAGGGAATGGTATTCCGCGGTACGCCCATGTTCTACTGGCAACATAAGTAACCTATGCAACGTTACGCCGTTGACATTTAGAGCAGCCAAGCCCGTGGGAGCGGCGATCGCGACGCTACCGGCATTTTTAAAGTGGCGTCTAACGGCGTTGGCGATAGTGGCAATAAGAAAGGACTTTCCAGTGCCACCCGGACCAGACACAAAATGGCAAAAATTTTCCTTTTGCCCTCCCTCTTGAGTGAAGTGATCCATGACTTTGTCGTACACCCTTTTTTGATCAGTGTTGAGTAGCACAACTTGGTCTAGTGTCATGCCCTCGAAATCAATTTCCATAGCGGCTTCGACATCGTGCATCGCATTTTCCGTTTCAACGACGATTTCTTTCCCTTGAAGGGCATTTTCATCGTCATAGCTTTCTGTATCCGAAAAAGCTGAAGTCTCTTTAGCTTTTTCGGAGGCTTTGCGCTTCTTTTCAACTTCTTTGGAAACCGAAAATTTCTCTTGGTATTCTCTCATGGGTTTTAGCGTCGTTAATGCGCTTTTGAAAGCTTCAGCGTAGGTTGCAAATTCGCCCAATAACTCAGTTTCGTTTCGCCATGGTTTGAACAGAATAAGTAGAGAGTGGCAGTACTTTTCTGGTTCCTCTATTGGGTCGTGAACGTAATGTTCTATTATGTAGGGCTTAATCCTCTTTCTCATCAAACCGAGATTATTTTTCAACTCGATTACATTTTCAGATTTTTTCGCTGCCTCCGAGTACTTGACGTAGTCGTAAAATCGGCCGAACTCGCGCAAGCTTAAATCTTCCAAGCTATCGGGTCTGTTGGGATACTTATCGTCCACAAACCCTGGTTGGCAAATGTCTTCGCTTTCAGGATCAATTTCCCTCAAGCGCGCAAGATCCTTGTAACATTTCAAAACTTTGGATCGGTTTTCCTTCACGTTAGTGTTAATAAATTTGGTGCTGTCAGACTTTTGAAACAATTTCTGACCCAACATCATGTCCAAGGCTTCGTAAATACCGACCGATTTATTTGTGAAAGATTTCAGTCCATAAGCGAACAGTCTTTTAGACAAGCTTTCGTGTGCCAACTCTGCGAAACACTGATCCATTTCAGCCCGATCTCCCTTTGTCACGTACGACGTGACGTATATCGCCACTTGTTCCGAGGAATCGGCGACAAACTGCAAATCCATATTGGCTTTCAATGCCAAAAGTAATGCCGGATTGTAGTCATTGATAAAAACTTCGCTCTCATTTCTGGGCAAATCATATAGGCGTTTCTGGCTTCGTTTCATTTTACGATGACGCGTAACTGATTCAGCAGAGTTCAATGTCGCAACGTTTGTAACGTTTCGAGGAAAACCGTAACGACACACTTTGAGCTCCTTATTTCCTCTCTTAACCTTTCGGTAGCAACTGCTGCAACATTTATGTGTTTGAAATTTTTTTACTAGCCGGTAAAGTTCTGGACTTTCAGCAGCTTTTGGGATTGAACACGTGACATACTTCTGCACGTATTCTAAAATAGCTATTGCCGAAGAGGAACCAATCACGGGAGCTTCCTCGGCCCACAACAAGCAATGGTAATGGGCTAAGCCGCGAGATTGGTACTCGACGCGCACAAAATGATGCGCTATCGGTCCAAGAACCGGATTCTCTTTACAAAGCACAAAGTTGCTTAGGAGAGACCTCACTTTGTTGTGAAAATGTAAACTAACGCTAAGAGGATCTAAATTTAATAGTTCAGCCACCGACATAGATTCGATCCCTGGCACGTCAGCATTCACTCGTCGTAGGTGGTCGTGAAGTTCAGTGTCATCGTATTCGGCCGGATTAAAAGTTAAAAGCCAAGTAGGGGGGCCATACTCCCTAATCATGGCCAAAACACATTTGAGAACTTTATACCAATAATCCTTGGTTCCTCGAATGTGGGCCATGAAAGTCGCTAAATTGCTCTCGAGCTCCGAATCTCGAGAATCAACTTGATTCACGAAATCATTGACCGATACGTTCATGGGTTTTTTCACGCGTAGAACGTAATTCAAACTACTGTTAATGGATTTCATTTCGGCCTCTTGGTATAAATGGAACATAAACGCATAATCACGTCTAAACATTGGATTCGCGTTCAAAAGACGAGAAAGTCGGTATTCAGTTTCCGTCATTTTCCCAAACGGTCTTTCGTCGTGCTTGCCATAGCGAGCCATTGGGAACAAGTGCACGAATGACATGTATTCTAGATTTTTGTCCCAATTACTGATAGGCTCGGCTTCGACACGCTTCATTTGGTAAGAAGCCAACAAATCTTTTGACGGCTGAACATTCACCGGGTGAATTGTATAGTGATCGTACAGCTCATTCACTTCATCTTTTGAGAGTTTTCGCAACAGTGCCTCAGGTTGAGTTAAAATTTTATAACGGTCGTCTGGCGAAAGATTTGATTCGATCACACCATCATTGATAATATCGATATCGATTTGGTGCGATTCCGCTTGCGGATTTTTTGCAACTGTACTGAAGCCGTTTGTATTGACCTCGTCGCGGTTGTTTAACAGCGCCAGAGGATCCGTTTTCGCCAATAATTCATCGGGAGTTAATGAATTTTCGTCTTCAATAGTTCCGTTAATCTCTTCGGTGCCATAAATGTAATCCTCATTGATAAGAGTAATATCAATGTCTTTGTACAATGGATTAATTTTTTTCAGTTTAGCGACGGCCTTTTTCAAAGCATCAAGGCGAACAATTTTTTGCCAAATCTTTTAGTCACTAGTGGGCAAACCATTAACCAAGACGTGCAATTCGTGATCTTTAGGCAGTGCTGTTGGTATCATATCCAAATTTTTTTGGACTGGAATTGGCAAATATATGATTCTACCTTTCAAAGCTTTCACTGCGCCAAACTGCATGTTGGAATTAGTTTTAGTACCTAACCGGACAACAGTGTGAAATGCCTTCACAAGCTGAATTAAGGCTTTTTCAAACATGTTCAAACTCGTGACCTCGGTCGGAGGAACATCAACCCCCAAGCCGTTGAGGAAACATCTAATTGGAACCTTTCCCTTTTGCAACTCTTTAGAACAATAAGGGCATAAAAGCATGTCCATTTCTCTAAAGTCTGGATTTTTCAACAGTAGACCAGCTCTTAAAATGAGAAAGGCGTGGCTGTCAAAAACTGAAGTGCATGCTAATTTTTCCACGGTCCTCAAATCAGAATTTTTCAATAATCTAGCGCAACAATCGCAAGATGTGTCGTGAAATTCATTCGTATCACGCTCAGCTCTAGCAAATTGTTTAGCGTAGAAAGCCAAGATTTCACCCTCATCGAGACAAGGCCTTATATCGTTCTCACCGCCTTTCGTCGCCTCGTTTTCGGCATTTGACATTTTTAATCCACGTGCCTCCACAACTTTACTAATTTTGGGTATAACTTTATGAAGAAATTCGTAATCACCATGCTCAATCTCATCGGTCAATGTTGAAAAAGCGTTAAGCAACGCTCTAACGGAGTAGATTTTACTCAAAATAGTTCTAATCCCAGAGTAATGCGGAGCCAGTTCTCTGAAGGCCCTCAAGTAACTTTGGCATTCCTCGCTTTCAGAGCAATATAAGAAATGACCAAGATACGGCAAAACTTTAACTTCAAAATCTGAATCGTCCAATGGCAATTTGACAATGGATTTCTGGCAAAACTTGTTTTTGTAGGAGCAAACGTCAAAATCAGAGCCAAAAAGTTCATTTAGGTCGCTATCACTGGCCTTTGCCGCCTGGTTAATGAAAGCTACGACTTTAAAAATTGCCCGCTCTCTAACGTTGCAAATGTCGCTGCATTCCCAATACGAAGCTTTTTCTTTGGTTTCAATAAACCCAGATTCGTTAATTACGATATTCGCTTTGGGATTTTTTTCCTCTGACACGTTTTCTACTGCATTGAATAGATTCGTGACAACCCCTAAATCATTAACTTGCAAGCAGCGTTCAATGCCTTTGTTCAGTCTTTTCTGGTCAATAAAATTACCACTTTCATCAACCCATAATTCATTAACCTTTTCGCCGATACGAGAGCTTTCTCTTAACACTTTTATTAATAGACCATTTTCGTCGAACTGCAAAATTTTTTCAAAACGCGTTTCGTGGTCCTCGTTTTTCAAAATTCTGCCATCATTCCCCAAAGTAAAATATGTTGTCTGGTGATAAAAAGCTTCTTCCAGACTACTGTGAAGCCTTTTTCCTCCAATGACTTTGATAAAATTGTCACTATCCACCAATCCAATTTCTTGCACTTTCTTCGCGAAACTTTTGAAATCTTCAATAAGTAACGAGCGCCTTGCATGGTAGGCCGAATATATTCGCCTTTTTAAATAGAATGTTTTTCAAGATAGCAACTGGCATAGGAGTTTGTGGGATGCAAATTTGGAACTTTGCTTTTTACGTGAATTAGCAAAAGTTCTTTTCGTCATTAAACGGTCCGTAAGTCGCGTCACCAAAAACCGCTTGAAACTTTCGGCAATCATTTTTTTATTTTTTGTTTTAAAAATTCCTTTGTTAAAGGAGACTTTTTTAACATAATTCTTAGTCGGGTTCGCACCAACTTTTATTTGTCGAGAAGCGCCACCTATTTTAGGGGCCTGCAAAACCTTTTGAGTTTTTATTGAACTTGTCAATAAAGACTTGCGATTGAGTCCATCACTCGATTTTTTCTTCTGAAAGAGCTGTTTTTTTTTTATATAGTACCTTTTGCACTTTGATTTGTTTTTGTTCGCTAAAGTCTTAGTTTTAGCTATCAACCCTCTTTGACTTTGTTGTCTCAAACGTCTCTTGTCCCTTCTAGCTTTTTCTCGAGAAACCATTTTGAGTTTTTAAATTTAGCACACAAAGATGTGTTTCGTTGCCACAAAAAGGTCGCTTTCCAAGTCACTATAGTTATTTTTTTGCAAAGCCACAGGTCTTTTAGCAAGCCAGAGAAGGTCTATTAACAAGTCACTGAAGGTTTTCTCAGTGTGCCACAATAGGTCTATTACCAAGTCACTGAAGGTTTTTTCAGTGTGCCACAATAGGTCTATTACCAAGTCACTGAAGGTTTTCTCAGTGTGCCACAATAGGTCTATTACCAAGTCACTGAAGGTTTTCTCAGTGTGCCACAATAGGTCTATTACCAAGTCACTGAAGGTTTTCTCAGTGTGCCACAATAGGTCTATTACCAAGTCACTGAAGGTTTTCTCAGTGTGCCACAATAGGTCTATTACCAAGTCACTGAAGGTTTTCTCAGTGTGCCACAATAGGTCTATTACCAAGTCACTGAAGGTTTTCTCAGTGTGCCACAATAGGTCTATTACCAAGTCACTGAAGGTTTTCTCAGTGTGCCACAATAGGTCTATTTTATTCAGTGTTACAGAAGCCGTAAAGAAGAAAAATAGGATACAACACAAACAAAGGAAACATAAAAGAATACAGCACAAACAACGAATAAAAATCAACAGAAATCTTACTTTAATAAATCCTCAAAGCAGCAAAGTTAAGCTTAGAACGCTTTTAAAAAAGCGTAAACCCTAAGCAACCCTTGCAGCAAAACTAATTAAACGGCTTGGAGAAAAGTAGGCCTATAACCTAGAATTCGTGAAATAAATTCAAAAATACAAGAATTTATCTGTCCTCGAGCCAAAAATGAACACGAGACAAGTGTCAACGTGTTATATTTTCCAGCTAGCTTATGATCAGTTCAGTTCAGTTTAGTTTGAAATGTTATCGAAGAAATTTGCAAATGTTAGAGAGAGGCTGAGTTTGATTGTCGTTTCCGTGGGATATTTTGCGTGGAGTAGATTTATTGTCGTGTAAACGAAAATTCTTATTAAAATACACCAATTCTCTCTTTGGATCACTTAATACTACTCCATGGTAATAGATTGCTAGTACTCCACGGATAACGCAAAAGATTGTAAGGCCAACCCCTTCTTCCACGGTAAGACCTACAAACAGCGCCCCACTCAGATGCGGAGAATAACCCTCCATTGAAATTTGTGTTTTTTTAACCATCATCCATGGTTTTAGTCAAGCCTTGGTCGATCTTTCTTGTTTCTATGACTTCAAAGTTAAATTTTAATTTTATTTATTATGTGAGAGCTTTTCTTTTAATTTTACCAAATTTCCGGGTCCCGCGAACGTAATTTATACAATTTTAATGTTGCCGTATCGCAATGCACACTTTGGTAACATCCTTGAACGTTCAATTAAATGCTACGTTTCGAAATTAGTAAACTTATAGCCAACTTAGGCCAATTAATTAATTATAGTTGGATTTCAGTAATAATCTAGTGAGTTGAACTACGTCTTTATTCAAGGCCAATATAATATGACTCTTGCTTTGATTTGAAATGACTTAAAACAACAACTTGCACATTGCTACCCATTCCCATATCAACGATCCACGTCTGTCTAAAGGTATGAATTAAAAAGTGGCTAACAAAAATGCAAAACGCCATTGGATTTTCTAGAAAGATGGAGTTTGAGAAATATTGTTGAAATTATTAACAGCCAAATTCACAACTAGGCCTATGACCAGGATATAAATTTGAGTTTTGATTCAAACATTAAACGTGCGTCTAAATAGTATGGAAGAAAACTCGCGTGGAATGTTCAATCTGAAGAAGTGGTAAAATTCAGGTAGAGTTGAGCTTTACATTTGGTGACATATTTCCTGTTTCAATACTTCCTTCGTTGCAGGGTGGCATGACTGTATGTAAAAGGGAGTTTAGTGAATAAATACTGAAACCGACAAGTATCACGTTGCAATTGGAATTCAAACTATATTAAATCAAAGAGGGTAAAAAGAACGGGAGCGGAACTAGCAGCTTTGGGAAAGCATTTTAGGACCACATAGGAAGTTCAGAGAGAATATTTTAAAGCCAGAAGACTTCAGTCAAGCCTTCTACTACTCGTTTTTTACCTTCTTTGATTAAATCAGAAGATAAAATTACTGTTTGTTCCTTCAAATAGATAAACATATTTCTTAAACTACACCGTTTCCTAAAGTCGTCACTTGAAATAGCACAAACTTGTTATATACTAATACTTTTAAAATTAATATGTGGTTGTGATTATTTCCTGTAGTCAAGTTGCTATTTTAGAAAAAAAAATAAAGAAATATTGTAACTATATTGTTCTTATATTTTTCCTTTAAAAGCATGGAAAAGTCTATTAATGAAGAAATAGGTTTGCTTTTTTTTAATCTCTTATGATAAAAGCTGTGCGGGTAAACTTCAGGTAATAGAAAATTTTACCCGCGGGTATAGGGTCCAATTTTCAATTACCCGTTGGGTCCTAGGGTCCGTCAAAATCCCCAAAATTAGCTTGCGCGTGTCCAATTCAGACAAGTCTTTGTTCTTCCTTACAGTCCAATTAAAACCTAGATTTCAAAGCTGAGCCATTTTCCCATAGCAATATTAATTAATAACTTGTTACTAATTAAATTGTTAAATTATGAAAGACAGAAATATTGAAACATGCGCGTCATAAACTGGACCCATAGGGATTTTGTCAGACTCATAAAAAAATATGTTTCAGATATCGAGTCGGGTACCCGCGATACCTGCACACCCCTGATTATTCAATTATAAGAAATTTGAAAATTTTAACCAATAAGCCTCGAAATAATTAAAATAATTGTGGAAAATGTGATCTCAATAATTTTCACTTTTATTTGAAATAACGTACACAGAATGAAATCACAAAAATGGATTTAATTAAGAAAAAATAAGCGAAGCTATTTTTCAAAACTGCCATTGATGTTATTTAAATTTGTGAAAATTAGGCAAACATTTATTTTGATGCAATTCTATAGTCATTGATTTTTAATGACAAAATGTTCAGTAAAAATTACTCTTGCATTTAGTTCCTTTCACAATTTCTAGACTTCATCTTCCGTCGCATGTTGTTTGCAATTGTTGCAATTAAGCTTGGAAGGAATTTAAAAGGTATTCTTTACAAATATCTCTGGCATCTGTTTAAAATATTAAAAAGTGTTTTCCATTTCTTCTTTCGAACTATTCTTCATACTACATTCTTCATTTGTGGTTAGTTTTGATACTGTTTCTAATCAATCATTTCGGAATGTTTTCTCTTCTAGTAGCAATACCCGAATAACTTCTTTCGATTGAAACCAAGCATTGTTTATGTTAAGTGTCTGAGTACCTTTTGAAGCCATTGTAATGACTGTTTGCGTAGCTTTACATTCGGTGCCAATTTTCGCTGTTTCAATACTAATTCTATCCATGCAGGGTGTCATGACTTTATCTACAAGCGCTGGGTTACCTTCAGTTGGTTTTGATTTAATTGCTGTTTCTCTTTCATTATCATCAGAAGCTTGAACATGTACTAGATTTATATCGTCATGTACTGTTAGTTGAATTTTAGAATTTGAGCTCTCTTCAAGCTCGTTATGTAAAATTGTTCCAAGAATTGGTACTGAATGTGGTTTAAGTAACATCCTTTTTCTCCCTTTAGTAACAATAACATCGTCGTCACTAAAATGTTTTGAACAAATAACGGAAACTTTGTTCGGTTTCCATTTTTTACCACGATTTGTAGCCAGAATCCACTTTTCAGTAAGATCACCATTACCTTTATGTTGGGAAATACTTAGCCAAATACCCCAGTCGCCCAAAAAGGCACTTTTTGTTAAGGTTTACAATACCTTTCGGGAATAAATGTAAACTGTAAGAACCATCTTGGGCTAGATTGTCACTACAACTTGAACATCCAAGAATGACGCATCGTTTATTGTATGGCATTGTAAATAGATTCTGAACACTTGCTTATTACTTTAAACAGGTAGTTTAGTAAAGAAATTACCCATAATGACTAAACTTATATTAAGATCAAGAAAAAGGTTACAAACAGAACATTAATGCCGAAATTATACTGTTTGCCGTCCCTTCTAAGAGAGAGCCTCAACATGTTTTTCCTAGAGATGTCGCTTGAAACAGTACAAACTTGCTATACCGCGACTTTTAAAATTATTATGTGATTGTTTCCTGCAATTTAAGTCGTTATCCTAGAAAAAAAAAGAAATATTGCAAATATAACTGTTATTATTTGAATTTTCTTATTTTATCTTTAAAACCACGGAAAAGGTCTATAGATGTAGAAACTAAGTTTACCGTATTGCCCGGTTTCATTAGCAACGTTCAGCTAGGTGTACCATAAAAGCGCATTGGGTTACGGTTCCGTATAAAATTACAATTCGGCATTAAACCGAGAACTTGGTTGTGATTGCTGAACGCACTTACTCTTTTAAAACATTGCGTCCAGAAGAAGTAAGCGAATTTAGCTTTATACTTATTGTCATGGAATATGATTTTAAATGGAAAATTTATTAACAAATAGAATTTATTTTGCCTTTAATTACATTATTAGTAGCCTTTCAAGCACCAACAGCTTATATTTTCACTTTGAAATCTTTTTAACGTCTTTTTTCAAAATATATCCCTTAAGCCTCGGTTCATGAACGCTGCTTTCTTTCATGGCTGCAGCTAAGGCTTAGGGGAAGTAGAAAGAAGGCAGAATATTAAAATTACGATACAGGCCCGTAATTAAGATAAACAAGGTTACAAGACTGTTAAAATTAATAAGACTTAAGATTATTCCAGTGCAACCTTTTTCTTCCCTGTTTTTCAATCCCGTTAATATTTTTTACTATTAAAATCAGCTTCCATGAATGTGAAAATAGTCCGTGAGTGAAAGAAAGATTAGTACCATAAAAATAAATGTCTTTATTTCAAATTGTAGTTACGAAAATGGATAAACTATTTTATTTTTCGGAAAACTGCCATGTTACGGTGCACCATGTGCACCTTAACAGTAATGGAAGCGAGGAAGGTGGAAGAGGAGGCCGTATTGCGACGGGGGAAATGGGGCCGCCTCCAAGTCGTGGAGAACGCGGAGGTCCTGGAGGCCGCGGGGGCCGTGGAGGCCACGTAGGACGTGGGGGCCGTGGAGGCCACGTAGGACGTGGGGGCCGTGGAGGCCACGTAGGACGTGGGGGCCGTGGAGGCCACGTAGGACGTGGGGGCCGTGGAGGCCACGTAGGACGTGGGGGCCGTGGAGGTCACGTAGGCCGTGGAGGCCGCATAGGCCATGTTGGCCATAGCGGTCGCAACGCCAGAGGCCGGCGTTGCAATAATTGTGATCGCTATGGCCACTTGGCACGCGACTGTTGGAGCCGCGTTCGTGGTATAAAATTCGTTTGATACTTAAATGTCAAAATGTACAAAGTATTATTCAATTCTGTTGAAAGGGGTCCAAAATGGCCAACAAAATCCGTTGGCGGAGATTCCGCGTGGGGAGGCGCCTACCCCTCCTCAGGGCGCTGGAGTGCAGCCCCCCCAGCCTCTAGGCGCTGGGGAGGAGCCGGCCCAGCCTCTAGGCGCTGGGGAGGAGCCGGCCCAGCCTGAAGGCGTTGGGGAGCAGCCGGTTGAGGAGGATATCTCCTTGGACGAGCCGGCGGAGGAGGAGGGCTCCGGGGACGACATGTCCCTGGATGAACTAGAGGCCAAGTTAAATTCGTAAGCTTTATGTCCCTTATCACAACTAAAACAATTACAGAATTGGACCTTCATCATTATAATTTAAGTCACAATTTTAAACGATTTCCTTACAGGATTGGCATTAACAATAAAATTTAATTGGTTTGTAAATATTTTTTTTTTCTCAAGTGTTATTATTTTAAATGAAAATTTTTATTTTAAACTATAGTTTTTTTAATATTATGAATTATTTTAAACTTTATTTTTTCCTAATTACAATTGTTTAAAATTATAATTTTTTTTTATTAGAAAAATGTCCTTTAATTTTTACAAAATTTTTTCTTCAATAATTTTTTAAAAATAAAACAGTTATTTAAAAAAAGAGACGATGTTTTTTCTCGCATAATCCCTGTGTATTTTATATGGTAATGTTGAAAGAACTGCGCTAATGTAAACAGCTCCAGTGTTCAAAACACAATGAACTTTCTGTCAGTTCTCCCTCAGGAAGATTTCCGTTGTTGAAATTTTGATATGGTACTTAGCTCCTACACTGAAGACCCTGTATATCAAATGGGACTGGAAGTACCTGAAAGTTGAGTTTTCAAAGATTGCCAGATTGAGCAGGTCATGGGATTTAAAGTGAAGAAGGTCGCTTTAACGTTCAACAAGTGACACCGCAGTATGTTTGGATTTACCAACGGCTTGGGTAGTTTTAATCTTAATTAAACAGTTTATTTAAAAGTTATTTGAGCTTTGAATCCAAAAAATGAATATTTTTGGTTTGATTTCACGTTAATTATATTTAATTGATTTTAAATTAACGTAGGATTGTGTTTCGGCAGTGTACATTTAGGTTAAAAATGACTTTCAATATATACTTAACCTTAATTGCAATTTTTAGCGGGTTTTGAATCTTATTTTACCTTAAACTTTCGAATTTCGCGCCTATTAATGTACTTTAAAGATAATTTAAATAAACTAAGTATAAGATAGAAAACATGGGGCTATACTAACAGCTTGTGCAGTTTTAATCTTAATTAAGTATTTTATTTCAAAGTTACTCGAGTTCTCATCCATAATGTATATTTCATGTTTAAATTCCCGTTAATTATACTTAATTAAGTTTAAATTAATCAAGGATTGAGGTTTGGCAGTGTTGATTTAGCTTATAAAATGAGTTTCAAAGCACCTTAATTGTAAATTTTAGAAGAGTTTTTCATTCTTGCCAACACAATGTGTTCAATTTTTATCATACCACGTACTAAATTTGCGGTAACATATAGATCATCTATAACATATGTTAATGAATGATGTGATTCTATAGTTTAGCAACTTTGGCTTCAATAACAGTAATTAAATTAAATACCTAAACAATTCATAGCAATTTAAACAAATAAACAAACGGCAATGTGAACTGTGGAGATAGCGAACAACGTAACCCTCCGTTGCTGACGTGGTTACATTGGAAAAATCTGCGCTGATGTAAACATGGAAATTATTTGACTAATTAAATTACATAACGACACTGTACTCCAGGATTAATCAGCACCACTGTTACTTATATTTATGAATTAGCAAAATCCACTGTTGGTAAAAGTAAATACAGCATAAAAAACCTAGGGTTAACCCGGTTAGGCTATGTTTGTAGCATAAAATTGAGCAGACTATACACAGGATTCCAAAACAAATGAGAGGCTTCAGAGCTGGAAATCGGCCTTTTTAATAATCTTTAAAGAGGAAAGACACTATATGAGACTATAATTACACAGAGTAACTAAAATAGGGTAATGGCAGCCCTCTGCCTTCGACTGTATTAAGCTCTATGGGGAAATAACATGAATTGACATTAGTCTATACAACTTAAGCCTTGGCCGTAAAGAACGTCGAAAAACTTACTTCAAAAGATATAAAAACCTCTATTAACTGTAATTATTTACCTGAATTAATTTTTTAGACGAAAATTCGACCTGATATCAAAGTATTTGTTATTAAGGGTGTTATAGATAATTAGCAAATCCAATCAAAGGTGTTCAAGCTCGGACAAAATACCAAAGTAACTAATTCTAGTTGCCTTACTGTCGTCTGCTATGAAATTAGGAATTTTCAACATAAAAGCAAACGTTTGAAATATATCAACGTAACTTGTTAGCACCCACAAACCTAGTTGTCAACGAGAACGAAATGAAGAAAATAGGTTTAAGCGCGCTATAAGGTTAGGCTGACATCTGACCCAAAAGTAATTTTTTGACGTACTATCTTAATTAGTTAAATTACAAAAATTAGAATTCATTAATTAAAAATCGAAACAGGTAAGTTTCCGATTTAATAAATGCTTGTTAATTTAGAAGTATCCCGAAAACTAACTTCGCTATAGTTTTTCCGTATGGCCGGCTTCAATTGCCTTAAAAAACCGAAATTTTTTTAATGCTTTTTCTATGGGACGCTAACCCTAAAAGGTGTGACTTTTTCTTTAACATTACGGAAGGGTGTCATGTCATATCTACAAGGGCCTACCGGCCCTGTAGAATTTTGGATTGCAAAACTTGGTTTTCTGATAGGTTTTTGGACGTCCCATACATTGTTCTTCTTTTTGATTTGCGCCAAACTTCCCCAATACAACCGCCACCGATTGTTAGCAACGATCTTGCATAAGATTCTTCTTCGTATACCTATTCATAATTTGTTTCTCGTTAATCAAAACCAAATTATCGTCACAATAATGTTTTAAGGTTAACATACTGTTGTTTCTTTAATTCCCACTTCATCACTTGGATTTGAGCGTTCTTTTTTTTGACACCAATATTTTACTACCTCTTCTCCATATGTTTGCAATATTGATAGTAAGTCATTCTTTTCGTATGGTGTTATCGACAGGATAATATCTTCAAATGTTTTGAAATTGTTTCTTATAAACGTATAAAATTTGAACATAGTACTACAACTCTGTAGTTTTGAATCCCTAGCAGTAGCATTTCGTTTTGGTTTATTCCCCTCGAAAATGATTAAAAACTGTTTAGACAGTTGATCCACAATCGCGAAAACTAAGCCGGCCTCTTTTAATTGTTGGTGTAAACACTCCTTGGCACTGGATTCACCAAATGTCTTTATAATTACAGAATTAATTGCTTGCACAATTTCAAATACTTCGCACTCATCCATATCAACTGTTAGACGTGGCTGACACGAACGTCGAGCAGACGACCAACCGGTAGCTTTGAACTAAATATACTATCGCGTAGGGATATCGGAACTTCCGTATTCCGGGGGTTCGGCTAATGACGTAAATTTCGTCATTTCAAAAAAAACTACGTCATTTACGTCATTTCCCTTAAACAAGGTTTTAGTGAATAATTACCTATAATGGCACACTTATGTTTATTATCCGCTTATGCTACAACCTATAGAGCTATTTCAGAGGGAGTAATGGCTACGTCACCAATGCTATTTGCCCATAGAGAAAACCCTCATAAAATGGCCGCCCTACACTCAAAGGCAGGCCCAATTTTCGTACCAGACGAAATTTTTCCCCCACTGAAATAGCTCTATTTAGTCACTTAGGGAAATTTTAGGACATGAACTATTCGTTTTAAAACTTCGAAATTTTGCACGATAATTTAAAACCTTTCAATATGCCTCTCACTAAAATTTCAAGAGACTCGAACCAGTGATACCAGAAGTTAATGACTTCATATCCAGGGAAGTATTGGACACTAAGGCTTTATATAGTATCCATCCCTGCTAGTCAAAATTGCCTATGGCAATCGTAAAAGAGGGTCGAAAGTTTCCTCCCCACTAGGTAAACGATCTAATCTACTGAAAAAAATCCCACGCCGAGAGGCTGTGGCACTCAAACTGTGGGGCGTGTTCAAAACTTCTTCAGCGCCAATCGTTGAAAAGCCGTCTCTGAAAATCCATTAAAATCCGTGGGCCTAGGACCCCAAACTAGTTTGAACGTAATTTCTAGCAAATTCTATTAAAACAGTTGTTCTTGTCACCGTTTCTGATTCGTTACCTCAAACATGGAACTAACTAACGCTAGGGACGGTCCGCACCGATAGAACTTACATTAGTCTCTCTGAAAAACATTCGTTGATAAACCCTCCCGCTTTTAACTCCCCCCTCCTGAAATTTGGTGATTTAAAACGGAAATGAGCTAGATTCTTAACGCCATCTATAATTTAGTTTTAGTACTAACATGCGGGATCTGCTGTAGAAGTCGTATGCTATGTTACGCGTGGCGTTACCATGGCGTAACATTTGTGTAAATTGTGCTACTATGGAACTAATTAACGCATAGATATTCATTTTATCCCTAACCTTGAAACATAATTTATTTGCGGAACTAAGTATTTAACACTTAAAAGATTGTACCGTTGTTTTTAAAGTAATTATAAATATGGACTTGTGTGTGTATAGTGATTGTAGAAGTGACAATCGCCAAGCTCAAAAACAGTACATGAAATATGCAGAGTTTATCGCTTTTCCTAAACCTATGCGTAATAATGAAATAGCAGACTGCTTTTAAGGCTTATTGCTACCCGCTGCTTTTAAAAAATTGAATCACTTTTCCGGTTCGCACCAAATACTCGCTAGGGTGCGTTGTCACCGAACATTTCTCAGATATTCACGCTTGCGGACCGTCCCTAGCGTTAGTTAGTTCCATGATCGCGAGACCCCGCTCGCAATAGTTGGTCTAGGTTCTTAATAGTGTTCTAATGTCTATGGTAGTCAATAGAGTACAAATCATTTGTAGGGAAGTTGTAGCCAAGGAGTACTAACTACCTAGGAGTAGAATTGGTAGAAAATGTGTTGAGCTAGAAAAATTCTTATAAGGAACCCCGAATTAATAAACTGGTCCCACCGTCTATTTTTTCCAAAAACGATAATTAATAAAGTGGTCCCTGGGACCACTGACCCCAGGTTTTGGAATAAATAAACTGGTCCCAGCAATTAATAAACTGGTTTTTGACTTGTAAACCTGTCTTATTTCCTACCCTGACCCTGTCTCTGACAAACTCTCCGAGACTAGTCCTCTATTCGCGAGCGTTTCTTAGCAAGCGGTTTTAGGCGAGGCTGTAGAGTACTGGGCTGGCGAGCGATAGGTCCGCGGTTCGATTCTCCGTGGGGGAAGGAAATTTAAAAATGCAAAATGATTTTTGCCCTTAGAAGTAGTCGCGACCGTAAAGTAAATATGCCTATGATCCGACAGAGACGGCTCATTGGATACATGCCAGTTAGACACAGAAGACGCAAGGTTTTCCGTGGCTAACGTAAGGTCAATGACCTCCCTTCCGCGAACATGCAAAGCTACACTTAAACTACAATTTAAGCGGCAATGAAAGTTCTGAGGGGGCTAGCTGGTGGCAGAAATGGAACTCGTTCGAAAGAAGAAAAGCTCAAACATTTGGAAGTGCGTTTGGAAAAAACTTATCCAAAATTAATTCCGATTTTTTTTTTTTTCATTTTAGCATTCTCTGTGAGAATTTCAATATATTTAATACAATATTAATTATGAAAATGACGTTGTAAAAATTGGATATAGTGCTTCAAGTGTCTTGTCTCTGAAAATGTACACCGCTTCCGATAATACCCACCAGAACGGAGAAGGTTAGTTTCACAGTTTCGGCCCAATCATTATAGAAAATGAAAATCCATCTATTCATTCATGTGACTTTGTATTATTCCACTTTTCTTTGTTGCTAACTTAATTGCTGTTAAATCGTTAGTTTCATTAGAACTTAATGCGATGAAACTAATAATGAAGTTTAAAGTTCCGCGTAGGTCTGGTTTAATTACGTTCCTATAACAAAGAGGAGAGAGAGAGACGGAGAGATAATCAGTATAGGCAGCCGTGATCCATGCGTGTTGAAAACGGGGGTAAATCTACAGACGGTACGTCGCGGCGCCTGAACGCAGCTTTGTCGCGCATAGTTGACATAGGGGATGACAGAGACACGACGAGGAGGTCTATCCACCCATGCGGAAATGATATGAGTAGAGAGTAAGGATGTCCCTATAACACCAAAAATTTTACCCCCCTTCTTTTCCCCTTTCAGGGGGGAGGGGGTAAAATTTTTGGTGTTATAGGGACATCCCTGGGGTTGGGGGGAGATGGGGGGGGAATTGATGACGTCACGTGATGGTGTTGGCGGGAAATTTGAATTTATTTTTAGTGTAGTGGTATGACGTCACGGCTAATTTTTGATGACGTCACGTGGCTGGTACCTGTAGGGATAGGCTTATGCTATTGTAGATCCTGAAAGATAGGCTTATGATAGGTTATTCTAGGCTTATTATAATTATGAATCAGATTTTCTAGTCAGAAAACATTTAATGAAGACAATCAATTCCAATTAATTCGCGAATGTACGCGTCGTTATTTAAGCAAATGTAGAATAAATTATATAATTGTAGCTTACGCGTCAAGTTTTTTCACGAACTAAGTTACAAAAATCTTCGAAAATGCTCGAAGGAACTATACACGCTGCTAGGAAATTTTTTACACGGTCGTAATCATTGTGCGACATAGTACCGCGACTTACATAATATTTCTGATATATATCATTCATGCGTTTTACAATAGCTTCGTACATGCATTTAATAACTTCGGCTTGATCATTTAAAAGCTTGAAGTGAAATCTCATAAAACTAAATTTCTCGTTCAGTTTCCCTGCCTCGGCCTTTGTTAGAGTGAATACGCCACCATCGTCGAATACTATGCTCCCCTCCATAACGGTTACTTTTATTTTCAAGTTCAAGTAACGATAATTACCCCAGTCGCCAGTTTCCATAGCTGAATAGATCTCCGTCAACTCCTCCATAAATTCCTTCAAAATGTCTTCCGAGATTGTGAGAATAGTCCCGTCCTTCTTTGTCAAAAGTAAGCTTGGCTCGAATCCATTTACACCGAAAACGGCATAACATTCATTACTTAGTCTAACACGGGCGTTCACGCGGTAATCTCTGATCTTGGTGGGCATTCTTACGGCAGGTCTTTACGGTTTAAAAGGTTACAACTGAATGATCTTTATTGCGAGATTTTCTGGAGTGCGTGGTTGATAATTAGCCTGAGGGTATATTGACTGATGCTTTTCTTTTTTATTGCCCTTTATTGGCCAGGTGGTTGAGGACCATAAAAGGGGGCGTGGCTAAACCAGTTGTATTGTTAACAATGGAATCTGAGTGATTTACTAATAAAAACTGTCATTGTTGACAAAGACCACACTCTAAGAAATTGGGGTGTGCTTTAACACCTTTAAAAGTAGTTTATATGGGTCCAAATTTGACACCGTTACAGGTGTTCATTTACACCCCTGAAAGGGTTTAATAACACTTATTTGAGAAATTGGTGTTAAAGATAAGAATAAAATGGTGCAATAGAGGTGTATTTTAACACCTTTTTAACTCTTATATCGAACTAAAAGTTAATTTTTTACTCTCATATGAGTGTTGTGCAACTCCTTAAAAGGTGTAGAATAGCACATTTCCGAGTTTAAATAACGTTTTTAAGAGTGTAGCATAACACGTTTCTAAGTGACGCATAACACCTTTCAGGTCATCGTATAACACCTTTAAGAGTGTCGCATGACACCTTTCAGAGTGTTTGATTTATTCGCGAATAGCGCTATATTAATAGCAAGGTTCCACCTTGAGAGAACTTAAGAGGACAGTTCTAACATGCAGAGCTATACCCCTTTATGCAAGGGTAGTTCTCTCATGCAATGTGAAACTGCATAAAATCCAGCGTGAATCTGCATGATCAGTTGGTCGTTTTCACCGACTTAATAACTTCTGAAAAGGCAGAAAGTTTTAAATTAGTATAAATGCATCGGGTGTTAAATCGGTTTTGGAGGCTATAATATCCCAGCAGTAGATGCACACGAACTTGTTAAATTTAACAATCTCTTTTCACGAAGAGTTTTTCGAACACCAGAAACGCCTTTGACCTAATCTACTGTAAAATATTTCAAAAAAAAAAACCATTTTCTACTCTAATTTTTCTCAAAATAAAGATAAGACATGTCACAAAAGTATGTGCCCTACATGTTGGCCTCTCAAGCTGGCGTTTATAGTCCATAACGGTGGAACGAGTTCTACGCTACACCGCGGTCACAGGTCTCTTCAAGGCCTGAATATGAGGGTGCACAATATGCCTCAGGCATCGGTGCAAGGATGTGAGCCCCCTCTCCCCAATAGTAACAATAATAATAATAGTCGCCCTACTGTGAGGTCAGTACCTAACCTAGTCTCGTTTTTTTAGTGTCACACAATACTTTAAAGAGTATCGCGTAACACTTTCAAGAGTGCAATAGCGTTGCTAGGGCTTGAAATTTGGGGGGGGGGGGCTTAATCTTATGATTCGTATATAAAAGATATACAAACTTTTATTGATAAAGAGAACGGAACCGAGTTATTGACTATGAACTAGCCCGTCATGGGTTTTACTATTTAAGTTCGGGGACTGACGCTGTTAAATGCCATTTTTGTGACTTAACGCTACGAGGATGGGAACCTAACGACAATGTTTTCGAAGAGCATCAGAAATTCAAGGCAGACTGTCCATTACTTCAAGGATTACCAACAAATAACATGCCTATATTCATCCAAAACCCATTGACTAAAGACATGCCACCAAACAGAAAGTACAGAGATGTCCCTCAAAAAGAGTGGGAGAAAGAAAAAGTCATTCCGCCAACCCAACCCATACCAACAACACTTACTCCTAATGACGATATTGTACTAAGAATTAAACGCGTTAATCTCGAGAAAGCTATAATTGAAATGTTTATTCAAGAACTTTTGCGACATGAAAGTCAGATCCTATTATTGTAATATATTCCATACCTTATTACGTTTCTAAATTATAAAAGAACCAATCAAAAAACTTGAAATGTAACTCGAAATAAATATAATTTTTTCCTTAATTTGTTCTTTGTATTGCTATTATACCTACTACAGTCTTGACAAAACCTTTTCAGTGGTTATAGTGTAGGATGTTACTTAGCTTTTATCAACACATTTCGTGTTAAAAGTAAAACGTTTTTGAACATTTACATTGCCAAAGACCAAAGCGAAACGCGTCATTTACATGGGGAATTGAATAATCCACCGACACGAAATCAGTCGTATACATTACATTTTAACAACACGAAACGCGTCATTTGAAAAAAAAACCATTTCAAATGTTTAAAGCGTTGAAATAAATTCTAACTAAATTTATGCAAATCATTCCTATTTTCAGTCTTGAGAGTTCCTCAAAATTATTTTATGGCTTTTAGGGATGGGGGAATGACCTCGGGTCCCTGAGATGCATTGGAATTTATTTTTCTTTAATTGGGCCACCCCACAGGTTGGTTTATGACCTTGAAAAGGGGGGGCTGAACAAAAGCATCTATTCCCTTTGTCTTTTTGGGTCATTCCAAGACTTCTATGGCCATAAAAGAGGGCTGAACTTGAACAAAAGAATTTATTTTGTCAATTCTTTAATTGGACCCCACACCAGATGGTTTAGTACCTTAAAAGGGGGCGTAGCTAAACCAGTTGTATTGTTATCAATGGAATTTATATTTAGAGTGTTTTATGACTAGCCCAAACGTGTTAAGACATGTTTATGACATTGAGGGGATCTATTTTTCTAATTGTATCACGAAAGTATAAAAGGGCGGATCACTCTAGGCTACTTATCAGTTTACTTCTGACCGCTGTTGATGCAAGCCAAGAAATCTTCTGCTCCCAAACAAAACTTGTGAGTTATTCCGTGCCCATATCCTAGTGCTTTAGTATTTTTAACTTAGTTTTTATACGTGTTTTAGTATTTTAACTTAGTTTTCACAAGTGTTTTCAATTTAACTTAAATTTTTTACAAGTATTTTCAATTTAACTTAGTTTTTACAAGTGTTTTAGTATTTTTAACTTAGTTTTTTACAAGTGTTTTAGTATTTTTAACTTAGTTTTTTACAAGTGTTTTAGTATTTTTAACTTAGATTTTTTACAAGTGTTTTAGTATTTTCATTTAGTTTTACAAGTATTTTCAATTTTTTACAAGTGTTTTAGTATTTTTAACTTAGTATTTTACAAGTACTTCAATTTTTATAAGTACTTCAATTTTTTATAAGTACTTTAAATTTTTTTTAAAAGTACATTACTGTTTTATTGTTTTAGCATTAGTGTTTTAGTATATTTTTGTGTTTTAGTATATTTTTGTGTTTTAGTATTATTATTTAGGCCTATTCAGATTTATTATTAGTATTTTGTGGTATTTGTATTTTTAAATTATCGCATTGGCCAACTCTAATGTAGAAATTGAACTCCCTATTGAAGATGATAGTTTTTTAAGCGACTTTCCAGACTCGTTAGAAATAGCCTTTTTAAATGCCGATGACACGTTTATGGCAAACTATTCTACACCCCCGTCTATGTTAAACATTACCCCGCAGTCTAGGGCCAACAATAGCCCTTCTCCTCCTTTGTCGCCTCTGGAAGAGGCGTTTCAAAACGACGACGTTTCTTTCTTATACGGTTATACTACCCCTCCTATAGCTCCATCTCAGAATGAGTCAATGGATCAAGGGGAAGGACAGATAGGGGGTGGGGTTCTTACTCCTCCACCTCCACCCCCATCTCCGCTAGTTGCACCACCCGGTGTAAACGTACTATCTAGCGGGGTAGTGTCCTTCCCCAATTTTAATCTTGATGGATGGGAAATGGAGGTACAATTCGACAATAACATCGTCGAATCTGTAAGCGACTTCCTAGAATACGTTTTGGACGACTGTTTACCCGATGACATGATTGCCATTTCAATGACAAGCATTAGTAATCCAGGCATTCAAACCGCGGACTTTAGTTTTAGAAGAAGAGACCATATAGATATTGGATTTATATTAGAAGTAGTCGCGGATAAGGCGTATAATTCTGAAGGAGTATCCAAGTTTTTTCTCGGTCCTATAGGAATAAACATACAGCGCGTGAGGTTGCCCCAAGGCGCCAAGCGTTGCAAGTCCATTGGTATCTGTACCTTCGAGACTTTTGCCAGGGAGAAAAAATGCATTGTTCAGATCAAGAACAACGATCGGCTATGCCTCCCTTATGCTCTAATTTTTGCTAGAATACATAGGGATCATACAATGCATCCCCCTTGACAAAAGCCTCGAGGCAGATTTCAAAACCTTATGTCGTACTGATATTAGGAAAAAAGCAGGAGAGAGGCTTAGGAAGATGGCGGAGGAATTAGCCGTGGCGGCGGAAATACCTTTGGACGAATGCTCGGGGGCGGGTGCTCTACCTCGATTTCAATCGTACTTGGTTGAATACCAGATTATAGTATTTACAGTTAGAGCAAACGTCCCCTACCGTATTTTCGGGGAACCAGATTTTATCCCCGGTGCCGATGGTAATCCAAAGCCTCGGCTATACCTTTTCAACTATCAAAATCATTTTGACGTCATCACTAAACCTAGCCCTCTCTTCCGTTTTAATTTTTTCTGCGAAAGGTGCCTTGTGGGGTACAACAACTTAGATTTTAACCACGCTTGCAATAAGTATTGTTATTCCTGTCAAAGGGCCGAGGAATGCGAGGGGGGAGAAATTAGATGCGGGACCTGCCATCGCGACTTTAGGGGGCAAGAATGCTTTGACGCCCATAAGGCTAGTGGAAGCAAAACTTTATCCGTATGCCAAAGGGTTTTTAATTGCCCCCGTTGCGCAATAACAATAGATATGGAGAAACGCAAGTCACCTCACAACTGCGGTGAAGTCTATTGCGTTATCTGCAATAAATTCAACCCACACCCCCACTATTGTTTCATGCAGGTTACCGACTCTAAAGCCCACCCTGCGGCTAAAAAAGCTAAGACCCATCCTTCGGTTACTATCTTTTATGATCTCGAATGTGTTCAAAATACCCCAGACCCTTCAAACCCTAATGCCTTCCTACACACTCCTATCTTATGTATTTCTCAAAAAATCTGTGATCAATGCATTCTCGAGAAATCTGATCAATTTACTTGCGCCACCTGCGGCCCTCGAGAACGGGTGTTTCTCGGGAATGATCCTGTTCTGGATTTTTTAAATTATCTTCAAGAATTCCACAATTCTCCCAAAATAACAGTTATCGCACATAATGTGAAGGGGTACGATTTACAATTTCTGCACAAAGCCATGTTAGCCATCAAAGCGTGGCGCCCTCAAGTGATAATGACGGGAACGAAGATTATGCAAATTCGATATGAGAATTTGACATTTATAGATAGTTTAAATTTCATCCCATCCCCCTTATCTAGCTTTGTATCCACTTTTGGCTTAGACCCTAATTTAAATAAGGGACATTTCCCACACTTGCTCTTCAACTTTGTTCCCGAACACGTGTTTGATCCAAAAGATCCTACGAGTACAAATTATGTCTTGAGGGAAAGCATGCCTCTTTTAGAATCTTACGCGCCAGACAGGCTAACCGAAAAACAACGTTCGGTTTTAATTTCATGGTACAACGAGCAAGTTGAAGCCAAAAAAGGTTTCAACTATGTTGAAGAGTTGATACATTATTGCCGTTTGGACGTTAGGATTTTAAGAGAGGGGTGCTTAAAGTACAGGGAGATTTTTGAGAAGATTGCGGACGTTAACCCTTTTAACACTGCCGTGACAATTGCCGGGCTTTGCAACGCCGTTTTCAGGAAGGACCACCTAGCGCCAAATTCAATTGGAATTGTTCCACCTCACGGCTATAGAATGAACGACCCTCAATCTAAAGTAGCCATCGAGTGGCTGAGGTGGGAAGCCCATAAGCGCGGGGTCATAATTAAGTCGGCTTTTAACGGTTCCGAACCTAAAATTTTGAACATTAAAGTCGACGGGCTTCTAGTAGACGATCTTGGCGCAGATCAAAAGGTCGTCTACCAATTCCAAGGTTGTTTTAGGTACGGGTGTAGAGCCTGTTTCCCGGTAAACAGAGACCTGGTTTTGCACGGTGACGTCACCCAAACTTTACACTCCCGCTATACTGATACTTTGAACTGTAATAAGAGGCTTAGGGAGCTGGGGTATAAGGTAATCGAAATGTGGGAATGCGAATTCCACAAATTGAGGGAGCAAAAGCCCGAAATTAACACCTTTCTATCTTCCATCCATATCCAAATCGACGCGTGGGAACCACTTAATCCCCGTAACGCATTTTTCGGGGGGCGTACTTCCGCTCTTTGTCTTCATCACAAGGTTAAGCCGGGAGAGGAGATTCGATATGTCGACGTCACTAGTCTATATCCATGGTGTAACAAATACGGTAAACTACCTTACGGCCACCCTACGATCTTGACAGACAACTTCCCACCCATTAACGAGATTGAAGGTTTTATTAAACTGGATATCCTGCCCCCTCGTAACCTCTTCCACCCAGTTTTACCCCAAAAGATCGGGGGAAATTGTGCTTTGCCCTGTGTCAGCTGTGCGCTGAAAACAAATATCAGGGGGATTGCACACATTCCGACGAGGAAAGAGTTATTAGGGGGACGTTTGTGGCGGACGAAGTCCATTTAGCGGTTAGTAAGGGTTACGTGGTTGTTAAAATCCACGAAGCCTGGTCGTACAAAATATCTCAATACGACCCTTTAACTAAACCAGGCGGGCTTTTTAACAATTACGTCAACTGCTTTCTGAAGCTAAAACAGGAAAGTAGCGGCTGGCCTTCTGACGTAGTAACCCAAGCGCAGAAAGATCAATACGTAGCCGAGTACTACGAAAAGGAAGGGGTAAAACTTAATCCTAGCTGTATCGAGAAGAACGCTGGCAAGCGTACCATCGCCAAACTGTGTTTGAATTCGTTTTGGGGCAAATTTGGTGAAAGGACTCGCCCTGACAAGGTAGAAGTCTTTGATGATCCACAGAAGTTCTTTAACTTGTTCTACGACCCAGCAATTGAGGTCAAGACGTTGATACCAGTTAGCGACGACATTTGCGTTGCTAAGTGGTGTTATATCAACGAGATTGACCCAATTAATAAAAATGTCAGTGTTCCGATCGCAGCATACACCACGGCCATGGCTCGGATTAAGCTTTATTCCTACTTAGAGTGCTGTTTTATATACAGACACTGATTCGATACTGTACGTTTACACACCAGGGGGCGTAGAAATCGAAACTGGGAATTTCCTCGGTGAAATGACCAATGAGCTTGAAAAGTACGGACCCCAGGCCTACATCGAAGAATATGCGAGTGGTGGATGTAAGAACTACGCATACCGAGTTGTGAACCCTGATACCGGATCGACAGCCGTCGAGATGAAGGTTAAGGGGTTCCGACTTAACCATACCACCAAAGATTTGGTTAACATGGATAGGTTAATGGGGCTTTTAGGCATTTACGAACCGCCGGCGGAACCAATCCAAGTACCAATCCCCAAGCAAATACGCCGAAAGGCTGATCACCCTGTTATAAGTGTCGACCAGTCCAAGGTTTATAGAACTGTGGTGGATAAGGTCAGATTGATTGAAGATTTCCGCACGCTACCTTACGGTTATCGAGTTTGAGCACATTCGACAGTATCTGTTTCTGTGAGGGGTCTCTTCTTTTTTTTTATTTATTTATTTATTTATTTATCTAGTCAGTCCCGGTGATATTTATTTATATATTTATTTATCTAGTCGGCATGTATATAAAGTCTAGCCATATTGTTTTTTGATCAATATTATCAATTAGTCATTTTCGTCTCGGTGAAATGTCCTGTGATTAACTAATTTTTTCGTCAATGCTTCCTTAAATATCCCATGTATTTTCGAAATTGCAATTGTTCATTTTCGTGTCGATCTCTTCTATATATATATATATATACAAACACTTCACAATCTTTATCTCATTAGTTCGTTGAAAGTCAAAGTGTAAGGTCATGTATCCTTTCTACCATCCTTTTAACATGGTGATAGCAGGCCCGTCTCAAAGCGGGAAAACTCAATTAGTTTTAAAAATATTAGAGAACAGGGAAGCCATGTTTTCCCCTAATATAAGCGAAATACATTGGTTCTACGGTGAATGGCAACCTTTTTTCGAAAGTTTCAGGAAATTTGTGGTTTTCAAACAAGGTATGCCAGATTTATCAGAATATACCGGCGGTAAGCCTTGCCTTTTAATCATCGATGACTTGATGACCGAGAACAAAGGAGAAGTTGGGTCTCTTTTTACCAAGGGAACGCATCATCGCAACTTGAGCGTGATTTATATCGTCCAAAACGTATTCCATCGATCCAAAGACTCTAGAGATATTTCTTTGAACGCTCATTATCTTATACTTATGAAATCTCCTAGAGACAAATTGCAAAGTTCAATAATAGCTAGACAAATGTTTGCCGATAAATGGCGTTTCGCTGTCGACGCCTACCGTGACGCTACTAGTTTACCTTTCGGATATTTATTATTCGATCTACACCAAAGATGCCCCGAGAATCATAGACTTAGGACAGGAATATTTCCCGACAACCCTTGCGAAGTTTACATCCCCTAATAATCATAATAGTAGATGGGTGTTTAGCCATCTCTTCATTTAGTCACTATGCCTTATGCCGTTCGGTCACAAAGAAATTTGCTCTCCGTTATTGCCAAATCCCCTCGAAAACAACGTAGAATCATTTTACGTAACGCCAAGAAGCCCTTAATTGACGCAATCGCAGAGTGTGTTGAAAATACTTTACACGGTAACGTTAAATTAAATAAAAGTCAAAAAGCTAGATTAGCTAGGCATTCCGCCAAACTTAGAAAAATTGCTAATAAGAGAATATCTTGGAAAACAAAACGTGATATATTAGTTCAGGAAGGTGGTAGTTTCTTTTCTTTCCTTTTCCCTCTAGTTTCCTCTATTATCGGCGCTATAACAGGAGGTAGTCAGTAAAATATGCAGTACGCTCAGAAAATGCTCCTTGTCCCTAGCTCTACCTTTAAAAGCGACCCCTTTCTACACCCCCAACAACAAGTAGTTTCGGAATTGGACAATGAAATGAATGTTATTTTAGCTCGTAAAGATTTAGACGAAGCTTCAAAATGGCGCTTATACGAACAGACTGTACAGAGATATAATAATTTACATAATATCGCTAGGCAACCTATACCCACGGTCCCCCAACCAACATCCAACTATTTTAACTTGGCTTGGTTAGACGATATCCCCCTTAAATATATAGGGCATGTACATAGTATCGTTGATCAGATTTCAACTAACCCTGAAAAGCTTAGGTGGACAGATAGTGGGGAAGTTATAGTTAATGATTCATTAATACCCGGCTCGAATATTAGAGATATAGCTTTAGAATTTGTCAAGCCTTCCTCTAACAAAGACCCAAAACCTAGAGGTTTTTACGCATTTACAAACCTACTTTCTAGTTTTTCCCCTCTAACTTCGTATACAATACCCCAACAAATTAAAATCAAAAGAACTAGAGCTCCCAAAGTTAGTGTCAAGGTAGCAGCTAAAAAACTTAAATCTGAGAAAAGTCTTAAGACAGCAGCTAAAAAACTTAAAACTGAGTCTCCGAAATGGGTAGCGTACGTAAAATCTCCAAAATTTTAGAAGGTATCTACTTTAACCCTTCCCACCCTGCCAGTTTCGGGGGTGCTGAAAAATTATATTTAGCAGTGAAATTAAAGGGTATTAGTAAGAAACAGGTACTAGATTGGTTAAAGGGAAAAGACACGTACACTCTACATAAGAGAGTTTTTAGAAAGTTTAAAAGAAACAAGGTGGTTGTAACTAACATAGGAGATCAATATCAGGCGGATTTGAACGACATGCGTTCTTTGAGTCAGTACAACGACGGGTACAAATACATATTAACCGTAATAGATTGCTTTAGCAGAAAAGCCTGGGCCGTACCTTTAAAATCCAAAAGCGGTGTTGAAACGGTTGAGGCTTTTAAGTCTGTCTTTAGAGAGAGGGTTCCTAGGAAACTACAAACGGATAAGGGTACTGAATTTAGAAATTCCCAATTACAAGGATACTTGAAGGAGAAAGGGGTTATATTTTTTACAACTGAGAATGACGATATAAAAGCGTGTATGGTGGAAAGATTAAATCAAACTTTAAAGTCACGCATGTACAGGTATTTTACAGAAAAGAATACCAATAGATATATAGATGTTCTAGATGACCTGGTTAAGGCTTACAATAACTCGGTGCATTCCGCGATAAAAATGACTCCTTTGGAAGTTACTGGTACCAATGTCCTTCAGGTTTTTAAAAATGTTTACGGAAAGTACTTTAGCGAAAAGAAAGTTTACGGGAAAAAATTAAAGGTGGGCGAATACGTCCGAGTAAGTAGAAATAAGATGATTTTTGAAAAAGGGTACGAGCGAACGTACACAATAGAGGTTTTTAAAATAGTGGGAAAAATATACAGACGCCCTCCTGTATTCAAACTAGAAGATTTAAACGGGGAACCAATAAAGGGGGTGTTTTACGGGATGGAACTTCAGTCGGTAGCTAGACCCGAGACGTACAAGATCGAGAAAGTAATTCGTAAGCGGACTAGGAGAGGACAAAAGGAGCTCTTTGTAAAGTGGCTAGGCTATCCCCCTTCTATGAATTCTTGGATTCCGGCTAAAGATGCAGTCTCCCTTTTACCTAACGCTCCCCAGCAACGCTAGCATGAAAATTTATGACAACAACAAGACGTCTTCGTACACTACCAAGTTGCCCCAGGCTATAGAGCTGATCGGGGATGACTGGGAGGTTGCTCTAGAAGTTTTGTACCCAATGTCCTTTTTTAACATACCCAGTGAGGAAGGTCATGTGCAGGTGGTCTCGCATGAAAATAAAAAAGGTAGGGACGGAAAATCACAGCCTATTGTTAAAGCCGAGGCCTTTATAGTTCCCGGGGGTTATTACAAATCATTAGAAGCCCTACTTAAACAAATAGCTTCCGGGTTAAACGGCTTTCAATACGGTTCAAAGTTTAAATTTGATTCGGATCCCCTCTCTGATTACATTTCTTTAACTATTCAACCTAACGGTATCTTGGCTCTTTCTCCCACTTTGAAAAGGATATTAGGATTTAAAACCCCAAAAGGCCAAAGTACGTCTTTCTCTTGCCCTTCAGATAAAACCAGCCAATCGTATAGAAGCTCTGTTCCCGCTAATTTAAATTATTATATTCCCGACCAATTGTTTATTTATTCCGATATAGTAGCTAATGAATTTATAGGCGATACGGTAGCCCCGCTACTTCGTATAGTAGGCGTAGACAGCGAAAAGCTTCACGGTTCGACTATAACTAAATCATTTAACTCTCCCCATTACGTTAAAGTTGCTAAACGTTACTTTGATACTATAGACATTGATATAAGGAATAGTTTAGGCCAAGCCGCGTCATTCGAGTTTGGAACGTCGACCTGTAAACTACACTTTAGACCATGCCAAAACCCCAAACATTAGAGTCTCGTTGCGAATATAGGAGGTATTATTTAGATCAGGTAGGGGGTGGAGGGGTGTCAAAAGTATTTGTCGGGACCCCCCACCAAAAAGGTCACGGAATTGGGAGCGCCCTGAAAGGGTTATTTAGATGGGCACGCCCCTTATTAATTAGAGGTGCAAAGTATCTGGCACCTAGAGCCATTAGTACGGGACAAAAGATTCTTGGTGACGTAATGCAAGGTCAGAATGTGAAAAGTGCCGCGAAAAAGAGATTGCAGGAAACTTATGAGAACATGTCTGCTGCTCAGCAAGGTTCAGAATTAAAGATAAAGAGACGCAAAGTTAAACGCCTGTCAGTTTATCACCGTCATTCAAAGCAGACGCCACGCGATATATTTAGCTCCTGAAAAAATCATGTTTTCTCTCCAAGCTCTTAAGAGTGAATTGGACATTTTTGCCCCTGTGCCGATTCAAACTAGTGTCGAACATGCTCAAGGTGTATGGGCCAAACCCTTGGCGGCCATTGGTGATAGCTCTACCCTCGAATACCTCATCTCGGGCAATGGAGATAGCTACATCGATGTAGCCCACACCGCATTACAACAAAGTCAAAATCACCAACGAAGATGGAAGTGATCTTCCTGATGCCGCCGTGGTAGCTTTCGTGAACAACGCTGGCCACGCATTGTGGAGAACTTGCGATGTTTTCTTGAACAATACCCGAGTTTCTTCAGCCGCTCAAAACTACGCCTTCACTTCTTTTATCGAAACTGTCTCAAATTACGGACCCGCGGCCAAAAAATCTCACCTCATGATGGCCGGATGGGAAAAGGACGAAGCCGGAAAGTTCGACGACTTTTCAAATAAAGGTTTCGTCGCTCGAATGGCTAAAACTGCTAAATCGGCCGTGATTGAATTTTTTACACCCGTGTTTAGTGACGTGTTTAATATTCCAGAATATCTCTTAAACGGGGTGGACCTTAAAGTCGTGTTTACTCGCAACAAGGATGAGTTTGCCTTAATGTGTGAAGAAACAGCCACTCTCAAAAACTGTAAAGTCAAGATACTAGACGCTGCACTCGCGGTACGTAAAGTTAAACTCAGTCCTAAAATATTGTTAGCGCATGAAGCAGCGCTTAATAACGGTACTGCCAAATATAATTTTACGCGCACCGAACTTAAAACTAAAACTATCTCTACCGGAAGTAGCACCGAGAGTTTTAACAATATATATCTAGGCCCTCAGCCTAATCGCGTCATTATTGGAATAGTCTCCAATGCGGCGTTCAAGGGCAGTTACGCTCTGAATCCCTTTAACTTTAAAACTTGGGATTTAAATTTTTTGTCTCTGTACCTCGATAACGAACAAATACCCTCGAAACCGTTGACTCCTGATTTCGGTAAAAACTTGTATATACAAGCTTATCAAACGTTGTTCGCGGGCACGGGTATTCATTATAAAGACGACGGTAACGATATTACTCCCAACGAGTTTGCCAACGGCTTAACTCTGTACGCTTTTGATCTGACACCGGACCTATCTGCTAGCGAAACAAACCACTGGAACCCCGTTAAGCAAGGACAATTAAGATTGGACATGGGATTCGCTAAACCTTTGCCCGAAGCCGCAGTCTGCATTGTATACGCCGAATTTCAAAGCATGATTCAAATCGATAAAAATAGAAACGTAATTGTAGATTATTAAAATGTCAGCAACCACCACCGTAGACTTGATTCTCGCTTTATCAGATACGCCCAACTTTTTGGGTGTTTTCGCGTCAAATAGGTTACCTAAGGTTACCAGATATCCCGCATCGTTAATTATAAATTTAGATCAGCACTATGAAAAGGGGTCTCACTGGGTATCGGTCTTTATAGACGGAGCTCGTGTAGGCTATTATTTCGATAGCTACGGTTTGCCACCATTTCTGCCTAGTATAAGAAGATTTTTATCTTTAAACTGCAGAAAATGGACTTTTGGTAAACGACAACTTCAGAGGTTAGAAAGTAGCGTATGTGGGCAGTATAGCGCCCTCTATCTTATTCATAGAAGTAAGAAGAAAAGTACGAAAGCTTTCCTAAAAGCTTTTACCGCAAATCGAAAAATTAACGATATGAAAATTGCTAAACAATTTCAAAATCATGTACGGCGACTAAAAAAGTGTAAAAGGAGCTTATTAACAAACCGTGTGGTTGCCTGGTGGTAATGCGTCCAGCTCTGTGTTGTTTCAACAACATTTGAGTTTCCATTCCAGGGTTCGACTTCCTACCAACGGCGCTTTATTAGTCCGGTATAGAAAAAAAAAACATCTTCAGATACGGCTTGAATCAAGTTTAAGGAGGAGGTTTTTTAAATATTTAACTAATTTATTATTAATTTAACTTAATTATGTATGTTATTATCACGCTAATTAAATGCTTTTTGATTTAAAATCCGATTCATAATAATAATAAGCCTAGAATAACCTAGCATAAGCCTATCCTTTTCAGGATCTACAATAGCATAAGCCTATCCCTACAGGTACCAGCCACGTGACGTCATAAAAAATTAGCCATGACGTCATCAAGAAAACCACCACCAGGTGGCTCAACAATTCAAATTTCCCGCCAACACCATCACGTGACGTCATCAATTCCCCCCCATCTCCCCCCCAACCCCAGGGATGTCCTTACTCTCTATGAGTCCTGAAACTAAATTTATAAAGCGCGTTTCTATCACCTTTCTCTCCTCTTTGCCTATAGAGGTAAAAAATTGCGTTAAGAATGTTTACCGCGAAAAAACGTTATCCACATAAATGTGATGAACATCAAATAAATAGGGAGTACTAACCTTAGGTCAAATGGTCGTTAAATGTTTCCCTCAAAATGTTTAACAAATGTTCGTGGAATTAATTGCAAGTAAATTTAAAGATAGGAAAAGACAAGTTACAAGTATTTATTCGCTCTCGATTGCCCCCTCCCCATTTGCGCAATTGGCAATTCTCTAGCCTTGCAACCACAACAAGATATAGAGGCGTCTCTGTATTTTTTATTTTACCATTAACAGTTACGGCCCAATCATTACAGAAAAGGATGAAAGATATTGTCCAACAATATTTAAAATGTTCATGTTACGATTAAAAAGAAATTTTACATTGTCTAGCAGCCTTCAAATCCATCTAGTCATTCATGTGACTTCTACGTTCATGTTTTGTCAAATCACCCTTCCACTTACATGCATAGTCACATTGATCACATTTGAAGGGTTTTTCACCACTGTGAATGCGTTGATGATTGATCAAATTACTCTTCATTGTGCTGGCATAGTCACACTGATCACATTTGAAGGGTTTTTCACCACTGTGAATGCGTTGATGATTGATCAAATTACTCTTCATTGTGCTGGCATAGTCACACTGATTACATCTGAAGGGTTTTTCACCACTGTGAATATGTTGATGTGCGATCAAACTAATCTTCTGCGTACATTTATAGTCACACTCTTCACATTTGAAGGGTTTTTCACCACTATGAATGCGTTGATGTATGATCAAATTATACTTCTTCGTGCATCCATAGTTACACAGATCACATGTGAAGGGTTTTTCACCACTGTGAATGTGTTGATGTGCGATCAAATTACTCTTCATTGTGCTGGCATAGTCACACTGATCACATTTGAAGGGTTTTTCACCACTGTGAATATGTTGATGTGCGATCAAACTAATCTTCTGCGTACATTTATAGTCACACTCTTCACATTTGAAGGGTTTTTCACCACTATGAATGCGTTGATGTATGATCAAATTACTCTTGACCGTGCATCTATAGTCACATTTCTCACATTTGAAGGGTTTTTCACCACTGTGAATGCGTTGATGTGCGATCAAATGATACTTCTTCGTGCATCCATAGTTACACTGATCACATTTGAAGCGTTTTTCTTCGTTACCCTTTTTAATGTGACGTTGTGGACCCCTTTTATATTCAGCAGAATATTTGATCCGAGTTGAACGTTTCTTCTTGAATTTTCCTGCAGAAAATTATTAACGAAATATAAAAACGACACACATTCCATTTACAATATAGTATCAAAAATACAGTAACATTCAAGCGCACTTCATAAAAAATGTAATGCTAAGGCCTCTACGAAAACTCAGTCTTAAAGAAAAGAAACAATGCTGATCAAAGCGTTAGCCGATGAGCAAATGACCTCATCAACCAAAAGGGGATGAACGAACATCAACTGAAATGCACGAGAAACCTTGGCGCAAAACTAGAAAGGTTGTATTTTCGGTGGATCAAATACCAGCTGATGCTGCGTGAACACAAGTTACCAATTTATATCGTTCTTGCACCCCCTCTCTCTTTTCTAATGTCTAGTTTTCACTTTGTTTCTCTGTCTGACAAATGGCACCCCCGAGATCTTATTAGTGTTATATTTTCCACATTTATGAAATAAAGTACAACTGGCACATGATTAAAAATAACTAATGCGGATATCCCTTCGATAGATAAAACTTATTGTTACAAAAATCTGCGTAACCAGAAACAATATCTCGTTTTATCGAGCAACAAATAATATCGTTTTATCGAGCAAAAAATAATCTCGTTTTATCGAGCAACAAATAATCTCGTTTTATCGAGCAACAAATGATCTCGTTTTATCGAGCCACTGCCTTCTCTAATACTAGGCCTGGAAATGTGCAACAGAAGTATTTTTTATTTGACATTTTGAATTTGCGCTTAGTAACCGTTAGATGGCTCTTTTCTGGGGAGAATTTTCGCGATGACGAAAGTAAATTCGTACTGCGCAGTCTCGCATGACGTCACTTCTTTCGCTTATGGCAGACCAGGGTGGGAAATAAGGGTTTTTTTAAACTGGACTAAATAACCTGGTCCATTTCACAAGGGCACGCCGTCTGCTAAACTAGAGAAGTGGATAATTAAACTATTAGAGTTAATGTTTGGACTCTAGTTTCCCTTGAATTATCTTAGTGGTCCCGAGGACCATTGACCCCCTCCGATTTAATTTCTAAACTGGCCCAGGCAATTTTTAAACTGGTCATTTGCCCTGTGCCACCGCCTTATTTCCCACGCTGTGGCGGACTATGGGTGCAATTCGTCGCTAAAATGATACTTAGGTATTATGATTGTATTTTTCGTCAAATTCAGTTAAATCTGAAGCCCATCTTCAATGAATAGATCAATGTGTTTGGATCGTGTCTCTCAACCTAGAACCAACGCAAAAACTTTTGAGTTTAATACGTTTGCTAGATCGATAGAGACGAACATTTTAATTGATGTTGCAGATTTTGTGAAGGAAGAAATGCACTTCATTGACGATACTTGTATATTTCATTCAATCATATTTTGCGAAGGCTTTAAAATATGACTGTGATACATATTTGGAATTAATGAAACTACTGTTAACAAAGTTTATAAGACCATTGTTAGACAACTACGCAAAAGATTTAACAGATCGCAAAGAATCGTACAAAAAGTTCAAGAACAAACTTCTCCCATGAAAAACTCTAAAGATGTAAATACATTTTACCCACACTGTGATACATGCCTTTTTATATTGTCGTTTGAATTTTTATGTGTCTTTTTATATTAGCCAGCTGCTATATTATCCTCAATAGCTTTACTTTAACCGTTGTCTTGCAAGCTTTCAAAAATTTCCCCTAGTTTTGAATTTGCCGCCAGTTTAAAACCCCAGGAAAGCGACATCTAGCGCCATTTGTGAAATACTAACTCCCACCCCCTTTTTTTTCGTATTCCATGGCCTAGTATTTGAGATGGCAGTGATCGAGCAACAAATAATCTCGTTTTATCGAGCAACAAATAAACTCCGAATTTTTGGTCGAGCTAAGTACCAGCATAAGAAAATGATATAAAGCTCCCTATAAGTATGAAACTCTCCATTTAAGCCATGTAAACAGCATTTTCTTCCATTGAAAGAAAGTTTCTAAAGCCACCTATTAAGAATTTATGGCGTTAAAAATTTTTTTTTATTTTGTAATTAAATCGTTAAAGGTCTTGAAGTTATTATTATGATAATTATAACTGATTAAGTGCATGTCAAAATTATCATAATAAATTAAGAGATGGCGCGAGATTTCGACGACCTGGTACGGGGTAAGGAGTGTCTCGTGTCTCTACGGGCGTGGTCAAAATTCCCCGGCCCATCGTGCTTTTCGTGGACACTTTAGGTGGCGGTTTCGTCCCCCCTTTACTCGTAGTGCCAAAACTTCTCCCACGGGTCGTAAATAGTAAGCGCGCCAAATTTGGAAGCAAATGCTGTAGTATGAAAATGTACTACGTTTCATACTTATAGAGAGCTATGTATTATTTTCTTATGGTACCAGCGTTTAGAAAGGAGTGAAGACCCTTGCGAAAGAGGACATTTTAAAGGTTCTGATACATAATAATAATCTAGCTTTATTGCGCGTCCATACTACCCAGTGGGCTATATTTCAATGGGTCACGATTTCAATTTAAGGCCGTTGACAACCATATTTTCTATATCTATATAAATCGAAGTCCTGACTGACTGATAATCAACGCCCAGCCCAAACCGCTTGCCCTAGAAGGCTGAAAATTTGCAGGAACGTTACTCATAAGTAGTAGGCGCGTACTAAGAAAGATGTTTCCAACCCGCAGCCAGCTTAATAAATGGCGTCCAGAAATGTAAAAAATCTTCTCTATGCAACAAAGTCCGAGCGTTTCAACCGATTTCACAAATATTTTGTACACTGGTTTCCTTTAACCTATAGACGGGCTGAATGGTCTTTTGGCGCTAAGCATGAAAAGTAATAAAAATGTCCCGACGGGCTGACGGGCAACGCTGAATCCTTCGCTTCTAGGGTGCTACAAAAAGGTTAGTCATCAGTAAAATCTAACCATTCTTTATATCATTTTCATGCAAGTAATAATTACACGCGAGTGACGCCGCGGGTAAAAGCTAGTTCTGAATTAAAGTGGAGGAGAGATGGAAAGTAGAGCTCGTCGAACGATATTTTCGGATAAAAATCCTAGATGGAAACTTTTGACGACACACCTAGAATCCTCGAGATATTTCCCAATTTTTTTATACGGGTTCTGCACGAACCCTGGAATAGGGATCTGCCTGCTTTTACCAGGAATATTAAATAGGTTTTTTCAGTTTTTCACCTAGATACCAGCATTGCCAATAGCGTATTCAGCTTAGCGCTCAAGGGCGCTAGATCTGCTCGCGCTCGGATTTCCGTTTTCCATTTACCGAAAGCTGGACCCCAGATCCCATCGGTGCTAATCTGTACAGAATAGATAGCTCGCTAAATTTGTATCGACGATTAGGAAGGAAAAAGACAATCGTTAACGCAGCTCAAGAAATGAAGCGCATTTCACAGTAGCGTCGCTAGGGTTTGAAATTTGGAGGGGCTAAATCTGGGCTAACTATTTTAAAGTTATTATAAGAACTTAATTTAAACAAGATGGCCCAGGGGTTGGGACTTAATAGTAGCCACATCGTTATCTATTTAATTAGCACATAAATAAAACGAAAAAAATTCAAAGACCCTAAAAAAATCAGAAGTGTCCGACCCCACAGTTGTAGCGTATCTAACTGCTGCGCCAGCCAGCCGGGTTCAATTCCCGGGTGCGGTGTGAAAATTTTTTAATTAAAATAAAATCTCTAACTGAGCTCAGCTACCACTATTGGTGGGTTGAGGTACTATCGAGTTCCATTTTAAGCTAAAATCTGACTATAAATATATGATCAGTTCCCGGTAGAGCAGTTCTCGGAATAGCAACCGCGATTCCAAAAAAACAGCGGAGTTTTCTAAACTGCTGTTTTAGAAATAGCGGCTGGTATTTTGGGAAATAGCAGTGTTTGTCATTTTTTCGAAAAGGCATTCGATAAAGGTTATTTTATTTCGGAAGTAGATAATTGTAAACAGTAATATTTTGGAAAAGGCGTAACACTGTTACGCAATTTCCAAAATATTACAAACCTGAGTCTAACCACAAGAAACAAAACCTAACCTAACCTGACCTAATACTATTTAGTTGAAATAATCAACTTTAACCTAACCAAATTATCCATATCTGACCTAGTTCTTTTTGAGTTCATATAACCCAGCTGGGCCAGCTTACACCATTATAAACAACTATAGTTTTTCGCATATCTGTTTTTCCGCTCTTTAGAGAACTGCTGTAACGATACGCCACGTTTACGAGAACCGCTGTATCGGTAATTTCTGTAATGGGTAAACTGCCATTTCGGGAACCGCTATTTAGAGAACTGTTGTTATGAGGACCGCTCATAAGGGAACTGCTCATGTGAAGGCTTCCCACTACTACAGCTACAACGGCTCGGGTCAAACTAAGAGCCTACCGTATACTACGATGTAGCTAAAAATTGCATAATGGGTTCATTGGAAAATGTGTAGACCTTTAAAACTATCCGTAAATTTATGTCAACGTAAAATTATTCGTATTTTAAAGATATACAACCTTTTATAGATAAAGACTACGGAACCGATTATGAAGGATTTTCGCTCGTCTTAGGCTGATTTTTAGTTTTAGTTAGCTTTTAGTCCACACTATTGGGACTCCCATCGTAAGAACGTGAAACATTTTACTTGTCTCCATCTGTTTTTTCTTCAAAATTTTTCTGTTTGATATTGAAATTTTTTTACATATTGCCCCAGAATTTTAAGTTGGTAACAGCAATTTTTTGGTAGGGTTTACGGATAATTTTGGGGGGGCTAAGTTTGGAATTTGGGGGGCTATAGCCCCCCCCAAAAGGCCTAGCGACGCCACTAGCATTTCATGTCGTCTAGAGCAAATCAAGAGCGATCTCAGAGCAGTTATGTGGAAAACGCCATTAGACTATACACCGAGAAGGTGGAAATAATTGATTAGCATATTTCCCCCATTGGGGGTAGTAATATGAAACCCCACTCTAGGCATTCAGACGACTAAAGAATAAAATGACTTACCAATTTCCGAACAACGTGATTCGGAATTCTTTGGAGCGATTTCTTGAAATGTCTCCGAGTTGGACACCGAACTATTATTTCCAACTTCAACTGGAACTTCGGGTAAATTGATTTCCATAGAGACCGAGGTCAATTCTGATGGTTCATTTGGGTTACGTACAGGTTTAGGAACACACGCTGGCACACTCATTGGATCAACACGCTTCAGTTTTGGCAAACACAGTACCAAACTTCGATTTTGTCTTTCAGTTTTCTTCGCACCTGTCCAGGTTATTCTGGATTGGTTATCATCGAGATCGTTTTCTACGGCTAATTCTAGTGAATCGCTTTCGACATTTGCGCCAAGAGAAAGATCCAAGTGTTTTTCGACTTCAACATTCAATTCGGGAACACGAAATTCCTTTGATCGAGTTGTTCTTTCGTCAGTTTCTCCCTCTGTTGCAACACTTTGCGATTTACGATAAGAATCGATAATTGTATTATTGTTCTCAAGAGGTTCTCGTGACGAATCACTTTCCGTCGTTGTGTCGAGAGGCATTTTCAATTGGATTTCGACCTCGAGCTTCGGCGAAGGGACACAAAGTGGCGAATTCTCACTGCATATCAATTTAGGGACACATGCATTCGTAATTCGCGTTATAAACCCCACATTTTTAGACTTTTTTGGGATAATTTCAGTTTCGTTGTTTGCATTGCCAACCTCGGCAACATATTGAGGCTCAGAATCCGCCGATTCTTGACTAATTTCTTCTCTACCTGTTACATTTGTACCTGTTGTATTACGCGCCTTACATTAGTACCTTAAAACCTCCCTAGACGGCGCCAGCCTAATCACAAACATTATAACAAACACTATAACAATTACTAGCTACATGAGGGACTGGCAGTCCAGAGCGGATCTCCAGCCCGCAGTGCAGCTAGGAAGAACGCCTCTTAGCCGCAGTTTGTAACAAAGTTAATTGTGTATCTCTTGATTAAAATAAGCTTCATTTAACCTGGCCCATAACTGTGTATGTGAAGATCTCATTTACTAGTAACTTAATCTAACATGGTGACAGCGGTGGGATGCTGAATTTCCTTCGGTAACGAACTCATCGCGACTGCTAAGCCTTGGCCACACCACGTTGTGCCTTCGCAACTCTTGCCGACACAATGACTCATTTTAAAAGCCCTGAACCTTTCTCACCTGGATCAGACCCAGCTTTGGCGTGGTCTGAGTATAAAGAGGGATTCGAACTATATGCTACGGCTTCTAAACTCGGCACTGAAACAGTTTCCACACAACGGGCTACGTTTCTTCATATACTGGGCCCCGCTGGGCGGAGGATTTATAAAACTCTAACGATACCCCAGGTTGACGATGCTCGTACGTTGCCAATCATCTATGCGGCATTTGACACATATTATGAACCTTACAAGAACCTCACATATATCAGGTATCAATTCTTCACGTCTAAACAAAAGGAGACCCAGACGTTCGATGAATTCTATACCGATTTGAAAATTAAAGCTCAGGACAGTGAACTTTCCCCCTTAACTGATATCTTATTGTGCATGGCTATTGTTTTTGGTATTCGAAAGGAATCATTGCGTAAAACCTTATTAGCCAAACCGAAGTTAATATTGACTGACGCCATTTCACTCTGTCAAGCGGAGGAAACTTCTGGTATTCATGCCAGTGCCATGGCTCTCACTAACACAAATACGACACCTCAACAGGTTGACGCGGTAAATCAGATACATCACCGCTCGTCTACGAGCCGAAATCGGTTTCACCCTCGTGGTGGGGGTCCACCACGAGAGTCTGGGCGTCCGTCTCCGCACACGCCTTCCTCTCGCACTTTGCCACGTTCATCGTCTTCCCCGCGGCCTGACTTTACGTCTTACGGGCGGCCGGAACTTCGTCGCAATCCTGCCTCCCCTCAACAGCGCAAATGTCCTAACTGTGGGGGCAGACCTCACTCATCCAGACCTTGCCCTGCTCGAAACACCACATGCTTGAAGTGCAATGCTCGTGGTCACTGGGCTTCCGTCTGTCGGTCTACTCATGCCTTAGAAGCCCGTGACGCGCCCCATGACGATTATGTCGACTCTGACACCGACGCTCACCCGGGCTATGATTATGAGGGTGACCATGACCATGCCCCTTCCGATTATCTAAGTTATGGCCTCACCCTCCATCCACAGTTTTCACAAGACGGAAACCTTATGGTACATACCGTTCAATCACGGTACGAGTCTGAGCTCTATGACGAGATTTACATCTACAATCAACCAACCACGTTCAAGGTCGACACTGGCTCACAAGTGAACATTATCACGAAAACCATTTACGATGCCTTACCACATCAACCGTCGTTGCAGATGCCAAAGCACCGCGTTACGTCATATTCTGGTCACACTGTTCCCATTACGGGGATGACGAGCCTCCCGTGCACCTCTCACACTGCTGCCTGCTCCTGTCAATTTTATGTCACCGATGAGGACCGCACTCCTATATTGGGCGCCCAAGCTTCGCTCGCCCTTGGGCTTATCGATCACATCGACCGACCCCTTGGTCCCCCACCTCGCCTTCAGACGATGGAACTGCGCACTCAGGGTGACGACGACACCTTCACTCCGGCTGCAGTCATGGCGCAGTATCCCATGCTTTTTGACACCTTAGGCCAACTTCCTGGACGCCACTCTATCGAAACACTGCCGAATGTCTCGCCATCCATCTCCGCAGCCCATCATATACCTCTCCATTATCGTACCCAGACCCAACATGAGCTTTCTCGTATGCAAAAGGAGGGCATTATTGTCCCAGTCTCTGAACCGACAGAATGGGTACACCCTATGGTAGTGGTACCCAAACCGGATGGCACGGTACGCATCTGCCTGGATCCCCGCAAACTAAATCTGGCCATAAAGCGCCGACCCTATCCGCTGCCAACGCCAAAAGAAATATTTGCGGAACTACAGGGCTCGAAAATTTTCACGGTCCTCGATGCCAAAAGCGCTTTCTGGCAAATTGTGTTGACTGAAGACAGCTCGAGGCTGTGCACCTTTGCCACGCCTTGGGGTCGTTTCCGCTATACGAGGCTGCCATATGGAATCGTCACGGCCACAGAATACTTTCAATGTGTCATGCGCACCATATATCCAACTTCGGAGTTCCCCAATGTACACATTTCGACCGATGACTTTCTTATCGCCTCAGTTGATGTTGCCTCCAACGCCCGGATGTTGTTGCAGGTTTTGGAGCGCGCCAAGGAACACGGCCTCCAATTTAGCTCATCCAAAATCCAACTTGCGATACCCCAGATCACGTACTTAGGTCATGTCATAAGTGCACGTGGCGTACACGTGGATCCCAAAAAAGTCAAGGCCATCTGCTCATTACCACCCCCCGCGGACAAGAAGGCTCTCCAGCGGTTCTTGGGGATGATCAATTATGTGGCCAAATTCTTACCAGAGGCAACGTCTGATACGGCACCACTCAGGCTCCTGTTAAAACCAGAAATAGCGTTCGTGTGGGAGTCCCATCACCAATCACACTATGATCACCTCAAAGCCCTCTTATCTACCACACCAGTCCTCGCTTTCTACAATCCGGCCAGGCAAGTGTCATCTCCGTGGATGCCAGTCAGAGTGGCATCGGAGCGGCTTTGCTACAGGATTCCCATCCAGTCGAATACACGTCGACAGCCTTCACACCAACACAGCGTCGCTATTCGCAAATCGAAAAGGAACTGCTGGGTGTAGTGTTTGCGTGCGAACACTTCCATTTCTACATCGCAGGCGCTACAGCTACGGTGCAAACTGACCATAAACCCCTCATCGCGATCGTACAGAAACCACTACATATACTATCTCCGCGCCTACAACGCCTGGTCATGCGTTTATTCCGCTACAACATTCAGTTGGTTTACGTGCCTGGGTCTGAGCTATACATAGCTGACACGCTATCCCGAGCCCATGAATCCCACGTCTTAATCAATACGGACAACCTGGAGGGTCCCCATGCGGCTGTCCATGCCATTACGACCTTTCCCGCCTCCATTCAGGACAGGTACAAATCTGCCACAAAGGACGACACTGTCCTGCAACAGGTCAGCGAACATATCCATCAAGGTTGGCCCCGAACCCACAAGAATCTCTCACCGGAGCTGGCAGCGTATTGGCAACACCAGAACGAACTATACATCGAGGATGGTCTAGTCTATCGTGGTTGTTGTCTGGTTATCCCGAAAGCACTTCAAGGGGAAATGCTTACAAAAATTCACAGCACGCATCAAGGCATTAACTCCTGTGTTGCAAAGGCAAAAATAAATGTGTTTTGGCCACACATGTCCCACCATATCACAGATTTTGTTCGAGCCTGCACCATCTGTCGTGAACGAGACCGCGCTAATATCGCCATGCCTTTAACACCCCATCCAGTCCCACAACTCCCATGGGAAACTGTTGGTTCTGACCTTTTTCAAGTGGACTCCCAACATTACATTCTATTGGTGGATTACCATTCCAAGTTTGTTGAGGCAAAGTTGCTTCAATCCACCAATGCACAGGCGGTGATCAATTTTATGAAATCCAATTTTGCCCGCTACGGCGCACCTCAACTGTTGGTCACGGATAATGGCCCGCCGTTCTCGTCTGCGGCTTTTAAACACTTTCTTGAGCAGTGGGGTGTTAGACACACTACCTCCAGCCCCTACTATCCGAAATCGAATGGCATGACGAACGGACCATTCAAACGCTTAAGAACTCCTTAATAAAGGCCAAGAAGGAACATCGTGACCTGGATCAAGTATTACTGGATTATCGCACTACACCCAAAACAGATCATCCATCACCAGCCGAATTACTTATGGGTCGTCGCCTACGCACACACTTAACTACCACCAACACCTCACTTGAGCCATTGTATCCCACGAACGACACCAAACGGGTCCTTCACGAACGCCAAAAGAACATGGTTGCAACTTTCAACAACACGTCAACCAAGCCTCTACCTCAATTATATCCTGGTCAGGCTGTCCGCTACCTCGCTGGCCCTAGATTGTGGCTCCCGGCTAGAATAGCTTCAGTTGGCCCTGAACCTCTATCCTACCAACTACACACAACCCTGGATAAACTCATCCGTCGCACGAGAAGCCAAATTCGGTTAGATCCCTCGGACATCGAACGTACACCCGATACACATTCCGATCACACATGGTTCACCCCATGCGAACCAATGAGGCATGACCCGGAACCATTTGCATGGCACACTCACACGAAGGCACGCCCGGCTCCACCGCCACTTGTCCCTCCTGCCGTCTCATCCCACCATCGTGAGACTCCTCTACCAACCGGCACTGCACCGACCGATGTGCCGATCGAACATTCGGTCTCCCAAGGTGCTCCGCCCACACCGATGGATCCACCGTTATCACAGTTGCCTAGTCGCCCGAAGCGTGACATTCGCAAGCCACTCCGCTACACAAACTAACTACTTAAACAAGCAACAGTACACTCGCCAAAAAAAAAAAAAAAAATAAAAAGAAAGTTGTTACATTTGTACCTGTTGTATTACGCGCCTTACATTAGTACCTTAAAACCTCCCTAGACGGCGCCAGCCTAATCACAAACATTATAACAAACACTATAACAATTACTAGCTACATGAGGGACTGGCAGTCCAGAGCGGATCTCCAGCCCGCAGTGCAGCTAGGAAGAACGCCTCTTAGCCGCAGTTTGTAACAAAGTTAATTGTGTATCTCTTGATTAAAATAAGCTTCATTTAACCTGGCCCATAACTGTGTATGTGAAGATCTCATTTACTAGTAACTTAATCTAACACTACCCAGCATGCCTTGGACATTGACAGCTTCGACACTGTGCATCACAATTGGAAGAGATAACTCCTCGCCATTAATTCCCGAATCATTTTCAACGGGTTCAGATTTCACTAATTCATCGTTAGCTAATTGATGTATTCCACTTTTCTCCTATTTTTCAAACAATCAACTTTCGAGTAACTCTTTCCTATCGACCATTAAAATGAAAAATGTTCCATACCATCAGATCTTTGATTCTCCTTTCCAACTCTTTATTGACCCTATTGAGTCTTTCAATTTCGTCTCTTTGCTTATTTATCGTTAATGTTGTTTTCACTCTCTCTTTTCCCATGTTTGAAATTAAAACATTACGCTAAACAAAATAAGATTTCATTTTAACAGTAAATATTCTTTGGACTTTCATTGGCTGAACGTATTTTAAAGGGGCAAGCAAGATAGAACAAAGGTCCTAGTTGGGTTTCTTTGTTACTAAAGAGGGATGTGTTATCAATCCCCTTAGATCAGAGCCAATCCTGATTGGTATTTTCACAATTAGACCTAATTATTCACCCACCCGCAGAGTTTGGTTCTACTTTAAGGGACATAAGATTCAACAACTCATTCTGTACATTGAAAATGGGCTACGATACCAAACGGGTCTCATTTTTCTGTGCTTAATTTCACACTAGTTAAAAATACCTCGGCTTCCAGTTCCCTGACTCGATCATCCCTGGCTTTAACTTCATTGATAAGATCATCTTTACTCAAGTGATCATAATTACAATCTCCCTCAGTCTTCATTTCCTAAAAACCAAGTTTCCCTAATTTTATATTTGCCTTAAACAGCCAATATTGCAATAATTGCGCAAATACCTCTTTAATCGCCGCCCTTTGAAGATTTACTAAACTCATTTCGGAATTTTGTGCCGAGAGTTTGTGAAATTGTAAATCTTCCCTAAAATAAAATTTCTTTTCAAACAGAAGAAAACGAACATATAACAAGAAAGGTTTCCCAATACATTGTAGCTTTCGCTATCAAAGCTTAGAAAAACATGCTTAGCTAGTTCAAAAGATTGTGACAACTGACACTGCAACTTCCTACAAGATTAGGGAATTCCTCAAACCCATTTTTTTGAATACAACCAGCTTCGTATAAATTATTTATTCTGCTAGTATTTTTTATTTTTGAAATAGCAAGAAAGATCTTTTACTTTTCAAGGTATAATAGTTTCGATAGGCTTGGATCCGTAACATGCCTTACTGATATCCATCACTTACCAGCTTAAACGTTCGACCATAACACGACAATCCTTCAAATCCATCATACTTTGTACAGTTCCCTGTTTAGATAACATACGTAACATTTTAATGATAATAAAAAACATGGCCATAAAGAAAGATTCAGCGTTTTCCTCTCAGTTCGATTCTTACCAGCCAAGGCTTATATGAACGTTTTTCTTTCACAGTTACTCACACTGTTCTGTTTTTTATGTTTTTTTGGTCTTTGGGAGAAAAAGCTTCCACTTTTATTAAGCGCTTTTCTTGTACATGGATACTCTTTTTGATAATCAATAAACTATTATTAAAGGATGAACCGTTACCGTAGCAAAGGAATTCACAAAAAAGTACAAACGCGAAAAAAGAGAACCTCTAGCAGACAGCTTTAACGTTTTCCAAAGGCCACAGCCACTCAATAGCAGGCTTGGAAATAAGGTTTATTTCTGAACTAGTCCTCCGGACCAGTGACCCCTGATGTCATAATTATGAAACTGGTCCCGGGACCAGTGACCCTTCTCCAATTTATTTTTCTACTGGTCAGTGGTCCCAGGACTTGTGGTCGTTCTCTCTTCTAAAAAAATCTCTCTCGGCTTAGGGTTGTATACACAACTGGACTCCTGGAGTCGAAATTTATGTTAAAATGAAAATAATTAAAGAGGTCCCCATATCAATTTTTAATAAAGGTAGGAACTATTAAACTAGTCATTGGGACCAGTGACCCTCGCGTTTTGAATAAAAAAAGTGGTCCAAGCTATTAATAAACTGGTTTTTGACCTGTAAACCTGTCTTATTTCCTAGCCTGCTCAATAGACTACAAAACTTTGGTACAGGCTAGGAAATAAGACAGGTTTACAGGTCAAAAACCAGTTTATTAATAGCTTGGACCACTTTTTTTATTCAAAACGTGTGGGTCACTGGTCCCAATGACTAGTTTATTAATTCCTACTTTTATTAAAAATTGATATGGGGACCTCTTCAATTATTTTCATTTTAACATAAATTTCGACTCCATGAGTCCAGTTGTGTATACAACCCTAAGCTGAGAGAGATTTTTTTAGAAGAGAGAACAACCACAAGTCCTGGGACCAGTAGAAAAATAAATAGGGGAAGGGTCACTGGTCCCGGGACCAGTTTCATATTTAAGACATCAGGGGTCACTGGTCCGAAGGACTAGTTCAGAAATAAACCTTATTTCCAAGCCTGCTTTGGTAGGGAAGTTGTAGCCAAGGAGTACTAACTACCTAGGAGTAGAATTGGTAAAAAATATGTTAAGATAGAAAAATTCTAATAAGGAACCCCAAATTTGTAAACTGGTCCCACCGCCTATTTTTTCCAAAAACGATAATTAATAAAGTGGTCCCTGGGACCACTGACCCCAGGTTTTGGAATAAATAAACTGGCCCGAGCAATTAATAAACTAGTTTTGGACTGCTTAAGTATTTGGGCCAAGGTCGCAGATTGTAAGTATACGTTTTTATAACTCTTACTAAATTATTTTAATTGAAATAATTTATTTTGTTGTCATCAATACCATCTAACCAAAAGATTCAGTAAAAAGTGAATAGCCCCAAAAACATTTACGTTAATTTTAGGATGAAACTTTTCTCTATCATAAAAATTTTATGACTGACCCCTAAAATATCAACGATAATTTAAGGAAGACCCCTGTCACAACGGAAAAATAAGTGCCATCTATGGTGAAAATATTTTTCCTAACAAACTGGATATTTCCCCACATACAATTTGACATGCATGGGCCTAGCTCATCCCGGAGGCTCCGCTATAACAGTCTGGGAAAAAAGGATAATTTTTAAACTAGTTCTTGGGACCAGTGACCCCCCCCCCCTCCTAGTGTCCGAAATAATAAACTGTTTTGGTCTCCGGAGTGGTCCCAGCCTTTGTTCCCCTATAGAATTGCAATTAATAAACTGGTCCCGAGGACCAATAACCCCCACTTTTTGAATAAAAAAACTAGTTCAAGCAATTAATAAACTGGTTTTGGATCAGAGGAAGTGTGCTATTTCCCAGACTGTCCTATTAGACATTTTTCTAATTTCCGGCTCTGAGCGCGAGCAGCCTGCGTCCGCGAGTCGCGTGATCCAGGAGGCTATGACCAAACAAAGCCGTCTTAGCTCGTCTGCTTCAAAACCGCGGTGAAACGTGACATGTCGCCGAATATTGTCTATTAAAAACGCGTCGTTTAATGTCATAGACATTAGAATACTATTAATAACCTAGACACACTTATCGGAAGAGAAACACGCGCTTTTTGGATGCCGATTTTACGCTATTTACCCATTTTATATGCTATGGGGAAAAACAAGACGTTGGCCACCTAGCGGCGGACGGAGGAACTAAAAATCAAAATAATTCCAAAAAGGCGGTAAATTTATGTTGCGTTTTCTGTATTTTTAAAAGAGAAGGCATAAAAATAGACCAATTATGTTAAGAAAGTTAGGTTTTATTAAGATATAAAAGCATTTGCTATTTATTTATGTTGCATTTTCTGTATTTTTAAAAGAGAAGGCATAAAAAAAGACAAATTATGTTAAGAAAGTTAGGTTTTACTAAGATGTAAAAGCGTTTTCTATTTATTTATGTAAATTTCAATTAAATAAAAGCCGGAATCTGGCACATATACAGACAGGTGAAGTAGAATCATAAATAATTACACTTTGCGAGCATGAGGTTTCTTAATGTACGGTGATATACATAAAATAATTATATAATTTTTTTATTTCGACTCTTACAAGTCTGAGGGCTAATTTCATGTCACACAGGTATCGATATTTTACTCTTATTACTACTTTTATAGAAACGACTATACTGTAAATGACTCGCTACCATATAAGCGGTGAACTTAGTACCTAATAAGTGGTATTCATATTGGATTTGTGTAATTTTTACTAGGAACAATAACTATGTGAGGCCTACCATAAACCACTGTTTGTGGTTATTTACTTGTTTTGCATTGGCACAGAAAGTCTACTTGAGACTTGTGTAGACTGAATAGTAAAAGTGAATAATAAGAGTCTCTGAGTTAATTTAACGGCTTGCAATAAAACAGACACACACAAAAGCTTACATACATATGTAAAATTAGTATGATAAAATAAATTGAATGATGAATTTTATTTGGCCAAATGTTAAAGGAACAATATAAAACTTGACACAAATGTTTAGATAGAAACTAATATTGAGTACCTTTATCATCTATACTAGTATACTCTAACAATTTTTACCAATCCAGACAATTACCAAGTAGTTGTATAAACACTAGATTAAAACACTTATTTTGATAAAAATACTCTGATAATATATGTTAAATGACTCGCTGTCATGCTGCTTCGGACAAGAATCTTTGGACTCAGTCATTTAATCACAAAGAATATTCTGATAGAGTAGTGCTCATCGAGAATAATCAACTAATACTCTTAAAACAACTTTGGTAGGCCTAAATACTCTTAACTCATTCCTATAATAGGTTTATTAAAATGTAGAATTTCGGTAAATAAATCAATAAGAAAACACAACACTACTGGTAAAAAGAACAAACTCTGAAGAATGTCACAATCTGGAAAATTAAGACCAGTTTATCAAGGCTAACGATAGTGAGATTAACGGTAGAGGACAATTAGTTAATGATGACACAATTACTTCGTTTTTTTTAATTAAAAGATTTAATGAATCCAGTTGAAAAGTGTACAAAACGATTGAATAAAGAGTTTAAAAATTTAACACAAAGACACATTACATCGCAATCACGACCCAATATCTCCCAATAACGTCTTATAAATCCCAGATTATTGTCTTTCTTTAACCACGAAATTGTTGTTGCCAAGAAGTAAATACCTTTAAGAATATTTAAAAAGACCAGCTTTGTTAATACTATTTGAAATGGGAATTCTGAGGGTATCGGTGTTTTGGAGTAGCTCATTGATACTGATTTATCGATGTTGTCATCGGTTGATGATGTAACTAATAGGCCAGGACAGATAGGCCAAAAAAGGGCTTGACCTAGAACATTTGAACATAAAGATGAAAATTGGTACATGTGTTGTTTTCGACCCAACAAAAAATATACTAAAAGTCCCCTGCTGTAGAGCGCGAGCTTTCGCCGCCATCTTGGAAAATGGCCGCCGGGAATTACAGCTACAATGTATTCCACGTTCTTCTTCAAAACTGATGAAAATTGGTACACATCATGATTGGAACCACATGAACATCATGGCAAAAGTTTACAACTCTGTGTTCAATAGTTTGGTCGCCATATTGTAAAATGGCCGCCGTGAATGCTAGGTACAGTCAGGGCCGGAAATAAGAAAAAATTCTTATAGGACATGTGTCCAGTGATCCCCCCTTTGACTGGAAAAATTATAGGACATCGTCCACTGGAGTGTGCAAAAATAGTGTCGTATCTTCATAGTCAAACTATCAAAACTTCGGAAAATTTATTGGTCAAAACGTCCAGTGACCCCCGTAGTTTTTGAAAAAATTATAGGACATTTTAAAATTTTAGTGGACAATGTCCAGTGTCCTGTGCTTATTTCAGGCCCTGGGTACAGTATGTTTCACCATTTTGTTGGAAAATTATGAAAATTGATAGGTATTATAATCAGAGCTGTGTCAATCTCATAGTAAAATATTGAAGCCATTAGTCAGATAGTTTGGCCGCCATGTTGGAAAATGGCCGCCATCAATGCCATTTAGACAAAGAATATGGTTCAAAAATTATGAAAATTGGTAATTATTATGTTGAAGACCGTCTAAACATCATACTTGAATATTGAAGACGTGCTCCTGATAGTTTGGGCGCCATCTTCGAAAATGACTGCTCGAAGTGCCAAATATATTACCGATATATAAATTTTTTCGATATTTTTTATTGAGTAGATGATTTTTATGAACGTATAAAACGCCATAAAAATAACTATTTTCGAGTCTAAATTATTGACCCATCTTCAAAAATGGTCCCTGAAATATTACTATCCTAAAATCTGGAAAAAAGAAAAGGAAAGCCATATTACTCGAATTTTGGTTAGAAAAAACCGTTTTATATGGGGTATATACATTCTAGTGTCGTTAATGATTAGATTTAAGACACATTTTTAACATTTCGTTCCTATTTCTCGTCATCCTGAAGATTTTTTATTACGGCTAATACCTTAACAATGACCACACATTGCTCAGCAAGCTAATCAGGGTTGTTGATTTTTTTAATTTTTTCAAAAAAATCAAAAAAATCGATTTTTTTTTATTTAAATCAATTTTTTTTTATTTTAATTGATTTATTTGATTTTTTTGATTTTTATTGAACTAATAGATAGTAAATTACCAACATGAAAACTTTTGAGTCAAAATTAACCAAAAGCAAAATAATCATGACATTTAAGTAGCTATTGGATATTATTACTATTCAAATGCTTGCATAAAAAGACTAGCTTGACTGCTATTTCATTTCCTAGCCTTTCCAGCAAGACAAACTGGAGTTCTGGGAAAAACATAGATTAAAATATACCAAAACCATGATTATTTTTAATTTAAGGTCTCTTCTAGTTAAGTTTCTTCTCGAGTTTCTTAAACTACTTCTTGGAATCTTAGAAAACATTTTTTAAAAATAAAAATATATTCTTGATTTTAATCAAATGATTTTTTTAAAAAAATCGCTTGATTTAAATCATGATTTAAATCAAACTGATTTAAATCAAACAACCCTGAAGCTAATCCAGATCGTCTACATTCACAGTTCTTTATACAAGATGTTTCCTAGCTATTTTGGACTTGAAGATACGCTCGGAAAAAATGTAGTTTTGCGGTGTCGGTTGTTGGATGAAGCTCAGCGAGATCAAATGAGGACTTAACAGTATATGTGGCAACGGTTCCATTATAAGTGTAATATCTACATAGTTGAAGCGTGACGTGTCAATTATCACCCTAAAAAAAGCGAAAAAAAATCTCTCTTCGGCAGCAGCTATGGCTTCCCTAGATGCAATATGGTCATTAAAAAAGCGCAACAAATTTGTAAGATGTTGATTATCTGTCATTACTTTAAACCACGCCTTATCATAACCACACCCAGTTACAGCACGTAAATGAAAGAAGTGTTCTCTTAACCTTTTTAACTCAAAGGACTTATCGTGGCGGAGGGGGCCCGAGTTCGGTGTGACGGTTCGGGAGTTCCTTGGCTTCGCCCTTGGTTCAGACCGTTCCATGCCTCATTCCGTGAAGGTTTTGCTGGGCCGTTTCGCCCCCGCCCAGGTGTTTCCATGGCTCGCCTCCGCTATTGGCAACCCTCTAGGGGACGCGGATACACTATTGGTTTTTGCCGTATGGCACTGTTGTGCATGGAGAGAACTCCTCCGTCCCCTCGAGTCTTCTGCTGCCTTAATCCTTCCCTGTCACCGACCACCTCCTGACTGGGCTCGCCGCTGACGGTGTCCAGCTTCTGTCACCTGCTCAAGAGGCGTTTGTCGGTCCCACTGGCCGATACCGTGTGCCATGACGGCGGTTCCGCAGGTTAAATTTGGAATATGATGGGGAGGGGCGCTGATATGGCCCCCAGCTAGGTGTAGCGCCTAATCAAGGGTTCTGACATGCAATTATTATGAAAAATCTTCAGGATGATGATGAATATGTATGAAATGCTAGAGATTTGTCTAAATTCTAATCTTAAACAACACTAGAATGTATAAACCCCATCATATTCTCTAATCAACATGTTGAGAATAACAGCTTAGAATAACTTTTCTTTCTTTCAGAATTTAGGGCAATGATTTTCATGTGGCCATTTTTAAAGATGGTGTCGATAATTTCGACTTCAAGATATCCATTGTTTGTGGTTTATTACGTTAATGAAAATCATCCATTCAAAAAAGGAATTTCAAACAGATTTATATATTTGAAATATATTTAGCATTTCCAGCAGTCATTTTCGAAGATGGCGCCCAAAGTATCAGTAGCACGTCTTCAATATTCAAGTATGATGTTAAGACGGTCTACAACATATTTATTACCAATTTTAATAATTTTTGAACCATATTCTGTATCTATATGACATTGATGGCGGCCATTTTCCAACATGGCGGCCAAACTATCTGATTAATGGCTTCAATATTTTACTATGTGGTTCACACAGCTCTGATCGTAATACCTATCAATTTTCATAATTTTCCAACAACATGGTGAAATATACTGTACCTAGCATTTACGGCGGCCATTTTCCAATATGGCGACCAACTATTGAAGACAGAGCTGTAAAATTTGGCCATGATGTTCATGTGGTTACAATCATAAAGTGTACCAATTTTCATAATTTTTGAAGAAGAACGTGGAATACATTGTAGCTGGCATTCCCGGCGGCCATTTTCCAAGATGGCGGCGAAAGCTCGCGCTCTACAGCAGGGGACTTTTAGTATATTTTTTGTAGGGTCAAAAACAACACATGTACCAATTTTCATCTTTATGTTCAAATGTTCTAGGTCAAACCCTAAAAGTCCTGGGCTATAAGCTCCCAGCATGATGGTATCATCTCAACGCTTTGATAAAACGAATTGATACTATTTATTTTACTTTTCGTCAACACAAAAACCACTAAAAACATTTACAACGAAATTAATAGAGAAACTCTAAGGAAAAACCTACCTTACCAATTTACCAAGTAGTTAAGCCTTTGACAAGGGCAGTAGCCCTAACTTGAAAAGAGTTGATTTTGCTTTATAATAAATTATATATTTCTCTCTCTCTCTTTAAGGAGAAAATCTATTAAAGTTGCTTACCATTTATATTCTTTTATCTTGAACATTAATAATTTAATTTACTTGAAAAAGTAAATAATAATGCCCTAGGCCCCTACCGTATAATTAAACTGTATTTTTTTAACACTCTCGGCATTTTTCGTTCGTGACGCTGGTGCGCATGACTTAAATAAGTTAACCAATCATATTCCAGCATTAAATTAAAAAAATATATTTTAGTTACCGCCGCCGCCGCAGAGTGTCGCATGGCCTTTTTTCCCCATATGACGTAAAATACATAAATGCTGTGACGTCAGCAACAATCGGCCTCAATTGCGGGAATTCAACAGTGACTCTATGTATCTCTATGCTCCCTATAGTAAAAAGTAGACAAGTCGATACTAGCGCCGCCTGGCTACCAGTGCTGGAAACCCTCGCGGGAAAAATAAAAATACTGGACATAAGCAAAAAGAGAGTGTCTATTCTCACCCCCGGGTGGAAATAGCCTACGCGCTATTCTCACCCCCTCCCGGGTGAAAATAGCTTATACCCTATTCTCACCCCCCCCCCTACCACGCGACCTCCCGCGTAACGCCATGCGGCCAGAGAGAATTTAGAAGGGGAGTGGAAGCAGAGAGAATGTAGAAGGGGAGTGGAAGCAGAGAGAATTTAGAAGGGGAGTGGAAGCAGAGAGAATTTAGAAGGGGAGTGGAAGGAGTGGTTTGGAATGCAGCGCAACGTCGTCTGCTAAACGTTATCTAGGCAGGTCGATTTCCGGTATGATGCGTTTGTAACGGAGAGATTTTAGAACACGTGACCGGAAACTCGCCTACCCCAAAAAGCTCAACGCGACATCTTGTTTGGGCGTCATCACCTTTAATAGGGTCAAAGGGGGGCCTTCCACTCCCCTTCTAAATTCTCTCTGGTGGAAGGAGTGGTTTGGAATGCAGCGCAACGTCGTCTGCTAAAACGATTTATCTCAAGAGAACACCGGAGTTAATTTAAAACTTAGGGAAGGTTTTCATCCTTGTATCATCATGGATGGACGTTCAAAGTCGAAATCGAAATTCGGAGTGGTCATCAATCGAAGTACTTCATTTAAAAGGAATGGTCATAAAAGTCAAGATTCAAGCCAAATAGGTATGTATCCTAATAACCAAGGCACGCAATCATCTTAAAATTCCTAGTGTTAATTTAAAATAATTCCTTTCAATGTGCAACTGATTTAGCCGCTAAAACTCGAGCCAAACTGAAGCATGCGCTGGCTCTTAACAAAGATATAGCAAAAGCGCACTCTTTATTAAAATTAGAAAACCAAAACCTTAAATCTCAACTGACTAATTTATATGCCACAGAACTTAAATTTACACAGCTGCAACGGCAACTATTAGTACGCTCTTATGATTAAACTCTAATAAACTCATACGGGGACTTATTAATTATTATTATTATCGATTAACATTAGGTAATAAAACCACTTATGAACACGGTTAGCCAATCACTCTTACAGTCTGTTCGTGAACATTGTAATGCCATGAGCATACTTTAGAAAATCGATAATAACCAGCAAATATACTGGAACCATACATCATCGAACTCCATTAACTTAAAGAAAACCATCAAAATCCACAGTAATTAAATTTTGAAAGCCTTGTTTAATATCTTATATTATATAACCCTGTTTTAAAAAACGACTTAGATTGGAAGTGGAGGTAAATGATCCTAAACCCAAACTGTTTCACGGCCAACCTATGAGGAAGCCATATTTTCAAAAACTTTATGCAATCGAAGAAACAGTATCGCAGGCTGCGGCTGCACTTTCCTCCAATGCAGATTTCTTCTCATCCAAGAACAGTGTCCCTATTGATGAAGATATGACTGAAATTTACCATGTTTCACTTTTTAAAGCCAAAACAATGCCGATTGTTGCAAAGAAGAAAATTGGAAAAACTGTCCCGAAGATTCCTAAAGAGGGACAAACGTCTCTGGCCTTCAAAGATGCACTGCAGAATCAAACGTGTCACTTAACTCCAAATCCACTTCAGCAACACTTATCAAGCGCTACTACGGCTCTCGCGGTGAACTCTAAGGTTTTTAAAGCTACACCCACTGAGACGACTAATCACGAAGCGTGGGACATGGAATTGACATCGATGATTGAAAAAACTATTGTCGAATCGGATAAGAATAAGAAGCAAGCTTTGTCAGGCAATGATGTCGGAAAAATTAATCCCAAAGATAAAGTTACTTCTACTCAGTTGTTGATTCGTTTTTACAATTTTTAACAATGATAGTCTTATTTTTTTTTATATTTAATATTAATTAATTTATATTTAATTTAAATAAGTTGCCTATTGAAATTTTAAATGATTCATTTTTAAAATTTTTAACACTGATTGTCTTATTCTTTTTTATATTTAATATTAATTAATTTATATTTAATTTAAATAAAATTCAACCAATTGATTTTAGTATTCATGGAAATGTTTTGATTTTGAAATTTCGTGGGTTATTCTATGTTCACCCGGGGTAGACTTCACTGGGCGGTGAAAATAGCAGCCAAGCTATTTTCACCTAACCGCAGCCCTTACCTCAATTCTTAGTCACGTGGTAGGGTGGATATAGCCTCTACGCTATTTTCACCTAGGGTAGGAATAGGCTTCCGCCTATTTCTACCTGGGGGGGGGTGAGAATAGTGACACTCAAAAATAAAATTAAACGGCGTAAAAACACAATAAATCAGCATAAAAAACCTGAATAAAAAATAAAACAGCATAAAAAACCTGAATAAAAAATAAAACAGCATAAAAAACCTGAATAAAAAATAAAACAGCATAAAAAACCTGAATAAAAAATAAAACAGCATAAAATAAACATAAACAGCATGAAAACTCAATATAACATAATAAATGAGCATAAAAAATTAAAAATACAATAAGCCAGCATAAAACACAAAACAGCATAAAAAAAACTATAAGAGCATAAAAACAGTGTAAAAACACAATAAATCAGAATAAGAATACAGTAAACCAGAATAATATGTATGTATATGTTGCATCCAGACCCTGAAAATAAACTAAATTTCTTTTATTCAAATTTTGAGCGTCTGCAATAAATAAATAAATGCTTGCTTTATTTGGATATCCTTTTAAGAAAAAAAATTCTTATTTACAAAAGGGTCCGATTAAATTAATTTCAAATATAGTTAAGTAATTAAATTTAAGATCCATTTAAAAAGATTCGAGTAGTCGCGTTGTCTAAAAAAGTTTTGAGATTGTGTTTAAAATTATTTATATTTCATGTTTTTTTAATTGTTGGCGGTAGCTTATTCCACATATATAATGATGTTTAGTACTTTTAGTTCTGTAACGGGACGAAAAAGGTTCCTCCGCGAAATTCGTCAATTTACCACGAGTGTTATGGGATTGATTTGTGGCGGGGAACCAGTCACTGACGTACTTCGGGGCAGTTGTGTGTATGTGGATAAGTAAAAGAATACGCGTGAGGAAATTTTGGTTTTCGTGGTTTTGAGGTTGCCAAAGGATAGAAATCCAAGTTTATCTTATTAATTAGATTAATTACAATTATTTTGAAATTTGTTTCGCGTTAGGAGACCTTGATAATTAAAATGAAAGCGTATAAAGTGGAAAAACAATCTTCTTGAGGGTGCCTAAGGTTGCGAAATCTCTAAAAAGACGTTGAATAACTATTCTAGATGTTGTATACGACGTTTCCCATCATGATTAGCCGTTATTAATCGGTTATTTGAGTTAATTTATTCTTAATTAGTGAAACAGACTCAAAGCTGCCAAGCTGACTAAAGTACATATTTTTTTACGCAGCATCAGCGCCTTCTGTCGCTAATTTCCCCCAAGTACGCGGGTCCCTAAGGGCGATTTTAGTAAAATATTGTGGAAAAATAATTTCGAAAGGTAAAAGGGATGTTTTTGATTGATACTGCTTGTTTATATTCGATTAACTAAAACCATCAGTCCGGGACAAAACAGAATTTTGGTGAGAGTTAAGTAGGTCTAATCCGACTAAAGTATAGAATTGCGAGGTCATTTGGCCGTCAATGTAAATCGTTTAATTTTGAACAATTACTTGTTTTCAATGGTAAAAAGGTTAAATTGGTAAAATGTAAATCACTTAATTACAATTAACTGTATTTTACTTCCCGTTGGTCTCCTTGGTTAAAACGTCTGTGAGGAAACTAGGTTTTTAGTGATTTTCGACCATTTAGGCACTCTTAGGCACGTTCGCTTTCTTTTCTACTTTAGTCTTAACCCACAATGGCGGTAAATATATGCAATTTTAAACTTTAAAAAAACAGTTTGACCAATTTGCGTAGAGGGATATGCTATAGAATTTTTTTACTATTTTTTTCACATTCCCGAGTCCTCATGGTCTAATTAGTCAGAAACCAGCTATGGTTAGGTTAGGCACATAAAATATAATCCTACCAAAATACATTTCCGAGTAATATTGATATCACCCATTCAAAAGTATATTAAGTATATCGCAAATGTGTTTCATTTCATCTGGAAATTTGTGTTTTTTATTGTTTGTTAAACGCTAAACCTTGGCGAAATTTATACAAGCTGTCAGCGGACAGTCACTACTCTCCCTGGCACCAAGAAGATGGCGGCCTCCCCTCCCTCCTGTCTGTTCCCAAAAATTTCGACAAATCGGTGAGAAATCCCTTCTTGTATGTAGACTGTACACTTGTGTTTAAGGCAATTTAATTAAACTTACGTTTTACTCCATTTAAACTACTCCACGGAAATATAGCTTGCCACTATGGACCAGTAGTAAAGGAGACAGAGATACATTTAAGGCAACAAGGACTTGGCAGTAATACGACATGCAACGTCACGCTAACTTCTACTAGTGCTAAAATTTTACCAGGAGGAGGGGCTTAAACAGCTTTTATTCTGTAAAATAACATACCATAGTGGCGCTGGAGGTGGAACTAAGCTCGAATTGCCTAGTCCCCATTTTTAAGGAACTTTCGTTGTCACTGCAATAAAATGGAAAATACCGACAGAAACTTCAACGGTTTTTCGTGTGAAAACGTTTGCCTTTTACAATTGCAATATTTCCGTGGAGTAGTTTTAATGGAGTGTAAACAAAAGTTTCAAATTTCAATTCAGTGCCACAGTGGAGCAATATGCCATGAGACGTAAATGCATTAAAATAAACTTAATTAAACTTTAATTTAAAGACAATTTAAAACACTACAACATTTTTTTCGTCCTTTCTTAAGGAAATAAAGTATTTAAAATTTTTGTTAAAATTACATTAGGACTAGGGCGGAAATCGTTCGGAATGACAGTCCTACAAAGGGAACACTCGTATTGCTTGGATTTTAGTTGTTTTTTAAGACATTTCAAACAGAAAGTGTGGCTACACTTTAAACTCACGGAATCTCTATTCATTAAAATGCCACAAATAGTGCACTGAAATTGTTCTATCACTTTTTCAAGGAATTTCTGAAATGATAACAATAAATAATATTAATTTCGCAAAAACAATTCGCTGGCAAGCCTATAAGCGTGAAGGCAAATTATAAGTCTTTTAACGAGTCGGGGGGGGGGGAATAGAGAATGGTCATTATTAGGCCTGGGCTGGTACTCAGACTTGGACTGCAACTTGTTTACCCCCTAGAAATTCGCGGGTACTCGCGCGAGTACTGGGCAAAGCTAGTAACTCTACTCGAAGAGTTCATTTTTCCCTATGCGAGTAATCTTTTGTCCTTGAACTAGTCTAATTTTGTTGGGCAAGTCCATTTCTTCTTCGCGAGGAAACTAGCCAATCAGGTAAGAGCTTCTTGACGTCATGAGTTTATAGAAAGTATAGTACACGATGTTGGCGATCCAAAGGTTAATTAGTTTTTAGGAAAAAGGGGCGATTTCTCATATTACACAGCGCGAACAAGTTTAAACAACAATGAGTAAGTTTTCTATTTATTATATCTATATATTTTTTGGTATAATCATTAACCTCAGCTAGTTTTGATGGAAAGGATAAACCGGGTGGCCTTAAATGAAGAGTTAAGGGGTGTGGCTTAAGATTATAAGATAGCTCCTCCTACTGAGGGAATGTGCCTAATTGGCTTAGAGCGGAATTTCACCATTTTACCACTCTCTAGAGAGACAATTCTAAAGATACTAAGAGTTGATTGGGGGAAAGCTATTTTCTTAGTAAGGGTGGGCGAATACTCGTGATCGTCTATGACGAATAATTCGATCGAATATCGAGACCAATAACTGTCTCGGTATTCGTTTGAACCCATTTTTACTATTCGATAAATATTCGACAACCAATTTCGCAAAGGGCCTTGGTACATCTTTGTACCAAGGTGTGTAGTCAAATATTAACCCCTAAAAATGTACTTTCACTAAAAGCATAGTCATTTTCGAATAAATATTTTGTAAAAACTGGCTACTAACAACCTCCTTTAGTACTGATATTCGCCAAGTATTCGCGAATAATAGGCCTAATATTCGACGAGTATTCGATAAGACTATATTTTCATTAAGCCTAATTATTCGATATTCCATTAAAAAATCATTATTCGTCTCGGTATTCGATAAGAAAATTTTTGGGTATTCGATATTCGTCTCGATAGTAAAAAGTGGTATTCACCCATGCTTAAATGGGGGGCAATGAGTGATCAAATTGTAATAAAATATTAACTTACTAATTCGCCTTTCTCACAAACCAAGTTGCACTCTTCCCAAATCCTTTTATTCACGCTATCCTTTGACATCAGGGCCGCTACACTTTCGGGTATAACGTAAGGAATCGGTTTCGTTTTCTTCGGTTCGGGAGCAACAGAGTCTTGAGGAGATCTCTTCCTTTTCCCATTCTTACTAGAAGGTTTTTCCTTACTTTCTTCGTTGGTTTCTGACAATGAAGCTTCATATAACATCTACAGAGGAAATATTAATTAAACTCTTTGCTAAAAAATTAGTACTATTTCTATTCAAACCAAAATATTTCGTTGCTTCCAAATTAATTTACCTGCATTTCTATTCCGAGATCTTGAATTCTTTTTTTTCCTTCTTCAGTCCATGGGGCTGGTGTTGGATCGTCCCTTTGAAGAAGATAACGCCAAATTTTAAATCCGGCACGGCCTTTCTCGGGCCAGTATTTGACGACCTACAATGTTAACTTCAGTTAGCTACACCTGAACATTAAATAGGATCAGTCTTAATGTTATTTCTTCACCTTATAGATGCCATCGTATCGATAACCTTTTTCAGGACAATACTTGGAGTGTTTAAAACCTTTGAAACCTCTTAAAACCCTAATGGGTTTCCCTCTCCGCCAGTCTTTGGCTTCGGCTCCCTCCTTATCGTTTAACGGCGCTGCGCAACTTTTGGCTAACGCTCTAGAAAAGTAAATTTAATATTTTATGGTTATTTAAATGATGGCGACTATCAACTAATGTTAACCATAAAGTGCTAATAGCGTGTAAATCTGTCATTTAATTGTAAATTAGTTTCTCAAGATAGAATATGAAAATAATACATTTCATATACACTATAAAATAATGATGTATACCGATGACTGATATCACAATTTTACTGTTTAATCGGTTCGAGGTTCATTTTATTTAAGGTGGTTAAAAAGATAAATAAATCAGTCCCAATCAGATTCACTGGGTTTAAATAATCGGTTAAAAAAAATCAACATTGATTCATTTACGTGGACCGTCATAGATTCTCGTAAAGACTAAAGCGTCGCCTGGTGAGGCGCTGTCAAAGGCTTAGTGTAGAAGGAAGTGTAAATAGGAAGATGGACTGCAAAACCGAGTAAAGTCAATTCTCGCTTGTCGTTCTCGAACTAGCTCTAAATTAAGTCTCTAGCATTATAAAAAAAATTTGGTGTTATCTTGATGTTAACGACACTGTTATGACCTGAAAAAAAGTAGCAATAAAAACAGTTCACCCGTGTTTAACGCCAGCGCGAACTACAGATCTTTAAACAGGATTGTGACAACATATTTATGATGTCATAAGCTTGTATGCCTAATAGCTCTTCTTTCCCCCGAATTGAAATAGCTCTATACTTACTTGTTATCTCTGGTTAGAACTTGATCGCAAGATTGTTCCGCCGTTCTCTTATTGCCCTCTAAACTTCGGCCTCCACTTCCGGTGTAGTAGAATAGGTCTCCTTCATCCTAAAAAGAAACGAATCCGTTCATTGCTATCGTTCCGTGATAATGTGGGCCAAAAATGTTGTGCTTCTATCAAATAGGCGTTTCCCACACGCAACAAAAACCACATAAATGAAGTTCAAGCTGAGCATTTTATACACAAGAGGAAGTGATCCCGTAGAAAGGACTGTATGCGGGAGAAAATTGCGACTTAAATCACCAGTAGCCCTTTTGTGAACATTGCAGCGACACTCACTACGCTAAAGGTGGGTTTTAATAATAATAATAATCTAGGCTTTCTCTATGAAGGGATTTACACACTAAGCCTGTGGCTTGTTTACATTGCATAGAGGGGTGGTGGCTAGCCCCTATGCCACAGCTAACCTACAGCGCCCAGTATACTAACTATTACCGTTAACCTCGGCCAGTTTTGATGGAAAGGAGAAACTAGGTTAGACCGCGGAGGAAAACTCCTTTTAACAAGCGGGGAGAACTTGCAAACTCTACGCAGAAGGAAATCATTTGTACCCAGATTTTCACCCGGTGCCACAGTCCGGGCTCGAACCCGGGACCTCTTGCTGCGAGACGAAAGCGCTGGTTCTTGCTGAGGATAAAATCGACCGGGTAGGATAAATTTATTTGAATTTTCGCGATAATTTTTAAAATTTCCTTGCACTCGCTAGATTTTTGCCCTCAACACACGCTTTTGAAAATCCATCTTTAGATAGAGCTCGGCATTTTCTATCCATTATCCACAAAGTGGTGGACAACCCGATTATTTATAAACTAAGTTGTGGATTATAATACGATTTAACACATAAGTTCTGTGGATAATTTTCGAGTATGGATAAAGATAAAATAACGTGGATAATGGATAGATATTGCCGAGCTCTATCCTTAGGGAACAATGCATTAGAAGCGCAATGCAATAAAGCTTCGCTTGAAATTTCTACACGGAATTTCGATCTACGCTGCACTTGAAAAATGGGCCATTATTTTGAGAGCAATCTAAATACGTTATGATCGATCAACATTATTTTAAGACTAGGCGTTGCATTTGAGCCAACACATCATGAAACGATCTTTATAATTCTAAAGTCAGAAACCCATTTTCCACTCTCACTGGAATTAAGCGACTCCATCAGGCGTCCTATTTTTTTCGACAAGCCAGATCTTAGCATCACTTTTTTCCAAGATAGATCGAGCGTACATCGAAAATCGGGACTCTACGAATACTAACAAGATCGTCTTCATAGCCTCCAGAGAGCACTATCGAAAAGGCGCCGTCCTCTTCCCGTCCGTGTATTCCAGCAACTGGTGGACGATGAACGCCAGATCCAGCGGCTAGATTCCTGTACTGCCAGGACATTCCTACTACTATTCCCGGTATGGGTCCAAAATGATCCATGGGCACAATCGTGCATTCTTTGGTGCTTCCGGCGCAAGCCATGCCTTTACCCCAATCACGAGTGGATGGTCCGATGGACACTCTCGAATTTTTTTTATTTTTCCCTTTTTGTCCGGGTCTGACAATTTTGCAATCTCGGCAGTAATAATCGTCCTCTGGTACCGAATCCAGTTTCGGTTTCAAACACCAGAGGTGAAAGAATTTCAAACAGCGATCGCACTGGATTTGTTGCTCAGGTGCTTCTTTACCACCACACAGTGAACACGAACATTCGCGGCACTTAACATCCGGTTTATCGTCGCAATAGTCACATTCGGGTTTTTTAAGTCCTGTAGGAAGGAAGGATAAAGTGAACAATTTAAGCGATATACTAAAATTGGCTGACAAACAAACAAATTGTACTTTTTAGACTAGAGCCGTTAAGCATCAGTTCATTTAAGGCCGCGTCTCTATCTGCCAAGAGGACATTTTCTTCTATAATATACATTTCATCCACTAGATGAATTTTGCAGTCCCTTAGCGCAGTGTCGTCAACTCTGTTGGGAAATAAAAATACGATTCAAGGAACTGAAACCTTTTTAAATCTTTTTTCGAGTCTTAACATAAATTAAGTATTGTTAAGTTTTGTTTTTCTTTCAAGGAAAGATAGGATTTGATGGGACTTGGTCGAGAATGAAAGGATCAAACCATTATTTTAGGAGTTTCAGAAGCGATTAAGATGAGAAATAAGTGAAATTAAAAACTTTAACATCCTCTTTTACTCTAGCGCGTGCGTTAACGGTGGATTAAAATAATTAGCTCAATCAGCAGTTGCTAATTAACTCTTAGCTATAATTACAAAATTCATATTGAGCCTTTGAAGCTCAGCTTAAACGCGCAATTGGTTTAAAATATGAAACTAGGAATTTTAGAGAAAATATCGGGGGGGGGGGGGAAACTGGGGTTGACAAGAAATTGGGTGTTCGTTGATTAAAGCAAACCTGCCAATAATTATGATAAACGAGAAAAAAACAAAATACCCAAGCAAGAGGGTTCCAAAGACAAATTTCAGTCTCCTTGCGCTTTTACGGTTGACGATCATATCGTAATAATATCCAATTTTAGTTGGAGCATCATCGTTATAATTCACCATAACCTTCAAGCCAGGCGTCACTTTGTCAAATGGCACCTTTCGTCGAGCTCTTGGGCGAATACTTCTTAATGGGAGATCAGCCTTGGTTTTGCTAGAAACAAAACCAAACGAAACCAAAAAAAAAGGGGGTTGGCATTAATTTCGAGAAATGGCCATGAATATGGAGTAGGCAAAGGGGTGCAAATCTCCCCTACTAAGCGTCAGACCCTCACTTTGCCAATCAGGAGCCTTCCCCCCCCCCACTAGCCTTTCACTCTGAGAAGCTTGCCGCCATTTTGGTGGAAAGGGGAGGAGCCATTTTAAGCCACACCTCTCTGGCAGCTCCCTATAGCTTCTGAATATACTCACTCCAGTTCAAACTCAACGGAGTAAATCAGTGAGTCTCCTGTACTGTTTGAGGTTGAAGGTTGATGGGCTTCCTCGGCTTGTCGAGCAATTCTGACAATTTTGGCCTCAAGCCAAGCCCCTTTAAACTCCTCCTGGAAGTTTTTTGCATCAACGAGTTCACCAACATTAAAGTACAGACTGGTTGCTGGTTCAAGAGTTGGCGAGTTACTAATCTCTTCCTTCAAAGCAAAAAAAATAAATAAAGATGTGTTAAAGACTTGATGCCATCTTTGAGCGCAAAATGTACTGAAACGCGACAAGGAAAGTCAACTTGTTGTAGGGGAACCACGTGGCCCGCGCTTTGCTTTAAGCCCGTGACTATTTACAACAACAAATAATGTAAAGTTCTCTAAAAGGGGGCGCTGCTTACAATCTACTCTATAATGGAATCTTTAAGAATTGATGCCAGTCTTGGAATTAAGAATATTTTTTAAACTAGTTCTTGGGATCAAAAATTTTGATCTAGTTCCCCCCCCCATAGTTTTCCTACAGATTTGCAATTAATAAACTGTTTCCCCCAGGACCAGTAACCTCCACTTTTTTAAAAACTGGTCCAATCAATTAGTTTGAGACCCACGCAATTTCCCCCAGCGTACTTGATGCCATCTTTGTGAGAAACGCGACAAAATCTTAGAAATGGTATTCCTAACATTAAACCCTACTAATTACAACAAATAATGTTAAGTCAAGAATTGGGGCGCTTCTAGAAAATACTCAATTAATTTTGGCAACTGCAACTTGTCTAAATGCAATGTTGTTACATATTGCCCCTTCATGAACTAAGTATGATTAAATTTCAGTTATGATACGTGGTTGGTTCCATTACTGCCCAAAATGTAAAAAGTTGTAACGTTACGTACAATGTCGTTTGTAGTGGCTTCTTCATTAATGGCGGTTTCATTGTCAGTTCCAGTTACAGAACTACTTCCCTTTTTACATCTGACTTCAGCATCGACATTAACCTTTACGAAAACTTGCAACGTATGCCTTTCTTCAATCCCATAATGATACAGAAAGGCGTCTTCGATGGTACCACATTCATCGGTGTGCTTATCGGTAAGCTGTTTTCATTCATATTAATTTAATTAATAAAAAAAGGTAGATGAATACCAGGACAACAACGGAAAAAGCGCAACTTACCACTTTCCCTTGAAAGATTAAAACAAACCTATTTATAGGAATATCTATAGTTTGTGATACATCGTTCCTGAATGTAAGAACCGTTTTTGTTTTAGAAAAATCACTCGAATTAATCTTAAATATTTTGCCCGAAACCGAGCCATCAGCGTAGGAGACTTTAACCCGCATGTTAAATGAACCAAGTCCAAGCCGCGAGTGTCGGAGTGCGGGTTACTTCGCGTGTGTTTCGCAACTGCCACCGACCGCCGTGCGCTTCGCCCTAGGCTACAACAGTTGCAGTTATGGAATTTCCCGCCTTTTCTAACCCACCAGGGCCGCGCCCCGGAATTCAAATCGCCGGTAGCGCTAGGGGAATTTCCCGCCTTTTTAAAAGGAGAGCCACGGCCAACTCTAATAACGTGCAAACTATAAAAGCAACCTTAGCAACAGTCTGTAGTCCAAAATAGCATTAAAGCCGCAGCTTCGCAAAGCAATAAGCGGGTCAATGATCTTATGCCTTTTTACCTCTCCGAGTGACGTATGTCACGGAGAGGTTCTAATTTCGACGTGTCTGTGTGTCTGTCTGTCTGTCTGTGTGTGTGTCTGTCTGTCCGTTGTTACACCCACGTGACCGCGTTCGCAGTTTGCAAATCGGAGCAAACGTGTATTCAATTTCCAGACCGCATTTACAGTCCCGGAAATTGTATTCAACTTACAGGCTATTACTCCATTGCCTGTCTAACAACTCTGTTCATTTGTCCACCCCACATGGACACCAGTCTGAACTTACTGGCTTCTAAACACCACCATCTTCTAGTCTTTCGCCCATTTCACATGGACACCAGCCTGTACTTACTGGCTTCTAAACACCACCACCTTCTCGTCTTTGTTTTTGTCCATCCCACATGGACACCAGTCTGTACTTACTGGCTTCTAAACACCACCACCTTCTCGTCTTTGTCCATTCCACATGGACACCAGTCCGTACTTACTGGCTTCTAAACACCACCACCTTCTTGTCTTCGTTTTTGTCCATCCCACATGGACACCAGTCTGTACACCTGGCTTCTAACACCACCATCTTCCGGTCTTTGTTTTTGTCCATCCCACATGGACACCAGTCTGTACACCTGGCTTCTAACACCACCATCATCCTTAAGGTTAAGACATACGCGGCGATCGGCTAGGGTTACGAGAAACGTCTAGCCTTCCAATGGAGGGGTCTTCCTCCAAGGTTCACGCAATTGCGATGTTCTTATCTACAGCTGCGATTCGAATCCTTTATATACTACCTATTTAAGTAAGGCGAAGCAACCGGCGTATGCTTCATTTCAAACGCCAATATTAGTCAAATTTCTCAAGATTGTTTAATTATTCTTTTTTAAAACGATGTAACGCTCAATAAGGCGAACAACTAGCGAAGAAAATATTAAATATTAATTATATTTATTTTAATATTTAAGATAATCTCTTTTCTCAATTCAAAATTAATACGGAAAGAGTTTAAAAGCAGTCTATTTTTTTTGTCTGTGTGTGTCTGTCCGTTGTCACACTAGTGCGCCGCGTTAGCAGTTCGCTTTGTTTTGATGTGTTAAGAAATCCTACAGAACCTTAATATTCACTTTTTCCATAATATAAAGTGAATATGTGGAAATCTTTTTCGTAATTACGATGCATTTAGTACTTTTGTAGCTTTAAAGCTCTGTTTCATTTTGATATTCCAAGGATGTTTTTTAATATTATTATTTGAAATGGCTGTTTATATATTACTTAAGCTATACTACATCTGTATATAGAATAATCCTTGGTTTAGTTATATCAAGACGAAAGCTAAGGCCTGGATTCTGTCGGGTAAATCAAGTTTGATCCGCAATAGGTTAGTGAGACAAAGAGTAAATAATTGAGACCTGAGGTGGATTAAACTTTGGGTTTTGATTATCTTGTCTGTAATGAAGGGACATTAACGGTTCAGAGTGAGTCGAAAGTTAAATACACGTTTAAATAATCAGATTTAGATTTTATAATAGAAGAAAGCATTATGGTAGCAATTAGATCAGTGAAAGGGATAATCGTTATCGGGTTAGTGGTATGCATCAGAGAATAAAATTTAACATAGAACTTATATATTCTTTGTAAGTAATGATTTGAAACCTAGGATTAGCGGATGATTATATATTTTGACAATGTAGAGATAACTATTCAATCAGTGTTGCCAATGTGTGGGAAATTTCGCACATCGTGGTAAATTTTGGTATGGTTTTAGGCTCTGTGGGAAAAAGGTAATTTTTTCCAAAAATCGGTCAAATGTGGGAATTTTCTTGTATTAGTGTTAATAGTGCAGAATATGCAGTTAAGGTTAGTGCATTTTCGAAAATTTTGCTCGGTTAAATAATTGCAAGTAACATTTTGAAATAAATTCGGTGATTTTAAATTTGGCGCTGGAAAAAAGTAGCATATTTAGATAATTTTAAAGCTTTATAGCGTTTTGGCGCATTTGTACATATTGTCAAAGCCATGCGGAGTGATATTCCATATAAAACCTAGTAGGAAAAAATAGTACAGATAAATATGACTGTAACTTTTCTTCCGTATTTTAGCTGGGGGTGGGGCTAAAAAGGGGGTGTGGGAAATGTGGGAAATTTTTCAAATGTAAGTGGGAAAATCCACTTTCTAACATTGGCAACACTGTATTCAATGACTTAAGCCTCGTTACACAAAACAAAGCGAAAAAATGTTGCTCTAGTATTTCGATATTGAGTCCTATACTAGTCTTTTCCCCGACTCGGAGAGGTAATATTTTGGTTTTCCCAACTTGTTCCATTTTGCGTGGAATAGTTTTGTGATAGTGAAAAGAAGTTATTGTGCAGCGAATTCTAAATTATCTGACATTGTTTTAATTGTTATAATTATTATTATTTAATTGTATAATTATTATTATTAATTGTTATAATTATTATTATTAATTGTTATAATTATTATTATTAATTGTTATAATTATTATTATTTTTTTAATATTACATTATTATCCGTTTTTTGTTCTCATATTACTGTACTCCCTTAGTGTCTTTCCGTAACATGCCTAATGTATCGATTTACGATGTTCACACATACGTCACACCAGTTGACTTTGTGAACAACACATTCAAATAAATAAATAAAACCCGAACACAATGAGTGTGGGTAAATGCCTACGTCATTTCATGACAACCTTTCAGTAACCAGTGACGAAGTTATGGTACATATATTATGAACTGATGCAAAAATGTAATAAAATAGGAAAATTTTCTGAGAAAAAGGTTTAGGGATAACGCACCTCGCCAAAATATGGAGCTTCATGTTTTCGATGTCTAGTCAAATTTAATCGCGATAAAGGAACGAAACTTTTGTAAATTTGATATTAAACTGTACCAGAAGTATATAATACTTCTCTTCGAGAGAAGTGTACTACAAAGCGGGGTAAGTGTAACGTCATTCTTCCCAACATCGGAACATTTGGAGCAAGGTTACTAAACCGAATCACATACGCGAAAATAGTTCCCTCGTCATTAGTCTATTTGCTTTAAACTATTTGGCAAGACGCACTTGTGGATTTTTGTCTCACCCCAAGACGAGGTTACGGAGTTGATTGCTGAGGATTTAGTACCAAACAGTTATAGAATTCACCTTACGGTGCGATGCCCATCTGTAGTCTCATGAGCGGGAGAGCAAGCAAAAAGGGTGAGCCTGGGAAGAATGACGTTTAACGTTACATAACTAATGTATTAATCCCCTTCTGACTGTACTAACATTTCGAATAAGTCTGAAATTAGGATATTAAAGGACCTTTCGTAAAATTAATGGATGATATAGGACAGGTTCAAACTTTAGGATTTTATAGGAATTATAGGACCGCTGGGCTTCCAGTATTGAAAATAGTTTTCTGAAACTCATTTACTATTTTTGAATTATAAGAAGGGCAAAAAAATTTTTTGCATCACTCAGTGTGGTTTCCAATGTGCTAAGGTTGTACAGCACCATAGCCCACTCGATCACGCACTCGACAACGCAAGCTGCTCGCGTCGTGTATGCGTGATCGAGTGGGCTATGACAGGACTAAGGCTATTAATAACAAGTTGGGAAAACCAAAATATTACCTCTCCGAGTCAAGAGGAGGCCTACTTACAAACTTTACCCAGATATGGAAATGTTTCTTTTTTTAGAACAAATATTGAAGTTCATTTTATGAAATATTAAAGAGGTATACAAAGCATAGCGAATGTACTGTAAATCAGACGACATTTTACATCCAATAAGGATATACTTGTACACATTAAAATCATCCGATGGGGGAAAAACGGGAAATAAAGAGATAAAACTTTGGAGGGATATTACTTCTACGTGTTTGTAGAGGCCCAAATTTTCTACTCCTCAACTGAATACCCTCTATGTTCAAAACCAGATTCACAACAGGGTTGCAGTTTAAACATGACACTTCTAACAGCGCTGAGCTCTGCTGAACGCGGCCTAGATTTTCACCATGATGCTCTATTCAATTATAAAATCTAAGCCTGATTATTTAAAAGTGTATTTAACCTTCGGCTCACTCTGAACCGTTAATGTCTCTGCATTACAGAAACGAAAACCAAACCCAAGCGTTTACTTTTTGGTTCACTAGGCCTATTGACAAATAAAAGTTTATTAGGCCGACATAGTAGCGTTCTTCTCGTTATTAATAACGAAAGGATTATGCTATAAACAGATGTAGTATAGCTTAAGTAATATATAAACATCCATTTCAAATAATAATATAAAAAAATATTCTTGGGATATCAAAATGAAACAGAGGATTAAAGCTACAAAACTACTAAATGCATCGTAATTACGAAAAAGATTTCCACATATTCACCTTATATTATGGAAAAAGTGAATATTAACACATCAAAACAAAGCGAACTGTTAAAGCGGCGCACTAGTGTGAAAACGGACAGACACACAAAGACAAAAAAATAGACTGCTTTTTAACTTTTCCGTATTAATTTTGAATTGAGAAACAAGATTATCTTAAATATTAAAATAAATATAATTAATATTTAGTATTTTCTTCGTTAGTTGTTCGCCTTATTGAGCGTTACATCGTTTTAAAAAAGAATAATTAAACAACCTTGAGAGACTTGACTATTATTGACGTTTGAAATGAAGCATCCTCCTGTTGCTTCGCCTTGCTCAAATAGGTAGTATATAAAGGATTCGAATAGCAGCTGTATACAAGAACATCGCAATTGCGTGAACCTTGGAGGAAGACCCCCTCCATTGGAAGGCAAGACGTTTCTCGTAACCCTAGCCGATCGCCGCGTATGTCTTAACCTTAAGGATGATGATGGAGTAGAAGCCAGGTGTACAGACTGGTGTCCATGTGGGATGGACCAAAACAAAGACCAGAAGATGGTGGTGTTAGAAGCCAGGTGTACAGACTGGTGTCCATGTGGGATGGACAATAACAAAGACCAGATGATGGTGGTGTTAGAAGCCAGGTGTACAGACTGGTGTCCATGTGGGATGGACAAAAACAAAGACCAGAAGGTGGTGGTGTTAGAAGCCAGGTGTACAGACTGGTGTCCATGTGGAATGGACAAAGAATAGAAGATGGTGGTGTTTAGAAGCCAGTAAGTACAGACTGGTGTCCATGTGGAATGGGCGAAAGACTAGAAGATGGTGGTGTATAGATGTCAGTAAGTTCAGACTGGTGTCCATGTGGGGTGGACAAATGAACAGAGTTGTTAGACAGGCAATGGAGTAATAGCCTGTAAGTGGAATACAATTTCCGGGACTGTAAATGCGGTCTGGAAGTTGAATACACGTTTGCTCCGATTTGGAAACTGCGAACGCGGTCACGTGGGTGTAACAACGGACAGACAGACACACAGACAGACAGACAGACACACAGACAGACACACAGACAGACACACAGACAGACACACAGACACGTCGAAATTAGAACCTCTCCGTGACATACGTCACTCGGAGAGGTAAAAACTGTCTTTGTAGACAAAGATGGGAAAAGACCCATCGTTAATGAGTAACGGGGCAGTTCTTATCCTACACGTGACGATCGACATTATGTCCAAATAAACTTTAATTAAAACTATAACCGAGTGTGTCTTCATTCACAAACACAACATCTTGCCGTGTCGAGGAGGGTCTGGTTTGCTCTTTTCGCAACACCATTTTGTTGAGGAGTTCCGGGTATCGTCAATTGCCTGTCAATTCCGAGTTCGCTAAGCGTCGCCTTGAACGAATTTCCCATATATTCTCCCCCGTTATCACTTCGTAAAGTGCCTATCTTCGTTTCTTGGGCATTTTCTACTTTTCGCCTATACACGTCAAATTTCTCCTCAACTTCGCTCTTTTTAGTTATCAAGTAAACCTCCGTGTATCGTGAATAGTCGTCTATAAAGGTCACGAAGTATTTCTTGCCTCCCTTCGATATTGGCGTGATAGGACCACAAACGTCCGTATGAACCAATCGTAAGGGTTTTTCTTCTCTAGTGAAACTTTTCTTCGGGAAAGGAGTAGCTTTCAATTTTCCTTCCATGCATGTTTCGCATTTGGAATAGATCTTCTCTTCCATGACGTCTAGTTGTATATTACATTTGTTTGACACTTCTTTAACAGCCGTAACATGTAAGTGACCCAAACGTTGGTGCCATAAGTCTAGCGTCTTTGACATGGCTTTGTTGGCAACCTTCTTCGGTTGTACTTCATGAAAGTAATTATATAGAAAAGGACTTGGTTTGCCCAAGCCTAAAAAACAAAACGATAAGAGTTTTTTCCAGTTGACTGAAGCGCGGATATTTTATTTTTCTATATAATTTTAAAGACAATCCGCATTTTACTACTCTTTAGAATTTAATTCAATCTCCTGATTTTACTGCTAATGGATTTATTTCCTATAAATTAATTGAAATAAAAAATTACTTATCTCAGATTTTTCATGATAAAATTTTACGAAAATGGAATTGTTGAAAAATCTGAGATAAGTAATTTTTTATTTCAATTAATTTATAGGAAATAAATCCATTAGCAGTAAAATCAGGAGATTGAATTAAATTCTAAAGAGTAGTAAAATACGGATTGTCTTTAAAATTATATAGAAAAATAAAATATCCGCGCTTCAGTCAACAGCCCCTTCCAAAAAGTTTGACTGCCTTGTTCATCTTGTTGTTTAAGTTCTTCGCGCATGCGCACTTGGAGCTAAAAAACGTCATATCTAGGTTGTGAACTAGGCTATGCGGGGAAACTACTTCCTGTTTGTAGGAAGAACTGAACTGACTCAGACTAAGAACATTTTTTCAAAACTTTTTGGAAGGGGCTACTGGAAAAAACTCTTATCGTTTTGTTTTTTAGGCTTGGGCAAACCAAGTCCTTTTTTATATAATTCAGTCTGCATTTGTATTAATCTAATATAAAGCAATTTTTTGCCTGAAATGCGAAATTTTTCACTTCTAGGACGAGGTTAAAAATGGTTCTACACTTCTACTAATTCTTATAAGATACGGCTCACAATTCGTTTTAGAACCCGAGCTTAATAGTCAACTTCAAAACGAACATCCTGCCACGATTTTTAAACTATCAAATCCGTATCTTTTACAGTCCACTCTACGATTACAACTATCCATGACATTGCGTTCACTGCCCTTGTACGTTTACAGTGAGTGGCACCGTGGCCAGTTATTTTAATTAAAATACCTAGGCCACAGGTCCAGTTTTAAAAAAATACTTATCCATCTATCCTTATACCTTACTGAAGGCTACAGTGAAATATCCATGAAGCGTAAGCTTCTATTATAAATCCATGGCCTAAGTAAGGCAACTTAAGCCTTGGTCGAAACTAACATCTAAAATATAAATTAAAAAGGTATCCTAAGTATAGAATTTCAACCGAGACACATAATTAAACGAAAAATAGACCCGCCAGAGAAATTTTTAATAAATATAGTGTTATATTTATTGAAAAATATCAAGTTAAAGTTCCAAGGCGGTGAAATGGCAAATTAGCGTCGTCTACTGTAGAGTAATGAACAATTAGCGTCGTCTGCTGTAGAATAATCTTTTGAGGTACTTACATTTTTAATTAAATAAACATACTTAGACTTAATTAATTTTCATGAAACTTGAAAAAGGCACACCTTGAATAGTTACTTGTTAATTTGAAAGTATTCCGAAACGTAACTTCGCTTTAGTTTTTAAATGATTCGATGTACAGGAGCACCAAAAACCCCATGTTATTCCTATGGGAAAATCGGCGAAAATCTGTGAATTTTCATTTAACATTACGGGAGGGTGTGGGATCTTATCTAGAAGGGCCTACCGGCCCTCTAGAATAGAGACGTTGTTCTTTTCGTCCTATTGCTATTTGTGCTCCGTCTTTTCTTTCTATCGTCGCGGAATGTTTGTCGAGTAAGATGCTGGCGTCTTTATCAGTGATTTGGCTTGCTGGTAGCAAATTTCCCTCAAGCTCCGGGATGTACAACGTATTTGCCAAAGTTAGGGTGCAACCTCCATTTTCTGCCGATAACTCGATTTGCAAATCTCCAATTCCAGTTGCAGTTAATACTCCACCCCCTGCCACATCCACAGTAGCACTTTCTTTCTTGAAGGTAATGAAATTTTTCCAGCGTGGCGTCATATGATCAGTGCATCCACTGTCCAACATCCAACGACCATTGGACGAAGCATGTCCATGTCTTATCGCAGTGAGAGCCGCGTGTGATATAGTTGGGTTTGCTCTGTTAGAATTTTCTTGTCTCTTGCTTACATATGTCGCCTCATGTTTTACGGAAGTCGCTTTGTACTTTCCATTCTTTTCGTCTTCTTCTCGTGTGCAGTTTCTCGCTATATGTCCAAATTCGAGACAAGTATAACATCGCAGACTAGCGTGGGATTTTGTGTCGTCAACTATACTTTCCACGTTTTTTCTGCTGCCGTTGGACCAAAAATAAATAGGGGAAAGTGTCGGACTGCCATATTTTCCTGCCTTTGCCTTAGCTTGACATGCATTTCGAGACGCTCAAGGTGTTTAAAATGGTATCAGCCAATCAGATTTGTAGTTGATGATGTCATTCTTCCCGAAAATAACGCTCGTACGCCACCAAACGGGAGAATTTGGCATAGGCTTATCTCAAGGAAGAGTTACAACCTCGGACCTCCGCGCTCTGTTCTATTTTCTTTAGTGTTATTTTTGCGTTTGAACGAGGTTGAAGTTTGTTTAAAACGTTAGCAAGCCGAAATTAAATTTAAAATGCCGCAGATGTTCTTGAAATCATCATTTAATTCAAAAAACTCATCGTTAAAATCCTTTAGAATTTCATTTAAACTTAGGCCCTGAGTTAAAACGTTTTAATATTAGTAAATAACATCAATATTAGCAAACTAAATTAAAACAATCATGTACATCATCAAATTAAATTGTGGCGATAAACTGCAGTGGCCACTTTTAGCCTCAGTCAAAAGCAGCTAATGTAAAATAAAACCGCACTATTTCTTCACGCTCAATATCACAAATTATCTTAGGTACATGGTGAATAGGTGAGGGGGATGGAACAGATTTCTCGAGTATGCATTCACCCCTCCACATGCATGTCACAGACGAAGGAGAGAGTCCGACACTTTCCCCTATTTATTTTTGGTTGGACCTATGCATTCTATTTTCACGTACTGTACTTCTGCCTCTGCTATATCGTCCTGTGTTCGAATGTCTGTAGTTACTTTGTGCAGCCATAGCGGAGTTACTGTCGTCTTCTTCTTTCACACTTCTTCTATACTGGTTGGTAGATTCAAGCCTTCTCTCTTCCTCGAGTAATTTCGACTTCAATGTTGATAAATCAAGGTCATTTTTATCAATTCGTAAACTTCTGACAAGAAATTCATACTCTTTCGGTAGTCTAAGAACGGCAAAACCAGCCAAGACTACTTCCTCAAATTCAAAACCAGCCAAGACTACTTCCTCAAATTCAAAACCAGAGTGGCTTACTTTATGGTACAGAGCACTTCTTCTAGTGAGGTATTCTCCAATACTTTCATTTTGACCTTTTCCGGTGTTAACGAAATCCTTTAAAATAAGAAGTCCATGCCACGTGTCGAAAGTAGTGTGTATATTTTTTAACGTATCCCAAATCGCTTTTGCACTTATGCATTCTGCAGTGTCATCTAAACTTTCGTCATTTACAATCAGGTACATAACGTTTTGGTTTTTAAATACATCATTAACCAGAAAAGTAAACCAAATAATCAAGCTGTGCTAAATTATTCAAACCTCTTTGTATGATTTAGAGATGGATCCAGGTCCACGGTGGCGTACCGAATATGCCAAAATTGGCAGGTCATCATGTAAAAGCTGTAAAAGCAGCATAGCTAAAGATGAGCTAAGAATGGCGGCAATTGTTCGGTCACGAATGTTTGATGGAAAGGTAAATATCAAAATTGAGCATCTGATGACGCGTGTAACATTAATTTCTTATTGTGGAAACAGGTTCCAAATTGGTACCATTTTCTTTGTTTTTTTCTAAAAGTTTAAAGTGTCAACTGAGGCTGACCGCTCACACTTTGAGGCTTTACGTTGGGAAGATCAAGAGAAAATGAGTAAAATTTCGAGTGGGTCTCAAGCAGCAGCTGCTGCTTCAAGCAAAACCCCATCTAAAGGAACAAAGAGAAAAAGCTCCTCCATTGAAATTCAAGACTTCTCAACTGAATATGCCGAAAGTAATCGGTCATCTTGCAAAGGTTGTGGAGAAACAATCGTAAAAGATCAAGTTCGCATTTCAAAACTTGACAGACAGAGTGAAAAAGCTAGACGATTTGGTCCACTACCAGCGTGGTATCACGTTGATTGCTTTGTACAAGCGAGAGAAACTTTGGAGTTTTTTGAAGATGGCTCTAAAATACCAGAATTTAAGACACTCGTTGTTGAAGATCTAAAGGCCATCAAAGAAAAAATATAGAAAATAGAAGTAACTCCACTAAAGAAGATAAAGAAAGTGTAGCGAAGTTGTGCGACGATAAAATATTCGCTTAGCATATTGCTAAGATCACGATTAAAAGTTTAAGGGGAAAACCTCACTACAAAGAGGAATAAATATAAACACGTGGTCCGGGCTCGTTACCCTTACTTTCTCTAGCGGGGTAGCGTATAAAGATTAAAATACTATTGGTCAGTATGTCTAGGGGATTTTTAGAGAGGGAATAATTAAACGACATTGAGAGTTACCAAGGTCTTAATGTTTAATTTTAATAAACTCACTAACAAATGCATAACCAATAAACTAAAATAATAAACATGCACGCGACAAAGAAAATAATAATAAAAATAAAACTATTCATGCACAATGAAATAATAAATTTATAAAAACAAAATGGTCATGGCCCATTCTCTTACTTCTCGTTAAGCGAGATATACCTATAATGGTTTCAAATGATCGTACAAAGTTTCAAAGTTTTAAAACAAATACTTCTTTTCTAGTTCCCTCACGCCAAGAAGCAGTGTAAGCACAATACAGCTCCGTGGTGTAAGGGGACTAGCCTCCCGCGTTTAGTGAACGCGAGCTCCATCTAGCGAGAACAACTCTTCTAATATGGCGATCCTTCCCCTGTGCGTTGGTTTCTCGGCAAGTATTTAGTGGAATGGTCTATCAAATGCAATTCTTAGCTTTACTAGTACAATTAAATGCAAATCTTGACCCTACTAGCACAATTAAATGCAATTCTTAACCTTATCAGCACAATTAAATGGAATACTTAACCTTACAATTAAAATTTCCTTCCTTTTAAAAAACAAACAAAGGAAAAAATATCATCACCTTACCACAATCTTCTCCCTTCACAGGCGAGCGAAAAATTTTATACTGTCAAAGGCGATAATGTGGCACAACAGCTACAGGAAGGTCGGACTAATAGCCCTATCGTAGATATACATCATACGATGTAGCGACATGTATAGAGATAGTTGCATTATCAGTGTCAGCGTTTCGATTAAAATTCAAAACGCAAAAACTTTCAAAGATTACCATCTTTTATTTATGTCTCCATTAAAGAGTGCAAAACAAAATTATTGAAAAAATGTAACAAGTACAATAGCAATTTTAAGGGACTTATTTAAAATTGCGTAAATTTAGAAAAACATTTCTTGAACATGAAATTAGTTGAAAATTTTGTATGGCCAATAAAAACTACAAACACATGTTCGTTTATTTGGAGTAAAGCTTTGAAAAAAACCCATCAAAACGAGTAACTTTATACAATAATCACTAAATACGAGAAAACTAAATGTGAACAAAAAAATTAGTATGTAATTCTGTATTACTTTTGAAAAATTGTGTAGCTTTTGAAGGAAAATTCTTGAATACGAAAGTAATACTAAGATAACCATGTTTGGGTTAATTTGAAAAAATGCTTTGAAAAAAAAAACCCCTGACAAAAGGAGGAACTTTTCCTTGTCACAGTGTAATCACTAAACAATAAACAATATTTATGTAAGGATACTAAGGATGTAAGTTACAAGATGTAACTACAACTGCGCACAATTCTAAATTACTTATTTAAAAATGCTCAGTTTTTTTGAAGAAAAAAATCAATGTACAAAATTCAACAACTTGTTTTATTTAGAAAACAAATGCACTAATTTGAAGAGGAAAAAAACCAAGTAAATATGAGTGAAGTTACACGCATTTTAAGAACAATTTGCGCAATTAAGATCCAACTCAGGAAAAAGCTGAATTAAAATACCAGTAATGGTTTCCTTCATCATATCTTGAAAGTAAAAATTCTTCAATATCTTAAGGAGGTTTTTGGCCAAGTTCTTACTGACAACAGTTCGAGCGAGGTAATATTTCAACAGATCCGTATCGTATTCAGCCAACGTTTCGATAATGGGAAGATGATCAGGAGATAACAAATTCTTGTCATAGCTCTTGGGCTCAATGCTATCAATTACCATTTTGATGGACACAGCGTCTTTGTTTACAGCCAATTCAGAAGTGATGTCATCAAAGAACCTTGAATCGATAACTTTAATTAATTCTTCTCTTGGGAATCTGGTCCAACAATATCTGAACAAAATACTACAGTTGTAGCGTCTGACAAAGTCGAACGCGCCATCAGCAAACTCTACCAAATCATTGCCGTTTGTAGCTTCAATGGCGCCTTCCAATTTGCCAATGTAATGGCCCAATGCCTTTAGAATATGCGTATTTCTTGGCCACGCGAAGTATGATATGTTCATCAATAACTCTTCAGGAGGTTGAAATTTGGATACTAATGCGCACATTTGCGTGTAATTTAATTGACTCAATAAATATCCCTGACCTGATACTTCTGAAAGTTGGAGAGGGTTGTTGCTTGCATAATTCGATGGTTTAAAAATAATATCCAAGGCCTCAATTTTTTCTTCTACAGTTAAATTATTAAACAGAAATTTTACAGTTGATTTTCTAAATTCCAAACGATGAAAAACCATGACAAAAAATTGAACATCAATTGTCGTAAAAAAAGATGGGTCTAAAAAGGAATAATCCGGCGGGGCCAGCCCTCCTACTTTATAAATCCAGTATCTAACCATCAAATATTCATTATCATGGAAATATTTTAAATGCTGTTCGTCTCTGATTCTTGGCCACAATTCCCCAATTTTATCCTCCAAACAGTACGTGCACGCCATGTAAAAACTGAATGTCAAATCGAGGTCACTTTGATTCTCTAGTAGTAATCTGGTCATCTTGGGTCGATTTAATGAGCCTTCAACAGTCCAGCTCAAATTGGAGAGTTGGTGTTCCAGGGTAATGTCAGTGATGTGGTTTTTGATTTCTAAAAGCCAATGATATATTTCATTTCCTACATCATTCAATACCATTAGGGTAATTTCTTTAAAAAGTGTTGGTATGTTGGAACGCTTCAATTCGTCAATTGCTCCGTCGTTCAGTGACTCGAGGTTTAACCGAAAACGCAGAGGATATCGCAAGGATTTTTTAATTGAACTAACCCATACTAACGAGGCGAATTTAGTCAGGGCTTGGCGTTGAAGCGAAATCGCAGGCAGCTTGGCAAGCTCCATTTCGAATCTTTCAATACGGCTTTTAATAAATGGGCGTATTCCCTATGTGTACATACTTGATGTATCGAATCTTCAAAATTTCCAATAGTGAGTAATAGTGTTAACTAAATGTTTTCGATATGAATCTTCAATCTAATCATCAGGAATTATCGCTTTTGTTGCAATGCGACTGACCTTAAACCATAAAAATTAAATAAGAACAAGAGGTTATTTCTTCCATGCAAAAGCAAGAAAAAAACATGCATTACTGCAGTCATCGCTAAATAAAAAATGCATTAATGCAGTTATTGCAAAATAAAACATTCCAAAAGGGATTTCAAAAATGAAATACAACTCCATGCATCTTACAAGAAGATAGATTGCTAAAACGCATCACGATGGTACCCATAGTTAATTGTAATTACCGACAATTATCTTCAATTTTTCTAACTTCAGAGCTTCAAACAACGGTTTAAAATATGAATGGATTTAACAGTCACAGTAAAACGTTAAGAGTATGATGAAATACTAATTAAACGAGTACACCAACTGAAATATTTAAGTTAATGCCAAAATTAAAGGAAATGCCACCCCACATGTCTCCCAAAACAAGCTCTAATTTCCTTCTAGAAAACAGATGAGAATTTGAGAAAGGACTCTGTTTCCGCCCAAACGCCAAGTTTCCAGCACAAAATAAACACCTATAATGTCGTTTCGGCAGAAAAGTAAATTAAGGAAAAAAGTAATTATAAAAACCTTTGCAAGTAGCCAATTCCGAACACTCGATGAATTCTTTACTATTTACATTAAACGATGTGTTTTTAACAGACAATATTCAGCGGCATGCCACGTTTTACCGCTTTTTTGAAGCAGACGACTGAAGACGGCTTTGTTTGGTCACTTTCAGCGTGGGAAATAAGGCGGTGGCACACGGCAAATGACCAGTTTAAAATTGCCTGGACCAGTTTAAAAATTAAATCGGAGGGGGGGGGGGTCAGTGGTCCACAGGACCACTAAGAAAATTCAAGGGTTTCCAGAGCCCAGACATTAGGTATAGTCTGTCACATAGATATATTAAAAGGGTAGATACACAATTCAATGGGAGGTCGACGTGGAAGGGGCAACGAGCAGACAGCCGCTATTTTCTGGGGGTAGCCGTATAAAACGCCATCTATCGGGAACTTTCGAAACTAAATTAAAGGATGAGCTTAGAGTAGTGGCACTCTATGTTAACCCCCTATAGGGCATAATAAGTCAAACCCTCGGAGATGCCATTACTCCATTTTATACGAGCTAAGAGCAGAAAAACTTATTTTATAAATTTTACACCTGTAAAATTGTTTAAAAAACACTTGGAACTTGTATTTCTACTTACTTTCGAGGAAATACCACCGTTTTCTGAAGGTAAGAGTCTTTTTTTATACATTTATTAGTAATAAAAACATTTAAGGCGAGCTAAGCCTTGGTCTTGTAAAACACGGCAGATTAGTGATTAGCGTTGTTTTCAGTGTTGAAAAACGTTATTTTATCATGTTAAAAAAACGTTAGCAACGTTTTAAGGTACTGATATTTAAATATCCGGACATTAAACTGTTACATATTCTTAAAATAAGAGTCGATAATGGTGCCCACCATAACAAACTTTGTTAAGTGTGTGTCTCTATATCTAAAGGCATAAAACAAAATATAACATAAACGTTTTTATTTACTTATTTATGTAACAATCATGGCTTCAACTCATGTTTGCTGCGTTCAAACTGTAGGTGTAAAGAACGTTTTCTTTCTTACCACAACTTTCCGAAAGAAGTGGATTAATTCTATAACAACAGCTGTAGGACCTCTGTCCACTGATATCTCCAGTTTACGGATTTGTTCAAAACATTTTACAAAATCAGATTTCTTTCCCACCACTGGAAAGAGACTACGTAGAGCGCTCAAACCGTACGGTTCGCGATTCCATCCTAATTTGGAGATCAAATTAATGTAACCGATGAAATTATCCCTAAACTGACTCTCCGTAATTTGACTCTCGAGCAACAATCTGAAGCATTAGAAGAAATGGGAGCGTTGTCCTTTGATCATGGATTGAAGCATGAACCCGCTGCTTTTTCAAATATTCAGGCAACACATCAATACCCAGTGTCACACCTCTGTGGGTTTGATTGTTAATCCACAATTTTGCTTCCTTGGGGCAAGCCCCGATTGCCTTATACTGGTTGAGGACCAGCTGTACTTAGTGGAGATCAAATGCCCTTACACTATTTTCAAGAATAAAGAAACTATCAGAGGAAAAGCAGCTTCGGGTAACTTTTACCTTTACATTGACGAAGAAACGGATGAACTGGAACGGCTATCATCAGATTCAGGGTCAGCTTTTCGTGTGTAACGTACCCGTATGCTTTTGGGCAGTATTTGTGCCACCCGATAACATCGAAATCTTGATGATAGTGAAAGACAACCAATTCATCAATGATACCTTGCTTCCAAAATTATCCTCTAAATATTTCATTAGTCTCCTAGGCCTACCTCATTTTGCCATAGAAATGTTCGAAAAGCCTAAAAAATAAATTTTCCAAGTCACTAAAGTACAGCCTCTTTTCTCTATGTGCAAATCAAATCTACATTATGGCCATGACCAAGGCTTAGCTCGCCTTAAATGTTTTTATTACTAATAAATGTATACAAAAAGACTCTTACCTTCAGAAAACGGTGGTATTTCCTCGAAAGTAAGTAGAAATACAAGTTCCAAGTGTTTTTTAAACGATTTTACAGGTGTAAAATTTATAAAATACGTTTTTCTGCTCTTAGCTCGTATAAAATGGAGTAATGGCATCTCCGAGGGTTTGACTTATTATGCCCTATAGGGGGTTAACATAGAGTGCCACTACTCTAAGCTCATCCCTTAATTTATTTTCGAAAGTTCCCGATAGATGGCGTTTTATACGGCTACCCCCAGAAAATAGCGGCTGTCTGCTCGTTGCCCCTTACACGTTTTTTTCGTTAAGCCTAAGCCAGCGAAGTGGATCTAGACCCTTTATAGTTTTACTATATCTATGGTCTGTCAAACGAAAGAAGAGCCCTGAGAAATTTGTCCAAATTGGTGTCGCCACCATCGACCCCATAGTACTTTATACCAGTCTTGGAAATAAGGATTTTTTTGAAACTAGTCCTCGGGACCAGTGACCCCCAGCGTCTACAATATTAAACTGGTTTTTGGGACCAGTGACCCTATACTTAATTTATTTTTTACTAATCCTATTAAAAAATTAAGGAAGTATTTCGTTGACGCACAGCCCACTCGATCGGGCTATAGAAGCAAAATTATGTCAAAAATCAGAGTTAACTCTTAACATTGTCGTCAATGGGAGGAACACCGTTTTTTGGTCCTAATTTTGAAAATACTGGTTGAAATCTCTTGAATTTTTTATGAGATTTCCAAAATAAAGTTTGATATTTTTGTGCAAAGTTTTTCTCTTCCAAAGTTTTTTGTAAGAACATTAAAACCAAAATTAACCATAATTTAATTTCCAAAACATAGCAAACGTTGTTTTGCACATCTGTTTAAAATTTCAAGAGATTTACACCAGTAATTTCAAAATTAGCCGGTCATGTTAAAAGCAGGCTCCTTGGATTTTTCGAGCGAAAAAGCCCAAAATTACCAACACGCTCTTTTACAAAGGAAAAACATTGTGTGACTCTGGAGGGGCTTCTATAGCGTGTGAAGCCAAAGCGTGATCGAGTGGGCTGTGGTTGTAGCATGGAAGGCAAGAATGAGAAAAAGTCAAGGCTAGGAGACTATATCCATGGAGTAGAAATTTATAATGACTAGAATTTTTAAACTGGTCCCTCCAGAATTTTCATAAAAATTCTCAATAAATAAACTGGTCCCAAGGACCAGTAACCCCCGGGGTTTGAATAAAAAAACTGGTCCGAGCAATTAATAAACTGGTTTTTGACCTGTGGACCTGTGCTATTTCCAAGACTGCTTTATACTTGTTTTGTTTTGTCAATAGTCGTCTGTAATATAGTCTGCTATAAACAGATAGGCTTAATCGCAATAGAACCAATACATTTTGCTATATATATTTAATATGTTTATGTTTCATGATTTTTTACGATCATCGAGTATTAAAGAATAAAAAACAAAATTAACGACAAGACACCAGTTTTACCTTCGTTGAACTAGCATTGCAATATATTTTAATGACATAAGTTAAAGTACTTGTCCATAAGTCTAAGTAGTAAGTAGTTCAGTATCAAAGCGTCTTCAGTCCACATCTTCATCAGAGTCTTCGCTGTCTTCTTGCATATTAATTTTAAGAGGTTCAATTATGGTTTCGATGATGGAATCTTTTTCCCAATACTCATGCATTATATTCTCGACGTGAACTTTATGAAATAATCAAGCGTCACAAGTCCAGACCAGAACCCTGAAGTACGAAATTGACGAGGTTGCTAAAAGTAGAGGTCACACGGTAGTGAGGATTCCACCGTACCATTGCCAGTTTAACCCGATTGAACTAATATGGGCACAAGTGAAGAACGACGTTGCGAAGCAGAATTCTGGTTTCAAACTCTCGACGGTCAAAGATGCAACATTGAGGGCCATTGAACGTGTGACACCAGAGAATTGGTGTAAGGCAATAGAGCACGTCGAGAATATAATGCATGAGTATTGGGAAAAAGATCCCATCATCGAAACCACAATTGAACCTCTTAAAATTAATATGCAAGAAGACAGCGAAGACTCTGATGAAAACGTGGACTGAAGACGCTTTGATGCTGAACTACTTATGGACAAGTACTTTAACTTATGTCATTAAAATATATTGCAATGCTAGTTCAACGAAGGTAAAACTGGTGTCTTGTCGTTAATTTTGTTTTTTATTCTTTAATACTCGATGATCGTAAAAAATCATGAAACATAAACATATTAAATATATATAGCAAAATTTATTGGTTCTATTGCGATTAAGCCTATCTGTTTATAGCAGACTATATTACAGACGACTATTGACAAAACAAAACAAGTATAAAGTACTATGGGGTCGATGGTGGCGACACCAATTTGGACAAATTTCTCAGGGCTCTTCTTTCGTTTGACAGACTATAATACAGGGTGTTTCTGGAAAGTCTGGCACACATTAACACGCATGTTCCTTGGGTCAAAAGGAGTCCGAATGGTCCTATGACGTTTTGGGGTAAAGCGCTCCGTTGCGACGTTATGGGCGCTCAAAAGTAGGCCGAAAAACAAGGAGATTTTGCAGAATTATAGCACTAGTATTGTGGTTTTGACCCAATTGTTTTCGATTATTGAGCATAAGGCAATGATCGAAATAAGTTCAAACCTAGTGGAAGACCGTGAACGTGTTAAACGGCCAAAAGCGCTAATCCCTTTGTTTTTATTAATGATTGTAATTAAAGGTAAGGAAAGTAGCTCAGATACTGGTTACTTGTTTGTTCAGATGTACTGGTAACTGACCAGTCTTTTATTCTTTATTTGAATTAGACACATTACTTTTACAATAATTCGAATGAACCCCATTACTTTTACAATATTAATTCGAATGAACCCCTTAACCTTTACAATAATTCGAATGAACCCCTTAACCTTTACAATAATTCGAATGAACTCCTTACAATAATTCGAATGAACCCCTTAACCTTTACAATAATTCGAATGAACCCCTTAATTTTTACAATAAATCGAATCGAACCCATTAATTTTACAATAAATCGAATCGAACCCATTAGTTTTCCAATAAATCGAATCGAACCCATTAATTTTACAATAATTCGAAACGAACCCATTACATTTACAATAATTCGAATCGAACCCATTATATTTACAATAATTCGAATTGAACCCATTTCATTTACAATAATTCGAATTGAACCCATTTCATTTACAATAATTCGAATTGAACCCATTACATTTACAATAATTCGAATTGAACCCATTACATTTAAAATAATTCGAATTGAACCCATTACATTTTCAATAATTCGAATTTTTCCCCTGCTGTCTTGGTCTAAACATTAGGGTAGTTTTCAACGTCAGAAGTTGTAAGTTTTTTACAGACGGCTTAAATGTGTGTACCTTAACGTGCTTCATGGCGTACGCGCGCAAGTTTGCTTAAACGTTGATGGTGCCCATTTTGAATAATTTTCGTAGAACAATGTAATTGGGTTTCATTCGAATTATTGTAAAGTATGGGGTTCGATTCGAATTATTGTAAATGTAATGGGGTTCATTAGAATTATTGTAAATGTAATGGGTTCGATTCGAATTATTGTAAATGTAATGGGGTTCATTCGAATCATTGTAAATGTAATGGGTTCGATTCGATTTATTGTAAAATTTAAGGGGTTCATTCGAATTATTGTAAAACTTAAGGGGTTCATTCGAATTATTGTAAAGGTTATGAGTCTAATTCAAATAAAGAATAAAAGACTGGTCAGTTATCAGTACATCTGAACAAACAAGTAACCAATATCTGAGCTACTTTCCTTACCTTTAATTACAATCATTAATAAAAACAAAGGGATTAACGCTTTTGGCCGTTTAACACGTTCACGGTCTTGCACTAGGTTTGAACTTATTTCGATCATTGCCTTATGCTCAATAATCGAAAACAATTGGGTCAAAACCACAATACTAGTGCTATAATTCTGCAAAATCTCCTTGTTTTTCGGCCTTCTTTTGAGAGCCCATAACGTCGCAACGGAGCGCTTTACCCCAAAACGTCATAGGACCTTTCGGACTCCTTTTGACCCAAGGAACATGCCTGTTAATTTGTGCCAGACTTTCCAGAAACACCCTGTATATTGTAATTATCCACGTCTTCAGTTTAGCAGACGACGCGGCCTGGTCAGTGGTCATGCACCTGTTTATTTATTCCAAGCCAGAGGGGTCGCTGGCCCAATGTCCAGCTTAAAACAAATCCTTATTTTCCACCCTGTCAAAGATCGTAACGAAGTCTGTGGCAGTCTGGGAAATAGCACACTTCCTCTGGTCCAAAACCAGTTTATTAATTGCTTGGACTAGTTTTTAAATTCAAGAAGTGGAGGTAACTGATCCTCGGGACCAGTTTATTAATTGCAAATCTATAGGAAAACAAAGGCTAGGACCAGTCCAGAGACCAGTTTATTATTTCAGACACTAGGGGGTCACTGGTCCAAAGGACTAGTTTAAAAATTATCATTATTTCCCCAGACCAGTGTGGGAAATAAGGCACAATCACAGGCCAATAGCCAGTTTAAAAATTACCTGGGTCAGTTTAAAAATTAAACGTTTTGGGGTCTACTGGCCCTGGTGGCCACTTAATTAATTCAAAGTTTTCCCCCCTCAAGATTTTGGTTCATTAAATAAATACTATGGGATTAATCCCTAAAATTATCTCGTCTTTGCTTCTGTGCTGTTTGCTTGTTTGGCCTGAATTGTATATTTGGGAGTGGGATTATGGGTGGGTTTTGTATGTCTGTCTACGCTCTACACAGTGTACAATCTGTAGATGAAGTGATTTTTGGCAGTTAGCTAAAGGGAAGATAATCTCTCGGTAGTCTTGTTTGGGTCTGGTCTTTAGGGAAAGGCAGCCTGCTGATTTTCACTGTATTAGCGTCCATGGGAAGATAACAATGGAGTGCCAACTCCCTCCCTACGGGTTGAATTTTTTAATTTAGCATTACTCAATAAAGACTTATAGTTCTTGATTTTGGACTCCAATATTTTGAAATACCCATACCTGTAAAAACTAACCTACTAAGCCTATGCCATAGCACATATTGTCATGAATAGATAATTTGGCCATAAATTACGAAAGCCTGATTTTTGAGGCTAAAAATGGTAGGTGGCCCTGTGGCCAGTTTTTTAATTAAAATACCTAGGCTCTAATGGCCACAGGTCCAGTTTTAAAAAAATCCTTATTTCCCACACTGCCCCAGACATGAGCGGCTAAATGTGCGCCGGTTTTTATTATTATCAAGTTTTATCAACTGAATAAATTTCCCCTTTTCCATAATTTTACTAAATAGAATATGTTTTTACCCCTAATTATTGGTACCTTTCCAAATTATGGCTAATTAGCTTTTTTATTGCCACCTTTTCCAAAAAATTGTTATTTTTGGTTTCTTTCTACCCTAAAAAGAGGCGCACTTTTAGCCATTCGTGTTTTCCTTAGTGAGAAATATTTTAGTAGAATAGTAGTAAAAATAGTAGTATTCACCCGTGCGCGGAAAAGCAAAACCTATGATGGAGAAAATGGGATAAAATTGCTACATTGTGCCGTGCGGTCTAATTGTAGCAAAAGAAAATAATATTATAATTATTATTAATTATATTATTAATTATAATTATTATATTATTTTCTATTTTCTTTTGATTGTAGTAACAGTAAAGAATAGGGAGCTCATATTGAAAATATGCCTCCTGAGTAGTCAAACTGTCGCTATCTATAGTATTTTCTCCGTCATTCGTTTAGCTTTTCAGTCTAGAAAAAATAGTACTGTTTTTACTACTATCCCTCTCAAAAAAAAATTCCCATTATCAAAGGCGACCTCCTAACTAGGAATGATCCCACATAATGATGTACATTCTTTCGGAAATATTAGACCCCTCACTAATCACAGTTCAACAACATTTTATAATGAATGTTAATTATACAAAATTATTTTATTTAAAATTTATATATACGAAGATCTGATTAGTTTTAACATGAAATAATTGAGTCGGAATTTTGACAATGCTCTTGCTCTTGCACTAATCAAACCTTTCAGCTTTGAAACTCTTTGTCTCACAAAGGTCATGGGAACGCTATAAACTCATATTAGTTTAAAATATAAACATTTTACTCCATTCCTTCGCTTGTTGTTCAAATAATGTTTCATGTTTCAAAACATACCTTCATTCAAAGTTTAATTTTAGGAAAGAAATGTGTCGACACAAACTGTCTTTACGCAAAGCCTATATGAATTTGGTCGATTCTCAAAGAGTTGTTCTCGGAGAGGTATTTGAGCAAATATTGTTCTACCGCGTGAAATTACAAAAAAACTGCTGTTTGTTTTAGGAAATGGATAAGAATGATTGTTTCTTAAGCAATGATGATAAAATGAAGAAACTGAGGAACAAGGTACTATTTGACCAAACGAGAAAACTTCCCAAATATTGTTCCCATAGAAAAAACATTACGAGGAAATCTGGCAGGAAAAACGAAGCAAGGGGCACTTTCACCATGCTTGAGCGAAAGCGCCCAGTTTTCTTGTCTACCGCCACTCCATGGCTGATGAACATTGAACTTTTTTAAATGTACTGCCAATGAAAAATTCCCCTCTGATTGGCTAAAAGCTCAGAGGGTTTGAGGTCCCTTGTTTTAAGCATCATTGAAAATAAGGACCTATAACGTTTTTTCGCGTCATTGGTTTCTCCTTTTTCTTCCTTGTCCCTTTAAAAGGCATTCTGTCTGAAGGTCCCATGGAAATCAGCTGTAGTAATGGAATCTTATTTGAATTTTTAGTTTGACGTTTTAATTTCAAACGTGAGAAAAGAGAGGATGGAAAATGAGCTAACTATTAATGAACAACGAGGTAAGATTGACAGGCTCAATAAGGTCAGAGAAGAATTGAAAAACAAAGTCAAAGATCTCAAGGTACGCGACATTGTTCATTTGATGAAAACGCAAATATGACGTTAGATATTCTTTAACCATTATAAATTGTTCAAAAAATTAGGAGAAAAATGGAGAAATTCAAAAGGCTAACGATGTATCAGTGAAAGTTGAACCAGTTGATTATGATTTAGAGCCAGATAGCCAAGCATTATCCCTATCAATTGCGGAACAGCAACAACCTCAATCTCAAAATGAAAGGTATTGCAAGAGAAAAAAAGGTATATTTTATTGTTTTGTTTTATCACAATTTTAATTGTATAGCTCGGAAGGAGTCCCTACTGAGGCCAGGAACCGCAAGCAGCCTGGTTTGTAAATTGCAGAATATTGCATTTTTAACGTTAATTTTTGGACTACGCATGAATATTACTAAGAGAAAAGAGATGAGATTCTGAGAATCTTTCACTCCTAGTCCCCACTGTGTAACGATCATTTTTTGAAAAGGGGTCGGACTAGCTCCGTCCACATCTCATAGAATCATCGCACTTTCCTTGTGTCGAATCTATAATTTCCAGATGTTACATGATTATTTCCTTATTTATGTAGGTAAATCCAAGGCAATTCATAATATTGAAGATGAAAGACTTGTTGAACTTCGCTCTAAAATTCATACTAGAGAACGAAGCTTCAAATGTGATCAGTGTGATTATGCAAGTAAGGAGAAGTATTATTTGATTAGGCATCGACGCATTCACAGTAGTGAAAAAGCCTTCAAATGTGATCAGTGTGACTACTTCAGCAAGATCAATCATCACTGGGTTGCCCATCAATGCAAACACAGTGGGGAAAAACTCTTCAAATGTGTTCAGTGTGAGTATACTAGCACGCTCAAGTGTAATTTGATCATGCATCAACGCATTCACAGTGGTGAAAAACCCTTCAAATGTGATCGGTGTGACTATAAAGGTACGCAGAAGGCTCATTTGATCATACATCAACGCATTCACAGTGGTGAAAAACCATTCAGATGTGATCAGTGTGACTATAGATGCAGGCAGACGAGTTCTTTGCTCAGACATCAACGCATTCACAGTGGGGGGAAAACCCTTCAAATGTGATCAGTGTGACTATACTGGTAGAGATAAGAGCAAATTGATCGCACATCTACGTAATCACATTGGTAAAAAACCCTTCAAATGTGATCAGTGTGACTATAAATGTAGGCAGAGTAGTAATTTGATCGTACATCAGTGCATTCACCTTAAGGAGGAAACCTTTCAATTGTGATCAATGTGACTCTACCAGCACACGTTAGTCTAATTTGATCACACATCAGGGCGTTGATAATGGTGAAATACCATTCAAGTTTTTTCATTGTGAAGATGTATCATCACACCAATGTTGAAAGCACATGGGCGAATAGAATGGATTTGAAGGACTGGTAAAGATTAGAATCGAGGAATGTTTTTATTGTAAGGCCTATTTGTATAATGAAAAATTTCCAATGTTGTAAAATGAAACGATGTTCCTCTGACAAATTCCTTTTCCGTTACACGAACTATTGCGGGCAACACTTGTTCATGGTGTGATAAAAATTGCGCCCGACATTGATTATAACCCGAAACCTTTGTTAGCTTTTCATTTCAGATAGATTACATAACTGTAATTAGACATAGCTGTCTCATTGCCTATGAAATCTATATTTATTTTGATTTTTAAATTCATTAAAAACTATCACGGAGCAGCAATGATACCATTGTCCAATCTTCATTACAAGTAAATTCTCCTAATTCTGAAATAAAGTACGTTGATTTCTTGATGTTCTGTTTTTATTGTTTTATTGTAAATGGATTTTTACGAAGATTAAAATTTATAAAATCTGCTTAAATGATATCAGTTTTCAGATGGTAATTTCAATTGTAAAAAGTTACCTAACCTTTGGGGGGGGGCAACATGATACATAATTACATACAAAAAAATGAAAACGTTTATGCAAAATTACGGTTTTATTTATTTATTACAAGCACATGCTCACCAAAATTTATTTGTAATTCAAATAATATTTCTGAAAACAGTTGCGGATCCCCTGTTGTATGATTCTTAAAAAGCCACTTGTTCCTGAAAAATTAGATACAATGCAGCTTAAAGCCTGACAAAAGCTTAAAAACTATGGAGTTGGGATTATTGTCGTGATATACTACAGTAGAAAGTTGTTGAGTCAATTTTACATATTTCATTCGTCAAACTGACCTATCGATGGAAATAATGTACAGTATGAACACTTCATAGTTTACGAGATATCTACGCTGAAATACCTATTTTCTTCCAGTGTGAAATTGAAAATGATTCTATTTAATTTCAGAATTTCATTTAGATCGCGAGTTTAACGTTAAAAAACTTTCTGTGCTCCCATTTTTTTTCCGAGAGCCCGACAAGGAATTGAGCGAAGTTTTTTTAAAACGATTGCTATGATTGCTTAAAGACTTCAACGAAACAAGCTGTTGGCGCCGAGCACAGATCGAGTGAGCTCTGGTGAGTGGGACATAATTTCTTAAAAATAATCTTTTGTGAAATAAGTCTGAAAGCAGTTTTGACAATTATCCCGTCGCGAGTCCAGCCAGATCTTATGCTCTACATTCTGATTTGATGGTCTGCTAGTGGTTCAATGGAAATAGTTTAAATAGATTAATTAGCTAATTTTTTAAAAGATATCACCAGAAGGGGAACGGGATTTAGATATAACCCATTATGTCTTGAAGATATAGCATTTAGTTTTGGAATACCACATGTTGTTCACTTTTACTACATTTTATATCTAATTTAATTTATAATGTTTAATTTTGGAGTTTGAAGGTAAAATATTGATATTTTAATAAATTATCCATTATATATTTCTACTTTTGCAATTAAAGCGCTTAAAAATAATAATTTGTTATTTAAGTCTGAATTTAGTTTTGACAATTTTCCTGTCACGAGTAGAGCAAGATTTTGGTCCACGATAGTCTACAATCTGCATCACGCTGACCAGGACGACCGCCTTATTTCTACGTTATTAATCACGTTGTCTTGATCTACAGTTCTACACACAGTTTTCAAGGTCTGCTACGTTCTGGCTAATTGACGCCTTTATGAGACATACCTCATGCGATTGATTGAGCCGTTGATAAGATAATTCATTATAATAACATTAAGAGTATTCATTATAAATAGGTTTAATTATAATTAATCAAATATTCTAGTTCAATATAACAAATAACGTAATCAAAGGGCGGGAAAAGCTGACTGGGTTTGGTATTGAAATAATTTGTGTTTCATTTTGCTAGTTGGTTCAAAGGTCTGAAATTATTTTTACGTCGCGAGTTCGGCAGAATTTCAGTTCTTTTTTCCGAGCAAGTTTGCGTCGTTGAGTGCGTGATCGAGTGGGCTATGGTTTTTGAAAACTGCTGTCGCATATTTCTCGATGACGGTGATTGAAACTTGAAAGGCCGTCAATTTGCCAGAACGCAAAAGCAATTTGCAAAACCACCGTGGCCAAACTAGCCCAGAAAAACCGAACGGAAATATCTGCCGGACTCGCGCTAAGGCTGAGAATTAAGAAATAAGGATTTTTAAAGTGGATATTTTTCCAGGGCCACCACCTTATTTCTCACATTCTCAGCCTGCTGAGTCTAGAGATTAGTCAGATAAGTATTGCATTATCTTCGCCAACATTATTATTACTGTTGGCAAAGGTTTTATCTAAATTCCACTCCAACAATAAAAATAATACCACCTCCAAGCCCGAGACTGGGAAACTTAGCTGTCTGCTAGTCATTCTTATCTTATTATGACACGAAAAGCGGTCAACATCAACAAAGTAGACGGAAGCCTTTAAATGCGCATTACTAAAATTACTAATGCTTAGTACTAGAAATACTATTAGTAAAAGAAGAAACTCTTTCTCCAACTAGAGCAAAACAAGTAGTTAATGCAAAAGCATTCAGTTAGACGATATAGGGCTTGACTTATAGCCTTGAATGATTGGTTTAGTCTGATTCTTTGGCGTGTAAAAGAGGACAAGTAGGATGGATTCGTTGAAAGATTGTGTTGTTACGTTGAAGCCTTTAAGCTGGTAAGTAATAAAAATATTTCGAACTCGAAGAATGCCTCAAGTGGTTTAATGGAATTGCCCAGGCTAAACCGTATCTAAGCAGACCTAATCTGGGCTAATGTAACCAAACTTAACACGAAACAAGTTTCAGTTCTTTGATCCATCTATCATAGAATGGCCAAATGGGCCAGAGAAATGAAAATCGTTAAACTAATTACAAATCACGAACTCTTCAAAAAACACGTCTAGATGTACATTCCCTCACAAATCACGTCGTGATGTACATTCCCTCACTAATCACGTCATGATGTACATTCCCTCACTAATCACGTCATGATGTACATTCCCTCACTAATCACGTCGTGATGTAAATTCCCTCACTAATCACGTCGTGATGTACATTCCCTCACTAATCACGTCGTGATGTACATTCCCTCACTAATCACGTCGTGATGTACATTCCCTCACTAATCACGTCGTGATGTACATTCCCTCACCAATCCCGTCGTGATGTACATTCCCTCACTAATCACGTCGTGATGTACATTCCCTCACCAATCCCGTCGTGATATACATTCCCTCACCAATCCCGTCGTGATGTACATTCCCTCACTAATCCCGTCGTGATGTACATTCCCTCACTAATCACGTCGTGATGTACATTCCCTCACTAATCCCGTCGTGATGTACATTCCCTCACTAATCACGTCGTGATGTACATTCCCTCACTAATCACGTCGTGATGTACATTAACTCACTAATCACGTCGTGATGTACATTCCCTCACTAATCACGTCGTGATGTACATTCCCTCACTAATCACGTCGTGATGTACATTCCCTCACTAATCACGTCGTGATGTACATTCCCTCACTAATCACGTCGTGATGTACATTCCCTCACTAATCAGGTCGTGATGTACATTCCCTCACTAATCACGTCGTGATGTACATTCTCTCACTAATCAGGTCGTGATGTACATTCCCTCACTAATCACGTCGTGATGTACATTCCCTCACTAATCAGGTCGTGATGTACATTCCCTCACTAATCACGTCGTGATGTACATTCCCTCACTAATCACGTCGTGATGTACATTCCCTCACTAATCACGTCGTGATGTACATTCCCTCACTAATCAGGTCGTGATGTACATTCCCTCACTAATCAGGTCGTGATGTACATTCCCTCACTAATCACGTCGTGATGTACATTCCCTCACCAATCCCGTCGTGATGTACATTCCCTCACCAATCCCGTCGTGATGTACATTCCCTCACTAATCACGTCGTGATGTACATTCCCTCACCAATCCCGTCGTGATGTACATTCCCTCACTAATCACGTCGTGATGTACATTCCCTCACTAATCCCGTCGTGATGTACATTCCCTCACTAATCCCGTCGTGATGTACATTCCCTCACTAATCACGTCGTGATGTACATTCCCTCACTAATCACGTCGTGATGTACATTCCCTCACTAATCACGTCGTGATGTACATTCCCTCACTAATCACGTCGTGATGTACATTCCCTCACTAATCACGTCGTGATGTACATTCCCTCACTAATCACGTCGTGATGTACATTCCCTCACTAATCACGTCGTGATGTACATTCCCTCACTAATCACGTCGTGATGTACATTCCCTCACTAATCAGGTCGTGATGTACATTCCCTCACTAATCAGGTCGTGATGTACATTCCCTCACTAATTACGTCGTGATGTACATTCCCTCACTAATCAGGTCGTGATGTACATTCCCTCACTAATCACGTCGTGATGTACATTCCCTCACTAATCACGTCGTGATGTACATTCCCTCACTAATCAGGTCGTGATGTACATTCCCTCACTAATCAGGTCGTGATGTACATTCCCTCACTAATCACGTCGTGATGTACATTCCCTCACTAATCAGGTCGTGATGTACATTCCCTCACTAATCACGTCGTGATGTACATTCCCTCACTAATCACGTCGTGATGTACATTCCCTCACTAATCACGTCGTGATGTACATTCCCTCACTAATCACGTCGTGATGTACATTCCCTCACTAATCAGGTCGTGATGTACATTCCCTCACTAATCACGTCGTGATGTACATTCCCTCACTTATCGCGTCGTGATGTACATTCCCTCACTTATCGCGTCGTGATGTACATTCCCTCACTTATCGCGTCGTGATGTACATTCCCTCACTTATCGCGTCGTGATGTACATTCCCTCACTAATCAGGTCGTGATGTACATTCCCTCACTAATCAGGTCGTGATGTACATTCCCTCACTAATCACGTCGTGATGTACATTCCCTCACTAATCAGGTCGTGATGTACATTCCCTCACTAATCACGTCGTGATGTACATTCCCTCACTAATCACGTCGTGATGTACATTCCCTCACTAATCAGGTCGTGATGTACATTCCCTCACTAATCAGGTCGTGATGTACATTCCCTCACTAATCACGTCGTGATGTACATTCCCTCACTAATCACGTCGTGATGTACATTCCCTCACTAATCAGGTCGTGATGTACATTCCCTCACTAATCACGTCGTGATGTACATTCCCTCACTAATCAGGTCGTGATGTACATTCCCTCACTAATCACGTCGTGATGTACATTTCCTCACTAATGACGTCGTGATGTACATTCCCTCACTAATCACGTCGTGATGTACATTCCCTCACTAATCACGTCGTGATGTACATTCCCTCACTAATCAGGTCGTGATGTACATTCCCTCACTAATCAGGTCGTGATGTACATTCCCTCACTAATCACGTCGTGATGTACATTCCCTCACTAATCCCGTCGTGATGTACATTCCCTCATTAATCACAGTTCAATGACATTTTATGAGTGTTAAATATAAAAAATATTTTATTAAAATTTAATATTAGACACTAATCAGTCGGAATTTGTAACAATGCTCTCCCACTAATCAAACCTTTCAGCCTTGAGCCGGTTTGTCTCACAAAAGTTTGGCAACACTGTAAACTATTATTAGTTTAAAAAATCAACATTTTTCTCCATTCCTTAGCTTGTTTTTCAAAAAATGTTTCATGTTTCGAAACACGTCTTCATTCAAAGTTTAATTTTAGGAAAGAAATGTGTCGACATAAACTGTCTTTACGCAACGCCTATATGAATGTGGTCTATTTTCAAAGGGATAGTCATAGAAAGGTATTTGACCATAAATTGAACTATTCCTTGTTCTACCGCGTGAAATTACAAAAAAAACTGCTGTTTGTTCTAGGAAATGGATGAGAATGATTGTTGCTTAAGTAAAGATGATAAAATGAAGAAACTGAGGAACAAGGTACTATTTGACAAAACGAGAAAACTTCCCAAATAGTGTTCCCATAGAAAAAACATTACGAGGAAATGTAACATAAAACATGCTTGAGCGAAAGCGCCCAGTTTTCCTGTCCCCTATGAAGTCTTTATGAGATTCAAAATAACATTGTCTACCCCCATTAAATGGCTGATGAACATTGAACTTTTGTAAATGTCCTGCCAACGAAAAATTTCACTCTCATTGGCTAGAAGTTTAGAGGATAAAGGTCCCTTGTTTTCATCATCATTGAAAATGAGGATTATAAATGTTCTTTCACGTCATTGGTTTCCCCTCTCTCTTGTTTGTCCTGAAAGTCACATGGAAATCAGCTATAGTAATGGAATCTTATTTCAATTTTTTAGTTTGACGTTTTAATCTCAAACGTGAGAAAAGAGAGAATGGAAAATGAATTAACTATTAATGAACAACGAGATAAAATTGACAGGCTCAATAAGGTCAGAGAAGAATTGAAAAACAAAGTCAAAGATCTTAAGGTACGCGACATTGTTCATTTGATGAACACGCAAATATGAGGTTAGATATTCTTAAATCATTGTTAATTGTTTCAAAAAATTAGGGGAAAAATTTAGAAATTGAAAAGGCTAACGATGTATCAGTGAAATTTGAACCGGTTGATTATGATTCAGAGCCAAAAGTTGAACCAGTTGATAATGATTCAGAACCAGATAGCCAAGCATTATCTCTACCAGTTGCGGAACAGCAACAACCTCAACCTCAAAATGAAAGGTTTGCAAGTGAAAATAAATTGTATTTTATTGTTTTATTTTATCACAATTTAATTGTATAGCTCGGAAGGAGTCCCTACTGAGGACGACAACCACAACCAGCCTGGTGTGTAAATTTTTACTTTAGTAGAAATATTGTAAGACTCCCCAAGTCACTTGCTGGGTGCACAATTTTTTGAACCCCCCACGGATAAGCTACAACTAAAGCCCCGACGAGTTTTACGCCAACTTCTAAAAGCTTTATTAGTCAGTGGTGATGGTATGAAGTTGGCCAAACACATTGCGGAACCCTTAAAGAATGTGCATTATACGTCATTATTATGTAATGAAATGCTTTGCACAATTTGATGGCTTAACATACAAGAATGAAATTCATTCGACCCCTGTTGGCGGAAGTAGCAAATGTGATTTTATTTCTGAACTCAAAGATCAAGACATCGCCCAAATAGCAACTAGTTCAAATCTTCCAACAGTCTTTTGAGGATCGACAGAGCATGCTGGGAAATAACTTATGATAACCTGATTGAGCTACGATGGCACAGAGAAAGGCTTTAAAGTATTATAACGGCAAAAGCAATAAGCCAGAGCTTGAACGCCTCAATTATTATCGTTTATGATCAGATTAGAATTTTTATATGATAAGTGAAACAAATGTAGGCTTTACTTACAGCGAAATTACGTATGTTCGATTTTGGGAAAAGATTAGGCATTATTAGTTATCTAAGCAAACGATTGCCACTAGAATACGTATTTCTGTGAAATATTTGAGTTAAATTTTGGGATGTGTAAATTCGCCTCACCTTTAGTCCAAAAACTCGCCCCTAGGTCCAAATATAAGTGTGCTTGCAGAATTCCGAATTTTTTATGTTAATTTGTGGACTACGCGTGAATATTACTAAGAAAAAATAGATGCGATTCTGAGAATCTTTCACTCCTAGTCCCCATTGTGTGTGAAAAGTGGGCGGATACTTTAGAAGGCTCGCGACTAATTATGGGGTGTGATACGAGCTCCGTCCACATCTCATAGAATCATGGCGCTTTCCAGTAGGCCTGTGCGGGTAGTGATTTTTGGGTTTCGGGTCGGGTACGGGTAGTTGAAAAAACTTCCAATCGGGTATCGGGTCGGGTACCTGGATTTCTAACGGGTACTCGAATAAGTAGGCCTAGCTAAACTACCATTATTCGGGTGCTTTTCGGGTAGCAAAAAATCATATCGGGCACTTATCGGGATGAAATACTTTTATATGTGAAAAAAATAAGTGTCATGAAAGACTTGGATACCATTATGGCGAAAAGTACAAAAATAAGACGCTAAAGGTGGAATTCATAAACGTCGGACGCAACGGAATTTAGTACAGGCAAAGGCAGGGCGTCGTGCGCAAACTTCCGCCTTTTACGCACGACGCCCTGCCTTTGCCTGTACTAAATTGCATCCGACGTTTATGAGAAGTTTGCGCACGACGCCCTGCCTTTGCCTGTACTAAATTGCGTCCGACGTTTATGAATTCCACCTTTAAGCTATTAGCGAGGATTGAAATAATGAATAATACTGAGCATTGTGGAAAAGTTTACTCAAACTTAAGTTCTTCTAAGTTCAAGAAACTTTGCCAAACCAATAACAGATTGTCCTAAGCCTTGTCATGGGTAATGAGCGGGAAAATTTAAATATTCGAATAATTTCGGGTATTAAGAAATTAAATTTTCGGGTACCGGGTACTCGCACAGGCCTACTAATTATGGTGTGTGATACGAGCTCCGTCCACATCTCATAGAATCATCGCGCTTTCCAGATGTAACATGATTTTTTCTTTATGAAATGTATTTTTTGATTTGTGTAGGTAAACCCAAGGAAAAACATAATATTGAAGATAAAAGAGTTGTTGAACTTCGCTTCAAAATTCATAATAGAGAACAAATCTTCAAATGTGATCAGTGTGAATTTTCCAGCACACAGAAAAGTAATTTGATCAAGCACAAACTCATTCACTTTGGGGGAAAAGGAAGACCCTTCAAATGTAATCAGTGTGATTATGCCAGCAAGCTGGAGAGTAATTTGATCGCGCATGAACGCATTCATAGCGGTGAATTACCCTTCAAATGTGATCAGTGTGAATATGCCTGCACACGGAAGCATTATCTTATCGCGCATAAAAGCACGATGCATAGTCTTGAAACACCCTTCAAATGCGAGCATTGTGACTTTAGTAGTGTGTGGAAGCATTGTTTCATTAGACATCAACGTCTTTACCATGGTGTAAATCCCTTCAGATGTGATCAGTGTGAATTTGTAACCACAGAGAGTGGTCATTTGATCAGTCATCAGATCAGTCATCAGCGCATTCGCAGTAGTGAAAAACCATTCAAATGCGATCAGTGTGACTTTGCTTGTACTCGGAAGTATGATTTGGAAATACATCAAAGCATTCACAGGGGAGAAAGACCCTTCAAATGTGATCTCTGTGACTTTGCAAGTACTCGGAAGTATGATTTGAACAAACATGAACGCATACACGATGATGAAAAATCCTTCAAATGTGATCAGTGTGACTTTGCAAGTATTCGTAAGATTGGTTTGATCAGACATCAACGCGTACACGGTGATGAAAAATCCTTCAAATGTGATCAGTGTGACTTTGCAAGTATTGGTAAGAATGGTTTGATCAGACATAAACGCATTCATGGTGATGAAACACCATTCAAATGTGAGCATTGTGAATATGCAACCACACAGAGGAGTAGTTTGAACATACATCAACGCATTCACAGTGGTGAAAACCCCTCCAAATTCGATGAGAGTGAATACGCTATCGCGTGGAAGAGCTTATTGATCAAACGTCCACGCATTCACAGTGGTGAAAAACCCTTCAAATGTGATCGGTGTGGCTATGCATGCACGCATAGGGCTCATTTGATCAATCATCAACGCATTCACAGTGGTGAAAAACCATAATAAACCATTCTAATGTGAATAGTGACCTATGTTAGCGCGTGGAAGTGCTTATTGATCACACATGAACGAATTCATGGCGGTGAAAAACTTCGTAAGTTATCATTGTTATTTTAGGTGAGCTGTGAGAGTAATTTTATCAGACCCGTCAACGCGTTCACAGTAGGGAAAAACACTTCTAATGTGATCATTGTGACTTTACCAGCAAACCCTTCGCACGTGATCGCAATAAATATTCAAAACCACTGACCATAACTAAATATTCAAAAGAATTCTAAATGAAATTTATTAATAAACAGTAGTGGAGGATGCTAATGTATAATCTTCATTATAGGTTAATACTACTAAATTTTTAACTTTTTAATTTTTTTACTTACTCTGATTTTATTATAAGTGAATTTTAATTGTTTGAGTTTCATTTTTAGAAAGAAAGTTAGTTGTACAAGCCTTTAATAATGTAACGAGTATTAAAATTAATAAAAATCTGTTTAAATGATATCAATTTTCAGTTGGTAATTCAATTGGGGTGGCTCCCATAATCCCCCTGGACATAATCCCTCCAAAATTTCCCCCCGTCCAAATGGGCATAAAGGGATACTTTCTTTTAATTTCATTGCAATAAATCCCTATAAGGTTAATTTATTTCGATAGATAGACAAATAAGGATTCTGAAAATATATATGTTTTTATATTTTAGTTTAATTAATGATTTTTAAATTACGATTAAAAGATCCAAAATGCTCTTGTTTTGCGATCATCAGGGCACCTGGTGACACAGAGCCGAACCACCGAAAAACGTTACTAGTTCGTCTCTACCAATTTCTCCGTAGTGTTTTTCCTACTGGTAGGGGGATTCATTCTGTGAGCGCAGTATGATACAGATTGACGGGAATTGGTATGGCTGCACACCAAATTCTTCTACTTCAGAAGAACTACCCTCAGATTCGTTTATTATAAATTGTTCCGAATTTTCTGAATCCAAAGAATCAGAGTTCGAACTTTCATCCTCAGATTCAGGACCGGAATGATCAGAAATACTTTCTCGTCTGACATTCTTAAGCATATAAGCAGACGACGATTCACCAGGCAAGCTGACCTAGATTCTCGTTCCTACTACTTTTTACTCCTTAAACGACAGTTTTCATTCCAACTACTACCAACCAATCAGAGGCCGAACTTTACCTACGTAGGTAATGGGTTGAAAATGGTGGCCGATTTTAAATCTGGCGTTCAAAATTTCAATTTTTATTCACGTTTATTTTAATTAATAAATTTTTCTCGCGATTTCTACTGACCCCCATGTTTTTAGGGGTGGTTAATTTATAGAAAACCAATGTTAGTGTGACCAACTCAGATAAAGCCGATTCTATCCCTATAAGACAATATCCCCCCAAACTGGAGACAAAATCCCCCCAAACTGGAGACAAAATCCCCCCAAACTGGAGAAAAAATCCCCCCAAACTGGAGACAAAACCCCCCAAATTGGAGACAAAATCCCCCGCTTACGGAACAAAATCCCCCGCTTACGGAACAAAATCCCCCGCTTACGGAACAAAATCCCCCGCTTACGGAACAAAATCCCCCGCTTACGGAACGAAATCCCCAACTTGGAGACGAACCCTTCAGGGGTCATTCCTATTTTAGAGGTCGTTTTCCACAGTGGAAAATTTTTTAGTAGGATAGTAGTAAAAATAGTAGCATTCCCCCTACGAGGAAAAGCGGAACCAATGATGGAGAAAATAGTATGAATTGCCGACTAACCATAAATTTTCGCCTTTTCCAAAATATTGCTGACTAACCATAAATTTCCGCCTTTTCCAAAATATCGCTGACTAACCATAAATTTACGCCTTTTCCAAAATACTGCTGACTAACCATAAATTTCCGCCTTTTCCAAAATATTGCTGACTAACCATAAATTTCTGCCTTTTCCAAAATATCGCTGACTAATCATAAATTGCCGCCTTTTCCAAAATATTTTTGACTAACCACAAATTTCCGCCTTTTCCAAATTGGAGACAAAATCCCCCGCTTACGGAACGAAATCCCCAACTTGGAGACGAACCCTTCAGGGGTCATTCCTATTTTAGAGGTCGTTTTCCACAGTGGAAAATTTTTTAGTAGGATAGTAGTAAAAATAGTAGTATTCCCCCTACGAGGAAAAGCGGAACCAATGATGGAGAAAATAGTATGAATTGCCGACTAACCATAAATTTTCGCCTTTTCCAAAATATTGCTGACTAACCATAAATTTCCGCCTTTTCCAAAATATCGCTGACTAACCATAAATTTACGCCTTTTCCAAAATACTGCTGACTAACCATAAATTTCCGCCTTTTCCAAAATATTGCTGACTAACCATAAATTTCTGCCTTTTCCAAAATATCGCTGACTAATCATAAATTGCCGCCTTTTCCAAAATATTTTTGACTAACCACAAATTTCCGCCTTTTCCAAATTGGAGACAAAATCCCCCGCTTACGGAACGAAATCCCCAACTTGGAGACGAACCCTTCAGGGGTCATTCCTATTTTAGAGGTCGTTTTCCACAGTGGAAAATTTTTTAGTAGGATAGTAGTAAAAATAGTAGTATTCCCCCTACGAGGAAAAGCGGAACCAATGATGGAGAAAATAGTATGAATTGCCGACTAACCATAAATTTTCGCCTTTTCCAAAATATTGCTGACTAACCATAAATTTCCGCCTTTTCCAAAATATCGCTGACTAACCATAAATTTACGCCTTTTCCAAAATACTGCTGACTAACCATAAATTTCCGCCTTTTCCAAAATATTGCTGACTAACCATAAATTTCTGCCTTTTCCAAAATATCGCTGACTAATCATAAATTGCCGCCTTTTCCAAAATATTTTTGACTAACCACAAATTTCCGCCTTTTCCAAATTGGAGACAAAATCCCCCGCTTACGGAACGAAATCCCCAACTTGGAGACGAACCCTTCAGGGGTCATTCCTATTTTAGAGGTCGTTTTCCACAGTGGAAAATTTTTAGTAGGATAGTAGTAAAAATAGTAGTATTCCCCCTACGAGGAAAAGCGGAACCGATGGAGAAAATAATATGAATTGCCGACTAACCATAAATTTTCGCCTTTTCCAAAATATTGCTGACTAACCATAAATTTCCCCCTTTTCCAAAATATCGCTGACTAACCATAAATTTCCGCCTTTTCCAAAATATCGCTGACTAACCATAAATTTCCGCCTTTTCCAAAATATTGCTGACTAACCATAAATTGCCGCCTTTTCCAAAATATTGGAATTTTGGAAATAAGTTAAAACAAAATCAGTAGTTTACTTCTTTTGGTTTAGAAACATTGTTTGCAATACCTTTCACTCTTGTGAATTATACTTTTGCATTATTATTAAAGATAATCTTTGGATTTGGGCTTCCGTTTACCTTTACTTCTAAATGCCTATTATTTGGGGGGATTTTCAATAAAATTATCCTTTCGGTAGGATTTTGTTGAACAGTTTTCCTTTTGGGGGATTTTGTCCTGGACTTTTTCTCTGGGGGGATTTTGTACAAACACGTCTAAAATCGGGGGAAAAAGTCTTGGCAAATCCAAAATAGGGGGATTTTGTCCGGGGGGATTATGTCCAGGGGGATTATGTACGAGACCCATTCAATTGAAGTGCCTAGCCTTGTCATACTGAGATAAAAATGGCCTATATTCATTTCATTTGGCAATATCACATCTCTTTCCTTTGAGATATTAACAAATGAAGTTTTTGAGCGGTGCAGGACTGTATTCGAGGTTTAGTATATGAATAGACCATTCCATTGTTTACTTGAAGAGAAACCAATAGACAGCGTACTCCCCTCAAGCCAAGAAGCAAAGCAACGTCCCGCCGACTCGTACTGCTTCGTCGAGCGCGTCAAAGGGCCAGGCTTTCCAGCGCTGTTAGTCAACTTGCCTACTTTTTTGTACAGGGAGTTGCACATCCTATAGAGCTTCGAATGTTTTTCACGCCCATCCTTTATCCATTGACCTCCTTTCTTTATTGTGATTATTTTCATTTTTGGTAACTAAAATTGCGTCAGCGCCGCACTTTACAAAGACTACTCTCCTTATCCTGGAACTAACTGCAAAAATTCACAGAAAAATGTACCTTCAAACAAAATAGCTATTAGAAAACTGTTAGTCTCTCATTGGAAAAGCAAGACATGACCTTGCAAAGACGCAAGTACAAGTATTTTACAATTAACGCATCATCGCTACCAATAATTTAAACCATTTTTCCTAACGTAATAATGAATGTAAATCCTTTATTGTTTAGTAATAAACAATGTATATGTTGTGTTTAAAACATGGTGGGAAATATTTTAAAATCTATATAATAACACAAATATTCACCTTTTTATTAAGATTTGAACTAATTAGCAACACCAATGATTTAAAACTAAGCATTTTAAATTTCGCGCCAAAGAGTAGATTTTCTCGCTATTTACGTGTTGCTGTTGGAAGTAAAACATCCAGTGGTTATTGCGCATGTCAATGGGCGGGGCTTTACATTTCCCGAATCCCCACTCGGTCTATATCCCACTCTAGCCGCTGCGACTGCGAGCAGCTTGTGTCCAGGAGCGCATGATCGAGTTGGCTATGGTATACCCCTGGTGCCAGCTCCGGCACCCAGCCGCGCCGTGCTCAAAAATTAAAACCTACTGCTAGAGATTAGTTTTTGGCGGCAATTGGTGTAGTTATCTTTTGTAACAATTTCAGTTAAGTTTTAGCCATACAGCTGGAAAACGGTAAATAAAAGAGGAATCTATCTCTCCAAAGAGCAAGAATATCAGAACAGTGTAAGTGATAACTGATAACATTATTTTTATAGAGTTTAATCAATAATAAAAGAAATGCACATGGGTAAAATAAATTATTATAAAAGTTAAAAGGAGGGTGAAATCAAGCGATTTTTTTATGGATTCTTCTACTAATTATAAGACCAGTCTACATTATGAAATATTCAGGAAATACCTCCAAATGATTTCAAAATTCAAATTAGGTTGAGATTTTATGGATAATTTGAAATAAGCACCTCCGACCAATCGCATAACGCTTTGCATTCCTGTTAAAAAAAATTCGTTGCACCCTCTACATCTGGCCCAGTTTTAAAAAATCTTGCGCTAAATTTCATTCGACATGGAGCACGTACCGCGAGAATTTTGTTATCAAGAGGGCAAGGCGGTATGCGATTGCCCAGAGGTGCTTATTTCAAATAGTCCATAAAATCTCAAATAGGTAAAAAAATCACTTAACCATTTATGATAACATTATTACTAAAAAAGTACATTTTTTTAAGCCTCGACTTAGAATTCTGTTGTACTAAACTTATCAATGCCAAATCTTTTTATTATTTTAAAATTTTCCGTGTCAAAGGTCCTTGACAAACAGAGAAAATCGGGATATTACGTCGCAGTCCATGAAAGTGTGAGTTCCTCAACTGAATGTCGAAGTCAAAAAACGATTTGGAATTGTCCCTTGAAAGAAATATGGAGAACGAATCAATTGTAGAATCTTTGGAAGCACAGGAATCTAAAAATAAGTGTCATGAAAAAGGAAATATTGAACCGATCTACGGTTTGCCGGAAATGACCCCGGTTCATCTGGAAAGCGACTTACCGGATATATCGCCTGAACTTGAAAACGATACTTCAGTGTCCAACTTAGATGCCCTTGAACCTTGCGCCTCAAACCATTCGTCTGCTAGTTCGAAAATTGGTAAGTATTTTTATTCTTAAAAAGTGTGAGTACCTGAGAGAGTCATACTGCTACCGTGTTTGAAAATAAGCTTGAGCAATATATCCACTGACACTGGTAAAAAGGGTGATTTTGAAAAGTCCATCAATTATGAGGGATCGTGTTTATTGGGAACAACTGAGTGGAAAGTATCAATGAACATGTTGTGTACAACATTTGGTTACGGATATATACCACCCCCCAAAACATTGACCATTAAAACAAGGAAATATCCAACAACTACTTTAATCCGAGTAACCAGCTTGTTTAGAACTAGCAGACAATTTCAATAACCTTCAATCTAAGTTAGATTCAAAACCTTTAACTAGGTTGTTAATGGCACATGAAAACGACTGTCGTACCTTTTCAGCACCGCGGTAAGCCTCCATTTTCTGTTTAGTTTGCTCGAGGTTTTTTTCTATAGTCGGAATACGTCATTCGTGTCTGTATGACCCAACACCCACGGGATCCAATGGGACAGGGCGGAGTAATGACGGACATGAAAGAGGTGGGGCTTACTTGTCCACTGACACCGGCGTAAGAGTATAAGCGGAAGATCTCGCAACTTATATCTTCTTATAGTATATTCCTTTTTGCTTTAACCATAGTTATTAATTTGCAAAATGTGAAAATATCTCAGGGTTTGAAATGATTTTTTAAAAGTCTATCGAATCACGCGTCGCACGGTGATACCATAAGTTCATAAGACATGTTACATAAGTTTCTCAGTTTATACTGAACGCTTGTCATGAAGTGACGTAGGTGAAGAGTCATAGATTCTCGAAAAGCGACGCCTGGTTTTGGTGCTGTCAAAGGCTTAGTTTAGACTAAATAGGATGATGGAACTCTTGCAAAACCGCGTGTAGTCAATTGATGTGTCGTTCTCGAACTAGCTCTAATTAAGTCTCTAGCATTACGAAGTATAGGAAGTGTCATACTTATGGAACACATCTTATAAACTTATGGTGATACGAATGAACCAAAAATTATTAAGTAAGATCTGCATGGTGAGCAACTGATCACCAAAACTGGTCAGGGATATCTTGCAACAGCCGACGATTTTCCATCGGAAAATTTCGTCCTAAGAGTATTTTTTATACTATTTATACTCCTATTTTTTCCTATGAGGGATTTACATTTTTGGCTGGGCTCCCTTCAACTATAATTTTTGTGATAATTAAACTTCTTCAGAAGTGAATGATAATCCTCTAAAACTTTGCAAATTCATAACCTTTTTGAAAACAAACCGAACATTATATTATCTGGAAAATTTGTATCAAGGAGACACAAATTATTTATTTATTTATTTATTTATTTATACAAGACAATTGCCCACAGAGCCAGCTGAGTGGCTTAAGCGTGAGCAGCGATAATAACATGCGTTTCCTATGAGAGGTAATAGAATATATATATACATTTTTAAAGAGAACAATTAAGTTAAGATACAATTGGAATGGAGGGGCCTCCTATAGGGGGAGGCAAGTATGGCGAAACAAACGATCAAGAAACTAAGCTAAGGTAAAGACTTAAAATACTCGGATAATTTACGGCGAAATTGGGACTTATTGGTAATAGTAACGAGGTCAGGGGGTAAAGAGTTCCAGTCATCAATGACGGCAGTAGTAAAATGAGTTTGACGATAGGTAGTTAGAGCCCTAGGCTTAAATAATTTGTGAGAGTGACCACGGGTGCGAGTACTTGAATTACGGGTAAAATAGTCGGAGAAGGCGGAGGCAAGGTGACCATGAATAAAGTCGTGAACGAGGCAGAGATTATTCATTTTGAGGCGGGTGGCGACAGGGTCAAGGTGTAATAATGAGAGCCTGAGCGGGGCTGGGCGATTGCAGATTTGATTGGGGAGCTTCGAGTACGCATTTAACAGAGGGTTCAGCTTTTTGTGCTAACTTCGATCTAAACTTATATTCAAGGGTTAATTTTCTTTCTAAAGAAAAATCCAAGAATGAACTTTCAACTCGATGCGAGTATCCCAAAAATGATGAAGAACGTCAAATGCGAAAGAGGAACGTTGAAAAGATCTTCAAATGTGATGACTTTTCCAGCAAAGAGAATAGTCTTTTGATCACACATCAACTTATTCACAGTCGGGAAAAACCATTCAAATGTGATCAGTGCGAATATAAATGTTCGCACAAGAGTAGGTTGATAGCACATCAACGCATTCACACTGGGGAAAAACCATTCAAATGTGATCAGTGTGAATTTAAATGTACGCAAAAGAGTGCTTTGATCACACATCAACGCATTCACACTGGAGAGAAACCATTCAAATGTGAACAGTGTGAATTTAAATGTGCGCAAAAGAGTGGTTTGATCACACATCAACGCATTCACACTGGAGAGAAACCATTCAAATGTGAACAGTGTGGATATGCCAGCAATAACAAGACTAGTTTAATCAGACACCAACGCATTCACAGTGGTGAAAAACCATTCAGATGTGATCAGTGTGATTATGCCTGCACGCAGAAGAGTGGTTTGATCACACATCAACGCATTCACACTGGGGAAAAACCATTCAAATGTAATCAGTGTGAATATAATTGTACGAAGAAGAGTGGTTTGATCACACATCAACGCATTCACACTGGAGAAAAACTATTCAAATGTGATCAGTGTGGATATATATGTTCGCAAAAGAATGCTTTGATCACACATCAACGCATTCACAGTAGTGAAAAACCCTTCAAATGTGATCAGTGTGATTATGCCAGCACGAAGAAGAATAATTTGATCAGACATCAACGCATTCACAGTGGTGAAAAACCATTCAAATGTGATCATTGTGATTATGCCTGCACGCAAAGAAGCAATTTGATCACACATCAATTCACTCACAGTGGAGATAAACCATTCAAATGTGTTCAGTGTGGATATGCTAGCACTCACAAGACTAGATTAATCAGACACCAACGCATTCACAGTGGAGAAAAACCATTCAAATGTGATCAGTGACAACGTGAGCGCGTCGATGTGCTTATTGTTCACACATCAACGAATTCATGGTATTTATAAACTTCGTATTTGATCATTGTGATTTTAGGTGAGCTGCGAGAGTAATTTTATCAGACCCGTCAACGCGTTCACAGTTGAGAAAAACCCTTCTAATGTGATCAGTGTGACTTTACCAGCAAATTCTTAACACGTGATCGCAATAAATATTCAAAACCATTGACCATAACTAAATATTCAAAAGAATTCTAAATGAAAACTATTAAGAAACAGTAGTGGAGGATGCCAACGTATAATCTTCATTATAAGTTAATACTACTACATTTTTAACAATTTAAATTTTTTACTTAATACTCTGATTTTATTATAAGTGAATTTTAATTGTTTTAGTTTGTAACTTCGACCCATTTCATTTATTGAAACAAAGTTAGTTGTACAAGCATTTAATATTCGAACGAATATTAAAATTCATAAAATCTATTTAAAGAATATCAATTTTCAGGTGTAAGTTCCGCTATATTTTTCCTATGAGATATTAACAAATGAAACGTTTTTGAGCGGTGCAGGACTGTATTAGAGATTTAGTATATGAATAGACCATTCCATTGTTTACTTGAAGAGAAACCAACACACAGGTGTACTTCCCTCGGCGCCAAGAAGCAAGGCAACGTCCCGCCTACTAGTGTTGCCTTTAATGCGAGCAGCTTGCTTCGTTGAGCGCGTGATCGAGTGGGCTATAGCCCGGTACTTTTAATTTATCACGCAAGGGCAAGACTTTCCAGCGCTGTTAGCTGGCGTCGCTAGCATCGACTTGTCTACTTTTTAGTACAGCGAGTTGCACATCCTATAGACCTTCGAATGTTTATCACGCCCACCCCTCGCTTTTGAAAATTGTTATAGATAGTTTTTGCGGTCCAAGTCTGGCAGAATCTCTGATATTTTCTCGAGGGCGAATCGGTTGGGCAATACGTCACGGACTTAAGACTCAAAGCCAAAAGCTGTCAGTTTAAGGAAACAGACAACATGATTAGAGATCAACTCGTAACGGGAATTAAGGATCCCAAATTACGTAAACGTATGATGGCGGAGACAGATGGTGATTTAACGCTGACAAAGGCAATAACTATTTGTCAAGCAGCGGAAACTTTAACTATGCAACTACAAACATGGGGTGACAATGTCAAAACACATGAGACCCACAAAGAACAAGTAGATTCGTTAACACATAGTAAAGGAAAACGGTCAGCGGGAAACACATATAAGAACTATCCGGCCAAAACGGAGGCTACATCCTCCAGATCGCCAAGCAATATGATTAAAAACTGCTATCGATGTTGCGGAACTCACGAACGTCTGAAATGTCCTGCATATGGACAAAAATGCCTAAAATGTAACGGTAATAACCATTTTGCCAAGGCTTGCCGACTAGCAAAACAGAAGGTAAACGTACTGGAAACGGGAAACAGCGACAGTGAAGACTACGTCTTTGACATGTCTGAGGTACATTCTTTGAATGTTTATAACATAGACACTCCTACATCCCGAGACTGGATAGTACATGGCCAAGTTGGAGGTTCAAAGGCAACAGCTCCATTCAAGGTGGATACTGGAGCACAGACGAATCTTTTACCACTACGCTATTACCACAACTTGCAAGACAAACCTAACTTAAAACCATACGATAAAACAGTTACTGGTTATATGGGAGAGGAAATACCCATATACGGTTATGTTAGGATGACTGTGCAGGTTGGGAGTGCCAAGATACTCACGAAATTGGTCATCGGCCCAGATGATAAGAAACCAATTCTTGGCCTGAGATCGAGTGAATCTCTAGGTCTCGTGGACACACAGGCAGGTCCCAAATCAGCTGAAATAGGAGCAGTCTCCACTAACGATAGTTCCGAGGGGGATGAAACATTCAAGCAGGCAATGATTACACAGTATCCCACCATATTCAATGGAATTGGTTGTTTGGAGACCAAATGCAGTATTAAGCTAAAGGAAGATGCCATACCGGTAATATCTCCACCTCGCAGGATCCCCTTTGCCATGAAGGATAGACTACAACAGGAGCTAGCCTCTATGGAACAGATCGCTATTATACGGAAGGTAGATGAACCTACGGACTGGGTGAGCCCTCTGGTACTAATTGAGAAAGGCAAGAAGCCGAACCAGACAGGCCAAGGGAGAATACGAATTTGCCTGGATCCGCAGCGGTTGAATGAAAATATTCGTCGTGAACATTTTCCGATTCCTACAAAAGAGGAGATACAAGCCGACTTAGCGGGAGCCGCGTTTTTCACAAAATTGGACGCTGCTTCAGGCTTTTACCAAATACCTCTTGACAAAGAAAGTGAGCTATTGACCACTTTCAATACACCTTTTGGAAGGTATTGTTTTAAGAGAATGCCGTTTTGGGATAGCGTCAGCACCGGAGATCTTTTTCAAAGCTTTTAGTCACGTTTTCGATTCAGCTGAGGGCATACGACCTCTTCACGATGATGTGTTGGTATGGGGTAAAACACTTGCCGAACATGATGCTAATCTCCACGAAGCTTTGCGACGCCTTTCAAAGGCAAACGCGTCTTTGACATGTCTGAGGTACATTCTTTGAATGTTTATAACATAGACACTCCTACATCCCGAGACTGGATAGTACATGGCCAAGTTGGAGGTTCAAAGGCAACAGTTCCATTCAAGGTGGATACTGGAGCACAGACGAATCTTTTACCACTACGCTATTACCACAACTTGCAAGACAAACCTAACTTAAAACCATACGATAAAACAGTTACTGGTAATATGGGAGAGGAAATACCCATATACGGTTATGTTAGGATGACTGTGCAGGTTGGGAGTGCCAAGATACTCACGAAATTGGTCATCGGCCCAGATGATAAGAAACCAATTCTTGGCCTGAGATCGAGTGAATCTCTAGGTCTCGTGGACACACAGGCAGGTCCCAAATCAGCTGAAATAGGAGCAGTCTCCACTAACGACAGTTCCGAGGGGGATGAAACATTCAAGCAGGCAATGATTACACAGTATCCCACCATATTCAATGGAATTGGTTGTTTGGAGACCAAATGCAGTATTAAGCTAAAGGAAGATGCCATACCGGTAATATCTCCACCTCGCAGGATCCCCTTTGCCATGAAGGATAGACTACAACAGGAGCTAGCCTCTATGGAACAGATCGGTATTATACGGAAGGTAGATGAACCTACGGACTGGGTGAGCCCTCTGGTACTAATTGAGAAAGGCAAGAAGCCGAACCAGACAGGCCAAGGGAGAATACGAATTTGCCTGGATCCGCAGCGGTTGAATGAAAATATTCGTCGTGAACATTTTCCGATTCCTACAAAAGAGGAGATACAAGCCGACTTAGCGGGAGCCGCGTTTTTCACAAAATTGGACGCTGCTTCAGGCTTTTACCAAATACCTCTTGACAAAGAAAGTGAGCTATTGACCACTTTCAATACACCTTTTGGAAGGTATTGTTTTAAGAGAATGCCGTTTTGGGATAGCGTCAGCACCGGAGATCTTTTTCAAAGCTTTTAGTCACGTTTTCGATTCAGCTGAGGGCATACGACCTCTTCACGATGATGTGTTGGTATGGGGTAAAACACTTGCCGAACATGATGCTAATCTCCACGAAGCTTTGCGACGCCTTTCAAAGGCAAACGCGACGTTAAATCCTGAGAAATGCGTATTCCGTACAAACCAGGTCAGGTATATGGGCGAGCTGATCTCAAGGGAAGGTATGAAACCAGACCCGAGTAAAGTAGAAGCGATTGCAAAGATGCCAACTCCACGTTCAAGAGCCGATGTAGAGAGAGCCTTGGGGGTAGTAAACTTTCTAGGAAGATACGTTCCACATTTGTCTTCACACACAATTCAATTAAGAACATATCTCAAGCAAGATCTCGAACCACAATGGTCAGAAGAGCATGACGAAGAGTGGAAGTATATACAACAGGTATTGGTAAGCAAACCGGTTCTTCAGTTCTATGATCCGTCGAAGAACACGAAAGTATCGACAGACGCCTCAAACTATGGTCTAGGGGCCGTATTGCTACAAGAGCACAAGGATCAATGGAAACCCGTAGCTTACGCTTCTCGAGCCCTAACAGATGCTGAAACAAGGTACGCTCAAATTGAGAAAGAGAGCCTCGGACTAGTCTTTGGATGCACGAAATTCCACAACTATATATATGGAAAATCTGTCGTTCTGGAAACGGATCATAAACCGTTATTGGCAATGTCAAAGCGACCAATTGCGGACATACCGCCTAGACTACAAAGGTTATTTTTGAGACTTACCAAATATCAATACACGCTGGAGTTCAAGCCAGGCAAAGAATTAATCGTGGCTGATGCACTCTCAAGAGCCACTTTGCCAAGTAAGCACGAAGATCAGACATGGCAAGATGAAACAGAAATCCATGTAAGCGAAGTAGTCAAAAGCTTACCAGTAGGAAACTTGATGCTGCAACGCTTAAAAGACGCCACTGCCAAGGATAATACGCTAATGGCCTTACGACAACAAATGTCAACGGGATGGGCGAACATGGATTCGACATTACACGCTTATGCCGGTGTAAGGTCCGAACTAACGGCAGCTGAGGGCCTCATACTCAAGGGTACACGAATAGTAGTACCACAGATCTTACGACCCGAGATGTTACGCCTAATACACGATGGTCATCTAGGGATTGAGAAATGTCGCAGGCGAGCGAGACAAGCACTCTATTGGCCAAAGTTAAATGATGATATAGAGCGAACGTGTAAAAGTTGCGCTTCCTGTAATAAAGTACATTACATTCCACCTCACGAACCACTGTTGATGAGAGACACCCCGAGTAAACCATGGATCAGAGTAGCCACAGACCTTTTCCATCTCTCAGGCATTGATTATATTGTGGTCATCGACGCATATTCAACCTACATCGAAGTTGAAGCGCTCAAATCCACAGCAACAAGTACAGTCATAAAAAGTCTTAAAAGAATATTCGGACGGCATGGCATACCGGAAGAGGTGTTGTCAGACAATATGCCTTTCGACTCAACTGACTTTCAGAGTTTTGCGAAAGCCTATGGCTTCACGTCAACTAGATCGAGCCCACACTATCCACGTTCAAACGGATTAGCTGAAAAAGGGGTTCAGATAGCGAAACGGCTCTTGAAAAAAGCTCTGGATTCTAAAGAGGATTTTGAACTTGGGTTGTTAAGCTATCGCAACACACCACTAGATCATGGGAAATCCCCGTCTCAGTTGCTTATGGGTCGGACTTTGCGAACACGTCTGCCGGTCTATCATAAACCAACACGACAACCACCACCAAAGAAACATTCACAGGTCTCGAGTGGTCGACCTCTTGCGAAATTGGAGCAGGGCGACGTGATACGAATTCACAATCCAAACGATTCGAGTTGGGCACGGAAAGGACAGATCAAACAGGAACTAACACCGCGGTCATATCAAGTACAACTGGATGATGGGGCTCTTCTGAGACGAAATCGCCACCAGATTTTGAAGACTGAAGAAACACCGACGCCATCCTCACCGCGAGTCGCAGAAAAGGAAGCCGTCAGTCCCCCAGTACCTCCGCTCGAGGTCAGAGATGATATTCCACTGAGAAGATCTACTAGGGTGATTAAACCACCGAGAAGGCTGGACCTCTAAGGCTGGACGTCATCCATTTCTTAACATTGACGATTAGTGTTTAATATGTTTAGAGTTAATATGTTTTCAAGTTAATATGTTTTAAAATTTAAAGTTTCAAGTTAATATGGTTTAAAATTTAAAGTTTCAAGTTAATATGGTTTAAAATTTAAGTTTCAAGTTAATATGGGTTAAAGTTTCAACTTAATATAGTTTAAAGTTTCATACGATTAAAGTAACATTTGTTTTGTTTTACGAGAAGAGATGTATCAATAGCATGTTTGAACTTCCCGCCTATACTGTTGTTACCAAGAGGGCGACACTGTACTGTAAAAAGACAAGAGTAAGGGAGAACCCTCTAGAACGTAGTAGCAAGTACGAGGCAGAACAATAAAGAAGTTTTGTTACAACTGCTGCCCATTATTTAAGTGATTAATTAACACTACCCTACCAACAGTAGAAAACGATACACATGATACTTCTAGAGAACCACACTTCACTCCACAGCAGTGACAGCAGTCTTCAGCACACTTCCTCTGGTTCAAAACCAGTTTATTAATTGCTTGGACTAGTTTTAAAATTCAAGAAGTGAGGGTTACTGGTCCTCAGGACCAGTTTATTAATTAAGAACAAAGGTGGGGGCCAGTCCGGAAACCAGTTTATTATTTCGGACACTAGGGGGGAACACTGGTACCAAGCAGCGTGGGAAGTAAGGCGGTGGCATAGGGCGAATGACCAGTTTAAAAATTGCCAGGACCAGTTTAAAAAATGCCAGGACCAGTTTAAAAAATGCCAGGACCAGTTTAAAAAATGCCAGGACCAGTTTAAAAAATGCCAGGACCAGTTTAAAAAAATGCCAGGACCAGATTAAAAAATGCCAGGACCAGTTTAAAAAATGCCAGGACCAGTTTAAAAATTGCCTGGACCCGTTTAAAAATTTAATCGGAGGGGGTCAGTGGTGTACTTGACCACTAATAAAATTCAAGGGTAACTGGGTAACCAGAGTCCAGATATTATCTCAACTATTTCAATTATCCACTTCTTTATTTTAGCAGACGACGCGTTCTGGTCAATCTTCATGGATCAGTTTATTTATTCCAGACCAGGGGGGGGGGTGGCTGGCCCAGTGTCCAGTTTTAAAAAATCCTTATTTCCAACACTGTACTCCCAAGGACTAGTTTAAAAAAATCCTTATTTCCCAGACTGATTGACGGCGGTTAGGAAAAAATTAAAGCTGTCTGCTAGACGTTCCCTTTTTTTGGCGTTCGTACTTTGTAGTGATTAGTGAATACCTTTGTTACGGTAACGGTTCCTCCTTTGAAGGCTTTAATGTATTTTTATTGATTATTAATAAGAGTATCTATATACAAGAAAAGCTCTTAATAAAAGTTGAAGCTTTTTCTCTTTTTTAACCCCAAAAACAGAAGAGTCAACAGTGTGAGTAACTGTGAAACCGAAACAACGTTAATATAAGCCTTGCCTGGTAAGAATGTATATTAAACTGTGGGGAAACGCCCTTGGTAACACTAAATCTTTGTTTATGGCCATACTTTTTATTATTATTAAAATTTTACGTATATTATCTTAACAGGGAAACTGTACAAAAAGTGATGGAATTTGTTAAAGAATGTCGTGTTATGATCGAACGTTTAAACTGGTTAGTGATGAATATAATGCAACTTGGATCATGTTAAACAGGCATAACGGATCCAAACCTATTGAAACTATTATACCTTGAAAAGAAATAGATCTTTCTTGCTGTTTAAAAAATAAAAAATGCTTGCAGAATAAATAATTTATTCGAAGCTAGTTGTAGTTGTATTCAGAAAATGTGCTTGAGAAAATCCCTAGTCTTGAACGAAAGTGTCACAATTTAAGCATTGCTATGTTTTTCTTAGCTTTTTATAGCGAAAGCTACAATGTATGGGGAAACGTTCCTTGTCCGTTTTTGATTTACCTTCAGTTTGGAAAATTATTTTATTTTAGGGTAGATTTTCAATCTCACCAACTCTCTTTACAAAATTCCGAAATGAGTTTAGTAAATCTTCAAAGGTTGGCGATTAAAGAGGTATTTGCGAAATTATTGGAATATTGCCTGTTTAAGAGAAACTGAAGATGACGAAAACTTTGTTTTTAGGAAATGGACTACGAGGAAGAATGTAACTATGATCACTTGAGCAAAGATGATCTAATCAATGAAGTAAAAGCTAGAGATGATCGAGTTAGGGAACTGGAAGCCAAGGTATTTTCAAAGCATAGGGGTTTTTTAGCAGTGTGAAATTAAGCACAGAGATATGAGGAACTTTAAATGGATCAGTTATCGAATCAGGTGTCCCTTAAAATAGAACCAAACTCTATGAGTGGGTTAATTAATTTAGGTTATTGGTGAAAACACCTATCAGGATTGGCACAAAGCTAAGGGGATTGGCAACACGTCCTTCGTTTCTTTATTAACAAATAAACCCGACGAGGGCCTTTGTTGCTGATCCCCTTCTTGCGTGTCATTATCTTCCCCTTTTTCTCGCTTGCCCCTTTAAAATACGTTTAGCCAAAGAAACTCCGAAGATTGTTTTGTAATGGAATCTCTTTTGGTTTAGTGTAATGTTTTAATTTCAAAAATGGCAAAAGAGAGAGTGAAAACATCATTAACGATAAATAAGCAAATAGACGAAATTGAAAGACTTAATAGGGTCATTAAAGAGTTGGAAAATAGAATCAAAGATCTGATGGTATGCAACATCCTTCACTTTCATACTCGATTGGAAAGAGAATTACTTTAAGAATGAAAGTTATTGTTAATTGTTTAAAAAATAGGAGAAGAGTGGAATACTTCAATTTCCTAACGATGAATTAGTGAAAACTGAACCCGTTGAAGATGATTCTGGAAATAATGGCCAGGAGTTAACCCTTCCAGTTGTGATGCGCAATGTCCAAGGCAACCTGTGTAAAGAAAACATTAGTCAAGAATCACCTGTTTCTGAGGTTGGCAATACAAACCCTGAAACTACCTTGAAAAAAACTGAAAATATGGGGTTTATAAAGCGAATTACGAATCCATGTGTCCCTAAACCGAAATACAGTGACAGTTTGCCTCAAAGTGCGCCTTCACCAAAAATTAAAGTTGAAAACGAATTCGAAATGTCCCCTGACACAAACACGGAAAGTGATTCGCCACAAGAACCTCTTGAAAACAATATTACCATTAACGATTCTTATCGTAAATCGCCAAGTGTCTCGACGGAGGGGGACACTGAGGATAATTCAACTAAATCGAAGAGATTTCGTGTTCCTGAATTGAATGTTGAATCCGAAAAACATTTGGATCTTTCTGTTGACGCAAATGCCGAAGACGATTCATTAGAAGGATCCCCAGAAAATGATCTTGATGATAACCAATACAGAATCAACTTGACAGGTGCAAAGAAAAGTGATATATTGAGTGTGCCAGTGCTTGATCCTGAAGAAGAACGTAAAGCAATTGAGCTATCAGAATTGAGCTCCGTCTCTATGGAAAGCGATTTACCCGAAGTTCCAATTGCAGTTCATCTTGATAGTTCGGTGTCCAACTCGGAGACATTAGAAGATGTCGCTCCAAAGAATCCAGAAGGTAAAACCTCATCGCCTCGTTCGGAAATTGCACGTAAGTCACTTCATTCTTTAATAGTCTTGAGTACCTAGATTGAAATATCATATTTCTAAGCAACTATTTTCGCCTTCTCATTTAACTGCTCGTAATACAATCCGAATGTATTTTTCACCCTCCGAAAAACGCGAATGATGAAGACATGGCCTCCCTGATTTTGGACGCAATTCCGCTTTAAACTTAGATGAAAACTAATCTTGGGTCGAAAGCCCCTAAGCGAGGCTTATTTTCAATCGTTGTGGTTGTAAATACTTAATAACAGTGGCATGACGCCATATTGTTGCGCAATTTAGTGTAGTTATACTGCTTATATTATTGAAGCGTACGCTGATTCACGTGATCAAAGCCTTTACTTTTCTTCGACATTTCTTCTTCGTACAACTTGGCATTCTGTTCTTTTCAAGTGCGTCTACACAATTCTACGTATTTAATGCCTTTTTTTTGCAAACTTTATGTGATGAGTACATCGTTAATTCTACCGTGAAAGGTTTTTTCTTCATCCAGGCTAAATTAATTCAGTATCAAACTTAGTAAGGATGAAATTTATAACGTCCCATTAAAACGCGAACCGGAAAAACCCCTCAAATGAGATTAGTGTTCCTTTGGAAGCACGCAAGAAATTATTTGATGAAAATCAATGCATTTACAAATTACACTAAGAAACTTCACATTTCTAGCCGCCATTTTTCAAGATGTCCTCGGATTAAAACCAATTTCTTTAACGTCCCTGCAACATTTATGCGGGGACGGTTAGGCCGGGGCATTGAGTATCAATTAGGTACGACTTTTACTTAACAACACCAGGGTGCCTATTCTGTACGCTTCGAAAGGGAGTTGTCGATCGACATCTCTCTCGGTCTCGAAAATCACAAAAATGGTATTCTGTCGGAAGTTGTCGAGTATCGACAAGTTGTCGAACTAGATATCGACAGGGTTTCGTTTCGAGTAACCCCTCTTACATGAGTTTTAATCTGAGAGTGAATAGCTGCCCTTCTACATTTATCTCGTTTTGAGTTAAATAATCTGGCTAGGGAAATTATTCGGTGAGTTTTACGAAGACAACGTTCTATCAGAAGTAGAAGAAGATGTAGTTGTACTCAGGGTGCCTTTTGCTAGGCAGAGAAACAAAGTGCAAACTAGATGTGACAACAGAGAGTGGGTGCCAGAACGAAAGAAAATGGTAGCTTGTCTGCACGCAGCATCAGTTAGCATTTGATTCTCCGAACATCCGTTGAATTTGAAAATTCAATTTATGTTCATCCCCTTTTTACCTCTCCGTTTGACGATGTCGTCACGGAGAGGTATTACACTGGACGTGTCTGTCGTCACGGAGAGGTATTACACTGGACGTGTCTGTCGTCACGGAGAGGTATTACACTGGACCTGTCTGTCACCGCGTTCACGCAATTGCTGGTTTTCTTATTATTTACTGTGAATCAATCGCCTTATATACCCTAAATTTCAAAAAATTGTTAAAGAGGCATACGCTTGAATTGAAACGTCAACAATAGCTATGTTTAAAATGATTTTAGGAATAACGTTTCTTAGGGTTACCCCCCATTTCACCCAATTTAAAAGACCCAATTCCCATTTGCCCTAACCTCATTTAACCCAATTCCCAGTTCCCCTATTCCGATTAACCCAATATAGCATACCCAAAAAGACTCAAATAGCAGTAATTAATTCAGCACGAACTTCATGATGTATCTTTAATTCATAATTTGTGAAATGCATTACGTAATTAGACATTTGTAAATCTCAAACCTAATAGGACAATATTTTGGAAAAGGCGGCAGCTAATTAATAGGAAAATCTTTTGGAAAAGGCGGCAGCTAATTAATAGGAAAATCTTTTGGAAAAGGCGGCAGCTAATTAATAGGAAAATCTTTTGGAAAAGGCGGCAGCTCATTAATAGGAAAATCTTTTGGAAAAGGCGGCAGCTAATTAATAGGAAAATCTTTTGGAAAAGGCGGCAGCTAATTAATAGGAAAATCTTTTGGAAAAGGCGGCAGCTAATTAATAGGAAAATCTTTTGGAAAAGGCGGCAGCTAATTAATAGGAAAATCTTTTGGAAAAGGCGGCAGCTAATTTATAGGAAAATCTTTTGGAAAAGGCGGCAGCTAATTAATAGGAAAATCTTTTGGAAAAGGCGGCAGCTAATTAATAGGAAAATCTTTTGGAAAAGGCGGCAGCTAATTAATAGGAAAATCTTTTGGAAAAGGCGGCAGCTAATTAATAGGAAAATCTTTTGGAAAAGGCGGCAGCTAATTAATAGAAAAATCTTTTGGAAAAGGCGGCAGCTAATTAATAGGAAAATCTTTTGGAAAAGGCGGCAGCTAATTAATAGGAAAATCTTTTGGAAAAGGCGGCAGCTCATTAATAGGAAAATCTTTTGGAAAAGGCGGCAGCTCATTAATAGGAAAATCTTTTGGAAAAGGCGGCAGCTAATTAATAGGAAAATCTTTTGGAAAAGGCGGCAGCTAATTAATAGGAAAATCTTTTGGAAAAGGCGGCAGCTAATTAATAGGAAAATCTTTTGGAAAAGGCGGCAGCTAATTAATAGGAAAATCTTTTGGAAAAGGCGGCAGCTAATTAATAGGAAAATCTTTTGGAAAAGGCGGCAGCTAATTAATAGGAAAATCTTTTGGAAAAGGCGGCAGCTAATTAATAGGAAAATCTTTTGGAAAAGGCGGCAGCTAATTAATAGGAAAATCTTTTGGAAAAGGCGGCAGCTAATTAATAGGAAAATCTTTTGGAAAAGGCGGCAGCTAATTAATAGGAAAATCTTTTGGAAAAGGCGGCAGCTAATTAATAGGAAAATCTTTTGGAAAAGGCGGCAGCTAATTAATAGGAAAATCTTTTGGAAAACGCGGCAGCTAATTAATAGGAAAATCTTTTGGAAAACGCTGCAGCTAATTAATAGGAAAATCTTTTGGAAAAGGCGGCAGCTAATTAATAGGAAAATCTTTTGGAAAACGTGGCAGCTAATTAATAGGAAAATCTTTTGGAAAAGGTGGCAGCTAATTAATAGGAGAATATTTTGGAAAAGGTGGCAGCTAATTAATAGGAGAATATTTTGGAAAAGGTGGAAGCTAATTAAAAGGAGAATATTCTGGAAAAGGTGTCAACGAATTATTGGAACCTAACCTAACCTAGAAAAAGGTATTGATACGTACGTTGTTAACAGAATCCAGTGGCTTCGAAATAACTCTATCCTTCATAATCTCAACTGCTCTTTTCTTAATGACATGCAAATGGTCTATGGGATGATTGTGCTCATTTTTGGCATATAAAACTGTTTTATTGGCGGTCGCCCCTGTCACCTTGCATTCCGCTATCGGGCATCGCCAGTATTTGCGATCTCGAACTACGTTTTTTATCGTCATCATCTGACCACGAATTACGGGGGCGCATTTTCCTTTCGACGTTTTCAGCCACTTGTTAGCGCCCAAACCCCCTTACTAATAGATGGCGCTAGAGTCCTGCCAAAAACTCGATCAATAACCCTATTCCCTCGCCTCGCACACGCTTAGGTAGGAAAGAGGAGGAATACGGCCTCTTAACGCGCGGCTCTCGTAGAGAGAGGACGGTAGTATTAACGCTATGTAACGTACCTGATTTACTTTATTTTATTTCATTGATTAAACTCTTTTATTACACTAATGATCCTGACTAATCAATACACGACTCTTACATCTCAGAAGTGGGATATTTATCCAATTACGCCGTTATATTAGGAGATGAAACGCGATACGAAAAACATTTTTGCCCGGTACGAAAACGTGCAGAAAACAAAGCCGAGTCCTAAGCCTCGTCACGTAGTAACGGGAAACGTTATGTTTTTATCGCGCTAACATCGGTATTTCTATTTCTACGGTAAACGAAACAGTCGGTTTTATTATGTTTACATATAACGAACCTTCGGTTAACGGCGCGGATGAACTGAACGATTAATGAACGATTAAATTGCGAACTTTGGCCTTATTTTTACTCGTGAGCTTTTGTGAGACAAAGGGAGCTACGCGGTCACCTTGCCAACGATTCATGCAAGAAACAGAGAGCTGTCTCCACGTACGAAGAAGCGAGCGAGTGAAAAATACTAGGCCCACGAGGTGCATTTTATGCCGCGAAACGAAACCGCCAACTGGTAGCACGAAACGAAGAGAAAACCCCACTGAAATTACATCGCGAACAGATTCCAACGTTCTTGAATCTGTAGGCCACGAAACGCCAAACGTAAGCGAAGAACTTTCATACGAAAATCTCACCATTAAGCATTCTACCAGCGCGATTAACGAAATTACTGACGACTTTCCTTCACGAACGGGTTCCAACGTCCTAGAACCCGGAGGCAACGAAGCGCCTACGGTAAGCAAAGATAATTTCGCCGAGAATAACGATTTCAACGTAACCAACGACACGGCGGGTTCCGAAGTCTCTGAACCCGAGGGCAACGATCAGCCTACTATAAACGAGGAGCTTTCCAACGACTATTTTGAGGAGAATAACCAAACTCACGGCTCATCTAGCGGAAACTCCGACACCCATCGCGTTCTCTCCGAAAGAGTTTACGCCTTGAACGAAGGTTCTCGATTAATCCACGTCAACAACGAACATATCAGCGATAGCGAAGATTCTTTTCACGAATTATCAGAATCTCCTCGAGCTGTTGGTCCAATGAGTGTCAACTCGGACTCTGGAGACGAGGATAACGAACGAGAACGGGGATCCGTCTCACGTGAGAATTCCCGCAACGAACGAATTATTCCACCCGGAATGGAAGGGCTTAGGCTACAAGACGAAGCTGGCAGGCAAGTACCTCAAGGAATGCTTTCTCTTACGGCCTTTGAACAAGCGATAAAATTAGCGGTCGGTGCTGCTGTAGAGCAAACGTTAGCGGCGGCTGGGAATGGCGCTAACCGGAATCACGATACTAATTCCGGGGATGCCAGTAGAATTATCCCTGATTTTGATCCTGCAATGGCACCTCATCAAACGATAAATCAATGGATAAGGAAGATTGACGATGCTGCAAGGGCCTACGGTTGGTCTGAGCGTCTCATCATCAACACAGCAATGCCGAAACTCAAAGGAACTGCTCAAGTATGGTATGAAAGCCTTGATACTGTGGTACACACTTGGGGCGAATGGAAGGAACTTCTCGTAGAATGGTTCCCGCCAGTCAAGAACTCTCAAAGGCTTTACCGCGATATGGAACAGAGGACCCGCCGTTCAGGGGAATCTGTAGAAGTATATTATCACGACAAAGTAGCCAAGGCGAGGCTCTGCGGCCTCTCAAACGATGACATGATGGAATACATAATCACAGGTCTGCACGACGAACAGCTGATTGCGTCTTTGAGCGTCCGTGACTACGATACACTACCGGAGCTACTTAAGGCGATGCGACAGTTGGAAGACCGATTACAATCATCAAAACGAAACAAAGCCAACTTATCCAACGAATCAGTCAAGGATAACAATGGGCGTCACGGAAGGGCTCCCGATCTGAAGCCCCAACCCCAAGAACCAAAGACTGAGGAACGTAGCAATGGATCGTCTAATTCCCGAAGAAAACCGAAGTTTAAACATGGTGAACCTCTCTGTTTTAACTGTTCTTCATATGGACACATGTCGCGAGACTGCAAGAAGCCCCAGAAGGTAATGCGTTGCTTCTCGTGTAGACGACCAGGGCACGAATCTAAGGATTGCACCACGAAATCGCTTCCAAGTCAAACTCGAGAAATCGCTCACGTTGAGAGTAAACACGCTGATGTTGATGCCAATCAGAAGTATTTCATGGATGCGGAAGTTAATGGAATACAGATAAGGTCGTACGTTGACTTGGGTAGCAAATGCGTCGCTATACGAAAAAGCGAAGCTGAGCAGCTGAAAATAGAAACCGATGAAGTCGACGGAGACTCGTTCATAGGTGGTTACGGCTCAGGGAAAACGAAGCTTTTAGGAGTGGGCAAGGTTAGTCTCAGGGTTGACCAGGCGACGGCCGAGGTCAAGATCCACGTAGTACCAGACACAGCTCAAGATATACCCCTCTTAATCGGACAGCCCTTTACCGAACAACAACATATTGTAGTTGTCAAGCGAAAGAAAAACTTACGTATTTTTGAAGAACGTTCCAACGAGCAAGACGGCGACGAATGCCTTCTCAATCTGGATATCCCGTCGTTGCCAGAACCGGCGGTAAACCTTTGGGCTAAAGGAGCCACTGTTATCCCGTCTAACTACATAGGAGTAGTAGACCTAGTAACGCAAGGACGTAGTCACGACCCACTAGACTTGTACATAGAAACCAGCATGAGGATGAAGCCGGGAAACGAATATTGCATCCCCCGTACTGTTTGCTCAGTTGGTCAAGATGGGGAAACGTCACTGCCAATTTTCAATGTATCGGATCAAGATTTAACTATTAAAGCTGGGCAGATAGTAGCACGAGGCGAACCGTGCTTTAGGGAAACAGCATCCGTCACCGAAGTTTTACACGCGGAAATCGTCCAAAGACCTCCGCTTCCTGTGGAAGATATCGTTACGGGACCGGACGTATCCGAAGAAACTCGGTTGCAGTTACACGAGCTGTTAAACTCATATCGAGACTGCTTCGCCAGCGATCTGATGGAACTCGGCAGAACGGACAGGGCCGAAATGAAAATTGAGCTAGTAACGAATGAGCCGGTCTCCTATCGACCTTACCGCTTGTCCTTTGCTGAAAGGGGCCGGGTACGAACGAAGATCTCAGAGCTTTTGGAAGCCGGGATTATAGAAGAGTCTAACTCGCCGTATGCCAGTCCCATAATAATAGTTAAGAAGAAAAACGGAGAAGAACGCTTGTGCGTAGATTATCGCGCTCTAAACAAGATTACGAAGAAAAACGCTTACCCGTTGCCGTTGATAGAAAGCCAGTTGGAACGGCTTAGCGGTAATAAGCTCTTTACAAGCTTGGATATGATGTCGGGTTACTACCAAATTCCTGTGGACAAGGATTCGAGAGAAAAGACGGCTTTCGTGACCCCCGATGGTCATTACCAGTTCATTACGATGCCGTTTGGGCTCTCCAACGCCTGTGGAGTTTTCCAAAAGATGATCAACTCTGTATTAGGAACGCTACGGTACGCTATAGCGCTCACCTACATGGACGATGTTTTGATTCCGTCAGTCAATGAAAGCGAAGGCCTCAACCACTTACGTCAAGTGCTAGAAGTCATACGGAACGCGCACCTGTCATTAAACCTGAAGAAATGCCGATTTCTGCTCAGTGACATAGAGTACCTGGGATTCGAGATAAGTCGGTATGGGATCCGTCCCGGTTCAAGAAAGGTCGACTGCGTAAAAGAATTTCCGCCACCGAAAAACGTCCACGAGCTCCGGCGATTCTTAGGACTCGCCAGCTATTTCCGGCGTTTTGTTAAGGGTTTCGCTATGGAAGCTCAACCACTCACGACACTCTTACGAAAGGATATGGAATGGGTATGGAAGCCCGAACAAGAAAAGGCTTTTACCTTCCTCAAAGCAAAACTCACGGAGAGGCCCATTTTAGCCTTATACGATATGAACGCTAAAACGGAAGTTCACACGGATGCGAGTAAAATTGGTCTCGGCTCGATACTTCTCCAGCAAGCTGAGGATCAGAAATGGCACCCAATTTGCTACGCCAGCAGGAAGACGACGAAGGAGGAAGCGAAATACCACTCAAGTGAGCTAGAGACGTTAGCTGTGGTTTGGAGCCTAGAAAAGTTTCGAGTTTTTCTAATTGGAATGGAGTTCGACGTGGTAACGGATTGTAATTCGGTGCGGTGCACCCTCTCGAAGAAACACCTGGTCCCACGAATTGGACGTTGGTGGTTGCGACTTCAAGAGTATACGTTTCAAGTCACACATCGCCCCGGAACCCGAATGGCACACGTAGATGCTCTGAGCAGAGCGCCATGGGACGAAGCCGAAGATATGGAACCTACGGACGGTCTTCAGATTTTTCACGTTGAAATAACCCGCGAAGATTTCCTAGTCGCGGCCCAAAACGAGGATCCTAAAATGAAACTAATCAAGGACCAGCTAACGAAAACAGGGAAGCTATCGAAAGAAGAAATAGGAGTTCGTAAGGAATACGTCCTCAAACAAGGAAGGCTCTTTAAGAAGATCCGAATGGACGAAAACAAGGAAGAAACCTTACTCTTGGTAGTACCAAATCGTGCCAGGTGGCGCGTGGTAAAAAGTTGCCATGATGACCTGGGCCATTTTGGTCTGGACAAGACTATCCAGAAAATTAAAGAAGACTTTTGGTTCCCTGGTATGAAACGCTACGTCAGACGCTATATTTCGTCGTGTCTCGAATGTTTGTTTCACAAACGCCCCTCCGGCAGGCAGCCAGGCTTCCTACATTCGATAGATAAGATTGGTCTACCCTTTCACACGCTGCATTTAGACCACCTGGGTCCGTTCGTTCGAAGTGTAAACGAAAACACTTACTTGATTGTTGCCATCGACGCTTTTACAAAGTTTACAATCTTGAAGCCAGTTCGAAACGCGGGAATGAACCCTACCAAACGATTTTTACAAGAACTCATCGGAGTATTTGGAGCCCCGAAACGTATCATTACGGATCAAGGCACAGCCTACACGGGAAAGGCTTTTGAAGACGCTTGCAAGTTAGCACGTATCACCCATGTTCTTAACGCCACCGCAACGCCTCGCGGGACTGGTCAGGTTGAACGCCTAAACCGAGTTTTGAGTCCGGCTTTAGCAAGCATGACCGTACGTGAAGATGACAAGGATTGGGACGAGCATGTTCACCAAATCCAGTGGGGAATAAATAACACGATACATAAGGCTACGCAAAGAACGCCTTTCTCCCTACTCTTCAACTACGCGTCGAGAAATCCAACGGGAAGCGCTCTCATAGACGGCGTACGAGAAACCTTTGACGAAGATACGCTCGAACGACGAGCCAAAGCCATTGAAGCTATAAGGATCGACCAAGCGAAGCAGAGAACTCGATACAACGCAAAACGGGCCAAAGCACCAACCTTTGAGCCTGGTGACCTTGTCGTAGTTGAGCGCAAACCCGAGGCTACCGGGTTACCAAGGAAAACAGCAGCGGTCTATAAAGGACCATACGTTGTCGCTGAGAAGCTAAAACACGACCGTTATCTTATAGAGGATTGCCCGGAGAACCAACGAAAGCAGAAGTTCTACCGAAATACGGCTCCGGTAGACAAAATTAAACGTTTTCTCATAGTTGACAATGCCGATGACGATTCCGGAGACGAGTCCCAAGATGACGTCCCACCACCTTCACCAGGAGTTCCGGTCTTTGCTGATTCCAAACGCACGCAATTCCGTCCAGCTAGCAGTGAGTCGACCATTTCCCAAGAGGATACAACAGCCGAAAACGAGACGGCTGTCGAAGCTGATGGTACGAATACTCTGTCCGAGCATGATGCCGACGAAGACGACGGAATGAGACGCAGTTCCAGGCGACGCAGAACTCCGCTCTATTTAAAAGACTTTATTTGCTAAATTTAATTTTTACCATACGCGGGTTAATATTTTTGTTACGCGTTTTCACGTCGTTACTACGCAATTTAGTTAGTCTTTTGTAACGTTTTTCACCAAACAGGTGTTTGTTAACTTTTTTATTTTATTTTGGATGGCCGAGTGTTAGCGCCCAAACCCCCTTACTAATAGATGGCGCTAGAGTCCTGCCAAAAACTCGATCAATAACCCTATTCCCTCGCCTCGCACACGCTTAGGTAGGAAAGAGGAGGAATACGGCCTCTTAACGCGCGGCTCTCGTAGAGAGAGGACGGTAGTATTAACGCTATGTAACGTACCTGATTTACTTTATTTTATTTCATTGATTAAACTCTTTTATTACACTAATGATCCTGACTAATCAATACACGACTCTTACACACTCGACTTCCATATTTAATAAATTACACTGATCAACAGTCTCTTATATACTAATTTTAAAAAACTTATTTTGAAATATTGGTTTTTTATAAGAAAATACGAATTAATAAAACGGGTACTTTTTTTGTGCCAACTTCCTGTTTTATCGCCTTTTGGGGCAAACGGGAATTGGGAGAAATGCATTTGGGTGAAGCAGGAATAACCGAATTCTTCCGATTGGGGCAAATGAGATTGGGTGATATGGGAGGACACCTTTCTTAGAATGCCTAAACTAATATTAAGCTAAATTACTGACGATAAAAGTAATCAATATAAATTATATTTAATTAAGAACAACGTCTCGACTCGTAGAGGTCTATTTTGGTTTCCCAACTTGTTGTTTATAAGGTCGTTTACTCATACTTAAAAAAAAACAATGAGTTTTCGTATTGTTCTTGAATGTTACTGTATTTTGATACTATACATTAAATGATGTATGTGTCGTTTTTATATTTCATTAATAAATTTCTGTAGGGAAATTCAGGAAGCAACGTTCAACTCGGACCAAATATTCTGATGAATATAAAAGGGGTCCACAACGTCACACTAAGAAGGGTAACGAAGAAAAACGCTTCAAATGTGATCAGTGTGACTTTTCAAGCACGCAGAAGGGTAATTTGATTGCGCATCAACGTATTCACAGTGGTGAAAAACCCTTCGTATGTGATCAGTGTGACTTTTCAAGCACGCAGAAGGGTAATTTGATCGCGCATCAACGTATTCACAGTGGTGAAAAACCCTTCGTATGTGATCAGTGTGACTATGCAAGCACGCAGAAGAATAATTTGATCCAACATCAACGCATTCACAGAGGTGAAAAACCCTTCAAATGTGATCAGTGTGACTATGCAAGTACGTGGAAGATTAGTTTGATCGCACATCAACATATTCACAGTGGTGAAAAACCTTTCAAATGTGATCAGTGTGACTATGCAAGCACGCAGAAGGGTCATTTGATCAGACATCAATTTATTCACAGTGGTGAAAAACCCCACAAAATTTAATTAGTGCTAATATGCTAGTAATCATTTGAGTAATTTGATGATACAATGTTGAAAAACGCCTCAATAGTGATCGGTGGGACTATATATATGCAGACAGAAGTGTCATTTGATAGTACATAAACGTAGAAGTCACACGAATGAATAGATGGATTTACATTTTAAATGTGTAGGACAATAACCATATTTCATCGGCTTGTGTAATGAATGGGCCGAAACTGTGTATGTAACAATCCATTAAATTTCTCCATTATAAATTGTATTAACGGAAGCGCCGGAAGACTCTTGGTGCACTATACCCAGTTGTAACACCACCATTTTCAGAACTAATTTTATATTAAATGTAATAAAATTCACATAGACGATGCTAAAATAAGCCATAATAAATTTTGGATACGTTTTTCGAATTGTTCGAAACTTATTTCCAAACGTTTGAGCTTTTCTTCTTTCGAGCGATTTCCATTTCCGTTATCAGTGCCCTCGGAGCTTTCGTTAGCACATAAATTGTCTGAAGTTTCTTCAGGTTTTGATGTAGTACTTGCTAAATGTCCTGGATCGTCATTTGCGTCTTTAATTACTTTAACTTCGTCATCAGCTCATGTACTGGATGGTTTCAACAGAGACAGGAAAATTTTCGCTAACCCTGACTTTACCGTTGAAATCAGGCTTTTTGTGTTTTCAGTACTTAGTACCTTTATCATTAGATTTAATGGCTGAATTTTACTGTTAGATCATATTGTCACGTATATTTTATCATGTGTTCATTAGGATACGTTTGCATTCCGTATATTGTCTTAGGACCGTTTCAGTGATCAAATTTTAATCTAAATATATTTTCGAAAGTTGTTTCTTTGTTTATGTTAATTTTTTCCGAATTTGACCGAGCTGCCTGGTTTATATCGGTAACACTATTGGGAAGTTTTAAAACTGGTTTGATTGAGTTCTTCTATAGACTGGTAAGAACATACTATTCTGGATCCGTAACATCTGAGCTTTATGATTAACCACTATTAAAGCATCGTATCGTTACATAGAATTTGAAAACTATCCGTTGTTCGCTTTAGGCGGACGCTACTTCTTTAGCGCCACCGCGTGACCGATACATAACAAGCTAATTAACTTTTTTAGGATAATATTACTAAATCTTGGGTTAATTGAAAAATGACAGTCACCATCGGTTGCTAATTCTAACCACCAAATATGCTATACACTCACGAAAGTGAGTCGGAAGTAGCTAGCTCTCGTAGGAAAAGGAAACTAGCCGGGTAGCCGCGCGACTGCGAGCAGCTTGTGTCCGCGAGCGCGTGATCGAGTTGGCTATGGGACGGCCCAGGCGCTGGGGTCAAAAACTAAAACTGTCTGCTAGAGATAACGGTAAATGAAAGGGGAAACTACTACTACTTCTTCAAAGAGGAAAATAATCATAACAGTGTAAGTTATAACTGATAACATTATTTTTATAGAGTTTAATCAAAAATTGAAGAGATACACAGGTTAAATCTTTATTATAAAAGTTCAAAATATTTAACAGAAACTTTCGAGCTCGTGGCTCATTTTCAACTGCCACCCACGTGCTCGGAAGCTTCTGTTAAAAGCAGGGTGAAAAGGAAACTCAAGCGATTTTTTGTCGATTCTTCTACTAATTATAAGACCAGGCTGCATAATGAAACATTCAGAAAATACTTCCAAATGATTTTAAAATTCAAATTAGGTTGAGATTTTATGGATAGTTTTAAATAAGCACCTCCGACCAATCACGTAACGTTTTGCATTACTGTTATCAAAATTGCTATTGCACGCTCTACATCTCGCACAATTTTATCAAATTTCATTCGGCTAGGAGCGTGCCACGAGAATTTTGTTATCAAGAAGGCAGGGCGTTACGCGATTGGCCGGAGGTGCTTATACATAGTTTTCAGGAATGGAGATTTGCAACCATTAACACAAGGAGACCAGGCGATAGCAGACGATTTTACGCTTTTAGTCGCCTAATCTCCTTCTATTAATGGTAGGAATCCTAGATGCCTGTAAACTATGTATTTCAAATTGTCCAATAAATCTCAACAGAATTGTAATTTTAAAATCACTCGGAGATATTTCCTGGGTGTTTCACTATCCAGAATTCCAGATTGGTCTTATAGTTAGCAGAAGAATAGGTAAAAAACCACTTAACCATGAACGTAAATAATTTTAAAATTTATGATAACATAATTATTAACATAGTACTTACGTTTTTTAAGCTTCGACTTAGAATTCTGTTGTACTAAACTTATCAATGTGAAATCTAGATTTATATTTATTTTTATTATATTAAAATTTTACGTGTCAAAGGTCCTTGACAAAGAGAGAAAATCGAGATATTAAATCGCAGTCCACGAAAGTGTGAGTTCCTCAACTGATTGTCGAAGTCAAAAACATTTGGAATTGTCCCTTGAAAGAAATATGGAGATCGATTCAATTATAGACTCTTTGTTTGAAAAACTAGAAGCACAGGAATCTAAAAATAAGCTTCATGAAAATGGAGATATTGAACCGAGCTTCGGTTCACCTGAACTGACCCCGGTTGATCTGGAAAGCGACTTACCGGTTATACCGCTTGAACTTGAAAATGATACTTCAGTGTCCAACTTAGATGCCTTTGAACATTGCGCGGAAAACTATTCGTCTGCTAGTTCGAAAATTGGTAAGTAATTTTATTCTTAAATAGTGTGAGTACCTAGTATCATGTTTCGCGCATTGATACCATAAGACATGATCCACAAGTTTCTCACTTGTTACTGAGAGTGAGAGCTTGTCATGAAGTGACGTAAGATTCTCGTAAAGCGACGCCTGGTTTTGGCGCTGTCAAAGGCTTAATACAGACTAAATAGGAAGATGAACTGCAAAATTAATGGAGTGTAGCAAATCGATTCTCGAACTAGCTCTCATGAAGTCTCTAGAATTAGGAATTATAGGACACATCTTATAAGCTTATGGTGATACCAATAGAGAGCTAACAGTTCTGAACCTGAAACGTCACACCCTTCTATCTCTTACTGGAATTTCATCCCCCCTAACGGTTGGAAAGAGTATTCTACGCGCAAAAATGCCAACTAGAGAATGGTTGCGTGACGTCAGACTATCTCGTTCCCCTAGCCAGTTGTTAGCTCCCTATAAACCAAAAACTATGAAGTAAGGTCTGCATGGTGAGCAACTGAACACCAAAACTGGTCAGGGATATCTTGCAATACACCCTTTCGACGGCAAAAAGGGGGGTAGGCAACCCTTAGTATCGGGAGATACAAGGGGGTTGCTCCAGTGCCGTGTTTGCGCACTCTCAGATCCAAAACGCCTACAGCGCAGGCGCTAAAAAGCGAGATGGAAGGCAGAGTTTTACCCCCGCGCCTTTCCCTCTTAGACTCGTCGAAAGGGTGTATAGCCGACGATTTTCAATCTAAAAATATCGTGCGAAGAGCATTATTATGCAGAATCAGTTGTAAAAACAACCTTAAATGTTCTGATTAAGACTATCGTTTTACCTTGTTTCAATAATGGCACTAGTTTTAACTTTTGTGGCACCAGGTGGCACCTTTTGTAAAAACTTTAAAATTTAAAGGAAAAGATTACGTCACATAACATTATTCCTTAAAAGAACGGAATTTTTCTAAATATAAAAGAAAGAATATTAAAAAAAAATGATCTCTTATTACAAAATAATTAGCACTTAATTAGTCTTAAAAACAATCAAGGACTACTGCGCCATCCGCCATTGGTTTAGTTCCGTCTGCTAAATCGAACCACTTACCCCTACGGGAGTAACGGGATTGGTTGAATTCAGACAGGCTGAGAGAGGTAGGGGTAAGAGGTTCGATTTGGCAGACACCACTAAACCAAAGGCGCGGATTGCGCAGTAGTCCTTGATTATTTTTAAGACTAATTAAATGCTAATTATTTTGAAATAAGAGATCATATATTTTTTTAATATTGTTCCTTTTATGTTTAGAAAAAGGCCGTTCTTTTAAAGTATAATGTTATGTTATCTTCCCTTTTCCTTTAAATGTAATCCGCCATTTTCAAAATTAATTATTTATTAATTTTAATTAACTCCATTTAGTGTATTGGAATGGGAAAATATTAAATAACACTGACCAGCGTCCAAAATACAGGGAACCCAGAGGTCCTATAATTCCGACAAAATTCTATATTTTTGAACATGACTTATATTATCATATAATTTCCTATATTTTTCGAAGTTTCGGTATAGTTTAGCATCAAATTTATCAAAATTTAGCTCAGTTATCGAGATCCCATTTGACTATAGACACCGAAATTGCTGAGCTCCCTTCGCTTAACTAGTTAAAAATGCCTCGGTATATTATGGTTCTGGTGAGCTTTGCGTCTTGGGCCTGTGGGCAGCTAATAGATTATCTATTAAGTTGTCGTTTGCTAGATCACATTTTTTTAGTGCCCTATGTAATCCTATAATTCTGGAAAAACGTCCTATAAATTCCTATATTTTCATGAAAAAATACCTATAATTCCTATAAATATTTTCGAAATTCGGCTGGGGGTCCTGGTTTACAGAAATGACTTGAATAAAAATGCGCTAAAACTTCGGACATTTTAACCTTTTAGATTTTGAAAACAAACCGAACTTTATATCATCTGAGAAATTTGTATCAAGGAGACAGGGGACACAAATTAAAAGAGGGTTCAGCTTTTTGTGCTGACTTCGATTTAAACTTATATTGATGGGTAAATTTTCTTTCTGTAGAAAAGTCCAAGAATGAACTTACAACTCGATGCGAATATTCTAAGAATGATGAAGAACTTCAAATGCGAAAGAGGAACGTTGAAGAGATTTTCAAATGTGATCAGTGTGACCATGCCTGCACACGGAAGCATTATCTTATCGCGCATAAAAGCATGACACATAGTCTTGAAACACCCTTCAAATGCGAGCATTGTGACTTTGGTAGTGTGTGGAAGCATTGTTTCATTAGACATCAACGTCTTTACCATGGTGTAAATCCCTTTAGATGTGATCAGTGTGAATTTGTAACCACAGAGAGTGGTCAATTGATCAGTCATCAGATCAGTCATCACCGCATTCACAGTGGTGAAAAACCATTCAAATGTGATCACTGTGACTTTGCAAGTACTCGGAAGTATGATTTGAACAAACATCAACGCATACACGGCGATGAAAAATCCTTCAAATGTGATCAGTGTGAATTTGTAACCACAGAGAGTGGTCATTTGATCAGTCATCAAATCAGTCATCAGCGCATTCACAGTGGTGGAAAACCATTCAAATGCGATCAGTGTGACTTTGCAAGTACTCGGAAGTATGATTTGAAAATACATCAACGCATTCACAGGGGGGAAAGACCCTTCAAATGTGATCAGTGTGACTTTGACAGTGCTCGGAAGCATGATTTGTTCAGACATCAACGCACTCACAGTGGTGAAACACCCTTCAAATGTGATCAGTGTGACTTTTCTAGCAAAGAGAATAGTCATTTGATCACGCATCAACTCACTCACAGTAGTGAAAAACCCTTCAAATGTGATGAGTGTGACTATGCAAGTAAGCGTAAGAGAAATTTGACCAGACATGAACGCATTCATAGTGGTGAGAAACCCTTCCAATGTGATCTATGTGGCTATAAATGTAGGCTGAAGTGTACGTTGCGCGCACATCAACTCATTCACAGTGAAGAAAAACCGTTCAAATGTGATCAGTGTGACTATGCAAGTAAGCGAAAGGGTGATTTGGCCAGACATGAACGCATTCACAATGCCGAAAAAGCTTTCTGATGTGATCTTTGTGACTATGCCAGTACAAGAAGATTAGTTTCATCACACATCAACATCCAAAACACCTCTAAGTAATTTAAAACTTTGTAAGGAGATTTATTTAAATGTATTGTTCAACGCGTTTTAATTTTCTTAATAAATATTAATGTTATTGGCCACTCTTATTAATATACATATGCTTGGCACCTTTTGGAAGGTGACCAGTTGAGACTTAAGCCGGTGTAAAGAATATTAAACCCGCGATTTTATATCTGATCCAACAAAACAGCTTCATGACTTTACATACATTTGCAAATTTATTGACGTAGTAGGTATCCTAAAACTAAGTAGTTTTAAAATTCATACACTCCGCCATAGAACCACGATGAACTATTTTTAAGGCAAATTATTCATTAAAGTTTTAGGAGAATTTCTTAAAGTTAAGTTGGAGTATTTTAAGGAAAATTGGAGGTAACATAACATTATACCTTAATATAATATATATAATATAATATATTTTATATATTATATATTATATTATTACAATATGATAATTAGCATTTAATTAGTCTTAAAAACAACGAAGGACTGCTGCGCTATCCGCCATTTGTTTAGTGGTGTCTGCTAAATCGAACCACTCACCCCTACGGGATTGGTTGTATTCTCACACGCCGAGAGAGGGTAAGGGGTAAGAGGTTCGATTTAGCAGACGCCACTTAATCAATGGCGGATGGCGCAGTAGCCCTCGTTTTTAAGACTAATTAAATGCTAATCATTTTGTAGTAAGAAATCATTTATTTTTTATATATATTTTTTCCCTTTTATATTTAGAAAAAGGCCGTTCTTTTAAGGTATATGCCTATAATAGTTTTTTTATAAAAAATAAAAATCATCACATAGTAGAGAAATAAATCCTTCAATTTCTCTACTATGTGATGATTTTTATTTTTTATAAAAAAAACTATTATAGCTGAAGTCTTGAAATTTTACAGGATAATATCAAACCTTTCAATACACGTCTCATTAAAAATTCGTGAGATTTGAACCAGTGGATGCACTAATATTGTCAAAAACGTTGATAAAACTGGTCCCCTCCCATACAGGCCCATGTTAAAACCAGACGGGTTTGCATTTTAGACCGAACCTATGCTAGTCTCATTTTTAGGGTCGATTGAGCGGGCTTCTATAGCGCGTGCAGCCAGCGTGATCAAGTGGGCTATGATAACACTAACTGAAATATTAGAAATTTTTTTGTAGTTCAGGAAAATATCACAGTGAAAGGCTTAGGAAACTTTTGGAAATTTTGGCTTTGGAAATTACTATGGCGAATAAAGGTAAAAAATTGAACTAAACCAATTACTGTCTGACAAATTAGAAATCCATTATGTTTTGCAGAACCTATCCATAGAATAAAGCTCAGTAATGCAGTTTTTCAAAGATGGACAATGGAGAGGAATCGGTGGGGTATAGGATCACAAAATGATAAATTTGTCACATTCCTACTTGACAAACTGCAGTAAGTTTTTGAGGCCTGTTCTTACGCTATTGCGACCCCAAACCCTCTTTTTCACAGTAATAATTACACTGTTAACTAATATATATATATATATGTTTATTGAAAACAAGTCAAGGGGAAATGTGTAATAAATGGACCCAAAGTGTGTTCAATACCACAGAGAAAAATATTCAAACTGACCCCATTACCACATTTGAGAAGATGACATCTCCAGGGTTTCCTCCTCAAAGACATTATATGAAGGTTGTAATTCATATTTGTTTTAAGAGACCCATGCTGTAAATTTATATTTTACAATAAAACTGAAATTTATTTTAGGAAAGCAAAGATGATCAAATTAAGGAACTGAAAGCCAAGGTAATTTACATGGTATTCCTTGAAGGTCGTTTTTTTATTTTTTGGGCTGGGCGTTTATGTCAAGAATGTCCCCTATGTCTTAAAAAAAAATGTTTATTCTCACACAAATAAAATGGGAAAACAGTTTTGAAAAATGGCGCCAAGTGGCAGCACTAGTCACTAGGTACATACACTTGGAGACGTTCATAGCAGCACATGACCCACAACCATTTCTACTCCATTATACACTTTCCTCCATGTTAAAGCGAGTCTCGGCTGTGGTTTAGTTTAAAAAAATGCCACTAGATGTTCCTATAATCGAGGGGTGGAATTGACTGACCCTCTAAGCTTATTAAAAGATAGTTTTAGCTCCGCCCTCACGGACGAGTTCTGATTGGCTCCTGCCTTTGGCAAGGTAAAATTTGTGTGTAGAAGATCAGCCATATTGTTAGGGTTTTGCATAAATCGGTGATACCAAATGTGGATGAGAGGGAAAGTATGACAATGGCCACAGAGCCCGTGTTAAAAAACGGGGACATCAAAGTTTCGCCAATAACTATTTAGTTTACTAGTAACTGATGGACTTGCAAACTCGCGACTGAAAGTAGTTCAAACATTTATGCTCCTTGGTTTAACCATAGCCCACTTGATCACGCGCATCACGACGCAAGCTGCTCGCGCTATATAGGTAAATTACCGAGATTTGTTTTAAGCGTATCTAGTTTTATGTGCTCTTCTATCGCTAAGATAACCTTACTCAAATCCATATTGTACCTTCAAATACCTTTTAAAACATTACCAGCTACTCTGTCCTGACTACAAACACAAATCGAGGAAGTTCTAGCATACACAATAGCAGACGACGGTAACCGCGTAACCGCGAATTAACACAAGACCTATTTTAAGGGAGTGAACAGGCCCAGTATAGCTACGCCAATAAAACGGTCAACTACAAACTCTGATGACTCGCGACTTTTGGCCATTTTCATACTTTTCCTCTCATCCACTTTTGGTGATACTATGAACATTTTACATGTAAAAGCGCCATATATTTGTTTAAAATGAACTAAGAAAATATCATGTGGCGCCATCAAACGGAATTTGAATCAGTATCGGTTTAACCGATACAGTACTATTTTGAAACAATGAGTATCACTGCCAATACTGATATGTACAGGTTTTAATTTTTTTTTTGCGTAGTGTGATGTTTTAATTCTGAATACGAGGAAAGAGAAAATGAAAATTACACTAATGCTAAATCATCAACGAGAGGAAACAGAAAGACTAAGTGCGGAAAGTGAAAGGCTCAATACAGTCATTGAAGAATTGAAAAAGGTACTTGAAGAAGATCTCTTGGTATGTTCATGTTGATGAGAATTGAGAAGCGAAAATCTAGTTGAAGTATCAGTCTAATCATGATTAATTTACAATATGCTTAGGAGAAAAATGACACTAATCAAAAGGCCAGCAACGAATGCGTGAAAGATGAACCAGTTGAATATGATTATCAAAATACTAACGATGAATGCCTCAAAGCTGAACCAATTGAGTATGGTTCGGAAATGTATAGCCAAGAAATGCAAATTGGCCAAAAACGATTCAAATGTGATCAGTGTGACTTTGGATGCAAGAGCGAGGATTATTTCATTAGACACAAACGATTCAAATGTGATCATTGTTAGTTTAGGTGCAAGAACATGAGTGATTTGATCATACATCAAAACATTCACAGTGGTGAAAAACCCTTCAAATGTGATCAGTGTGACTATTGATGCTCGAAAAAGACTACTTTGATCATACATCAAGGAATTCATAGAAGTGAAAAACCCTTAAAATGTGATCACTGCAAGTTTAGATGTAAGAACAAGAGAGGTTTGATCAAACATCAACGCGTTCACAGTGGCGAAAAACCCTTCAAATGTGATCAGTGAGTGTGATTATGGGTGCGCGGTCAATAGTAATTTGATCAGACATAAACGCATTCACAGTTGTTGTGAAAAGATATTCAAATGCAATCAATGTGACTATACTGGCAACTATAAGCATAATTTGATCAATCATCAATGCAATCACTTCGTGAAAAAGCACTTCAAATGTGAACAGTATAACTCTTCTAAGGTGCAGAAGATTACTTTGATCACATATCGATGTAGAAAACTTGCGAAATAGAATGGATTTATCAGTCAAATCTCACTTATGGGAACCTGAAATAGATTTAACATAACATAACAGAAAAGAATGTTTGCCCACTGAAAAAGCTGGAACAAGACCGTTGTTGCGTCAAAATGCACTTATCATTCAAATTAGAATTGGTAGTATCTACTCTGGAAGATGAAGACACTTGCTGTGCTAAATATTTTTTTAGAAGTTAAAAACCGGTTTTTAAAGATAATTTTAATTTTATAAGTGCCAAACTATAAAGAGGCAAAAAAGGTTTAATAAATGTGCCTATGGAAATCCGCATCTTTGTTCTTTATAAGCAAGAGTTGAATCACAAGACATCCGCCGCTTTTACTTCAAATTTTGATGACACCTAACCCTAATCGCCTATAGAGTGCTGTCAGAAGCGCCGGTGTGACGTCACCCATGCGGTTTTCCCATAAAGAAAAAAACGGTAACTGTCATGGCCGCCCATTGTTAAAGGCAGACTCGTGACGTTTAACCTTGGATTTGACGTCACAACTGACAGCACTCTATATAGATCTCGCACTCTCTTAGAACGGCCGATCCCGATGTTAACACTGTTTACTAGGTATTTAACACTGTTTATTGTTCATTTATCCCTTGCGTTATTTCACTAATTGTAGGGTAATGACAGTGCTACGTGAGCAAACACCCTTCTATATCACAGCTCAGTGTCACAGCCCCTAATGGGCGCGTACAACAGTCTGGGAAATAGCACACTTCCTCTGGTCCAAAACCAGTTTATTAATTGCTTGGAGTAGTTTTAAAATTCAAAAAGTGGGGGTTACTGGTCCTCGGGACCAGTTTATTGATTACAAATCTATAGGAGAACAAAGGCTGGGACCAGTTTATTATTTCAGACATTAGGGGGTCACTGGTCCAAAGGATTAATTTTAAAAAATATCCTTTTTTCCCCAGACTGGCATACAATCCCAATCTTACAAGAGCGCACCTAGAAGGGGGATACACAGTCTACACCCCTCTCTACGCCCACTGGTTTATAGAGTAATTTCTTTCCAATATATGGGAACGTCATAACCCTCTATCTCTTACAAAGTTTCCCCCAACGTTGGGGATACAAAGTTCACTCCCCCTCTCTACCGAAATTACTCTAAAGTGTCTGCTAGTTATCATTCGGAAATTTTTTTTGGGGGTGGGGGATATTTTTCACATTTTAAAATTTAAAATAATCGGCGACGAATCAGTCATAGAGATAGGAACATATATACCTCTAGAGTCACAACGTATATCCCGAGACAGGCCGCACTTTTTAAAACCATGTAAACTTTATCATTCGACACCAGCGCCACTATCGGCGATATTCTTAACTAAAATATTATTCGAGCTACAAATAGATGGCGTTGCTAAATAAGGTTTTCGCGCTAAAATGACTTTTTGGCGGGAAAAATATATCAAAATAGTTCTTCCGTTTTTGCACAGATGGCGCTGGGTGTATTTGATAAAGTATACTGTTTTTAACGTTGTATATTCACTAATGATAAGGTTAAAGTCTATGGGGACGCTTCCATGTTGTGACTCTAGAGGTATATATGTTCCTATCTCTATGGAATCAGTACGGATGGTTCACTAATGTTTTACTCCATATTCTGACTTTCGCGATATCTATTTGCAGTTGAGATTTCAATTTCCCGCCGATAATCCCATAGTTACGTTTTTGGGCCAGGCAGAGAAATAAGGACAAATATCCTCCTTAGAAATTAACTGCGCCAGATTAAAAATTAACTACTTGGGGTCTACTGGAGTACTGGCCTCGTGGCTACCTAATTAATTAAAAATGTTCCAAGATTAACAATTTCAAGTGGCTAATGTCCTGTTTATTTAATAAAATTACTTGGGCTCTACTGGCCATATGACCAGTTGAAAAAAAAACCTTATTTCTCAGCCTGTGCAGCGTGACTCTAGAGTCTAAAGAGATAAATCAGTAAGTACTATATTATATCAATACCACTCCAGTAGTCAAAATATTACCGCCTCCAAGTCCGAAACTGGGAAACATTCCTGTCTGCTAGTCATTCTTGTCTTATTATGGCGGCTGGCGCGAAAAGTGGCCAACGAACAGCGTAGACGGACGGAACGGAAGCCTTTAAATGTGTATTACTAAAATTATTAAGGCTCCTTAGTACTAGAAATACTATTAATAAAACAAGAACAAAGGAATTAGTTACTTGTAACAGGAAAACCTTTCAGTTAGACGATAAAGGGCTTGATTGCCCTGGCAAAACCTAACCTAAGTTTATCTATCCTGGGCCAGCGAATCTAGAAAAGATTCGTAATTTAGAGCAGTCTTGGAAATAAGGATTTTTTTGAAACTAGTCCTCGGGACCAGTGACCCCCAGCGTCTACAATATTAAACTGGTTTTTGGGACCAGTGACCCTATACTTAATTTATTTTTTACTAATCCTATTAAAAAATTAAGGAAGTATTTCGTTGACGCACAGCCCACTCGATCGGGCTATAGAAGCAAAATTATGTCAAAAATCAGAGTTAACTCTTAACATTGTCGTCAATGGGAGGAACACCGTTTTTTGGTCCTAATTTTGAAAATACTGGTTGAAATCTCTTGAATTTTTTATGAGATTTCCAAAATAAAGTTTGATATTTTTGTGCAAAGTTTTTCTCTTCCAAAGTTTTTTGTAAGAACATTAAAACCAAAATTAACCATAATTTAATTTCCAAAACATAGCAAACGTTGTTTTGCACATCTGTTTAAAATTTCAAGAGATTTACACCAGTAATTTCAAAATTAGCCGGTCATGTTAAAAGCAGGCTCCTTGGATTTTTCGAGCGAAAAAGCCCAAAATTACCAACACGCTCTTTTACAAAGGAAAAACATTGTGTGACTCTGGAGGGGCTTCTATAGCGTGTGAAGCCAAAGCGTGATCGAGTGGGCTGTGGTTGTAGCATGGAAGGCAAGAATGAGAAAAAGTCAAGGCTAGGAGACTATATCCATAGAGTAGAAATTTATAATGACTAGAATTTTTAAACTGGTCCCTCCAGAATTTTCATAAAAATTCTCAATAAATAAACTGGTCCCAAGGACCAGTAACCCCCGGGGTTTGAATAAAAAAACTGGTCCGAGCAATTAATAAACTGGTTTTTGACCTGTGGACCTGTGCTATTTCCAAGACTGATTTAGAGGCCGTTTTTCTATGTGCGCCTGTTTTTATTATAGGGAAACAGCATGAAGCGGTTTTTGACCTTCTAGTGACGTCACGCCCGGAAGCCGCGACCTCTGGATTTGTTTTTTTTTAATGGCCGCCATGTTGTATGTGAATTATTGGTAAAAAGCACATTATAAATATAGTGGAAGACATGGCAAATCAACAAATTAATTTCGATAAATCAGATTATTTAGAAACTTTAGCCGAAACAACTAAAAAAAGGTATATAGAAAAAATTTCATTGGTTAATTATGAGGATCCTTACTGTAAAAATACGGTAAATTGGAGCCAAGGCTTAAATGATTACCCGGGCATAACGTATCCGGACTTGATTTCATATTTACTATTTAAGGAGAGTTACTATAGTTTTGAGGAATTTAGGGCTTACAAAAGCCTTGAAGCCTATAAACAGTTTGTGGATGGTTGGGTTCGAGATGTTAAAGTGAAGAAATTTAATTCACTTTGCATAGTCAAATGTCATGTAAGTGTAACTGCAAAACTTTTATGTGAAGATTCTTTTACGAAACTTCTGTTTGGATTTGGCAGGTTCTTCATTCTCAAAGGTTAAGGGCAACCGAAAAGCCATTAATACCATGGATAATAGCAGAGGAAGAAGGGAAAATTATTTGCGGTCATTGTACCTGTATCGCAGGACTCGCGGAAAGTTGCACTCACATTGGTGCATTACTGTTTTTTCTTGAATACGCGGTTAGATATAGACAAACAAAAACTGTAACCTGTGAAGCAGCTTACTGGTTAGTACCCCAACTGAAAGAAGTAACCCCATCGACTATCAGTAGCATCATAAGTTTATAAGATATGTTCCATAAGTATGTCACTACCCATACTTCGTAATGTTAGAGGCTTAATGAGAGCTAGTTCAAGAACGACGTGAGAATTGACTACACTCGGTTTTGCAGTCCATCCTCCTCTTTAGTCTGTACTAAGCCTTTGACAGCGCCTCACTAGGGGTCGCTTTACGAGAATCTATGACGTTTCACCTACGTCACTTCATGACAAGCTCTCATTAACGGGTGACACACTTATGGAACATATCTTATAAACTTATGGTAGCATTGACTTCACAACGCCGGCAAGAAAGAAAATAAAGTTAGACAACCTTCTCGATTCATCTCTTCCTTCATCAATACCAGTGTCTAATGTAAAGAAATCTAAGCCCGTTCCGGCACAAAGTAAAGAAGAATTGAACTCTTATAGGCAAAAATTACACGCAGCTAATCCGAAGGCAGCTATTTTCTCCCTTTTACACGAGTACCAAGAATCGTTCATCCCAAAATGCTTTGAGAAGTGTAGATTTCCACAGATTTTAACCGAGCTATATGAAGAGGATAATGTGAATCTTTCATTTCAAGAACTTGTGGAGAAGAGTAAGCACCTCCAAATCAAAGTTTCCAAGGAGCAATTGTTAAATGTGGAAAAATCCACTAGGGGACAAGCTAATTCAAATAAATGGTTTTTATTCCGAAGTGGGCGTATAACCGCTTCTAAGTTGAAAGCATCTTGCCACACTAATCCTGACAAGCCATCAATCTCTCTGATAAAATCTGTATGCTATCCAAAGTCATGCACATTTTCAACCGAAGCTACTAAATGGGGGTCTACTAATGAACGGGATGCGAGAAGTCAATATTACAATTTAATGAAGCACAAGCACAAAAATCTACGCGTTGAGGAGTGTGGACTTTTCTTAAGTGAAGATTATCCTTATCTTGGCGCGTCCCCAGATGGTTTAATATCTTGTGATTGCTGTGGAGAGGGAGTTTTGGAATTGAAATGCCCTTATGTTTTTCGCAACGCAGTAATAGAAGAAACCATTGGTTCAGAAAATTCCTGTCTCGATGGGGAGATGTTGTTGATTAAAAATAATTCCTATTTCTATCAAGTTCAGGCGCAGATTTTTATAACAAATAGGAAATTTTGTGACTTTTGCATTTGGACAACAAAAGATTTTTTTATTCAACGAGTTCTGCCTGATCAAGTTTTTTGGAGTTCTGTCCTTAGAAAGGCAGGTTTTTTTTTCGACAACGTGATAATGCCTGAACTTTTGGGGAAATTTTTCACGCGCAGTTGGCAAGTTCCAAAGGAAAATGTATTGTCCGTACAAGAATCAGACAGTCTATCTTCATTAGTTCCACAACCAGGAACAGCAAATTTACAAGCTCAAACTATTCAAGCTTTCGCGCCTCCTAAAATGAGTCAGGTGCAAAAACCCTCGCAAGGCGAAACCGACCCAATTTCAAAAAAACCTGAGACTCAAAGACCCTCACCTTCTAAAACACGTTCCCCTTCAATTCTACAAGCAACTCTGGCGCAATCCCCACAAAGAGTGAACCAGAGAATTCTTACTCCTCAAAGTCCTAACATCAGGTGTAACAGTTCTAAGAAATTGGAAAGAAAGCGTAAAAAGTGGTGTTTGCCTAACTGTAAAGGCAAACGAACGGATAAATTCATTGCTTGTGATAACGCGACCTGTTCAGTAGAATGGTTTCACGTGAAGTGCTTGGGAATGAAATCCATTCCTCCGGGTTCTTGGTTTTGTCCTCAGTGCAGAATCCAAACAAAATAATATATGAATTAACTGAAAACATTGTTATATTTTATTTATTTTAAAAAAGGTTAAAGGTTTCAAAAACCTCGGCATTAAAACAAAGCTTAAAAAGTTAAGTTCCTATTATTTATATGTTATAATCTATTTATATATAATAATTAGAGTTTATGTATTTTTTAATATTTGTTTGGATTTAAATCTTAATATATTTAACTCCTTTTTTTAAGTACAAAATAATAAAATATGGGATATCAATAAAAAGTAAATTTTCTTTTCCTTGAAATAAACCAAACATAGTTTTTCTAGTCAATGATAGTTATTCAAATGGTATAATTGGACTAGAAAGATTCGTCAATGCACAACAAACTACCGCAATTTTGTCAATTGCCGCTAAATCCTCGCCATCGCAACATCCCAAAAGTTCAATTGGCATTTTTATATGGAGAATCCTAAATTTTTGGCGAAGAAAACCGATAACACGCTCCACATGTATCCTTACATGTACTATATCTCTCGTGGACTCCACGTCTTTTGCCGCTAATTGGTTTTTTCTTCCTTTTTTCGTAGGGATTTTAACTTCGGCATAATGAAATGCAACACTCTCCTCAATGTCAAAACCCCTATCTGCTAAAAGCACGTCTCCAGGCAGAAGATTTTCCAAAATACCACAATTTTCGGTGATGTGTGTGTCTGTCACACGACCTCCCCAGCCTTTCGAAATGAAAGTTACTGTCCCTTGAGGACTAATTCCAATTAAAAATTTCACAGTATTTTGATGTTTATACTGAGACCAAGTTTGCGCTTTTGCCAAGAGCGAGGCTGATTTGTCACAAAACACCTCAAAACAATCTATGACAACAACCACCTTTTTACCAAATTTTTCTTGGAAAGTTATGGGCATTGTTTTTTGAAGGGCCTCTCGTTCTGGCCAAAAAATGTTTTTACAATTTCGATGGTATAAAGCATTTAGACAGTTATAAAATGTTCTCCCAACAGTACGGTCTGAAACGTTAAATCTGTACGCAAGATCCAAGTGGGTGCAACCTAATCTTAATTTCATAAGCGTTAAAATCAGTTGTTGAAACTCGGTTAATTTGGCTTTCGGGGGCTTAAAAAGGTAAGGTTTGACTTCTTCATACACTACGAGCAATAATTCATAATTTTCTAATCCCGTAAAAAAGTTCACCTTCGCGTCTTGGTCCTTGAAAAATGACTGCTTCAACAAATGTTTTTCTAGTTCCTTTTTAGTTTCAAGGAGACTAGAATTTAATTCCTTCAAATCATTGATAAGATTTTTAGTCTGTTCTTCCGACACTTTCAGCTTTTCTTTCAAGTTTTCAATTCGTAACTCTGCACTTTCTAATTCAAAAGTGTAAGAAACCCTAAACTTGGTTTGCGTTCCCTGGTGAATTAAATCAGGTCTTGCTGGTGTTTTCTGCAGTATTATATCTTGCTCCATCTGCATATCATCCTCAGTTAAAAACTCATTTGTCTGTGTGCCCTGCTCAATTAAAATGGTATTTGTTTGCGTGACCTGCTCAGTTAAAACCGTATCAGTCGCTGTGCATTCGTCGACATTAGAAAGTCTTTTATCTCCTGTTCGTTCGCAGTTTAGAGTGTTTACATCAATGTCTTGCATCACTTGTTCTTCATCTACTCTAGGTATCGGCCCGACTATATTCGATGGTTCATTTGGACGAGCATGGCGTTTTAGCCTCCTTTCATACCGTTTCGCCTTAGATAGAATGGCTTGTTGTTTACTTAGTTTTGGCCATACCAACAGCGAGGGTGCCCAGTCTGGATGAGTTTCATCGTAAAGCTTTGCTGGAATTCCTATACAAGTAACACATATTAATAGATGCTCGTTTTTAATTCTTTCCATTTTCAATTTTCATACAACAAAATATTTAGCACAAACCTGAAATAAAATGTTTGGAACACACCCGCATTAAGTCTATTTGTGCATCACTCAGCTTAGTACTACATATGCCCGTTTGCGGCCTTGGTCCAATGCTTCTCATCCACTGAAATCGCCTCTTCGTTGATAAATCCAAGGTTTTTTTACCTTGATTTCTTATTATTCTTGGAATTCTAAAGAATTTCTCACGACTTTCAGCAACAGCTTTGCTTTTACACTCAAAAACGCAACAGTATAGCACCATCTTTCGAGAGTTTATTGTATTTTTGTAGAGGGCGACACATACAATATGGCGGCCGATTCAAAATTCAAATCGGGCGGTAAAAAATTACAAACCGGTGACGTCACTGAATTGTTCGTGCTGTTTCCCTATTATCAAGTTTTATCAACTGAATAAATTTCCCCTTTTCCATAATTTTACTAAATAGAATATGTTTTTACCCCTAATTATTGGTACCTTTCCAAATTATGGCTAATTAGCTTTTTTATTGCCACCTTTTCCAAAAAATTGTTATTTTTAGTTTCTTTCTACCCTAAAAAGAGGCGCACTTTTAGCAATTCGTGTTTTCCTTAGTGAGAAATATTTTAGTAGGATAGTAGTAAAAATAGTAGTATTCACCCCTGCGCGGAAAAGCAAAACCTATGATGGAGAAAATGGGATAAAATTGCTACATTGTGCCGTGCGGACTAATTGTAGGCCCCCTAGTAACAGTAAAGAATAGGGAGCTCATATTGAAATATGCCTCCTGAGTAGTCAAACTGTCGCTATCCATAGTATTTTCTCCGTCATTCGTTTAGCTTTTCAGTCTAGAAAAAATAGTACTATTTCTACTACTATCCTACTCAAAAAAAATTCCCATTATCAAAGGCGACCTCCTAACTAGGTCCACTAGGAATGATCCCACATAATGATGTACATTCTTTCGGAAATATTAGACCCCTCACTAATCACAGTTCAACAACATTTTATAATGAATGTTAAATATGCAAAATTATTTTATTTAAAATTTATATATACGAAGATCTGATTAGTTTTAACATGAATTTTATTGAGTCGGAATTTTGACAATGCTCTTGTTCTTGCACTAATCAAACCTTTCAGCCTTGAAACTCTTTGTCTCACAAAGGTCATGGGAACGCTATAAACTCATATAAGTTTAAAATATAAACATTTTACTCCATTCCTTCGCTTGTTGTTCAAATAATGTTTCATGTTTCAAAACATACCTTCATTCAAAGTTTAATTCTAGGGAAGAAATGTGTCGACACAAACTGTCTTTACGCAAAGCCTATATGAATTTGGTCGATTCTCAAAGAGTTGTTCTCGGAGAGGTATTTGAGCAAATATTGTTCTACCGCGTGAAATTAATAAGAACTGCTGTTTGTTTTAGGAACTGGATAAGAATGATTGTTTCTTAAGCAAAGATGATAAAATGAAGAAACTGAGGAAAAAGGTACTATTTGACAAAACGAGAAAACTTCCCAAATATTATCCCTATAGATAAAGCATTAAGAGGCAATCTGGCAGGAAAAACGAAGCAAGGGGCACTTTCACCATACTTGAGCGAAAGGGCCCAGTTTTCTTGTCTACAGCCACTCCATGGCTGATGAACATTGGACTTTTGTAAATGTACTGCCAATGAAAAATTCCACTCTGATTGGCTAAAAGCTCAGAGGGTTTGAGGTCCCTTGTTTTAAGCATCATTAAAAATAAGGACCTATAACGTTCTTTCGCGTCATTGGTTTCTCCTCTTTCTTGCCTGTCCCTTTAAAAGGCATTCTGTTTGAAGGTCCCATGGAAATCAGCTGTAGTAATGGAATCTTATTTGAATTTTTTAGTTTGACATTTTAATTTCAAACGTGAGAAAAGAGAGGATGGAAAATGAGCTAACTATTAATGAACAACGAGGTAAAATTGACAGGCTCAATAAGGTCAGGGAAGAATTGAAAAACAAAGTCAAAGATCTCAAGGTATGCGACATTGTTCATTTGATGAACACGCAAATATGAGGTTAGGTATAGCAATATTCATTAATCATTATAAATTGTTCAAAAAATTAGGAGAAAAATGGAGAAATTCAAAAGGCTAACGATGTATCAGTGAAAGTTGAACCAGTTGATTATGATTCAGTGCCAAAAGTTGAACCAGTTGATAATGATTCAGAACCAGATAGCCAAGCATTATCTCTACCAGTTGCGGAACAGCAACAACCTCAATCTCAAAATGAAAGGTATTGCGAGAGAAAAAAGGTATATTTTATTGTTTTGTTTTATCACAATTTTAATTGTATAGCTCGGAAGGAGTCCCTACTGAGGCCAGGAACCGCAAGCAGCCTGGTGTGTAAATTGCAGAATATAGCATTTTTAACGTTAATTTGTGGACTACGCATGAATATTACTAAGAGAAAAGAGATGAGATTCTGAGAATCTTTCACTCCTAGTCCCCACTGTGTAACGATCATTTTTTGAAAAGGGGTCGAATATTTAGAAAGCTCATAACTCATTAAGGGGTGTGACACGAGCTCCGTCCACATCTCATAGAATCATCGCACTTTCCTTGTGTCGTATCTATAATTTCCAGATGTTACATGATTATTTCCTTATTTATGTAGGTAAACCCAAGGCAAAACATGATATTGAAGATGAAAGAGTTGTTGAACTAAGCTCTAAAATTCATACTAGAGAACGAAGCTTCAAATGTGATCAGTTTGAATTTTCCAGCACACAGAAAAGTAATTTCATCAGACATCAACGTATTCACGTTGGGGGAAAACCCTTCAAATGTAATCAGTGTGATTATAGTACCAAGAAAAAGTATGATTTGATTAAACGTCAACGCCTTCACAGTAGTGAAAGACCCTTCAAATGTGATCAGTGTGATTATGCAAGTAAGGAGAAGTGTTATTTGATTAGACATAAACGTATTCACAGTGGTGGAAAACCCTTCAAATGTAATCAGTGTGATTATGCCAGCAAGCTGAAGAGTAATTTGATCAGACATCAACGCATTCATAGCGGTGAAAAACCGTTCGAATGTGATCGGTGTGACTATGAAGGTAAGGATAAGTATTATTTGATCAGACATCAACTCATTCACATTAGTGAAAAACCCTTCAAATGTGATCAGTGTGATTATGGTAGCAAGCGAAAGTACGATTTGAAAAAACATCAACACATAAATCACAGTAGTGAAAAACCCTTCAAATGTGATCAATGTGAATATGCTAGCGCGACTAAAAATTATTTGTTTAAACATAAACGTATTCACTTTGGTGAAAAACCCTTCAAATGTGATCAGTGTGACTATGGATCCACGCAGAAGGCTCATTTAATCGCACATCAACGCATTCACTTTGGTGAAAAACCCTTCAAATGTGATCGGTGTGATTATGCCAGCACAATCAAGAGTAGTTTAATAATACATCAACGCATTCACAGTAGTGAAAAATCCTTCAAATGTGATCAATGTGAACATGCTAGCGCGACTAAAAAGTATTTGTTTAAACATAAACGTATTCATAGTGGTGGAAAACGCTTCAAATGTGAACAGTGCGACTATGCAAGTGTGTGGAAGGCTCATTTAATCGCACATCAACGCATTCACAGTGGTGAAAAACCCTTCAAATGTGATCGGTGTGACTATAAATGTAGGCAGAGTAGTAATTTGATCGTACATCAGCGCATTCACCTTAAGAAGAAAACCTTTCAAATGTGATTATACCAGCACAAGTGAGTCTAATTTGATCACACAACAGCGCGTTGATAGTGGTGAAATACCATTCAAGTTTTATCATTGTGAAGATGTATCATCACACCAACGTAGAAAGCACATAGGCGAATGGAATGGATTTGAAGGACTAGTAAAGAGTAAAATCGAGGAATGTTTTTATTGTAAGACCTATTTGTATAATGAAAAATTTCTAATCATTGTAAAAATCGAAATAAATTGAGATTTCGCTTTTGAATGAAACGATGTTGTTTTGACAAATTCCTAATACCTTTTCCGTTACACGCACTTTTTCCGGCAACATTTTGTTCATAGTGTTATTCTACAGGGCCGGTAGGCCCTTGTAGATATGACTTGATACCGTTTTGTAACGTTAAAGTAATATTCACCCGCTTTTGCTAATTTCCTATGGAGATTAACATGGGTTTTTCGTGATTTTTCCCCACCGATAACTTAAAAACTACAGCGAAGATACTTTTCGGAATTATCTTAAATTAACAATTAAGTATTCAGGGTGTGCTATCGGCCAGCTTGATCAAAACAATTAAGTCTAAGTATGTTAATTTTACTTAATTACAGAAGTACGGCTTTGACCATCGCGATTGGACAAATAATTAGCTAGATCTCTTGGAAAACTCAGTGTCACTACGTCTCTGTAGTGTGGTGGTTATCACGTCCGCGTCACACGCGGAAGGTCCCTGGTTCGAGCCCTGGTAGATACATGTATTGACCATCGTGATTGGACATAAGAATTAGCTAGATCTCTTGGAAAACTTAGACTTACCACGTGTCTGTGGTGTAGTGGTTGTAATATATATTTAACAATTATTTCACTTCACTTGATTTAATAAGGTGACATATAGGCAGCGTACTTTTCCCCTACTTTTAAAACCATTAAACTAAGTAATATTACAAGTTCAATAGATTGTCTAAAAAAGATGTTAAAAGCCACGGTAAATGGTGCATAAATGCTTAATATTTCCTTAATACTTGCAAATAATATTAGTAAATGGCGTGAATTGATCATAGAAATGGGGTTAAAGTACACCCTAAATGATGTCTTTTATGGCACTGGAAAAAACAGCATTTATGGTGTTTGAATGCACCATTATATTTTAGAGTGCAAATGTATGACGGTAAAGCAAACATAATTATTCAAAATTTAATTACATTAAGTCTGAAGTGACAGATATTATATAAAAACGTCTTGGTTTGGACCAAGGCCGAAAAAACAAACGATATGTGTGAGGTTTATCAATTGACTGAAGTTCAGATATTGAAATTTTTTTCTAGTTCTTTTTATCCACTCAATCCTTAATCAATATTTAATTTAATCAACTGATTTTACTGTTAATCGATCTAGTCTATCTAAATTAATTGAAAAAATTACATATCTACGCTTTTTCAAGAACAATTAATTTCATGATAAAATGTTTTCGAAAATGTAATTGTTCTTGAAAAAGCGTAGATATGTAATTTTTTAAATTAATTTAGAGGGACTAGATCGATTAACAGTAAAATCAGTTGATTGAATTAAATATTGATTAAGGATTGAGTGGATAAAAAGAACTAGAAAAAAATTTCAATATCTGAACTTCAGTCAATTGATAAACCTCACACATATCGTTTGTTTTTTCGGCCTTGGTCCAAACCAAGACGTTTTTATATAATAAACATTGCTCCCGAAATAGATTATAACCCGAAAAGTTTATCAGCTTTTCATTTCAGGTTGTTACGTAACTGTCTAATTATCTATGAAATCTATACTTATTTTGATTTTTAAAATAATTGAAAACTATCAAGGAGCAGTAATGGATGAAACCATTGTCCAATGAATATGAATGAATATTAAAATTCCTAAAATCTTTTTAAATTATATCAGTTTTTAGATGGTAATTTCAATTGAAGTGTGTTACCTAACCTTTTGGGGCAACATCGTGCATAGAGATGTGAAATTACCGTAATTTTTAAAAACGGGTAAATTACCAGTAAATTACCGATTTAAATTTTTGGAAAACAAAAATTACTGTTCAGTCGGTAATTTTTGGAAATTTATATTTTCGTGTGCTTACAATCCATTACTTAAAACAAAGTTTTTAATTATGAGCACTATCTGACTACTTTACACGTATTTGCGGCTTTTGCTACCAAGACGGCAGCCGTGGCCTATCTAATCTGATTTCTAATTAAAGTTTTATTAAAGACAAATATCTAACGCAACTTTGTAAGAACTGGCTAGCGAATAGCGCCTGGCGAGTCATTTTAGAAGTAAACACAGAAATTATTGATCATTTAAGAGTAAAATGAACATTTAATGCGTAATAAAAATGTTTGGTAATTTACAATGGTAATTTACCGGTAAATTACCATTGTAAAATTACGGTAAGATATAAAACGTTATTTACGCGGTATTTGGTAAATTACCAGTAATTTACGGACGGTAAATTACCGACTCACATCTCTAATCGTGCATATAAAGAAATGAAAAGGTTTTGGGCAGTGCAATTTACAATCGTAATTTGTGGGACGGGACCGTATTAGAGACTTGGCTTATTAGAAAGTGTACTAATTTCTGCCCAACATATTGATATGTGAATCTTGACAAAAACAAATTGAAAGAACTTTACAAGTAAGAAAACCAATATAAGAAACTAAAGTGGTATCAGAAGTATATTATAAGTAGCAAAGTGCCTTGTTACACCTTAAGTCTAATTCTAGGAGAGCGATAGCTCTCTTAGATAAGACCTCATACCGACTTCAATGTATAAGGATGGTTTTTTGATTGGTTATAACTTTTTTTGTATCGTATTAACTGCTTTGAAAAAATTCCACAGAACTACAATTCGGGCCCTCAATATGTGGTTAAAATTTCAAGAAGATCCACCCATTAGTTTATTGTATAAAAAATAAAGTTGCTAAGGGTGGTTTTCATTTCCATAAAATTAATCAGCCCTTTTGGTGAAAAAGTTAAATTTTCCCATAGAAATAATATGGAGTTTTTTTCAAATTTAGCCATTTTGTCGCCACCCTTTTGAAATGAAATATTCGTTTGTTACGTTTGGGAACGGTTTTATATCAAAATTTAAACCTTTTTCTAGGACCATTTTTAAGGTTTTTGAGAAAAATTAATTTTAAGTATGTTTAATTTAAAATTTTAAAAACTACCCCAATCTGCGATATTTTAGCATGGATACACTGTTTTATTAGTAGATATCAGCGCGACCAATATTGGCCTTTTTTTACGTATAGTTGCCTCATAATAATCCGATTGTTTATTCTTAATGCCTTTTGGTTGAAATGGCCTATCGATAGTGAGATAAGACTGCTTTAATAGCTCTTTTCCCCTTTTTCACCCCGTTTGTGGCCGCCATTTTTTTTTAAGGGGAAAACATTTTAGAGTGGGTCCTTTTTCGTTGTCATTTTCATATGTTTTGAGGATTTGCTCATGGATGGATTTTAAATATAATATAAAGTAGGTTTCAAGCTTTAATATAAGCCTAATTTCATAATTTTCCACCTTTTTATTGTCCCACAATCTATTTGTAAACTTGGCACTTTTTTTAAGGCGGTGAAATTGCGCTAAGCCTTGGCTTAACGTTAATTTTTGCCGTTTATAAAAATGTTTATTTCTCGTTGCCCGTTACTTCGCCTTCTCGTATCGTCGTACTTTAAAAGTTTAGACTTTGAAAGTAGTGCTTTGTTTTCTTAAATATTACTTAATTGTATAAAATTTCAATATTATAATTGCCTAAAACGTCCGTATTAACGAATTCAATGTTTTTTGTTGAAGGGACGCGCCTTGCATTTGAATTTCGTTCCCTCGAAACTACCCCCTTTAAGAGACCGGCCGCCGGAGGCTTTTTCTTTTACGCCCTCTCGGTCGCTCGTTCAGCCCCGATTCCCCCGAAAACAGCTGTAGTGAGTGACTCTGTTATTTACCAAAAATGTATGCGGTCAGTGTGTTGTTTTTGCATTTTAATGCTTCTAATCGTGGTGCACGTCGAGGTTTACGAATCCAACGTGTGTTGCGTAATGAAAATCAAGGGTGGATACTATATGATCTAATGATCTATGCTTTAAAAGGAATTTGACGGCGACAGTCATGCAAAAACGGTATTAGGCCTTGCCAAAAGTTGACTAAGCTATAGTGAGCCTTCGTCAGTCAATGATATAAGAAATTGACCCTCGGATATCCTCTGACTAGGAGATGGTTATAAAGTTACTAACTCTCGATTTTGGAGGTAGATACTGTCTAGTGACACTTAAAGTAACGACTTAATCTTATAAACAGACTAACATCATAAGCCCATATCGTAAATTCACCGATGTTGATATCTAAGCTTACTTGAAATACCAATACCAATTTTTTTAACTCAATGAATCTTAAATATCAACATCAAAAATTATCTACTGAAAGAGATATCTACTAATATTCCATTCAAATTTCTCGCAACATTTCAAATTAACGAATAGAAATGTGCAAATGAAGTTCAAACTGATTAATTGGGCAAATTGCTATATTGGTCACCATTACCGATCACAGATAGATTTGCGCCCTTCAGTAGTGTTTATTATGCTTGTAAAATGGTAAGCGAAATCTGTGATTAAAGTTTAAAATAGACATGAGCAAAAAGGGCTTTATAAATATCAACTCGATTACCGAATATCTAAATTTGACCAAAATTAAAAAAATATTCTCTTCGTGATTAAAAATCTTGTTTGAAGCAGCAAGCGGCCATCTAATCCTTATTTACCTTATTTTGAATTAAAAAAAAAATAGGTTAATACCTCTTTCAGTAGATGATTCATTGATATTTCAGTTTCATTGAGTTTAAAAAAAATTAGTTCCACCATTGGTTGATTTTCAATATTGACCAATCGATAATCACAAATTTTAATAACTAAATCACAAAAACCGGTTCAAAACCATATTAGTTTTGAAACGATTAAATTATAATTTTAAACATATATATACTAGTTAATTCCTCGTAGTCGTAGGTAATTAGTTTATTTCCTTAGTGAAAATAATGCTGAATATTATATACACAAAGTAAATAATAAATTGACTTCTAAAATTTAAATGTAAAGTGTGTGCATTATTTCCCAATTAATAAAAGATATCCACCTATTTTTCATTCAAATTAATTACTAATTTGTGGATAATGGATAGAAAATGTCGAGCTCTTAAAATAGTATTACAATTTTTTTAATTAAATAATTATTAATAAATTTCAATAAAATAAATTCTGGTTAAATACATAACACTACTTTTTATTAAGTTTCTGAAATTATCAGAGCTAAATATCAAAGAGACACATAATTAATTGTTCTCATAAGGTGAAAACCCAGCTGACTTATAGCGTTTTCCTTTGGGTCCTCGCGGAGCGCTCCCAAGGAGCAATAAAAATGGTAGTAGTAGTTTCCAGCTTCGTTAAAGACTGTTTTTGAAGCATAGGATCTCCTAATTTTATTCCTCCATGGGAGCGCTCCGCGAGGACCCTAATAGCGAATTCCACTTACTGCTCTCGGAGCGCTCCCATGGAGCAATAAATATAGGAGACCCTGATTTAGCATAAACAGTCTTTAACGAAGCCGAGAACTACTTCTCCCATTTATATAGCTCCATGGGAGCGCTCCGCGAGCAGTCAGTGGAAATCGCTATAAGGAAAACGCTATTAGAAGTAAAAAAATACCAGGCTGCCAGGCTGTCTCTTACACAACAGAGTTGGCCATTCTCGCTTATGAGAAATGAATCCTTGTCATATGCATCTCTGGACTTTAGGAGCTCCAGGACTCCCAACTGAATCAGGGTGGGAAATAGGAATTTTTTTAAAACTAGACATTGGGCCAGCGACCCCCTGCCCAGGAATAAATAAACTGGTCCATGACCATTGACCAGGGCGCGGCGTCTGCTAAACTAAAGAAGTGGGTAATTAAAATAGTTGAGATAATGTCTGGACCCTGGTTACCCTAGAATTTCCATTATGGTCGTGTGGACCACTGCTCACCCTCCGATTTAATTTTTAAACTGGTCATTTTCCCGGTGCCACCGCCTTATTTGCAACGCTGATCTGAAGATTTCTTTTGACCGGACCATAGCCTACTCGATCACGCGCAACACGTCGCAAGCTGCTTGCGCTATAGCGCGAGTCAGGGTGGGAAATAAGGATTTTTTTAAACTGGACATTAGGCCAGAGACCCTCCTGACTTGGAATAAATAAACTGGTCCCTGACCATTGGCCAGAGCACGTCGTCTGCTAAGCTAAGGAAGTGGATAATTAAAGTATTAGAATTTTAATGTGTGGACTCTGGTTACCCTTGAATTTTTTAGTAGTCTCGTGGACCACTGACCCCCCTCCGATTTAATTTTTGAACTGTACCAGGCAATTTTTAAACTCGTCATTTGCCCTGTGTTACCGCCTTATTTCCCACGCTGGCGCGAGTTGCTTTGCGTTGTCGAGTGCGTGATGGAGCGGGCTATGCCTGGAGTCCCAACCCCCGTTACTTACTACCAAAATACCCACTAGCATAGCCCACTCGATCACGCTCTCTTTTCCCCGGCTACATATTTTGAAGAGGGCACTTTTTAGGCGTATTTTTAACAATCTTGGATCACCTTTGTGGACTTTTAGGGTAGCCCTTATAAATTGAGTCTTCATTGCCCTGACTATATTGTGTTTAAGGTTTATAAGCTTAATATCAAACAGACGTTAGTTAATGCTACAAAAAAGTTCGAAATTGATAATCTTGGATCGTCTTTGAGAAGTTTTAAGGATATCCGAATTTCATATTGGGCTTATGAAAAGTTTGAGCTAAAGGTTAAACAGACATAAATCAGCGTCTTAAAAAATTGTGTAAAACTGTCAATTTGGTTCGATTTGTGGAATTTTTAGGGGAGCGCCCCGCGTTTCAATAAAGGGTTGTAAAAAATTGTATTATGTTAATTACAATAAGAATACAAACTTTCAATGAGTTACGTTTTTATTTTTTGGAGTATCATTATAAATAAATGACTGATTGAGCAAAAGTTACGGTCCCATTTTTATATGTTTCTGCTTAGTGTAGATTTTGAAAATGTAAAACAGTTTCTTAACAATCTTAATTAAAATGAAGACTGAAGGAGCAGATATTAATCAAAAATGTCTTGATTAGAATCAAGTCCTAAAAAGTATCGATAAGACTGAGGTTATCACTTGACTGAAGGATCAGATATTAACTTTTCTTTTTAATTGAAACTTAAAGGCATGCTTAAGAAAAAACAACGTTCCATTACCGTTTTCCGTTGAAATAACTTATTTTACAGGTAATCAATTTCAAAAATTTACTTATCTCGGGTTTTCGGGCACAATTCCATTCCCCCAAAACATTTTATCATTACATTAATTACTTTTGAGAGATAACGTGTCAAAATAAGCTTTAAAACAATAAAAAACTGAATGAGCGGTCTGTTTAGCCATGACCAAAACCTTCAAATCAGTGTTGCTAATGTTAGAAAGTGGATGTTCCCACTTCCATTTTAAAAATTTGCCGCATTTCCCACACCCCCTTTTTTACAGTCATATTTATCTGGACTATTTTATCATACTAAGTTTAATATGGAATATCACTCCGCATGGCTTTGACAATATGTACAAATGCTTTAAAGCTTTAAAATTCTCAAAATATGCTTTCTTTTTTTCAGTGCCAAACTTAAAATCACCGAATTTATTTCAAAATGTCGCTTGAAATTATTAAACCGAATAAAATTTTCGAAAATGCACTTATTTTAACTGTGCAGTTAAAATTAGTGCATTTTTGAAAATTTTGCACTATTAACCCTTGAACAGGAAAATTCCGACATTTGATTGATTTCGGAAAAATATTACTTTTTCCCCACAGAGCCTAAAACCAAACCTAAATCTCCCACGATGTGGGAAATTACCCACACATTGGCAACACTGCTTTAAAAACTTATAACAAGCACACTTTCGAGACATGTTCTGAACAAATTAGTGCTTAACCCTCTAATAGTACGACCACGGAGAATTGATGTAAACTGTAGTTGAAATATATTCATGTGCGACCTGCGGCACTGAATGGTCTCTAACCATTGTTTGAAACTAGAGAGAGAAATAGTGAGCAGCATTAATCATGTCCTGAGCTATGAGAATGAACAGTATGACTGTTGACTGAAGTACACTAGACATTACATCATTTTGCATAACCACGAGTAAAAATCTAACTGTCCCTACTTAATTTTCCGCCATTGTTTTAAAACGTATCCACTGCGAAGCATGCCGGGCACAAATGAGGGAACCTTTTAAAACTCAATGTCATACACGTACTCTCTCAAAAGTAATTAATGTAATGATAAAATGTTTTGGGGGAATGGAATTGTGCCCGAAAACCCGAGATAAGTAAATTTTTGAAATTGATTACCTGTAAAATAAGTTATTTCAACGGAAAACGGTAATGGAACGTTGTTTTTTCTTAAGCATGCCTTTAAGTTTCAATTAAAAAGAAAAGTTAATATCTGATCCTTCAGTCAAGTGATAACCTCAGTCTTATCGATACTTTTTAGGACTTGATTCTAATCAAGACATTTTTGATTAATAAAGACAATGAATTAATTATTTTACTTCGATAAATATTCGTAGGTTTTCATTAATAATAATTTTCCGTCGTGGAGCTATTTCTTCTTGGGAACATCCATCGAGAAGGCGCTATCTCTTTCCTAGTGGCATATTTTTCCGCACCATTTTAACCGTACAATAAAGGTGGAACTTTATATTGTTACGAGTTACTAACTCGAATAAAACCGCATAATTCCTCGCAGATATTGATATTCAAGCGATATAAATCTTTTTGGTCCGTGAAGTTTTAAATTAAAAATAATCGAATTTATCCTTACCGCATTTAGTGTATAGTTCCTCTTCTCTCACAATCCAGCAAAGCAACTGATTTAATGATTTTGGCTTACACAATGCTTTTATCTCCGAGCACCAATCTTTTAAACGTTTGCTCTAAACGATTTTGTAGGCTTTAAATATAATATAGGTAATTAGCACGGCTGTCTGTTAAATGTATTTTGGTGTCATTTATATTTATAGAAATCCAAGATGTCGGACAATATGCCAATAGAAACTATAAGGCGTACCTAATATTCTTCGCAATCTACTGAAAAACAATGTACCTTGTCAAAGGCAGGAACCATTTATAACTCATTCACGAGGGCGGAGCTAAAACTAGCCTTTGCTAAGCTTAGGGAGCCAGTTAACTCCACCAAAATTTAGCGTCATTTCTTTAAACCACAGCCGAAACTTGCTTAAAGCTGAAATTCCAAAACATTTCAGTATCGGACATTTTCGATGTAAAAAAGGAGGGTAGGCAATTCTCAGTATCGGGACATACAAGATGGTTGATACATCGCCGTCTTTGCGAAGTCTCATTATACAAAAAGCAAGGTGGAAGGCAAAGTTTTACCCTAGTGTCTTTCCCTTTTAGTTACATCCAAATGGTCTATTGACAACGAGATATTTATTAGGAACGTCAATTTCACTTCGAAATCTAAAAGGATAAATTTTGAAATTGTCCCTTCCCTCCTAGAATTCACAGAGTAGGTTAAAACCAGACTTGCTGAATCTATCTTTGACTGGAAACTTTACATCTGTTAATCAAGTCACGAAGAATATTTCGTAATATCTGCTTGTGTGTGTGTGTACTGTTTTGTGTCGCGGCATGGTCAAACTGAACTTTCGATGGAAGTGATTCCATGAAGGGAAAATGATTCTAGTTTAATTGTTGTTAAGATAAATTTCAGAATTTCATTTAGATCGCGAGCTTGACTTTAAAAATTTCCTGCGCTCCCATTTTTCCCGAGAGTCCGAGCACATTTGTTAATCAAGTCACGAAAACTATTTCGTAATATCTGCTTGTGTGTACTAATTTGTGTCGCGTGTATATCTTTATATCGTGTTAAATTAGTACACAATACCCGTGTTTCCTAATTTTCTAAGGTAAGATACAAAACGTTGACACTGTGTTTAGTCGATATTCATCACTTGCGAATCGCAAGTGATGAATATCGAAGTGATGAAGTTGCGATAGCTCGCTGAAAAGTATATCCCCAATTGCCGGTTACGCGGGGGGAGGGGGTACTATGGTTTGAGGAAAGTGGCCCATAGAGACATGTTCCCATGTCTAAAGCTGCAAATACTGTACATATAGTTTTCGGACTTGGAGGATTCATACTATTTACACAGGGGCTACAAAAGTGCTACAAGTAGCTTGGCCACCTTATGTGAATGGTATGTATTCTCCTAGTCTGAAAACTATGCATAGAGTAATGGCAGTACTACTTTTGCAATGGCAATAGTCATATCCTTCTATCTCACACCTCAGTGTCACCTCCATACAAGAGCGCTCCCAGAGGTAGGGATACACAGTCTGCACACCTTTCTACTGCCACTAATCTAGTTATTATTCGGAAATTTAAAAATTCCGAAGCGAATTAGTAGAGATGGCTCTAATATTTCATTCCATTTACTGCTTTGGAGCGATCCGAAGACTTTTTCGATTTCTATTTGCAGTTGTGATTTTTCGCCTCCTTTGAATTTTCCGCCGATAATCCGGGAGTTACTTGGGCTCTACTGGCCTTATGACCAGTTTAAAAAAAATCCTTATTTCTCAGCCTGCGCAGCACCTTCCTATCCTTAGTCAGAGAGGAAACTTGGTCGTCAGTGACTCTAGCTCTAGAGGTAATCAGATAAGTATTTTATTTTCTAAATGCCACTCCGATAACAAAAATATTACGACCTCCAAGCCCGAAAGCCCCGAAGCTGGGAGTGGGAAACTTAACTTACCCAGGGTGAGAAATAAGGAAATTTTTTAAACTGGTCATTTGACCAGTGGAGCCCAAGGGTTTTAATTAAAAAACTGGTCAATGACCACTTAATATTTCTACATACTGTCAGAACTGCGCTGAAATGGTTCTAGGTTTTATATACTGTCTATTTGTTTTATATGTATTAATTTCTATAACCCACTACTGGGAATTTATTTTTTTACTAAAGAAGGGTAATTTAAAAAGTGGTCACGGTGACCACTAGACCCTCAGGCATTTAATAAATAAACTGGTCACAGCAATTTTTAAACTGGTCATTTGCCCAGTGCCACCGCCTTATTTCTCACCCTGAATTTAATGCAAGTTATTTTGTAATAAAAGATATTTTTTTTAATATATTTCCTTTTATGTTTAAAAAAAGGCCGTTCTTTTAAGGTATAATGTTATGTTGCTTGACCCTTTCCTTTAATTATGGTGATATTATGAAAATGGCTTTTTGACGTTTTCCATTAGACTAAATTGAAAGGAAAATAAGCCTTCACCCCCTAAGAGATAAAATTGTAAGGAATAAATCTTTAAGTTTATTTCCAAAGAAAATATCAATATCGAGAAGGCCTCCAGTTTTCAACAACAAGCCAGTCTAAAAATAGACATCTAGTGAATAGGCGAGCTATGATCGCTTTTGGGGGCAAGGGGTCAGGGGGGGGTGTGTGATTGCGCGATTAAACGGTGAAGAAATAAAGCAAAAATCTTGAGAACGCCGACTACGCCAGCATCAAAACCCGGGTACCCTTAATATACGTTCGTTACTGTGAGTCACGACGTGCATCTTTAAATTACTGCGAGTTTTGGTATGGTAATCGCAAGTATTGCATTTGATCTTTTACTTTTACGAATATTGGCCATGGAATACTAAATTTATGGGCATGATTGTTACTCTAGAACACATCGTTCTGGTATAATGATCAACTGAGGCAGCAATGATTCAAAGTTTGTGAAGAACATTTTTATTCTTTAGCACTTAACATATTCGTCCTTCCCTTTTAAATCTATACTTGCACCACGTCATTGGTGACGTTGGGATCCATACTCAGTTAAAGAACAAAACTCGGATTATACAATAAGGGAAGTAAGACTTGAAAAATTCTTAACTGATGGGTTATGAGAGTTACCGTTTTCTCATCGACTTACCCTTACCATGTACCACTAATACCATTTAATAAGATTTCTATTATCCAGTACTTTTAAGTCAAATAAGACTTAAAACTTTCACATCGATGACATCAAGTACCCAATATATTATCGAATATGTTAAACTCTTTTTTTTAACCCTTCGAAACGCAATCTTAACATTTTATCCCGTATTATCCTTCACAATCTGATTTTAACAAAATAAAGAGGACAAAATTTCTTAAGGTTTAATACAAATCTCTAATAAAAAGGCTTATTTTCAAATCAATTTTCTTACGTAAGTTCAGCTTTCATTTGCAAACATTCAATAAACTTTTGACCGTTTGTTTCCAAATAGAGAGGTTAAGAAGAAACAGAATATACATAAAAAGTCTTACTTAAACGGAGTTGTTTTGAGGCAGTTAGAAAGTTTGTAACGAAATTCATCAATTGGAAAACATACATAGACTCTTTAGTCAAATGACATTACTAAAAACATAGTCAAAAGGAAACTCAATGACAGTATTCAAAACATACATAGACTCTTTGGTCAAATGGAAACTAAATGACATTATTCAAATTAACTTTAACCGCCTCGTAAATGTAAGGTGGTTCTTTCATTCTTATGTAATAGTATCCAACATAATTCCCCGAATCTTCCAATTTTTTCAAAATAATAGAACAATGTTTGTTGGTAAACTGATTTTCATCGTTACCCAAACCGAACTCATTCTTCAGGTGATCAATTGGTTCTTCCCATTTTACGCTTGATTCCAACCTCGAAGCGTCAGGATCTGGGCAATAAATCACTTCGTTCACTGGGAGAGGCGTTGCAGCTTCGTTTTCCAATTTGACACGATTTAAGTGAAACTCTGAACTAACATTATCACTCGATAAAGGTTCTGGTTCTTTCTTTACTTCCTTGGAAGTTATGGTATTAACTTCGCACTTGGAAGGCGAAGTATTTAATGAAATTACTTGGTTAATGTTGGAACCGATATGTTTTGAATTGGTACATTTAGACTTCCTCGCGTTTCCGGGTTCATCAGGATCTGATTCTGAATGAATTTCGACTTGTTTTGACTGGTCAGTTTCATTGAGAGAATCATCGTTTATATTTGTCATCTGTCCCCGTTTGTCGTCTGGCTTGAATTTTAATGGACACGCAGAGTCTGCAACATTCTTTGATTGATCGCTATCGTTCTTCCTTCTTAACGAGACCGTTTTCCGAGTTTTTCGTCCAATTCGAGATTTTAACGGATGAAGTCTAGCAATGTGATTTCTTAGTCCATGTTTTAATTTGGCTGCGAAATCACAAAACGTACACTTAAACGGACGTTCGTCACTGTGAGACACGACGTGCTTCTTTAAACTCCAGCGTGTTCGGGTACGGTGACCGCAAATATCGCATTTGAATGGACTCTCCTCACTGTGAGTCATGACGTGTATCTTTAAATTCCCGCGTGTTCGGGAGCAATAATCGCAAATATCGCATTTGAATGGACGCTCCTCACTGTGAGCCAAGACGTGAATCTTTAAATTCCCGCGTATTCGGGAGCGATAATCGCAAATATCGCATTTGAATGAACGCTCGTCACTGTGAGTCATGACGTGTATCTTTAAATTTCCGCGTGTTCGGGCACGGTAATCGCAAATATTGCATTTTAATGGACGCTCGTCACTGTGAGTTTCGACGTGTATCTTTAAATATCTGCGTGTTCGGGCACGGTAATCGCAAATATTGCATTTGAATGGGCGCTCGTCACTATGAGTTGTGACATGTTTCTTTAAATCATCTCGTCTTTGGGAACGATAATCGCAAATATCGCATTTGAATGGACGCTCATCGCTGTGCGTCAATATGTGTCTCCTTAAATCCTCTCGCCTACGGGAACGATATTAGCAAATATCGCATTTGAATGGACGCTGGTCACTGTGAGTTACGACGTGTATCTTTAAATTCCTGCGTGTTCGGGTACGGTAATCGCAAATATTGCATTTGAATGGACGCTGGTCACTGTGCGTCAATACGTGTGTCTTTAAATTCCTGCGTGTTTGGGTACGATAATCGCAAACATCGCATTTGAATGGACGCTCGTCGCTGTGCGTCAATACGTGTCTCTTTAAATCCACGCGTGTTTTGGAGCGATGCTCACAAACATCGCATTTGTACGGACGCTCGTCACTATGAGATGCGACATGTTGCTTTAAAACATCTTGTCTTTGGGTACGGTAATCGCAAATATCGCATTTGTAAGGACGCTCATCACTGTGCGTCAATACGTGCATCTTTAAATTCCCACGTGTTTTGGAGCGATACTCACAAATATCACATTTGTACGGACGCTCGTCACTATGAGTTGCGACATGCATCTTTAAATGGCTGCGTTTTCGGGAACGATAATCGCAAATATCGCATTTGTACGGACGCTCGTCACTGTGAATTAATTTATGATTCTTGAAGACTGAGCTCATTCCTGTCTGGAAACCGCACTGTTCACACTTTAACTTCATCTCTCCCTATTGAATCAATACTTTAAATCACTATGCTTTGGGAATCTCATAAGAGTTGCATTTAAACAATGTAACGGTAAGATAAGTGATTTGGGCATACCGGTTAATTCTCACATAAACATCCAAATGTCTTATTGATCGAAATCTGAATCGGATTGCAAATTTTACATCAGTGTACGTGTTGAACAGCAGATACTGAGCTAAATTGTCATTAAAGCTGAAAAAACATAACTATATTATGAAAATGCTCCACAATTACATTAGTTGAGGATTCATGCAAAAATGAGGAAATCATCCAACATTCTAACTAGAGTAATCTATCCAGTTTACCATAGGACTGCGATAAAAGACGAATGGCTAAAAGTGCGCCTCTTTTTAGGGTAAAAAGGAACTAAAAATAACAATTTTTTGGAAAAGGTGGCAATAAACAAGCTAATTAGCCAGAATTAGGAAAGGTACCAATAATTAGGGGTAAAAACATATTCTATTTAGTAAAATTTTGGAAAAGGGGAAATTTATTCAGTTGTTAAAACTTGATAATAACAAAAACAAGCGCACATTTAGCCGCTCATGATAAAAGTGATCTAATTAATTAATCAGCCAAAAAGGCATGGCCAATATGACACTATCAATAATGGCGTTTTCCTTTGGGCAGATTTTTTACTGCCGGAGGCGCTCGAAAAACCTTTGCGTATTCCAATGGTTTAAGTTCAGTAGTGATGAGACGCGGTGCATGCTCCATTGGTAAAATTAGCCTTGAACTCCCAGCGCCATGCCAGCACTACTGACTTGCCAACACGGCAATAATAAATCGAAACAGGGCGCTAATAAAGTCCATTGGAATACGATTTCATGGGCTATCGTTTCATAATTATCGTCTGCTCGAACGTCGGCGTGCTAAGTAGTGATGTAATGAAAGCGGAGCGATTTTGTAATTATCAGACATATTCATGTCCCTAGAAAAAAATGTAGATGGCGTTGGTAAAGCCAAGGCCCAGTTGGATATCCGCAAAGATCCCAAAGGTCGAAAAGCAAAGTGGGTGTGGTAAAGTGCATCAAAAATTATCAAAGAATGGCACTGCGCAAGCTCTAAATTGAGTAGAACTGAACTGAACTACTTTTCAGAAGGGAAATTCGGCTTTCACGCTTTTGTTCCGGCAATTAGGGCGATGGGAATGTGACATTTTTCCAATGGAATATGCATACTACAAAATTTATTGTGTCGTCACGATCACGTGATCGTAACACCAATGGATTTACATGGCAAACTTGCATTTATCGGTTCTTAAGGGGCATTTTCCACCCTACCAATGGAATACGCACTTTGTACTAGTATAAGAACGGACTTCTTCCGAACATAGCTATTTCGTACCAAAGTCGAACGAATAGTGTGTTCCATTGAAACAAGATTAAATATGTTATTGTCATGGGTATATTCCATTGACATTTGAAGTTGTCGATAATTTGTTTGATCCTGTAACAGCATTACGCGAAATTCGGTTTTTTTGCCGCCAGCGCCGGCAACACAAAATTGGCCCAAAGGAAAACGGTATAATATTCAAAAAATCGAAATTACCTTTAATTTTAAACTCCGAGATAACGTTTTTATACGCTTCCAACTTCCGAGTAGATCCAACATACTTCCCTTGGGGGAACACTATTTTACCCCGAAATTATTTTTGCCGAACTTTTGCCGAATTACCCCAAATTCTAAAATAGTAGAAATCTCCCATGCGTCGTCTGCGAAAACATCCTAAATGACTTCTGGTTTCGCCTTCGGCTTTTCGGGGTAAATTAGTGGCCGTTTCGGCACTTTTCAGCACAAAAGAGTGGGGTAAAATATAAAAATACGGCCCCCACACTAAAAGTCGCAATTAAATCAAACTCTTTTGTGCCGAAAAGTGCCGAAACGGCCACTAATTCAGGGTGAGAAATAAGGAAATTTTTTAAACTGGTCATTTGACCAGTGGAGCCCAAGGGTTTTAATTAAAAAACTGGTCAATGACCACTTAATATTTCTACATACTGTCAGAACTGCGCTGAAATGGTTCTAGGTTTTATATACTGTCTATTTGTTTTATATGTATTAATTTCTATAACCCACTACTGGGAATTTATTTTTTTACTAAAGAAGGGGAATTTAAAAAGTGGTCACGGTGACCACTAGACCCTCAGGCATTTAATAAATAAACTGGTCACAGCAATTTTTAAACTGGTCATTTGCCCAGTGCCACCGCCTTATTTCTCACCCTGCACTAATTTACCCCAAAAAGCCGAAGGCGAAGCCAGAAGTCATTTAGGATGTTTTAGCAGACGACGCATGGGAGATTTCTACTATTTTAGAATTTGGGGTAATTCGGCAAAAGTTCGGCAAAAATAATTTCGGGGTAATATAGTGTTCCCCCTTTCCGGGGACCGCGTCTACAAAACCAGGGTAAGAAATAAGGGGTACGTTCAGTAACGAAAATCTCAAGGAAATCGCTGTTTTCTTGATGTTTGGTTGATGGGCTAGAGACGTCACAGTGACGTAGAAGGCTGTTGAACGGTAAAGTGACATTTTGAAGTTAGCGTTGTTTTCGAAATTGGACTTGGGGAAACGTATTACCCGCAAAGCGCAAATGGCTCGTCTCAATTATTAACAGGCTCGCAAATAATGAATTTTTTTAAGAAAATTATGTCTATTTGAATGGTAGAAGCAGTTTTGTCAAGAAAACTAATACAATTACTGTAGGAATAGCATCATTGGAATTTAAATTTTAAATACCGCGCCAAATTTTCGTCTGTCAAGTGTTCAACAATCAAGCACTACGTCACGCCATCAAAAAAACCATATCGATTACATGGTTTTTTTTATGGATAAGCGCTGAGCATCATGACGTCAAAACCGGAAACGCGAAAAAGCGTACAGTAGGGAAAATCTGACATCGCTTAGTAAGCGCTGTCATCAAAGAGGGTTACTGAACGTACCCAAGGAAATTTTTAAGAACTGGTCATTTGACCAGTAGAGCCCAAGAGTTTTAATTAAAAAACTGGTCAATGACCACTTAATATTTCTACATACTGTATGAGCTGCACTGAAATGGATTAATTTCTATAACCCACTACTGGGAATTTATTTTTTACTAAAGAAGGGGAATTTAAAAAGTGGTCACGGTGACCACTGGACCCCCAGGCATTTAATAAATAAACTGGTCAAAGCAATTTTTAAACTGGTCATTTGCCCAGTGCCACCGCCTTATTTCTCACCCTGAACTTAGCCGTCTCAGGCTGTCTGCTAGTCATTCTTATCCTGGCGCCCGCGATAAGCGGTCAACGTCACGAGACAACGAACATCGTAGACGAAAGCCCTTAAATGTGTATTACTAAAATTAGTAATCCTTAGTACTAGAAATACTATTAATAAGAGAAGAAACTCTCCAACAAGAACAAAAGGCATTAGTTACTAGTAACAGGAAAACGATTCAATTAGATGATAAAATGTTAATTTAGCTTTGAATCATTGGTTTAATCAGATTGGTTGACGGGTAAAAGAGGACAAGTATGATTGATTCTTTGAAAGATTGTGTTGTTACGGTGAAACCTTTAAGCTGGTAAGTAATAAAAATGTTTCGGAAATTTGAAGAATACCTCAAGAGGTTTAATGGAACTGCCCTGGCAAACCCTAACCTAAGTTAATCTAATCCGGCCTAACTAACCAAACACAATGTAAAACAGGGTTCAGTTTTTTTGTCCATCTATCTTAGAAAAGCCAAATGGGCCAGAGATTCAAGAAAAGAGTTGCTTTGGGCTTACTTTATTGTACAAAAAGGGAAACCTTAAAAGCCAATTAATATTTTTTGGAAAATAGAGTAATGGCAGCCCTCTGCCTTCGACTGGGTAGGATTGCACTTTACGTGACCCACCCAACTAACAATGGTTTCTAGTTAATTGGACCATGAGGAGTCCGAAAAAAATAGTTAAAAAATTATTTGACCGCCGCAAGTTGGTCAAAAAATTTTTTGAAAATTTTAAAATCCATGCACTTACCGCCATTGAAACCGCTATCCGCTTAACGCATTCTGCACTCAATCTTGCAAAATAAGCCGAGGAGGTCTGTGAAAAATTGCCGGACTCGCGCCGGAGTTTTATAGCTATGGATTTTTTTAAGCTTATGGAAACATTTATTTCTGATAAAAGGAGGGAAATATAAATGCGAGAAAAACTGAAATGTTTTGGGAAAATCGTTGAATTTTTTGGGAATTCAATAATTGATAGCGGGAAATTTTGAAAACAGCCGTCAAATTATTCGGGATTTTTTTTAATTCACTCAACATTATTTTTGGGAAAATGTGTCAAATCCTTGGTAAATATGATTTTTTGTAAAAAAAAATTGAAATAAAAGGCGTAGAGAAAAGGTGTCAAAATATAGGGAAATTAGCAAATGTCAACGTCAATATTTCAGAAAAGGAGTCTAGTTTTTTTTGCAACTATATTTTGGGAAAGGCGACAAATTATTGAGAAAGAACCAAATGTCAACATCAATATTTTGGAAAAGGCGTCAATTTATTTCAACAATATTTCGGAAAAGGCGGCAAATTATTGGGCAGTTAGCAAATGTCAACATCAATATATATGAGGCGTCAATTTATTTCAACTTTATTTTGGAAAAGGCGTCAATTTATTTCAACTATATTTTGTAAAAGGCGTCAATTTATTTCAACTATATTTTGGAAAAGGCGTCAATTTATTTCAACTATATTTTGGAAAAGGCGTCAATTTATTTCAACTATATTTTGGAAAAGGCGTCAATTTATTTCAACTATATTTTGGAAAAGGCGTCAATTTATTTCAACTATATTTTGGAAAAGGCGTCAATTTATTTCAACTATATTTTGGAAAAGGCGTCAATTTATTTCAACTATTTTTTGGAAAAGGAGTCAATTTATTTCAACTATATTTTGTAAAAGGCGTCAATTTATTTCAATATTTTGGAAAAGGCGTCTAGTTATTTCAGCAATATTTTGGAAAAGGCGTCTAGTTATTTCAGCAATATTTTGGAAAAGGCGACACACTATTGGTCAATTATCAAACGTCAACATCAATATTTTGGAAGTCATTGCAACTATATTTTGGAAAGGTGCCTATTTTTCGGCAATTTGATAAATGTAAACACCTTTTCCAAAATATCGTCCTTTACATTTACCAAATTCGGGACTAATTTGATGCCTTTTCCAAAGTATCGTCCTTCACATTTATCAAATTCCCAAATAATTTGACACCTTTTCCAAAATATCGTCATTCACATTTATCAAATTCCCAAATAATTTGACACCTTTTCAAAATATCGTCATTCACATTTATCAAATTCCCAAATAATTTGATACCTTTTCCAAAATATCGTCATTCACATTTATCAAATTCCCAAATAATTTGACACCTTTTCCAAAATATCATCCTTCACATTTATCAAACACCCAAATAATTTGACACCTTTTCCAAAATATCATCCTTCACATTTATCAAACACCCAAATAATTTGACACCTTTTCCAAAATAACGTCCTCCAGATTTATCAAATTCAGATTAATTTGACACCTTTTTCCATGATATCGTCCTTCAGATTTATCAAATTCAAGAATAATTTGACGGCATTTACCAAAATTCACCGTTATCATTTATCGAATTCCCCAAAAATTCAACGACTTTCCCAAAACATAGCAGTTTTTCTCGCAATATATTTCCGTCCTTTTATCAGAAATGAAAGTTTCAGTAAGCTTAAAAAATTCCATAGCTATATCTCCGGCGCGAGTACGTCAATTTTTCACAGTCCCACCCGGCTTATTTTGCAAGATTGAGTGCAGAATGCGTTAAAGGTTACGTCGGCGCCGTTTATTACCGATCTGGAACGCTAGATGGCGCCAGGAGAAGACAGTGTTGTATAGGATTTCCAAAAAAGTCCATACCCCACGATTGGCTGAATTATATGACGTCATACAAAGACCCTATTCTGGACTGTCCAATACAATATCAATCATGGCTTGCTAGAACCCGCGAGTAGGGCGTCCGTTTAGGGTATATTGTCGCGTCTTTTTCTTTCAGGATTCGGTTTCATCCGGTTTTCGCAACGGTTTTCTAAGTTTGAAATTCATTCTAACTTTGCTGTCGTAGAGAGCTGTACTAGACTAGTTCGTTACGATTTGAATATAAAGTTGACACGAATTTGTTGCTGTTTTTATAATTTTTTGTTACATTTATTATAATTTTCATAACATAATTTAAGAATTAATAGTACTAGTAACTGAAATATTAGAAAATATTTTGTAGTTTAGGAAAATATCACAGTGAGTGAAACGTTTGTTTTGACCAAGGCTTAGGAAACTTTCAAATTTTGGCTTCGGAAATTCATTTATAAGTAAAGATACTATGGCGACTAAAGGTAAAAAATTTAACTAAACCAATTACTGTCTGACAAATTAGAAATCCATTATGTTTTGCAGAACCTATCCATAGAATTAAGCTTAGTAAAGCAGTTTTTGAAAGATGGACAACGGAGAAGAATCGGTGGGGTATGGGAATAGAATCACAAAATGATAAATTTGTGACATTCCTGCTTGACAAACTGCAGTAAGTTTTTGAGGCCCCCAACCCTCTTTTTCACAGTAATTATTATGCTGTTGGCTAATATATATTTATATGTTTATTGAAAACAAGCCAGGGGGAAATGTGTCATAAATGGACCCAAAGTGTGTTTGATACCACTGAGAAAATTACTCAAACTGACCCCATTACCACATTTGAGATGATGACATCTCCAGGGTTTCCTCCTCAAAGACATTATCGGCGTGTGACACCAAAAGGTAGATATTCAATGCTTTATTCACCTAACTAAGCCCGGGAGTTTATTTTTTCTTTTATTTGCAGATAAACCAGAGACTCCTACCTATAAGAGGCTAGGTTTGGCTATGGAGTCACCATTGGCTAATACGCCTGTTAAAAGAACTCCAACAAAACGGGCAAAACGTACCTTATTTGAAGTGGAAATGGAGGAGGAGGAAGAGCTTGAAAAGTAAACATGCCCTTTTCATTTGTGTTAAACTTAAAACAATCCTACAGTCTTGGTTCTTTCTAATTTGGGCAACCTTAATTCAGGGAGGAAGATGGAGATGAAATGGAAAGAGACGCTGATGAAGTAGAGCAGGAGGCATTGGGAGACGAACTTGAAAATCTAGAGTAATATTTTTTGGAATATTGTTTAATTAATTTGTTAGAAATTTTCCTAAATCTCCGCAAACACTTATAGTAATGAAGGAGAATGTGATGATCTCAATTTTGAAAATGATTTTACGGAAGATGACGATAAAGATGCTGATTATGAAGAATTAATAATTGAGTACAATGAAGTAAGTTCTCCCACTTTAATTCTTCAATCTTCTTATAATTTCAAATTAATACTTATATGTTACTCTTTTTAGCCTGTGCCGCAAAAACCTAAACATCTAACGGCTGAAGAAATAATAAGGGAACCTATGTGTTTTGTGTTTACTCCTTTTCTGACATCTCTCGTTCAAAAAGCTTTTGGAACAAAGTGCCAATATTGCAAATCAGCCATCACCTACAAAGTTCATAGGCGAGCTACCGCCTTCATTTATATGTGGAATTGTTGCGAAGGATCAGGTGGAAAACATGCAAAGGTAATTAGAAGATTTCCATTGTTTTCTTTCAATCACAAATGCCTAAGGTATATCTCAACTCTTATAGGGCAAATGGGAAAGCCAACCGAATTTTCACGGCCTCTATGCTGGAAATTTATCACTTGCAAGTTCTATAGTTCTCTCTGGTAACCAGTACGGAAAAGTGGCGTTATTGATGCAACATTCCAATGTACATTTTTTTGGAAAAGACACCTTTTTCAGGTAATTCAGTCTTTTTCTTTATGGTGCTGGGACCCCATTCTGTAACGTCCATTCAGAGAAGCTACTCTGTTAGAACCCTATCCTATTATAAGGAGAGAAATACTCCATAGAGTACTTTCATTTTGCCTATATACAGAATTTTCAAATTAATATTTTTCATCATGCCTACAAACATATCCCTAGTAAAGATTCTGCCCAAAAACAATTCTTCCCTTTTTTTTTATTATGATCTACATCCTGTCACAGCCCTCCTCCTCTTTTGCTGTTTATAGTTTTGAAGAGAATTGCAAAATAAGCGTCCTTCCAAATAGAAATTTCAATTTTCTTTTATAGTTTTTCGTAAATTTTTAAAAACAATGGCTTACGCCCACGTTTCCGTTTTTCTAGTGTGTATCAATGTACCGCAGGGTTTGTACACGACCTGGAAAAGTCTGGGAAATTGAAAATAGGCCTAAAAAGTCAGGGGAAAATATTTTTGAATTAAAAGTCAGGTAATTGTCAGGGGAAAATATTTTTGAAGTAAAAGTCAGGTAATAGTGAGGGGAAATTGGAAGTAGTAATGGATAGGCGGGTACACTAGCCATACAGTAACCTCAAAATCGCTGTAGGCTGTAGGCAATTTCACACGTATTTGAAACTAAGGTCTAGAGTAGGCCTGTGCGGGTAGTGATTTTTGGGTTTCGGGTCGGGTACGGGTAGTTGAAAAAACTTCCAATCGGGTATCGGGTCAATTAGGCCTAGCTAAACTACCATTAGTCGGGTGCTTTTCGGGTAGCAAAAAATCATATCGGGTACTTATCGGGATGAAATACTTTTTTTTGTGAAAAAAATAAGTGTCATGAAAGACTTGGATACCATTATGGCGAAAAGTACAAAAATAAGACGCTAAAGGTGGAATTCATAAACGTCGGACGCAACGCAATTTAGTACAGGCAAAGGCAGGGCGTCGTGCGCAAAAGGCGGAAGTTTGCGCACGACGCCCTGCCTTTGCCTGTACTAAATTGCGCTGCGTCCGACGTTTATGAATTCCACCTTTAAGCTATTAGCGAGGATTGAAATAATGAATAATACTGAGCATTGTGGAAAAGTTTACTCAAACTTAAGTTTTTCTAAGTTCAAGAAACTTTGCCAAACCAATACCCGATTGTCCTAAGCCTTGTCACGGGTAATGAGCGGGAAAATTTAAATATTCGAATAATTTCGGGTATTAAGAAATTAAGTTTTCGGGTATCGGGTCGGGTACCCGACCCGATACCCGACCGGGTAATTTTCGGATACCGGGTACTCGCACAGGCCTAGTCTAGAGTTCCTGCACTGGAGCTAAAAAAACTGGGGGATATTTTCCTGAAGATCCTGAAGTTTTTAGTCTCTTGACAGCACGTACCAAGCTGCTACGTCACATAGAGACTTCGCTTTGCGCGTGCTGACAAGCGATGTTGTAACAGAGTATATACAGAATAAGCTGTCGTCCGAGATAGGGAGTTGCCTATCCTGTAGAGTGAAAAGAATTTCCTCACGCGCATTCTTTATCCACGGTAATAGTTTCAAAAAGAGGGCTAAAAAAATTGGGAATTGAATTTTTGTCAAAAGGAGCCTTTTTATGAACTCCTTCGGTGGAAGGGTAAGAACACCGTTCGTCTCTACTCCCCCCCCCTGCAAAATATTCTTTTCGCGGGAGGGATGAACACCCTTCGGCCCTGCTTTCCTCCCCCAGCAACATTGGGATTTTATGTAAAGGCCAATTTCAAAAAAGGACCGGCAGACTAAGCCCCCCCCCCCTCATCATTTTTTGACAGCCAAGCTTTTGATGGAATCTGATGGGGTACAACTTCAATATTTTTGGTCTCAGGCTCTAAACCCAGTGACACACTGAGACATTTCGTGAATTTCAAGGTCGTCCGCCAAACACCAAGGTATCTCTTGTGTGTAAAATTTATATGCTATTGGCTTGAAAGGCCAAATTTTCAGTCTGCAAGTGGCTTTACTAATTTATAGCGTATATTTATTTAGACTGTATTAATTTATATGATTAAAAAGGCCTAATTTAAATGAAATAGTATAATTTTAATTGCAACTAGCCTTTTTTAATTATATACATATTATATTGAAACCGTTTCTACAATCGGAAAAAACCTGATATATATACTACATCGTTGATTTTGGGTCGCCACTCACTGTTCTTGTGACGGCCTCTAAGGGACAGATATTGTTTATTCTCACCGTTTCATATAACACCACCATTTATTAAAGCGGTAATATTACGTCATGACAATTAATTTCACATGTCACAGCTAAAAACTGTCGATTCTTATCAGGGGCGTCAACTTCATTATCTTAACACATTTTCTTTACTTTTTATTTCGGCTGACATTTTTTGAAGCTAAAAATAAATAATTTTTGCCATAACAACGAAGTTATGGTAAAAATGTCAGCCGAAATAAAAAGTAAAGAAAATGTGTTAAGATAATGAAGTTGACGCCCCTGATAAGAATCGACAGTTTTTAGCTGTGACATGTGAAATTAATTGTCATGACGTAATATTACCGCTTTAACAGTTGGTGCTGTCATGACATGTGATATTAATTGTCATGACGCAATGTTACCGCTTTAATAAATGGTGGTGTTATATGAAACGGTTAGAATAAATAATATCTGTCCCTTAGAGGCCGTCACAAGAACAGTGAGTGGCGACCCAAAATCAACGATGTAGTATATATCAGGTTTTTTCCGATTGTAGAAACGGTTTTAATATAATATGTATATGATTAAAAAAGGCTAGTTGCAATTAAAATTATACTATTTCATTTAAATTAGGCCTTTTTAATCATATAAATTAATACAGTCTAAATAAATATACGCTATAAATTAGTAAAGCCACTTGCAGACTGAAAATTTGGCCTTTCAAGCCAATAGCATATAAATTTTACACACAAGAGATACATTGGTGTTTGGCGGACGACCTTGAAATTCACGAAATGTCTCAGTGTGTCACTGGGTTTAGAGCCTGAGACCAAAAATATTGAAGTTGTACCCCATCAGATTCCATCAAAAGCGTGGCTGTCAAAAAATGATGAGGGGGGGGGCTTAGTCTGCCGGTCCTTTTTTGAAATTGGCCTTTACATAAAATCCCTATGTTGCTGGGGGAGGAAAGCAGGGCCGAAGGGTGTTCATCCCTCCCGCGAAAAGAATATTTTGCAGGGGGGGGGGGAGTAGATACGAACGGTGTTCTTACCCTTCCACCGAAGGAGTTCATAAAAAGGCTCCTTTTGACAAAAATTCAATTCCCAATTTTTTTAGCCCTCTTTTTGAAACTATTACCATGGATAAAGAATGCGCGTGAGGAAATTCTTTTCACTCTACAGGATAGGCAACTCCCTATCTCGGACGACAGCTTATTCTGTATATACTCTGTTACAATATCGGTTGTCAGCACGCGCAAACCCACGTCTCTATGTGACGTAGCAGCTTGGTACGTCCTGTCAAGAGTCTAAAAACTTCAGGATCTTCAGGAAAATATCCCCCAGTTTTTTTAGCTCCAGTGCAGGACCTCTAGGTAGACCTTATTTTCAAATACGTGTGAAATTGCCTACAGCCTATTACACGTATTTGAAACTAAGGCCTAGAGGCCCGTGCACCCGAGCTAAAAAAACTGGCGGATATTTTAAATCCTGAAGAACCTCAAGTTTTTTGTCTATTGTCAGCACGCATAAACCTAGATTGCATAGAGACCTAGGTTTGCGCGTGCTGAGAACCCATGTTGTAACAGAGTATATACAGAATAAGCTGCCGTCCGAGATAGGGTGTTGCCTATCCTATAGCGTGAAAACAAATTTCCTCAAGCGCATTCTATTACTACCGTGAATTGATAGAAGGCCGGAGACCAAGGAGACTGTATAATAGGCGATTTAAAAAATGACGTTTCACATGGGGCGCGTGCAGAAACGCGGGAGGGAAAAATGCCATCCATCTCCGCTTTCCTCCCCCATTACATCGTTTGTACAGGGAACTTTTTAAAAAGGCCTATTATATATCCTCCTTGCTGAAAGCTCTCTCTCCCAATAAACGTGTTTTTCCCCTACCAACCTCCCTCCCTCCCCCCTCCCCAAAGACCCTTCGCTCGGGAGAGAGGAAAGGGGAAGTAGTTTCTATCAATTCACTATGCCTCTGCATTCAAAAAGCCCGCGAAATTTAAACTACATTTCTTTCCTCTCTCTCTCTCTCCTCCCCGGGCGAGACGCCCGTCTCCCTCCTCCCCCTCTCACTATATACCAGGCACGGCAGGCAGGCAGTTCTCTCTCTACGTCGCGCTTTCAATTCGTTTCTCGGAGAGACCAAATTCTCCGTCAGCCGCCCTTTCAAAAACGTTACCAGTGCCAGTGGCTCTCTAAGAGCGTGGCGCACATGCGCAATCGGCGCAACCGAGAGAGAAAAAAGTCAGAAGTTTGTTTACATTGTTTATTACGCGGCCGAGGCTTGAGTTTTACGGTGTCGGTATCTCGGCGATACTCCGATACTGGAGCCGCTTCGCGAATCGTGCGTGCCTACAGTGCTTCGGCGACGGGTTTCTCTCCGAGCTTCTCTCTCTCCGTATCGTGTACGCGTCTGGTAAAATAAAAAAAATCAGGGGTTGGGGGGGGGGGTCTTGTGGCGTGGGCGTCGGGTTTTAAAAAAAAGGACGCTTATTTTGTAATTCTCTTCAAAACTTTAAAAACGGTACAACTTTATGAATTCCGAACTACCCAGCAGCGGTTCCCACGGATGGGCCATGCCATTACAAAAGATGGGGGAGGGCTGCGACAGGATATAGGTAAAAAAAGGGGGGGGGCAGCTTTCGTGCACCTAAAAATTTGAATCTTTGCCCGGGATTTGTTAGTAAGCATGGTGAATGATGTTAATTTAAAAATTTCGTAATGGCAGTTCTAAGTATGCAAACGTCACACCCTTCTATGTCTTAGCTCAGTGTAATCCCACTACCAAGCGCGTAAGTATCCACTCTCATAAATGCGCGCCCAGAGGAAGGGATACATAGTTTACACCCCCTCTCTACCGCCACTAGTCTATAGGCAAAAATGTTATTTATATAAGTGAATTGCAACAAATTTACAAAACCTGTATGAATTCAAATAAAGGTTTACTAAGAAATCATTGAAATTATAAACATATTTACAAAACATAAAAATTATAAACATATTTACAAAACATAAAAAGTATAAACATATTTACAAAACATAAAAATTATAAACATATTTACAAAACATAAAAATTATAAACATATTTACAAAACATAAAAATTATAAACATATTTACAAAACAGAAAAATTATAAACATATTTACATAAATCTCCCTCTTTAACCTCCCCCCCCCTCAGGCAACTCTTTCAATTACCCCGGAAATCTTCCCGGTTGGAACCCTCGGTATTCCCCATCGGGGCTTGGAAATGATTCACGAATACGCCTTACACAACAGGCTGGCAAAACCATCCTGTTGCCAAGGCCGAGGAACCCAAAGAGGGATAGACATAGATTCGCGTAAGCTTGAAATCTCAAGTTTGCGTTATCTATGTCTAAATTCCTCTCTAGGATTAACTCGCCCCTGAGGCGCATCGTCAATATGAGTACCATTGGTTCCAAACAAAATAATTGAAATTGTGGCCTGAGGGTTTCGCATTGAATGGTGCCCTGGATGGTACGACAGCACACATTCTCAAGCGCTGTTGGCATAGGCATACAGATTCCGCATAGGCAGAACTGTTGCCCCTGCGCGGGGGGTGAGGAAGGAGGGGGACATTCCCTCAATCTATCGCTAGTTTGTGTTTGTGGTGCGTCTCCGAGGCCAGGGTCGTCGTTTTCACGTAAAACTATTTCATTAAAACATTGAATATTATCAACCATTCATATTTTAGGCTTTGCATCTAAAATTGCATGAAAGAAACATGGAAGTTTGAAACTGATTTTAGTAGAAGTGTGTGCGTGTTAGTTAGGGTTGGTCAAAGAGCGTTTACCCTAGGTTCGGGAACCTTATTCAAACCAAGGAGGGTATAATGAAGAGGTGTAGAAGGCTAAGGTTGAGAGTTCTCGCTTTGTGCATTTTGCAGCATGCTGGCGTATCTTTCACTGCCCTCACATTGGTTGAAATACAGTAATCGGGGAATTTTAAACTTCCCCCTCTAACTTCTGTTCATTCAGCGCGCCATCGCTTTCGCCTCTCTCTTTCTCTCCAAATCGGCCACTGTCTTCCCCTCTTAAATTTACCTTTAGCTTCTCTCTCTCCAAATCGTGCGCGCGTCCAGGAAAGGCCAGACGCTTGAACCCTCTCTTAAATTTTACCGTAATTATAATTCCATAATTCCGTGTAAAATTAAAAACGAAAAGCGAGAACTCTAAAAATGCCTTGTCAAAGCCGTTAGCTTCTACTTCTCTTCTTTCTATCCTCTTCGTTTAAAGTATAGGGTCCTCGCCTGTGACGTCATTTCATTCCCCCTTTCCTGTCCCCTTGCTGTTTCCATGAGTATGTCCTTTCAACGCCATATTCACTAACCCGTAAACCGGCTTTAGACCCCTACTTCTTATCCCATTTTTTTCACGCAAAGACCGTATACATAGTCGTGTTCAGTCAGAATGTTATATAGCATAGAAAGTAGGACTACTGAAGTCCAACTGAACACAGCTATAAATGTCTATGGAAAGAGACTTGGAAAGTCTCTGTTATTAGACAGTTAGAAAATGTCTTACTTTCTCCTAAAATGGCTTCCGTTTCCGGAATCAACCTGGCCAATCTTCGGAGAAGTCTATCTTTAGTGGTGATATCTAGACCGTCGATAACATCCTACAAAAAATGTCGTTTACCTTTGAATGTAATTCAAAAAATATATATATATATATATATATATATATATATATATATATATATACGTACATCAACGGCTCTAGATATATTTTCACTAATAGACGGCCCTGCCTCGGCAGGCACTACCAAAACCGAAAATGCCCCCCTCATCGCCGGGTCTTGCGCTTGTCGCACCCTTTTTAGAGCCGGTTGCCGTCTTGCCTGGGCACCGCGACTCCTACGTTTTTTAGGAGCAGGGGTGGGCTATAAAATTTATATTTTGTCCTTTACATCATATGAAAACTAAAAAAATGGGGCTGTCATTCAAATCATGCGTGCATGCAATATTTATCCTCGGATGCTTTATAAACTTATGTTAAAATGGTCTTTAAAGAAATCTGGCCAATGAACAAAGAATGACTTAGGCTAATTTCACGCTATGCCACGCTTGATGCGGCGGTCGCAACACTAAATGTCCCGGACCGTCAAACTGGCCTTATTTTATATTAATTTCAAAAAGTCAAAACCTAACCTCCAGCTCGGGAAGTTCTTCTGAGGAAGAATCTTCCTTGGGATCCTCATCTTGAGAATTCGAATCCTCGCTTCCTCTTTCCAATTCTTCGATGAGGTCCCGAGTTGGCTCCCCTGCTCTTCCCACAATTATTTGAGGGTCTGGGGCGCGGGAGGTGCTAGGTCTTTGCTGGTTTGTGCAAACTAGCACCTTTTTGCCCACAAACCCGCAGCTACATCGATCGGTGCACTCGACACCATTTGCCCTACATGGGCACCCTAGGCGCCCATGGGCTCGAGCACACACGGACCGACACGAACAACAATTAGAAAAGGGGTCGGCTGAACCCGATTTCATTGCAATTGGGAAGTCTTCCATATTTTTGAACCTTTGTAACGTTGCCCGGATATGTACGTTACAGGTCTCTCTACGAGCGCGATTTTAAGTAGCGAATGTAGGAGATATTAAAAAGTGACTCTTCGTTTTGAGGGTAGAAATAGAACTGATATTTTATTATTCGGAACAACAGTCAACCTGTCATAAAACCATTCGGAGAGAGTTTCTTAACATCTCTCCGCCAAGTCATCAAGCCATAAATTTAGGTAGATTATCGGAAACTCCAATTAGTGCCTAATGGCATCCTAGTCCGGGAGGTCAGGGTCACGAGGACCATCCCAGCTAAGATGACAATAGGACACCCTAAAGGCATAGAGGGTTGGAGAGTATGGAGAGTATGGAGACGCGCGGCTTTTAGCGACTATACGGCGAGTGAAGTAGCCGGCCGTTACACCTTCTACTCTCAAGAACACAAGTTTTAAAATGAAATGAAATGGTAGAGTGGGAAAAAGTGAAGCGAGCAATTTTAGCACGTTGGCGTTAAAATCAAAGGGGTGATCACTTTTGGTTTCGTGCCTAATAACCAATGGATAAGGAAAAAGTAATCGTTGTAGACGCTGTACCTTTTACTACAATATAAGGATTATGCTTAACCTTTAAAGGGAGGGTGAAGTAGAAAATGAAGTGATTTTTTATCGATTCTTCTACCGATTAAAAAACCAGTCTGTATGGTGTAACATTCGGAAAATATTCCCGAGTGATTTTAAAATTAAAATTAGGTTCAGATTTTAATAATAATTTTAATTAAGGACGTCCGAGCAATCGCGTAACGCCCTGCCTTTTTGTTAACCAAATTCTCGTGTCACGCGCCATGTCTCGCGCCACGATTGTCACGTCGCGCGCAAATTTTATCAAATCTCGTGATAAATTTCATTCAACACGGAACGTGTCACGAGAATTTTGTTAACAGAAAGGCACGGCGTTACGCGATTGGTCGGACGTCCTTATTTAAAATTATCCTTAAAACCTGAGCCTAATTTTAATTTTAAAATTTTTCTGATGTATTTCCTAAATGTTTCACTATGAAGACTGGACTTATAATTTGGACAAGAATCAATAAAAAAATCACTTCATTTTCTACTTCACCCTCCCTTTTTAAGTGGCGTGCACTTGATAGCGCTAACATCCTTACATATAATACCTTTGAACACGAAATCTGATAGTGATTATCCCCTCGATATAATTATAGTCAGGCTTATCAGCTCCTCTTGTTGGTTGCCCCAAGTTTTTATTGTTGTGCTAAAAGCATTCACTTGGTTATTTTGTATACGAGAAGCTATGGGAAACCTTTTACTTTTAGAAGGACAGGATGGTTGCAATTTGGGGGGGGGGTTACAGAGTCAGGACCAATAAACTTAATGGCTCATGGGACAGACAAGGAGATTGGTTAAAGAATTTTTAGCTTTCCGATGCTTTTGAAATGAAAGCAATGTCTTTTTACTGTTTTTCTACTACAAATTTGTCATAGCGTTGGTGTTGGGTAAAGAACTGAAGAAGTACAGTCAAAACAAAACTGGAGACTTCAGTTACGGTTTTAATATCCATTAAAAGCACTCAAAACGGTGTATCCCTCCCTCTAGGCGCCTGGTAGGGGGATGACACTGAGCTAAGAGCAAAGTAGTCCATACAAGAGCGCGACCAGAGGGAGGGATACACCGTCTACACCCCCTCTACCGCTAGTCCCGTTACTAGTCTATAGCCTTAGATCGTTGTTGGGTGATGTACAACCTTAGCACATTGGAAAGCACACGGACTAATGGAAAATGATTATTGCCTTGTTTGAGAATGATAAAATAAAGGGACTAGATAAAATTCATCCCCTCTCACCTTTAGAGAAAACGATGTATAGACATGGAGACCGGGGAGTTCTCGCTAGCGAGCATATATCATTATTATTAAATTGGGCATGAAATTGTTTTTCACCATCAGCTATCAGCTTCATTTTTTGAAGCCAGCTGTTGATGTTTTCTGGGAGAGGACACAAAAAGAAACTTTCGAAGAATTGTCGGGAAAAGAACTTGTAGTAGCTGGAGATGGAAGGATGGACAGTCCAGGGCATTCCGCCATGTTTTGCACGTACACTTTGGCAGATACTGAATCAAAGAAAATCATAGCTATATCCAACAAAGACGTTCGACACGCTGAAGGGAAAAGCCCGAACATGGAGCTCCTGGCTTTCAAAGGTGCTTCCAAAGAGGTTCTGGAGCTTGGCGCCCAACACAATGTCAAAGTGCTGGAAGTCGTCACAGATGCTCATTCAGCAATTTCAGCTGAGCTAAGTTAGTTTGAAGCACGACATTAACGTTTGGCGATTTTAGAATGAATGGTATATTTATGAAAAAAAATTTATTCGCGACTATTCGTAGGGAAGGAGGATTCTTGTTTGCCAGGTGTAAAACACTCGTGGGACACGTGGCATGGTGGCAAAATAATATTAAAGAGATTGAACGAAGTAAATATGTTTCCATTTTTAAATCTCTTGTCACACCCTTTATCAAGTGAATGAAACAGAACGTGTTTCATGTAGATTGGACTCAAATCTAAAGAACATAGAGATTTATGTCACTGGGCTCCTCTACTACGTAATCATTTCTGGTGGTGCTCCAAAAATTGTCAAGGACAGGTCTTCACTATGAAGGTATTGTGCTATGATTACCTTGAATGAATCTTGAAGAACAGGTGGTCATTTGAAATCCAATTATTTATAGAGTTTGTGGTTGACTTGTCTCCACCATGTTATCAACGAGCATGAGTGGCACTTGGAGATAGGCATGTTCAATCATTGCGACCATGAACCTTTAACTGAAGAGCAGCTGGAAAAACACCCCTGGTTACAAGCCAACTCTCCCACTTTCTTAAAATTAAGAAGCGAAGTTATGAGGAAGTACCTCTTGAAAAATATGGGATACTTCACAAACTTTAGGTATGCGTGAGTACATAGAGAGATGAACTGTACCACCATTCATCACGCGCAAATCTTGTTTGTTACAGGCACACAGGCTTTCTCGAAAGTTACCACAGTCTAATTCTAATGTATGCCCCAAAAAGAATCGCTTTTGGGTATGTCTAACTTTGTTTCCATCGTAATCACATAGTAATTTTTGTCTGTGATGTAGCTACTGGGGCTACCAAATAAGGATTAAATTAGCCGCCATAGACCACAACAAGCACTGTGGAAGGCCTCGGGCTTGTAGACAAGATGGACAGCCAAAGTAAAATTTCATTAATATACTTATTATAGCCTATGTGTTTGTGAAATAAGCATAACGGTCATAAATGTGTGGATTCCAGAGATACACGTGCCTACAGTAAACGAACGAAGGCGTGGTACATTGTGCCAATATATGAGAAGAAAAAATATTCATATATTCCGGAATTAATGCGGATCATTTTCGAACAGAGGGAAAACTTCAAGGTAAAAATAAAATCTGTTCTTTTTCAGCTATAAATTTATTATGATTTCTAGGGGTCATTGAAACAAAAAGTACCACTGGATGCTGATCACCCGTTAAGGATTGCCAAAACCAGAGGAATGGTAGAAGCCCCTTCAAAGGAGGAATTAAGAGAGAAACAGATATCTCGATTTTAAATAATAACTAATAACTAAATTTCTTGGGAAATGACCGCAAAGCGACCCCCCACCACCCTAATAACTCGTAAGTCATAGGAAGGGAAATTTGCTGTCATCGTGCACTGTCAGTCCTTGAAGGGAAATGAAATCACTTTTCTAATGTCAAAAATAAACTTCAGCAATCCACGAAATAAGAGGTTTCGACAGTTGGAATGCTGAGGAATCAACGCTTAATAGGCTTGGGATCCTAGACATAAGAGACCCAACAAAGGCTTGGGATCCTAGACATAAGAGACCCAACAAAGGCTTGGGATCCTAGACATAAGACACCTGAAAAATCCATCACCACCCTCTTCTTTGGACCAACGTTAGTCGTCCTCATCACCAACGGGTAGGTAAGATGGTGCCTGCATGACACAATCACTGCTATTTAGTATCAGCTCTGGCTTGATATTGATGGCCTGAAACTGACGAAACAGTTTGTTGATGGTCCTTGCAGGTCTTGAGCTTGGGACCTTGTAATGGATGCAGCGAGATGGCGTCATTTGGCATTAGTGACCTTTCATCCCGCATATACCCGCTTAGTCGGTAAACGTTAGGGGCGGCATGGTTTGGGCTGACTTGGCGGTATACCGGTGTCTCCTTGGTCACTTAGATGGACAACACATCCCCATACGATAAAGGACTTCAACCGTTGAAATAAAAGAGAACCAAAGCACGTAACGTATTATTACTTATTAGACTCTAAACTTGGCCTTAATACATCAGTTCATATTTCTTGTTTTATAACCTTCATACTTTATGACATCGGAGGAGAGGTTCCTCAGTATCACCACCATGAAGGGGCCGGATACCTTCCCGCAATTGGAAGCGCCTGAGGAGTTACCCACATCGGAGGCATCAGCGCGGAAGGACCTGCATACCAATGTACCGTTACCATATCTAGATGAGGAATGTACCGAACGCCCTGGAAGCGGAGTCAACGAAGGAAACATGATGCGCCAGTGTCGAACGAGAAGCCTAAACTCCTGTGCCACAAGCAACCAAGAAAGTCGTTTTGTATATCAAGCGATACAGGCTCGAGAAGAGACGCTGTAAAGGAGTTTTCCTCCGCGGTCTAACCCGGTTTCTCCTTTCCATTAGTTAGTATGCTGTGGCATAGGGGCTAGCCACCACCCCTCTATGCAATGTAAAGGGACCCACCTGTAAACTAGCCACAGGCTTAGTGTAGAAATCCCTTCATAGACAAAGCCTAGTTATTATTATTAGTCCATCTATATCTATATAAATCAAAGTCCTGACAGACTGATAATCAACGCCCAGCCCAAACCGCTTGCCCTAGAAAGCTGAAACTTTGCAGGAACGTTACTTAAAAGCAGTAGGCGCGTACTAAGAAAGATTTTTTCCAATTTGCCGCCATCTTAAAAAATGGCGCCCACAAATGTAAAAACTTCTCCATGCAACAAAGCCCGCGCGTTTCAACCGATTTCACAAATATTTAGTACACTAGCAACCTATAGACGGGCTGAATGGTTTTTCGGGTTCGATTTGTTGCCATCTTTCTAAATGGCGGCCAAAAACTTAAAAACCCTTCTTTATGGAATAATGACCGCGTGAACAGTAATAAAAAATGTCCCGACGGGCTAGCGGGCAACGCTGAGTGCCTTTGCTCCTACGGTGCTACAAAAATATTATTTATCTGTTAAATCTAACCATTCTTTGTATCATTTTGATGGAAGTTCTTATTACACGCGAGCGACGCCGCCAGTAACAGCTAGTCAGAACATATATATCAACCAATTTTTAAATTTAAATTAAATACAAAATTTTACTTCCTAATTTATACCTACTACTATTTTGTTGAATAATTATATATTTGTTATGCCTAATAGGATTATCGATTGTAACATTTTATATTTCTGTATAATTATCATATTTGAATGTGTTTGGGGAACAAGTAACGGACGCCGCCACGAGGCGTCGTTTTCCGTTTGTGACCTTTGATCCCCAATATACGCGCTTAGTCACTTTTCATTTAGGTGCGGCATGGTTTGGGCTTAGTTGGCGGTATACGGGTGTCTCTCACTTAGATGGAAAACTGTTGGAATAAAAGAACTAAATGACGTAACGTATTATTTATTTCTTAATTAATGGACTCTATAGTAGTAAGATGTTTTCTCTGGCCCGCTAACTAGCTTTAATGTACGGATTGTACGATTTGGTCTGTTACAGCCTTACTCGGCTCAGCAGATGTGATATTAGGCTTAATAGACACCTGCATTAGATACTGATTCTTTCTCTCCTCTTTGCTGCAGCTACAGTGAGGGTGCACAATATGCATTTGGCATCAGTGGTGGGACGTGACTCCTCCCACAATAATAATGACTATAATTAAAGGGTTCCACATCCACAAGTCGCTTGGTACGGATGAAATGACACTACCTAGCTTAAACTGCACTAGGTGAAAGTAGCGCCATTGTCGCGGAGCAAGATTTTTCCAGTGGAAAGTATATAAAAGGAATGGCCGACTGACTTGTGCAAAGTGGTAGTCTAGTGCACATATCAAAATATATTTCCACTGCATATTTTGAGTTTCTATTTTAGAATCAGATACCGCGGTGAACTTCTTGCAAGGTTTTATAATAATAATAATAATAAAGGCTTTTTATTGGAACAAGCATTAAGGTGGAGTCCTTATTTACAATGATGTCCAGAGTTAATTTAATAAATAAAAGTAATAGATAATAACTTAGATTAAAAGTATAGAGCCTGTTTACAGATAATTGCAGCCTCATTGGTCAAAGTAGTAGTTGTAGTCCGTGGTATTTATATTTGCGACTTCCGTCGCGGAGGAGTATTTTCGAGTATTGGATATAAATGTATGTATATTTTTGAAAGTAATTGGTTTATTTGTTCACTTTGTTTATATATTGGAAACACTAAGTTGTCCCTTTGATTACGTGTGGCAGAATTGGGCTCAAACATGTTTATTTGCTATTACAATTATGAAACTAAATTAGTCAAACGCAAAGGTTAATCTATTTCTTTTCAACGTCAATAAAGGATCAATGTATTGTATTTGTGGTTTATCATTATAATAAGCACATAGTAAGACCAAGTGTAAGTCACTGAACTAAATTAAATACTTACTAAAATAGGACGAATGCATTTCAATATCGTGGCTATGTAGGATCACATCCGCAAACCAAAATTTTGGAATAAAAAGAGTATAAAACAAGCGTTCAATATAAAACTATTTTATTTTTTTCCCGAGTGACCGAACATTCTCAAATATAATAAGTAAATCTTACACCTTCATTTCAGTTTAGACCATCTAAATAATCAAAAACAAACCACCCTTTCACAGCATGAAGTTAGAATAATAAACAGCCCGCGCCTTCAAACCGTCGTCTGCTCTAAGTCTAAACTGTTAAATGGCAACTTATGTCCAGCACTGGTAGAAAAAAAAGGTCTGATCATAAACCAACCTTAAAAATTAAAGGTGGCAGCACATTCTTGGATTTTTTTGAAGCTGTGCGGACAAGTACAACTCTAGGGGCGAATCGTGAGCAGATTTCCGCTTTAAGCGGATAGCGGCTTCAATGAGGGTAAATGAGTGGATTTTGAAATTTTCAAAATTTTTTTTAACCAACTTGCGGCGGCCAAATAATTTTTTAACTATTTTTTTCGGACTCCCCACAGTCTAATTAACTAGAAACCATTGTTAGTTGGGTGGGTCACGTAAAGTGCAATCCTACCAAACAGGTTTCAGTTCTTTGATGCATCTATCTTAGAATGGCCAAATGGGTCAGAGAAATGAAAATCGTTAAGTTAATTAGAAATCACGAACTCTTCAAAAAACACGTCATGATGTACATTCCCTCGCTAATCACGTCGTGATGTACATTCCCTCACTAATCCCGTCGTGATGTACATTCCCTCGCTAATCACGTCGTGATGTACATTCCCTCACTAATCCCGTCGTGATGTACATTCCCTCACTAATCCCGTCGTGATGTACATTCCCTCACTAATCACGTCGTGATGTACATTCCCTCACTAATCACGTCGTGATGTACATTCCCTCACTAATCCCGTCGTGATGTACATTCCCTCGCTAATCACGTCGTGATGTACATTCCCTCACTAATCCCGTCGTGATGTACATTCCCTCGCTAATCACGTCGTGATGTACATTCCCTCACTAATCCCGTCGTGATGTACATTCCCTCACTAATCCCGTCGTGATGTACATTCCCTCGCTAATCACGTCGTGATGTACATTCCCTCACTAATCACGTCGTGATGTACATTCCCTCACTAATCACGTCGTGATGTACATTCCCTCGCTAATCACGTCGTGATTTACATTCCCTCGCTAATCACGTCGTGATGTACATTCCATCACTAATCACGTCGTGATGTACATTCCCTCACTAATCACGTCGTGATGTACATTCCCTCACTAATCACGTCGTGATGTACATTCCCTCGCTAATCACGTCGTGATGTACATTCCCTCACTAATCCCGTCGTGATGTACATTCCCTCACTAATCCCGTCGTGATGTACATTCCCTCGCTAATCACGTCGTGATGTACATTCCCTCACTAATCCCGTCGTGATGTACATTCCCTCACTAATCCCGTCGTGATGTACATTCCCTCACTAATCCCGTCGTGATGTACATTCCCTCACTAATCACGTCGTGATGTACATTCCCTCACTAATCCCGTCGTGATGTACATTCCCTCACTAATCCCGTCGTGATGTACATTCCCTCACTAATCCCGTCGTGATGTACATTCCCTCACTAATCACGTCGTGATGTACATTCCCTCGCTAATCACGTCGTGATGTACATTCCCTCACTAATCCCGTCGTGATGTACATTCCCTCACTAATCACGTCGTGATGTACATTCCCTCACTAATCACGTCGTGATGTACATTCCCTCACTAATCCCGTCGTGATGTACATTCCCTCGCTAATCACGTCGTGATGTACATTCCCTCACTAATCCCGTCGTGATGTACATTCCCTCGCTAATCACGTCGTGATGTACATTCCCTCACTAATCCCGTCGTGATGTACATTCCCTCACTAATCCCGTCGTGATGTACATTCCCTCGCTAATCACGTCGTGATGTACATTCCCTCACTAATCACGTCGTGATGTACATTCCCTCACTAATCCCGTCGTGATGTACATTCCCTCACTAATCCCGTCGTGATGTACATTCCCTCACTAATCACGTCGTGATGTACATTCCCTCACTAATCACGTCGTGATGTACATTCCCTCACTAATCCCGTCGTGATGTACATTCCCTCGCTAATCACGTCGTGATGTACATTCCCTCACTAATCCCGTCGTGATGTACATTCCCTCGCTAATCTTGTCGTGATGTACATTCCCTCGCTAATCACGTCGTGATGTACATTCCCTCACTAATCCCGTCGTGATGTACATTCCCTCACTAATCCCGTCGTGATGTACATTCCCTCACTAATCCCGTCGTGATGTACATTCCCTCGCTAATCACGTCGTGATGTACATTCCCTCACTAATCACGTCGTGATGTACATTCCCTCACTAATCACGTCGTGATGTACATTCCCTCGCTAATCACGTCGTGATTTACATTCCCTCGCTAATCACGTCGTGATTTACATTCCATCACTAATCACGTCGTGATGTACATTCCCTCACTAATCACGTCGTGATTTACATTCCCTCGCTAATCACGTCGTGATGTACATTCCATCACTAATCACGTCGTGATGTACATTCCCTCACTAATCACGTCGTGATGTACATTCCCTCACTAATCACGTCGTGATGTACATTCCCTCGCTAATCACGTCGTGATGTACATTCCCTCACTAATCCCGTCGTGATGTACATTCCCTCACTAATCCCGTCGTGATGTACATTCCCTCGCTAATCACGTCGTGATGTACATTCCCTCACTAATCCCGTCGTGATGTACATTCCCTCACTAATCCCGTCGTGATGTACATTCCCTCGCTAATCACGTCGTGATGTACATTCCCTCACTAATCCCGTCGTGATGTACATTCCCTCACTAATCACGTCGTGATGTACATTCCCTCACTAATCCCGTCGTGATGTACATTCCCTCACTAATCCCGTCGTGATGTACATTCCCTCACTAATCCCGTCGTGATGTACATTCCCTCACTAATCACGTCGTGATGTACATTCCCTCGCTAATCACGTCGTGATGTACATTCCCTCACTAATCCCGTCGTGATGTACATTCCCTCACTAATCACGTCGTGATGTACATTCCCTCACTAATCACGTCGTGATGTACATTCCCTCTCTAATCCCGTCGTGATGTACATTTCCTCGCTAATCACGTCGTGATGTACATTCCCTCACTAATCCCGTCGTGATGTACATTCCCTCGCTAATCACGTCGTGATGTACATTCCCTCGCTAATCACGTCGTGATGTACATTCCCTCACTAATCCCGTCGTGATGTACATTCCCTCGCTAATCCCGTCGTGATGTACATTCCCTCGCTAATCCCGTCGTGATGTACATTCCCTCGCTAATCACGTCGTGATGTACATTCCCTCGCTAATCACGTCGTGATGTACATTCCCTCACTAATCCCGTCGTGATGTACATTCCCTCACTAATCCCGTCGTGATGTACATTCCCTCGCTAATCACGTCGTGATGTACATTCCCTCACTAATCCCGTCGTGATGTACATTCCCTCACTAATCCCGTCGTGATGTACATTCCCTCGCTAATCACGTCGTGATGTACATTCCCTCACTAATCCCGTCGTGATGTACATTCCCTCACTAATCACGTCGTGATGTACATTCCCTCACTAATCCCGTCGTGATGTACATTCCCTCACTAATCCCGTCGTGATGTACATTCCCTCACTAATCCCGTCGTGATGTACATTCCCTCACTAATCACGTCGTGATGTACATTCCCTCGCTAATCACGTCGTGATGTACATTCCCTCACTAATCCCGTCGTGATGTACATTCCCTCACTAATCACGTCGTGATGTACATTCCCTCACTAATCCCGTCGTGATGTACATTCCCTCGCTAATCCCGTCGTGATGTACATTCCCTCGCTAATCACGTCGTGATGTACATTCCCTCGCTAATCACGTCGTGATGTACATTCCCTCACTAATCCCGTCGTGATGTACATTCCCTCACTAATCCCGTCGTGATGTACATTCCCTCGCTAATCACGTCGTGATGTACATTCCCTCACTAATCCCGTCGTGATGTACATTCCCTCACTAATCCCGTCGTGATGTACATTCCCTCGCTAATCACGTCGTGATGTACATTCCCTCACTAATCCCGTCGTGATGTACATTCCCTCACTAATCACGTCGTGATGTACATTCCCTCACTAATCCCGTCGTGATGTACATTCCCTCACTAATCCCGTCGTGATGTACATTCCCTCACTAATCCCGTCGTGATGTACATTCCCTCACTAATCACGTCGTGATGTACATTCCCTCGCTAATCACGTCGTGATGTACATTCCCTCACTAATCCCGTCGTGATGTACATTCCCTCACTAATCACGTCGTGATGTACATTCCCTCACTAATCACGTCGTGATGTACATTCCCTCTCTAATCCCGTCGTGATGTACATTCCCTCGCTAATCACGTCGTGATGTACATTCCCTCACTAATCCCGTCGTGATGTACATTCCCTCGCTAATCACGTCGTGATGTACATTCCCTCGCTAATCACGTCGTGATGTACATTCCCTCACTAATCCCGTCGTGATGTACATTCCCTCACTAATCACGTCGTGATGTACATTCCCTCACTAATCACGTCGTGATGTACATTCCCTCACTAATCCCGTCGTGATGTACATTCCCTCGCTAATCACGTCGTGATGTACATTCCCTCACTAATCCCGTCGTGATGTACATTCCCTCACTAATCACGTCGTGATGTACATTCCCTCGCTAATCACGTCGTGATGTACATTCCCTCGCTAATCACGTCGTGATGTACATTCCCTCACTAATCCCGTCGTGATGTACATTCCCTCACTAATCACGTCGTGATGTACATTCCCTCACTAATCACGTCGTGATGTACATTCCCTCACTAATCACGTCGTGATGTACATTCCCTCACTAATCACGTCGTGATGTACATTCCCTCACTAATCACGTCGTGATGTACATTCCCTCACTAATCCCGTCGTGATGTACATTCCCTCGCTAATCACGTCGTGATGTACATTCCCTCACTAATCCCGTCGTGATGTACATTCCCTCGCTAATCACGTCGTGATGTACATTCCCTCACTAGTCCCGTCGTGATGTACATTCCCTCGCTAATCACGTCGTGATGTACATTCCCTCACTAATCGCGTCGTGATGTACATTCCCTCAATAATCGCGTCGTGATGTACATTCCCTCAATAATCGCGTCGTGATGTACATTCCCTCACTAATCGCGTCGTGATGTACATTCCCTCACTAATCGCGTCGTGATGTACATTCCCTCGCTAATCACGTCGTGATGTACATTCCCTCGCTAATCACGTCGTGATGTACATTCCCTCGCTAATCACGTCGTGATGTACATTCCCTCGCTAATCACGTCGTGATGTACATTCCCTCGCTAATCACGTCGTGATGTACATTCCCTCACTAATCACGTCGTGATGTACATTCCCTCGCTAATCACGTCGTGATGTACATTCCCTCACTAATCACGTCGTGATGTACATTCCCTCACTAATCACGTCGTGATGTACATTCCCTCACTAATCCCGTCGTGATGTACATTCCCTCACTAATCCCGTCGTGATGTACATTCCCTCACTAATCCCGTCGTGATGTACATTCCCTCACTAATCACGTCGTGATGTACATTCCCTCACTAATCAGGTCGTGATGTACATTCCCTCACTAATCACGTCGTGATGTACATTCCCTCACTAATCACGTCGTGATGTACATTCCCTCACTAATCACGTCGTGATGTACATTCCCTCACTAATCACGTCGTGATGTACATTCCCTCACTAATCACGTCGTGATGTACATTCCCTCACTAATCACGTCGTGATGTACATTCCCTCGCTAATCACGTCGTGATGTACATTCCCTCGCTAATCACGTCGTGATGTACATTCCCTCGCTAATCACGTCGTGATGTACATTCCCTCACTAATCACGTAGTGATGTACATTCCCTCACTAATCACGTCGTGATGTACATTCCCTCACTAATCACGTCGTGATGTACATTCCCTCACTAATCACGTCGTGATGTACATTCCCTCACTAATCCCGTCGTGATGTACATTCCCTCACTAATCACGTCGTGATGTACATTCCCTCACTAATCCCGTCGTGATGTACATTCCCTCACTAATCCCGTCGTGATGTACATTCCCTCACTAATCACGTCGTGATGTACATTCCCTCACTAATCACGTCGTGATGTACATTCCCTCACTAATCACGTCGTGATGTACATTCCCTCACTAATCACGTCGTGATGTACATTCCCTCACTAATCACGTCGTGATGTACATTCCCTCACTAATCCCGTCGTGATGTACATTCCCTCGCTAATCACGTCGTGATGTACATTCCCTCACTAATCCCGTCGTGATGTACATTCCCTCGCTAATCACGTCGTGATGTACATTCCCTCACTAGTCCCGTCGTGATGTACATTCCCTCGCTAATCACGTCGTGATGTACATTCCCTCACTAATCGCGTCGTGATGTACATTCCCTCAATAATCGCGTCGTGATGTACATTCCCTCAATAATCGCGTCGTGATGTACATTCCCTCACTAATCGCGTCGTGATGTACATTCCCTCACTAATCGCGTCGTGATGTACATTCCCTCGCTAATCACGTCGTGATGTACATTCCCTCGCTAATCACGTCGTGATGTACATTCCCTCGCTAATCACGTCGTGATGTACATTCCCTCGCTAATCACGTCGTGATGTACATTCCCTCGCTAATCACGTCGTGATGTACATTCCCTCACTAATCACGTCGTGATGTACATTCCCTCGCTAATCACGTCGTGATGTACATTCCCTCACTAATCCCGTCGTGATGTACATTCCCTCACTAATCCCGTCGTGATGTACATTCCCTCACTAATCCCGTCGTGATGTACATTCCCTCACTAATCCCGTCATGATGTACATTCCCTCACTAATCACGTCGTGATGTACATTCCCTCACTAATCAGGTCGTGATGTACATTCCCTCACTAATCACGTCGTGATGTACATTCCCTCACTAATCACGTCGTGATGTACATTCCCTCACTAATCACGTCGTGATGTACATTCCCTCACTAATCACGTCGTGATGTACATTCCCTCACTAATCACGTCGTGATGTACATTCCCTCACTAATCACGTCGTGATGTACATTCCCTCGCTAATCACGTCGTGATGTACATTCCCTCGCTAATCACGTCGTGATGTACATTCCCTCGCTAATCACGTCGTGATGTACATTCCCTCACTAATCACGTAGTGATGTACATTCCCTCACTAATCACGTCGTGATGTACATTCCCTCACTAATCACGTCGTGATGTACATTCCCTCACTAATCACGTCGTGATGTACATTCCCTCACTAATCACGTCGTGATGTACATTCCCTCGCTAATCACGTCGTGATGTACATTCCCTCACTAATCACGTCGTGATGTACATTCCCTCGCTAATCACGTCGTGATGTACATTCCCTCACTAATCCCGTCGTGATGTACATTCCCTCACTAATCACGTCGTGATGTACATTCCCTCACTAATCCCGTCGTGATGTACATTCCCTCACTAATCCCGTCGTGATGTACATTCCCTCACTAATCACGTCGTGATGTACATTCCCTCACTAATCAGGTCGTGATGTACATTCCCTCACTAATCACGTCGTGATGTACATTCCCTCGCTAATCACGTCGTGATGTACATTCCCTCGCTAATCACGTCGTGATGTACATTCCCTCACTAATCACGTCGTGATGTACATTCCCTCGCTAATCACGTCGTGATGTACATTCCCTCACTAATCACGTCGTGATGTACATTCCCTCACTAATCACGTCGTGATGTACATTCCCTCACTAATCCCGTCGTGATGTACATTCCCTCACTAATCCCGTCGTGATGTACATTCCCTCACTAATCCCGTCGTGATGTACATTCCCTCACTAATCACGTCGTGATGTACATTCCCTCACTAATCAGGTCGTGATGTACATTCCCTCACTAATCACGTCGTGATGTACATTCCCTCACTAATCACGTCGTGATGTACATTCCCTCACTAATCACGTCGTGATGTACATTCCCTCACTAATCACGTCGTGATGTACATTCCCTCACTAATCACGTCGTGATGTACATTCCCTCACTAATCACGTCGTGATGTACATTCCCTCGCTAATCACGTCGTGATGTACATTCCCTCGCTAATCACGTCGTGATGTACATTCCCTCGCTAATCACGTCGTGATGTACATTCCCTCACTAATCACGTAGTGATGTACATTCCCTCACTAATCACGTCGTGATGTACATTCCCTCACTAATCACGTCGTGATGTACATTCCCTCACTAATCACGTCGTGATGTACATTCCCTCACTAATCCCGTCGTGATGTACATTCCCTCACTAATCACGTCGTGATGTACATTCCCTCACTAATCCCGTCGTGATGTACATTCCCTCACTAATCCCGTCGTGATGTACATTCCCTCACTAATCACGTCGTGATGTACATTCCCTCACTAATCACGTCGTGATGTACATTCCCTCACTAATCACGTCGTGATGTACATTCCCTCACTAATCACGTCGTGATGTACATTCCCTCACTAATCACGTCGTGATGTACATTCCCTCACTAATCCCGTCGTGATGTACATTCCCTCGCTAATCACGTCGTGATGTACATTCCCTCACTAATCCCGTCGTGATGTACATTCCCTCGCTAATCACGTCGTGATGTACATTCCCTCACTAGTCCCGTCGTGATGTACATTCCCTCGCTAATCACGTCGTGATGTACATTCCCTCACTAATCGCGTCGTGATGTACATTCCCTCAATAATCGCGTCGTGATGTACATTCCCTCAATAATCGCGTCGTGATGTACATTCCCTCACTAATCGCGTCGTGATGTACATTCCCTCACTAATCGCGTCGTGATGTACATTCCCTCGCTAATCACGTCGTGATGTACATTCCCTCGCTAATCACGTCGTGATGTACATTCCCTCGCTAATCACGTCGTGATGTACATTCCCTCGCTAATCACGTCGTGATGTACATTCCCTCGCTAATCACGTCGTGATGTACATTCCCTCACTAATCACGTCGTGATGTACATTCCCTCGCTAATCACGTCGTGATGTACATTCCCTCACTAATCCCGTCGTGATGTACATTCCCTCACTAATCCCGTCGTGATGTACATTCCCTCACTAATCCCGTCGTGATGTACATTCCCTCACTAATCCCGTCGTGATGTACATTCCCTCACTAATCACGTCGTGATGTACATTCCCTCACTAATCAGGTCGTGATGTACATTCCCTCACTAATCACGTCGTGATGTACATTCCCTCACTAATCACGTCGTGATGTACATTCCCTCACTAATCACGTCGTGATGTACATTCCCTCACTAATCACGTCGTGATGTACATTCCCTCACTAATCACGTCGTGATGTACATTCCCTCACTAATCACGTCGTGATGTACATTCCCTCGCTAATCACGTCGTGATGTACATTCCCTCGCTAATCACGTCGTGATGTACATTCCCTCGCTAATCACGTCGTGATGTACATTCCCTCGCTAATCACGTCGTGATGTACATTCCCTCACTAATCACGTCGTGATGTACATTCCCTCGCTAATCACGTCGTGATGTACATTCCCTCACTAATCCCGTCGTGATGTACATTCCCTCACTAATCCCGTCGTGATGTACATTCCCTCACTAATCCCGTCGTGATGTACATTCCCTCACTAATCCCGTCATGATGTACATTCCCTCACTAATCACGTCGTGATGTACATTCCCTCACTAATCAGGTCGTGATGTACATTCCCTCACTAATCACGTCGTGATGTACATTCCCTCACTAATCACGTCGTGATGTACATTCCCTCACTAATCACGTCGTGATGTACATTCCCTCACTAATCACGTCGTGATGTACATTCCCTCACTAATCACGTCGTGATGTACATTCCCTCACTAATCACGTCGTGATGTACATTCCCTCGCTAATCACGTCGTGATGTACATTCCCTCGCTAATCACGTCGTGATGTACATTCCCTCGCTAATCACGTCGTGATGTACATTCCCTCACTAATCACGTAGTGATGTACATTCCCTCACTAATCACGTCGTGATGTACATTCCCTCACTAATCACGTCGTGATGTACATTCCCTCACTAATCACGTCGTGATGTACATTCCCTCACTAATCACGTCGTGATGTACATTCCCTCGCTAATCACGTCGTGATGTACATTCCCTCACTAATCACGTCGTGATGTACATTCCCTCGCTAATCACGTCGTGATGTACATTCCCTCACTAATCCCGTCGTGATGTACATTCCCTCACTAATCACGTCGTGATGTACATTCCCTCACTAATCCCGTCGTGATGTACATTCCCTCACTAATCCCGTCGTGATGTACATTCCCTCACTAATCACGTCGTGATGTACATTCCCTCACTAATCAGGTCGTGATGTACATTCCCTCACTAATCACGTCGTGATGTACATTCCCTCGCTAATCACGTCGTGATGTACATTCCCTCGCTAATCACGTCGTGATGTACATTCCCTCACTAATCACGTCGTGATGTACATTCCCTCGCTAATCACGTCGTGATGTACATTCCCTCACTAATCACGTCGTGATGTACATTCCCTCACTAATCACGTCGTGATGTACATTCCCTCACTAATCCCGTCGTGATGTACATTCCCTCACTAATCCCGTCGTGATGTACATTCCCTCACTAATCCCGTCGTGATGTACATTCCCTCACTAATCACGTCGTGATGTACATTCCCTCACTAATCAGGTCGTGATGTACATTCCCTCACTAATCACGTCGTGATGTACATTCCCTCACTAATCACGTCGTGATGTACATTCCCTCACTAATCACGTCGTGATGTACATTCCCTCACTAATCACGTCGTGATGTACATTCCCTCACTAATCACGTCGTGATGTACATTCCCTCACTAATCACGTCGTGATGTACATTCCCTCGCTAATCACGTCGTGATGTACATTCCCTCGCTAATCACGTCGTGATGTACATTCCCTCGCTAATCACGTCGTGATGTACATTCCCTCACTAATCACGTAGTGATGTACATTCCCTCACTAATCACGTCGTGATGTACATTCCCTCACTAATCACGTCGTGATGTACATTCCCTCACTAATCACGTCGTGATGTACATTCCCTCACTAATCCCGTCGTGATGTACATTCCCTCACTAATCACGTCGTGATGTACATTCCCTCACTAATCCCGTCGTGATGTACATTCCCTCACTAATCCCGTCGTGATGTACATTCCCTCACTAATCACGTCGTGATGTACATTCCCTCACTAATCACGTCGTGATGTACATTCCCTCACTAATCACGTCGTGATGTACATTCCCTCACTAATCACGTCGTGATGTACATTCCCTCACTAATCACGTCGTGATGTACATTCCCTCACTAATCCCGTCGTGATGTACATTCCCTCGCTAATCACGTCGTGATGTACATTCCCTCACTAATCCCGTCGTGATGTACATTCCCTCGCTAATCACGTCGTGATGTACATTCCCTCACTAGTCCCGTCGTGATGTACATTCCCTCGCTAATCACGTCGTGATGTACATTCCCTCACTAATCGCGTCGTGATGTACATTCCCTCAATAATCGCGTCGTGATGTACATTCCCTCAATAATCGCGTCGTGATGTACATTCCCTCACTAATCGCGTCGTGATGTACATTCCCTCACTAATCGCGTCGTGATGTACATTCCCTCGCTAATCACGTCGTGATGTACATTCCCTCGCTAATCACGTCGTGATGTACATTCCCTCGCTAATCACGTCGTGATGTACATTCCCTCGCTAATCACGTCGTGATGTACATTCCCTCGCTAATCACGTCGTGATGTACATTCCCTCACTAATCACGTCGTGATGTACATTCCCTCGCTAATCACGTCGTGATGTACATTCCCTCACTAATCCCGTCGTGATGTACATTCCCTCACTAATCCCGTCGTGATGTACATTCCCTCACTAATCCCGTCGTGATGTACATTCCCTCACTAATCCCGTCGTGATGTACATTCCCTCACTAATCACGTCGTGATGTACATTCCCTCACTAATCAGGTCGTGATGTACATTCCCTCACTAATCACGTCGTGATGTACATTCCCTCACTAATCACGTCGTGATGTACATTCCCTCACTAATCACGTCGTGATGTACATTCCCTCACTAATCACGTCGTGATGTACATTCCCTCACTAATCACGTCGTGATGTACATTCCCTCACTAATCACGTCGTGATGTACATTCCCTCGCTAATCACGTCGTGATGTACATTCCCTCGCTAATCACGTCGTGATGTACATTCCCTCGCTAATCACGTCGTGATGTACATTCCCTCACTAATCACGTAGTGATGTACATTCCCTCACTAATCACGTCGTGATGTACATTCCCTCACTAATCACGTCGTGATGTACATTCCCTCACTAATCACGTCGTGATGTACATTCCCTCACTAATCACGTCGTGATGTACATTCCCTCGCTAATCACGTCGTGATGTACATTCCCTCACTAATCACGTCGTGATGTACATTCCCTCGCTAATCACGTCGTGATGTACATTCCCTCACTAATCCCGTCGTGATGTACATTCCCTCACTAATCACGTCGTGATGTACATTCCCTCACTAATCCCGTCGTGATGTACATTCCCTCACTAATCCCGTCGTGATGTACATTCCCTCACTAATCACGTCGTGATGTACATTCCCTCACTAATCAGGTCGTGATGTACATTCCCTCACTAATCACGTCGTGATGTACATTCCCTCGCTAATCACGTCGTGATGTACATTCCCTCGCTAATCACGTCGTGATGTACATTCCCTCGCTAATCACGTCGTGATGTACATTCCCTCACTAATCACGTAGTGATGTACATTCCCTCACTAATCACGTCGTGATGTACATTCCCTCACTAATCACGTCGTGATGTACATTCCCTCACTAATCACGTCGTGATGTACATTCCCTCACTAATCACGTCGTGATGTACATTCCCTCACTAATCACGTCGTGATGTACATTCCCTCGCTAATCACGTCGTGATGTACATTCCCTCGCTAATCACGTCGTGATGTACATTCCCTCGCTAATCACGTCGTGATGTACATTCCCTCACTAATCACGTAGTGATGTACATTCCCTCACTAATCACGTCGTGATGTACATTCCCTCACTAATCACGTCGTGATGTACATTCCCTCGCTAATCACGTCGTGATGTACATTCCCTCGCTAATCACGTCGTGATGTACATTCCCTCACTAATCACGTCGTGATGTACATTCCCTCACTAATCACGTCGTGATGTACATTCCCTCACTAATCACGTCGTGATGTACATTCCCTCACTAATCACGTCGTGATGTACATTCCCTCACTAATCACGTCGTGATGTACATTCCCTCACTAATCACGTCGTGATGTACATTCCCTCACTAATCACGTCGTGATGTACATTCCCTCACTAATCACGTCGTGAGGTACATTCCCTCACTAATCACGTCGTGAGGTACATTCCCTCACTAATCACGTCGTGAGGTACATTCCCTCACTAATCGCGTCGTGAGGTACATTCCCTCACTAATCACGTCGTGACGTTCATTCCCTCACTAATCACGTCGTGACGTTCATTCCCTCACTAATCACGTCGTGATGGACATTCCCTCACTAATCGCGTCGTGATGTACATTCCCTCACTAATCGCGTCGTGATGTACATTGCCTCATTAATCACAGTTCAACGACATTTTATGAGTGTTAAATATAAAAAAAATATTTTATTAAAATTTAATATTAGACACTAATCAGGAGATCTGATTAGTTTTAACATGTATTAATTCAGTCGGAATTTGTAACAATGCTCTTCCACTAATCAAACCTTTGTTTGTCTGGCGGCACTGTGAACTCTTATTAGTTTAAAATATCAACATTTTTCTCCATTCCTTAGCTTGTTTTTCAAAAAATGTTTCATGTTTCAATGTTTAATTTTAGGAAAGAAATGTGTCGACACAAACTGTCTTTACGCAACGCCTATATGAATTTGGTCGATTCTCAAAGAGTTGTTCTCGGAGAGGTATTTGAGCAAATATTGTTCTACCGCGTGAAATTAATAAAAACTGCTGTTTGTTCTAGGAAATGGATGAGAATGATTGTTTCTTAAGCAAAGATGATAAAATGAAGAAACTGAGGAACAAGGTACTATTTGACAAATCGAGAAAACTTCCCAAATATAGTTCCCATAGAAAAAACATTACAAGGAAATCTAACATAAAACATGCTTGAGCGAAAGCGCCCAGTTTTCCTGTCCCCTATGAAGGTTTTATGAGATTCAAAATAACATTGTCTACCCCCATTAAATGGCTGATGAACATTGAACTTTTGTAAATGTCCTGCCAACGAAAAATTTCACTCTCATTGGTTAGAAGTTTAGAGGATAAAGCTCCCTTGTTTTAAGCATCATTGAAAATGAGGTTTATCAATGTTCTTTAAACGACATTGGTTTCCCCTCTCTCTTGTTTGTCCTTAATGTCCCATGGAAATCAGCTTTTGTAATGGAATCTTAATTCAATTTTTAAGTTTGACGTTTTTATTTCAAACGTGAGGAAAGAGAGAATGGAAAATGAATTAACTATTAATGAACAACGAGATAAAATTGACAGGCTCAATAAGGTCAGAGAAGAATTGAAAAACAAAGTCAAAGATCTCAAGGTACGCGACATTGTTCATTTGATGAACACGCAATTTGATGATATTAGCAATATTCATTAATCATTGTTAATTGTTTCAAAAAATTAGGGGGGAAATGGAGAAATTGAAAAGGTTAACAATGTATCAGTGAAAGTTGAACCAGTTGATTATGATTCGGAGCCAAAAGTTGAACCAGTTGATAATGATTCAGAACCACCAGAAAGCCAAGCATTATCCCTACCAGTTGCGGAACAGCAACAACCTCAACCTCAAAATGAAAGGTTTGCAAGTGAAAAAAAGGTGTATTTTATTGTTTTATTTTATCATAATTTTAATTGTATAGCTCGGAAGGAGTCCCTACTGAGGACCAGAACCACAACCAGCCTGGTGTGTAAATTTTTATTTTAGTAGGAATATTGTAAGACTCCCCAAGTCACTTGCTGTGTTCACAATAATTTGAACCCCCACGGATAAACTACAACTAAAGACCCGACGAGTTTTACGGCAATTTCTGAAAGCCTTATTAGTCAGTGGTGATGGTATGAAGTTGGGCAAACACATTGTGGAACCCTTAAAGAATGTGCATTATACGTAATTTATATGTAATGAAATGCTTTGCATAATTTGTTGGCTTAACATACAAGAATGAAATTCATTCGACCCCTGTTGGCGAAAGTAGTGAATGTGATTTTATTTCTGAACTCTACTGCTGATGCCAATCACAAAGATCAAGACATCGGCCCAAATAGCAACTAGTTCAAATTTCCCAACAGTCTTTTGAGGATCGACAGAGCATGCTGGGAAATAACTTATGATAACCTGATTGAGCTAAGATGGCACAGAGAAAGGCTTTAAAATATTATAATGGCAAAAGCAATAAAGCCAGAGCTTGAACGCCCCAATTATTATCGTTTATGATCAGATTAGAATTTTTATATGATAAGTGAAACAAATGTAGGCTTTACTTACAGCGAAGTTACGTATGTTCGATTTTGGGAAAAGATTAGGCAGTATTAGTTATCTAAGCAAACGATTTGCCACTCAAATACTTGTTTCTGTGAAATATTTGAGTTAAATGTTGGGAAGTGTAAATTCGCCTCAACTTTAGCCCAAAAACTCGCCCCTAGGTCCAAATATAAGTGTGCTTGCAGAATTCCGAATTTTTAATGTTAATTTGTAAATAACGCATGAATATTACCAGGGATAGATAGACTTTTTTAAGACGGAATAAACAATGTTTGGCCTTTACTTCAGTCCGACTCATAGACGAGTATATAGTCCCTTCCTTCAACACGTAACCAAAAAATTAAATTATCTTTACGTATTGGTGACGTTGCTGACGGGGAGGGCCAAAAATACGTAATTCCTGTTTACCTCTGTCGCCATGACTACGACCCCTCTTGCGTTGTACCATAGCCCGCTCGATCACGCGCGTCACGACGCAAGCTGCTCGCGCTATAGCTATAGAGCGCGGATCGAGTGGGCTATGGTTTTACAGATAAGCGTCTTCACAGGGGTTCAAAATGGAGCCGTCTAAATGCGAGGGTCCGGTAATTATTCGGGAATTGTTTTTAATAGCAATTAAGAAGGTAGATTTGGTGCCGGTGTTTTGGATTTGGAGTACATCTGTAACGGTGAAAAGTGTTCGCTAATTCTTTCTTAAGCCAAGTATGTCTACTATCCTCATGATTTTGTAAACGAATTTGATGAAGTTAACCAAGGCTTAGTGAATGGTCAGGAGTTTTGTGAGCTTAGTGTTTGGTTAAAACCTGTTCGTGCTGTAATATCTATGAAGACTTTTACTCAATTCTAACTCACTTTTAATTTTCTTGGGTCTTCCCCGTTTTTTTCAGTTGCAAGCCCTATGTCTTGTGTAACTTCCATTTTTAAACAATGTTATTTCAAAAATTACAATCCGAGCCCATTCCAACTTGGCAGACGAAGGGGCAGACGTCGTTTATTTGACCCGGATATACATACAACGCCATAACAAAAATAAGACCCGCCTCTTCTTTCATACCCCTCCGTCACGGGTAAGGGGGTCGTGGACTAGGACGCGCACCCGAATAACCCTGTTACCCATTCCGTCTTAAAAAAGTCTATCTATACCTGATATTACTAAGAAAAAATAGATGCGATTCTGAGAATCTTTCACTCCTAGTCCCCACTGTGTGTGAAAAGTGGGCGGATACTTTAGAAGGGTCGTGACTAATTATGGGGTGTGATTCGAGCTCCGTCCACATCTCATAGAATCATCGCGCTTTCCAGTAGGCCTGTGCGGGTAGTGATTTTTGGGTTTCGGGTCGGGTACGGGTAGTTGGAAAAACTTCCAATCCGGTATCGGGTCGGGTACCTGGATTTCTAACGGGTACTCGAATAAGTAGGCCTAGCTAAACTACCATTATTCGGGTGCTTTTCGGGTAGCAAAAAATCATATCGGGCACTTATCGGGATGAAATACTTTTATATGTGAAAAAAATAAGTGTCATGAAAGACTTGGATACCATTATGGCGAAAAGTACAAAAATAAGACGCTAAAGGTGGAATTCATAAACGTCGGACGCAACGGAATTTGGTACAGGCAAAGGCAGGGCGTCTTGCGCAAACTTCCGCCTTTTGCGCACGACGCCCTGCCTTTGCCTGTACTAAATTGCGTTGCGTCCGACGTTTATGAATTCCACCTTTAAGCTATTAGCGAGGATTGAAATAATGAATAATACTGAGCATTGTGGAAAAGTTTACTCAAACTTAAGTTCTTCTAAGTTCAAGAAACTTTGCCAAACCAATACCCGATTGTCCTAAGCCTTGTCACGGGTAATGAGCGGGGAAATTTAAATATTCGAATAATTTCGGGTATTAAGAAATTAGGTTTTCGGGTACCGGGTACTCGCACAGGCCTACTTTCCAGATGTAACATGATTTTTTCTTTATGAAATGTATTTTTTGATTTGTGTAGGTAAACCCAAGGAAAAACATAATATTGAAGATAAAAGAGTTGTTGAACTTCGCTTCAAAATTCATAATAGAGAACAAATCTTCAAATGTGATCAGTGTGAATTTTCCAGCACACAGAAAAGTAATTTGATCAAGCACAAACTCATTCACTTTGAGGGAAAAGGAAGACCCTTCAAATGTAATCAGTGTGATTATGCCAGCAAGCTGGAGAGTAATTTGATCGCGCATGAACGCATTCATAGCGGTGAATTACCCTTCAAATGTGATCAGTGTGAATATGCCTGTACACGGAAGCATTATCTTATCGCGCATAAAAGCACGATGCATATTGAAACACCCTTCAAATGCGAGCATTGTGACTTTAGTAGTGTGTGGAAGCATTGTTTCATTAGACATCAACGTCTTTACCATGGTGTAAATCCCTTCAGATGTGATCAGTGTGAATTTGTAACCACAGAGAGTGGTCATTTGATCAGTCATCAGATCAGTCACCAGCGCATTCGCAGTAGTGAAAAACCATTCAAATGCGATCAGTGTGACTTTGCTTGTACTCGGAAGTATGATTTGGAAATACATCAAAGCATTCACAGGGGGGAAAGACCCTTCAAATGTGATCTCTGTGACTTTGCAAGTACTCGGAAGTATGATTTGAACAAACATGAACGCATACACGATGATGAAAAATCCTTCAAATGTGATCAGTGTGACTTTGCAAGTATTCGTAAGATTGGTTTGATCAGACATCAACGCGTACACGGTGATGAAAAATCCTTCAAATGTGATCAGTGTGACTTTGCAAGTATTCGTAAGAATGGTTTGATCAGACATAAACGCATTCATGGTGATGAAACACCATTCAAATGTGAGCATTGTGAATATGCAACCACACAGAGGAGTAGTTTGAACATACATCAACGCATTCACGGTGGTGAAAACCCCTCCAAATTCGATGAGAGTGAATACGCTATCGCGTGGAAGAGCTTATTGATCAAACGTCCACGCATTCACAGTGGTGAAAAACCCTTCAAATGTGATCGGTGTGGCTATGCATGCACGCATAGGGCTCATTTGATCAATCTTCAACGCATTCACAGTGGTGAAAAACCATAATAAACCATTCAAATGTGAATAGTGACCTATGTTAGCGCGTGGAAGTCCTTATTGATCACACATCAACGAATTCATGGTATGTGATCATTGTGATTTTAGATGAGCTGAAAGAGTAGTTTTATCAGACTCGTCAATGCGTTCACAGTTGGGAAAAACCCTTCTAATGTGATCAGTGTGACTTTACCAGCAAACCCTTAGCACGTGATCGCAATAAATATTCAAAACCACTGACCATAACTAAATTTTCAAAAGAATTCTAAATGAAATTTATTAAGAAACAGTAGTGGAGGATGAAATGTATAATATTCATTATAGGTTAATACTACTAAAAGTAATATAAGAAACCTCCCTTCGGGAGGAAAGTATACAATGGCGAATATTTCCCGAGACATCCTCGTACCGCGAATGTCCCCGCGCACTTATACGGCAGTAAACAAAGTTTAAAAAATAGGCCCGGGCCGCGTAAAGCGTAGGAATACATTCTCTGATCTCGCGATTGCGTCGGCTGCTTAAGTTATGTCAATTTCACAGATGCATTGTAATTTTAAACATTTCCAATGAAATAATTCATGCAGTATTTTTAGATTTTGATGATAATCAATCATTAATAAACAGGCAGTGACTCGATTATAGGATTTTCATAGGTCTTTGCATGAAATTTGAATAAAACCCTTACCTTGCCAAGGTATATGACTAACACTATACATAGATAGATTTTAAAATGGTGTTATTATCAATCTCGAAATTGGATTCTTGTATTCATAATTTTCATCTTCTTGGCTTCACAACAAACTAGATTTACGTTTCGAAATAATCGTATGTGAATATTTATTAACAAAATCAGGAATCTTCCATTTCTTTACGACAGACGGCTAAGCAGACTACACGAGTTTGAAGCGCTTTTTCCCTCTTTCCCTTTCCAACGACCATATCAAAGGACTAAGATGTACCGTACCTTGTCCATGAGCAATAGTGTCTGAATATGGTATTTGGCGGTTCGAGGATGTCTCGCGTGTTTTAACGTTATTATGGCGTCTTGTATACTTCCCTCCCGTAGGGAGGTTTCTTATATTACTTCTGATACTACTAAATTTTTAACTTTTTAATTTTTTTACTTACTCTGATTTTATTATAAGTGAATTTTAATTGTTTGAGTTTCATTTTTAGAAAGAAAGTTAGTTGTACGAGCCTTTAATATTGTAACGAGTATTAAAATTAATAAAATCTGTTTAAATGATATCAATTTTCAGTTGGTAATTCAATTGAAGTGCCTAACCTTGTCATACTGAGATAAATATGGCCTATATTCGTTTCATTTGGCAATATCACATCTCTTTCCTTTGAGATATTAACAAATGAAGTTTTTGAGCGGTGCAAGACTGTATTCGAGGTTTAGTATATGAATAGACCATTCCATTGTTTACTTGAAGAGAAACCAATAGACAGCGTACTCCCCTCAAGCCAAGAAGCAAAGCAACGTCCCGCCGACTCGTACTGCTTCGTCGAGCGCGTCAAAGGGCCAGGCTTTCCAGCGCTGTTAGTCAGGCGTCGCTAGTATCAACTTGCCTACTTTTTTGTACAGGGAGTTGCACATCCTATAGAGCTTCGAATGTTTTTCACGCCCATCCTTTATCCATTGACCTCCTTTCTTTATTGTGATTATTTTCATTTTTGGTAACTAAAATTGCCTCAGCGAAGCACTTTACAAAGACTACTCTCCTTATCCTGGAACTAACTGCAAAAATTCACAGAAAAATGTACCTTCAAACAAAATAGCTATTAGAAAACTGTAGTCTCTCATTGAAAAAGCAAGAAGTGACCTTGCAAAGACGCAAGTGCAGGTATTTTACAATTAAAACATCATCGCTCGGTCTACCAATAATTTAAACCATTTTTCCTAACGTAATAATGAATGTAAATCCTTTATTGTTTAGTAATAAACAATGTATATGTTGTGTTTAAAACATGGTGGGAAATATTTTAAAATCTATATAATAACACAAATATTCACCTTTTTATTAAGATTTGAACTAACATTATCTATAGCAACACCAATGATTTAAAACTAAGCATTTTAAATTTCGCGCCAAAGAGTAGATTTTCTCGCTATTTACGTGTTGCTGTTGGAAGTAAAACATCCAGTGGTTATTGCGCATGTCAATGGGCGGGGCTTTACATTTCCCCACTCGGTCTATATCCCACTCTAGCCGCTGCGACTGCGAGCAGCTTGTGTCCAGGAGCGCATGATCGAGTTGGCTATGGCATACCCCAGGTGCCAGCCCCGGCCCCCAGTCGAGCCGTCCTCAAAAATTAGAACCTTCTGAGTCTGCTAGAGATTAGTTTTTGGCGGCAATTGGTGTAGTTATCTTTTGTTCCGAAATCCGTAACTACTTCAGTTAAGTTTTAGCCATACAGCTGGAAAACGGTAAATAAAAGAGGAATCTATCTCTCCAAAGAGCAAGAATATCAGAACAGTGTAAGTGATAACTGATAACATTATTTTTATAGGGTTTAATCAATAATAAAAGAAATGCACATGGGTAAAATAAATTATTATAAAAGTTAAAAGGAGGGTGAAATCAAGCGATTTTTTTATGGACTCTTCTACTAATTATAAGACCAGTCTACATTATGAAATATTCAGGAAATTCCTCCAAATGATTTCAAAATTCAAATTAGGTTGAGATTTTATGGATAATTTGAAATAAGCACCTCCGACCAATCGCATAACGCTTTGCATTCCTGTTAAAAAAAAATTCGTTGCACCCTCTACATCTCCCACCCAATTTTAAAAAATCTCGCGCTAAATTTCATTCGACATGAAGCACGTACCGCGAGAATTTTGTTATCAAGAGGGCAGGGTGGTACGCAATTGCCCAGAGGTGCTTATTTCAAATAGTCCATAAAATCTCAAATAGGTAAAAAAAACACTTAACCATGGACATGAGTAATTTTAAAATTTATGATAACACTATTACTAAAATAGTATATTTTTTAAGCCTCGACTTAGAACTCTGTTGTACTAAACTTATCAATGCCAAATCTTGATTTACATTTATTTTTATTATATTAAAACTTTTCGTGTCAAAGGTCCTTGACAAAGAGAGAAAATCGAGATATTACATCGCAGTCCATGAAAGTGTGAGTTCCTCAACTGAATGTCGAAGTCAAAAAACGATTTGGAATTGTCCCTTGAAAGAAATATGGAGAACGATTCAATTATAGAATCTATGGAAGCACAGGAATCTAAAAATAAATGTCATGAAAAAGGAAATATTGAACCGAGCTGCGGTTCATCTGAACTGACCCCGGTTCATCTGGATAGCGACTTACCGGATATATCGCCTGAACCTAAAAACGATACTTCAGTGCCCAACTTAGACGCCCTTGAACCTTGCACGACAAACTATTCGTCTGCTAGTTCGAAAATTGGTAAGTTATTTTCTTCTTAAAAAGTGTGGGTACCTAGAGAGAGAATAGCCCGAGTCATACTACTGTGTTTGTGTTGTGTACATAAAAAGTAGTCTAAATAGTTTTTTATGTAACAACGCGAGATAAAGAATAGGGCAAAATTTGTATATATAAAGATAAGAGAAGCTTGCACAGCAATCATTCCTACGCGCGCCGTGACGGTGATAAGTTCATTTACTATGTATTAAGTTTAACGTTTAATGTGATCATTAATAAATTTATTTTAAATTACAACCAGTATGTTTGTCAATGTCGGCTCTTACTTAAGTTAACCCCACACACAAACACAAAAATTGGCGACGGACACTACGAACTTTTAAAAAAAAACACGCGGACGTTGACGTTAGACTCATCATTTCCGTTACATCGGGAGCAGTTCGCACACAAACGACATGGCTTCTGGTCGACTTTTTGACCCTTTCGATGAAAATCTGGAAACTTGGACTATTTACGCCGAACGACTGGAATTCTTTTTCCAAACTATGGGCATCACGGACGAAGATAAGAAGAAAACACACTTACTTACTTGCGTTGGCTCTACAGTATACACGACTCTTCGAAGTATCCTGAATCCAGTCACACCACAGGATGCCGCCTGTACTTACGCGACAGTTTTGGACACGTTGAAAAAGTTTTACAACCCCATTCCGACTGAAATCGCAGAGAGGGAAAAATTCTACAACAGATCACGTCATCCCGGAGAAACCATTGCCACGTACCTCACAGAGCTACGAAAGATGAGTGAGTTTTGTAAATTTAAAGACCTGGAAACAATGATACGTGATCGTTTGATATTTGGAATCAATAACCAACAAATCTACGAGCGACTGATTACTATAAAGGACATAACCCTGGAAATAGCAACGACCACGGCAATCTCCATGGAAACCGCTGCCCGAAACTCCAGAGAATTGAAGCAAGGTCCTAACGCCAGCTCAACAGTAGTCAACGCAATACACAATCGTAGACGCAGATCTCACGCTAAAACGTCACAAGTGAAATCTCAAAACCCCACGTTCAATCCACCAGCGAGGAAACCGGATCTTACACACCAACGTAGTTGCATTCGTTGCAAGGACTCCAACCACATACCGTCAAGTTGTCCATACCTTAACGCTACGTGTTTAAAGTGTAACAAAAAAGGCCACATCGCCAGAGCATGCCTCGCCGAGAGAACGTTTTCCAGACAACAACGTCACAACACGAATTTGATCACCTCGGAAGAACCAATGCAATTATCGACAGACACCGGCAAAAACCATCAGGAACACTATGGATACGAAGTCTTCCACCTGAAACCCGATGGAGCCTGCTCGAAACACGAAAAACCTCCGAAACCAACGATCATCGCATGCGAAATCAATGGCCAAACCACGCATATGGAATACGATACCGGATCCGCATATTCCATTATGCCCATGGACAAATTCAAAACTATATCTACAACGGAAGACATAGAACCTTTCACGGAAAGAACGCTTATCGCCTACAACGGGGACCCTGTAACCATCCTTGGACAAACCACAGTCCACGTAAACTTTTCCGGACGATCAGCGATGCTATCACTATTAATTGCCAGTGACAACAGACCCACCATTTGCGGTCGAGCATGGATTTACTCTTCACTACGAATTGAAGACCCTGCATTTCAAGCTCTCCACGTCAACCATATTAATAGAAATAATCCTGAAGTAACGGCAATCCTGGACAAACACAAGAAGCTATTCTCAGACACTATGGGTTGTCTGAAAGACGTCAAGGTACATCTACACACTAAAGCAGGAATCACACCCAAGTTCTACAAAGCCAGAAGCGTACCATACGCGTTGAAGGACAAGGTCAACGAGGAACTGGATAGACTGGAGAAAATGGGGATCATTGAACCAATTCCTCATTCCAACTTCGCCACACCAATAGTACCAGTACTGAAACCTAATAAAACAGTGCGGATATGCGGCGACTACAAGATCACAGCGAACCTGATGATCGATACGGAAGTTTATCCATTACCCAAGGCTGAAGATGTCTTTGCCAAAATGGCTGGATGCAAAGTTTTCGCAAGACTTGATATGCGCGACGCATACAACCAGTTAGCCCTGGATGAAGAATCAAAGAAACTGGTGGTCGTTAACACGCCGAAAGGATTATACGCCTACAACCGCCTACCTTTCGGAGTTTCATCAGCCAGCGCTATATTCCAGAAGCAAATGGAAATATTACTTGCCAAGCATGATGGTGTTTGCCCGTTCCAGGACGACACACTCATCGGTGGAAGAGACGACCAAGACTGCTTAAAAAGAATAGATCAAGTACTAACAACACTAGAAAACGCTAACCTACGCTTACGCAGAGACAAGTGTTTATTCATGGTACCCGAATTGGACTTTCTGGGCTACAGACTCGATCAACACGGACTTCACCCACAAGAGGAAAAATTGAAGGCCATAATGGAAGCGCCGTCCCCAAAGAACGCCGACGAACTACGCTCGTTCCTGGGATTATTCAATTATTACTCGAAGTTCATACCGAATAACTCTACGCTGCTGTCACCACTATACCACCTTCTGAAGAAATCCGTAGCATGGACTTGGGGAGACGATCACGAAAGAGTGATGAAAACAGCCAAGCTCGCTCTTAAAAACTCCAATGTACTAACGCATTTCGACACAACAAAGGACGTTCTACTCGCCTGCGACGCGTCACCTGTCGGAATCGGCGCAGTTATATCGCACATAATCGACGGTGTAGAGAGACCGATTGCTTTTTCATCAAGGACCCTCACCACGGCGGAAAAGAAATATCCCCAGATAGAAAAAGAAGCCCTCGCACTAGTCTATGGAGTGTCCAAATTCAGAGATTATCTACTCGGACGGACATTTACTCTTCTCACGGATCATCAACCATTAGTATCAATCTTATCAGAAAAAAAACCTATATCACCGATGGCCGCCTCCAGACTCCAACGATGGGCACTTCTCTTATCATCACACAATTACAAGATCGTATACAAGAAAGGGATATTGAACTCGAACGCCGACGCCATCAGTCGTTTACCATTGATAACCGACGATTTCACTACATCTCAACCTCAAGAATACGTGCTACTACTTGAAGATTTGAACAACCAACCAATTACCACCACCACGATGATGAAAGCAACATCTCAAGACCCGACTCTACAGACAGTCATGGGATATTTCCTCCATGGATGGCCGTCGAAATCAGAAATTGAGCCCGAATTAACGCCCTTTTTCAAGAAAAAAGACGAACTATCCATTGCGCACGATATAGTCATAACTGGATCGAGAGCTGTCGTTCCAAAAAGTTTGCAGCCTGCAGTATTGCAAGAACTTCACACGACACATGACGGCATCGTTCGAATGAAAAACAAAGCCCGCACAACCGTGTGGTGGCCAAAAATCGACCAGCAAATTGAAGAAATGGCAAGGAATTGCAAAACGTGTAACGAAAACGCAGCCATGCCACCACGAAACTACAATCCTTGGCCAATCACCAATCAAGCTTGGGAAAGAACTCATATTGACTATGCCGGTCCTCTTGACGGAAAATACTTATTCATCATAGTCGACGCATACACCAAATGGATCGAAGTCTACATAAGGGATAACACATCATCTGAATCTTCAATCACAGCACTAAGAGACCACGTTGCTAGATACGGGATAATGAAGACATTGGTCAGCGACAACGCCACGTCTTTCACAAGCGAACAATTTAAATTATTCACGTCTCAGAATGGTATAAAACATCTTACGATCGCACCATACCATCCAGCTTCAAATGGACAAGCGGAAAGGAGCGTCAGAATAATCAAAACGTCACTTAAAAAGAACCCCGGACTAACAACTGAAGAAATCAACGTCTTAAATCATGGTTTCGACACTTACAGAAAAGGAACCCTAGCACAACGTTTGGCACGAATCCTAATCAACTATAGACGCACTCCACTGAATTCTGGAAAGTCACCGTCCGAACTACTTTTCGGGAGGAATATCACAACAAGACTAGACCTACTTCATCCGAAAAATTTATCTACACAAGAAGTTCAGACGTCACATGAAAAGCAACCGCACCATCGATCGTTCGATATAGGAGATGCAGTCTATGCCAACGTTCACAATCAATCAAGAAAAACCACATGGCTTCCAGCACTAGTTACTAAACGACTGGGTAATACGATGTACGAGGTCAACTCTGAAAACGGGACATTGCGAAAGCACTCAAACCAGCTACGAGGACGTTCATCTAACAGCGATAAACAAGAAACTGATCCTGAGCCTGAACCATACAGCTATCCTTTAGATTTTCCGGAACCTACAATCAACGAATCAGGAGGCACGACCCAAAGGCAAACTTCTGAACAAGTCATCCTCGAGTCGACTGATCAAACCATACAGCCGGAACCTTCTACCTCCAGCGTCATTCCCATTCCTGTTGAAGCAACGTCCATAGCCAAATCTAAGTCATCGACCTCAGAACCCTCAGTACCTGCCGGATCTACCCTTACCAACGATAACGACATTCAAGGAAATCACTCCGCTCAAGTCAGACGAACTTCCGGCCGACGAATTAAACCACCCGATAGATTAGGTCTTTAAAAAAAGGGGATATTGTTGTGTACATAAAAAGTAGTCTAAATAGTTTTTTATGTAACAACGCGAGATAAAGAATAGGCCAAAATTTGTATATATAAAGATAAGAGAAGCTTGCACAGCAATCATTCCTACGCGCGCCGTGACGGTGATAAGTTCATTTACTATGTATTAAGTTTAACGTTTAATGTGATCATTAATAAATTTATTTTAAATTACAACCAGTATGTTTGTCAATGTCGGCTCTTACTTAAGTTAACCCCACACACAAACACAAAAGTTTGAAAATAACCTTGAGCAATGTATCCACTGAAGCTGGTAAAAAGGGTGAATTTGAAAAGTCCGTCAATTATGAGGGATCGTGTTTATTGGGAACAACTGAGTGAAAAGTATCAATGAACATGGGGTGTACATCAATTGGTTACAGATATATGCCCCCCCCCCCCAAACATTGACCATTATAACAAGGAAATATCCAACAATGTAGAGTACGACTTTAATCCGAGTAACCAGCTTGTTTAGAACTATCAGACAATTTCTATAACTTTGAATCTAAGTTAGATTCAAAACCTTTAACTAGCTTGTTGATGGCACTTGAAAACGACGGGGTTTCTTTAGTAACTGGGTCAACTAGAAAATTATGCAGCTAAAATGGTTACGTAGATAATAGTATGGACTGTGTTCAGATCTATGCAACATTGTACTAACAATAGTATTTGGACAAAGTTAATTTTGTCTGTTTTCCATCGAATAAAATGAAAATGTGGGGAATATTTTTCGATAATTCGAGGCAGAGTGTAATACTGTAGCCAGTAAAGACAATTTTAACTCAATATTACGATACTTTTGGTTAATTTTTGCATTTCAAAATGTGTTTTGATCCTAACTTAGCTAGACCAAAATGGATATATATACTAAGCCAAATCATCTCAACGGCACCGAGCTCAGTATCCTAAGCTTGGAGCAGGTAAATCCAGCTGCTTCGAAATCGAGGCTTTAACGGTCTGGAGTGGACCGAAAGTTAATTACACTCTTAAATTATGCCTATGTTTAAGATTAATGGAATAGTCATATTTCTTTACATGATCTCTCTTATTTCAGGGTTATTAGGGTCATACACATTTTTAATACATCTTTAACACATCTAAGCATTTTTTTGGAAAAGGTGGTAGCTAATTAGTAGCACAATATTTTGGGAAACGTGACAACGAATTATTGGAACCATTGTTTTGGAAAAGTTGACACCTAACTATTAGGAAAATATTTTGGAAAAGGAGGGAACTAATTAATAGGTGAATATTTTGGAAAAGGTGACAGCTAACTATTAGGAGAATGTTTAGGAAAAGGTGGCAACCAATTAATAGGAGAATATTTTGGAAAAAGTGGCAGCTAAACTGATGATGGAGGAATATCAAATTGGGGGTGAGGGTTTGGTGGTAGAGATAGACGAAACCAAAAGTACCATCGAGGCTGTAAACTTGACGGACAATGTATAGTTGGGATGATAGAACTTCAAACTGGAAGCGAACGCGGTGGAGGAAGGTTCCGCATCGAATTATGTCCGGATAATCGCCACGATAGTACTACATTATTGAGGAGTTGTTCAAACCAAGGACTTGGACATGCACCTATGCGAGTATTTGTTGCACCGTGAAGCTTTACGATGTGGAGACGACGTGTTTTATCACTTTCTTTTATGTGTTAAAAATGTGGATGACCCTAATAACCCTGAAATAAAAGAGGTCATGTAATGAATTCTGACTATTCCATTAATCTTAAATGCAGGCATAATTTAAGTGTGTAATTAACTTTCGGTCCACTCCAGACCGTTAAAGCCTCGATTTCGAGGCAGCAGGATTTACCTGCTCCAAGCCTAGGATACTGAGCTCGGTGCCGTGAACATGATTTGGCTTAGTATATATATATCCATTTTGGTCTAGCTAAGTTAGGATCAAATTCATTTTGAAATGCAATAATTAACCAAAATTATAGTAATATTGAGTTAAAATTGTCTTTACTGGCTACAGTATTACACTCTGCCTCGAATTATCAAAAAATATTCCCCACATTTTCATTTTATTCGATGGAAAAACAGACAAAATTAACTTTGTTAACGTTATGTCCAAATACTATTGTTAGTACAATGTTGCATAGATCTGAACACAGTCCATACTATTATCTACGTTAGTATATTGGCTTCATAATTTTCTAGTTGCCCCAGTTATTAAAGAACAGCCAAAACGACTGTCGTACCTTTTCAGCACCGCGGTTAGCTTCCATTTTCTGTTTAGTTTGCTCGAGGTTTTTTTCTCTAGTCGGAATACGTCATTCGTGTCTGTAAGACCTATCCCCCTTGGGATCCAATGGGAAAGGGCGGAGTAATGACGGACATGAAAAGGGTTTACTTGTCCACTGACACCGGCGTAAGAGTAGAAGTTAATGATCTCGCAACTTATACCTTCTTATAGTATATTCCTTTTTGTTTTAACCATAGCTAAGTTATTAATTTGCAAAATGTGAAAATATCTCAGGGTTTGAAATGATTCTTAAAAGGCCTATCGAATCACTCGTCGCACAGTGATACCATAATTTCATAAGACATGTTACATATGTTTCTCAGTTGTTACTGAACACTTGTCATGAAGTGACGTTGGTGAAACAACATAGATTCTCGAAAATTGACGCCTGGTTATGGCGATGTCAAAGGCTTAGTTCCGACTAAATAGGATGATGAAACTACTGCAAAACCGCGTGTAGTCAATTGACGTGTCGTTCGCGAACTAGCTCTCATTATGTCTCTAGCATTACGAAGTATTAGAAGTGTCATACTTATGGAATATTTCTTATAAACTTATGGTGATACCAACGAACCAAAATTATGAAGTAAGGTCTGCATGGTGAGCAACTGATCACCAAAACTGGTCAGGGATATCTTGCAACAGCCGACGATTTTTCATCGGAAAATTTCGTCCGAAGAGTATTTTTTTATACTATTTATACTCCTATTTTTTCCTATGAGGGATTTACATTTTTGGCTGGGCTCCCTTCAACTATAATTTTCGTGATAATTAAACTTCTTCAGAAGTGAATGATAATCCTCTAAAACTTTGGAAATTCATAACCTTTTTGAAAACAAACCGAACGTTATATTATCTGGAAAATTTGTATCAAGGAGACACAAATTAACAGAGGGTTCAGCTTTTTGTGCTAACTTCGATTTAAACTTATATTCAAGGGTTAATTTTCTTTCTGTAGAAAAATCCAAGAATGAACTTTCAACTCGATGCAAATACTCTAAAAATGATCAAGAACGTCACATGCGAAAGAGGAACGTTGAAGAGATCTTCAAATGTGATGAGTGTGACTTTTCCAGCAAAGAGAATAGTCTTTTGATCACACATCAACTTATTCACAGTCGGGAAAAACCATTCAAATGTGTTCAGTGCGAATATAAATGTTCGCACAAGAGTAGGTTGATCACACATCAACGCATTCACACTGGAGAAAAACCATTCAAATGTGATCAGTGTGAATTTAAATGTACGCAAAAGAGTGGTTTGATCACACATCAACGCATTCACACTGGAGAAAAACCATTCAAATGTGTTCAGTGCGAATATAAATGTTCGCAAAGAGTAGGTTGATCACACATCAACGCATTCACACTGGAGAAAAACCATTCAAATGTGATCAGTGTGAATTTAAATGTACGCAAAAGAGTGGTTTGATCACACATCAACGCATTCACACTGGAGAAAAACCATTCAAATGTGATCAGTGTGAATTTAAATGTACGAAAAAGAGTGGTTTGATCCCACATCAACGCATTCACACTGGAGAAAAACCATTCAAATGTGATCAGTGTGGATATGCCAGCAATAACAAGATTAGTTTAATCAGACACCAACGCATTCACAGTGGGGAAAAACCATTGAAATGTAATCATTGTGAATATAAATGTACGCAAAAGAGTGGTTTGATCACACATCAACGCATTCACACTGGAGAAAAACCGTTCAAATGTGACCAGTGTGAATTTAAATGTACGCAAAAGAGTGGTTTGATCGCACATAAACGCATTCACACTGGGGAAAAACCATTCAAATGTGATCAGTGTGGATATATATGTTCGCAAAAGAATGCTTTGATCACACATAAACGCATTCACAGTAGTGAAAAACCCTTCAAATGTGATCAGTGTGATTATGCCTGCACGCAGAAGAGTGGTTTGATCACACATATACGCATTCACACTGGGGAAAAACCATTCAAATGTAATCAGTGTGAATATAAATGTACGCAAAAGAGTGGTTTGATCACACATCAACGCATTCACACTGGAGAAAAACCATTCAAATGTGATCAGTGTGAATTTAAATGTACGCAAAAGAGTGGTTTGATCGCACATCAACGCATTCACACTGGGGAAAAAAGATTCAAATGTGATCAGTGTGGATATATATGTTCGCTAAAGAATGCTTTGATCACACATAAACGCATTCACAACAGTGAAAAACCCTTCAAATGTAATCAGTGTGATTATGCCAGCAATTACAAGATTAGTTTAATCAGACACCAACGCATTCACAGTGGGGGAAAACCATGCATTTAAATGTGATCAGTGACAACGTTAGCGCGTGGAAGTGCTTATTGATCACATATCAACGAATCCATGGTGGTGAAAAACGTCGTATGTGATCATTCTGATTTTAGGTGAGCTGAGAGAGTAGATTTACCATTTTTTACCAGACCCGTCAACGCGTTCACAGTAGAGAAAAACCCTTCTAATGTGATCAGTGTGACTTTACAAGCAAACCCTTAACTGTGATCGCATAAATATTCAAATCCATTGACAATAACTAAATATTCAAAAGAATTCTAAATGAAAACTATTAAGAAACAGTAGTGGTGGATGCCAATGTATAATCTTCATTATAAGTTAATACTACTACATTTTGAACAATTTAAATTTTTTACTTCATACTCTGATTTTATTATAATGGTATTTTAATTGTTTGATTTTGTAACTTCGACCCATTTCATTTATTGAAAGAAAGTTAATTGTACAAGCATTTAATATTCGAACGAATATTAAAGTTCATAAAATCTATTTAAAGAATATCAATTTTCAGGTGGTAATTCGATTGAAGTAAGTGCCTAACCTTGTCATATTGTGAAAAATATAGTCAATTCATCTTGAATAAATGAACGTCCCGCCGACTCGTACCAGGGAGTAAGGAACGTTAGAGGGAGTGTTGATCTAATGCTAAAAAAACCGTCATACAGTGGCAAATGGGAAAGAAAGGGGGGGGGGGGTAGGAATTTTTATCTCCGTTCCTCAATTTTAGCTAACGCGCAGGCGCGAGTGACGTCGTTTACTACCGCCAGCTTCCATCGACTGGCGACTGCTGCCCCACTCACTCTGTTCAACCAACAATCAACGTCTGTTGGGAGGAAACCGAGGCTTAATAAAAATGCCAAATTGTTTTTGCAGGGTTCCCACCAGGTCCCTAAAAGTCCCTAAAGTCCCTATTTCCCTACAAGGTCCTTAATCTACCCTAAAATTGGTATTTGGTCCTTAAATCACCCTATTTATATAAACCTTAGAAAAAGTATAAGGGTGACCTGAAAATGTCTTGTCTGAGATTTTAACAGAGACCCAAATTTGCGGAGCTCGCTTCGCTCGCGCCGGTTATTTATGATTTACTTAATGTTAAATTTAATCGAATTAATTGGCCAATTGTTATAACAACAAAAACGGGTGAAAAATATTCGACTGAATTTAGACGGGTTTTCATATATGTTCGCCATGTACGTTATTGCAAATGGTCAGAGAAATTTGTTCAAGTTAGTTAGTAAACATGATACGAAAATAGTTACTTCTAATCAGAAAACCTACCGTTCCCTAAGAATAAGAATATAAACAAAAGAAAGTCAGAAATAATATCCTATTTTGTCGAAAAAATAGAAAAGAGTAATAGGTTCCTAACTGTTTGTGATATTTTCACAGAATAGATATCATTTTGCTTTACCAGTGGTCCCTTTTTGGTTCCTACTTTTAAAATTAAGGTCCCTATTTTACCCTATTTTTATCGTGAAAAGTCCCTTTTTCCCCTATTTATTTTTGAGATTTTGGTGGGAGCCCTGTTTTTGTAACGGTTGTAGGAATGATTCAAGGTATTCGCTTAAAAATATATGAAAGGAATATCCTTCCACGCGTTCCCAAAGCCAAAAACCCAGATAGAAAAATGTAAAAGATGGATATTAGCTTGTGAAAGACCGATTTCCACTAGCTTCCATTCACTTTCAATAAATTTCAAGCTTTGTTTTTGGTTTGGGAAATGGTTTGAAAACGATATTTACCATGTCGGGTCTTGTTAAATACTCAGGGTTACTTGAACAATTAAAAAAACAACACTTCTTATAGTTAACCATGGGAGAAATTCAAACACGACCTTCCCCTTCTAGTTCAAAGCCGGTTTTTAAATTTGACGCATGCGCGCGGACACCGCAATGAGTCCCCGAGTCAACGCCAGAGAGAGACGAGTTTAGCCAGGAAAGCGAACGAACGCGCCTATTCACTTTAACGCTCCCTCTCAAGTCTCTCCTCCCTGGTCGAGCGCGTGATCGAGTGGGTTATAGCCCAGTACTTTCAATTAATTACGCAAGGCAGGGTGGGACATAATAATTTTTATTAAACTGGACATTTGGCCAGCGACCCCCCCCCCTGGCCTGAAATAAACTGAACCATGACCATTGACCAGTTCGCGTCGTTTGCTGAATTTTAGAAGTGGATAATTAAAATAGTTGAGATAATGTCTGGACTCTGGTTACCCTTGAATTTTCCTCGGATTTAATTTATAAACTGGTCCAGGCACTATTTAAACTAGTCATTTGCCCTTATTTCCCACGCTGATTAGTAGACGCCTTTAAATATATGCCACTTAAATTGCTAATATCCGTCTCGAAGATTTCTTCCAGCTACAAACAGCTTCCATTACAAGGGGCCATGCCCACAAACTATTAAAAAGCCCCTCAAACACTTGTCCACTACTGTCTGTCTAACGCACTTCACCCATTTCTTATATATATTCAAATTCCACTCCAATAATAACAATATTACAGCCTCCATGTCTTAGTCTGGGAAACTTAACTGTCTGGTAGTCATTCTTATTGGCGCGAAAAGTGGGAGACAAAGTAGACGCCGAAAACTCCGCTCGACCATTATGATTACACTCCATCAAACTCACTTCACCATAAATTTCCCTTGACTGCACTCCAATTAACTGACAAATCGAAATTACGGAAAGCCCTCTCTCCCCACTACTCCATAAATCATAACTTCTTTATCGCATAATAGAGTAGTGTCAGTAGAGAGGGGAGTAGACTGTGTATCCCTCCCTCTAGGCGCGCTTTTGTAAGAGAGGATACTGTACGCGCCTGGTAGGGGGGACGACACTGAGCTAAGAGATAGAAGAGTATGACGTTTGCATACGTAGAACTGACATTACTCTATTACTACACATAAAACAAGATGGCCCCGGCCAGATTAGAGCCCCATCGTTTTTAAGGCTCCAGCTGTGTAAAACATTTTACATGTAAAAAATGCCATAATCTTTGAAATCCCAATCGTTCCCCCGCTACATAGATCGAAAAGAAGCCCAATTTGGGCGGTAAACCGACCATCTGGAAACTGAAGCTATTTCATAGGAAGTAAGTAAATAAATAATAACAAGTTGGGAAACCAAAATAAACCTCTCCGAGCCGAGACGAATTTACTTTCTAAACACAGGTCCACCAGCCAATGAGAAAGACCGGAAATACATAGTTCAAATTGGCGAAATATTGCCAAGGTCTTTAGCAAAGGCTTAAGCGTTTAACATTTTCCTTTGTATCCTCAATAATTCTAATGAGGACCTAAAATGTATCACTGAAGGGTGTATTTAACTTTCGGCTCACTCTGAACCGTTAACACCTCCTATAAGAGGAGGCGAAACAAGGTCATTTCTAGTTTAAATCTAGAGTATCTTATTTCACAGACCCAATCGTTTCAACACTTGTGGATAGATGAAGAATTAACATCCATATTATCTAATTAATATAAAAAATGCGATTACACTATATATAAATGTAGTAAAGCTGAATTAAAAAGTAAACACCAAATTTGAAATGTTAATATCAAAAGATGTTCTTGGAATATTAAGATGAAACAGAGCTTTATGGCTACACAACTACTTAAAGAATCGTAATGCCGAAAAATATTTAAAATATTTCCATTTAATATTCTGCAAAAAGGAAATGTTATCGTTTTGTAAGAGATCTTATCATCCTACTCGCTTTATATTAACTTTGATGTGCGTGTAGTGTTTTGATTCGGATGCAATCTTCATTACTCGTTCTATATAAACACTCACTTGTGTCATTACATAGAAATAAGTTTATCTTAAATAATTAATTAAATATAAATGATATTAATTATTTTAATCGCCAGTAAATAACTTTAAAAATAGTTGAATCGTTTAAAATAAAGTTGTTCCTATTATCTTTCGAAACTTTGCTAATATTGACGTTTAAAGTGAAGGGTACCCCTCTTGCCCGCTTTCTTCAAATTTTGGGGTATATATACGATTCGTTTCCATTATAATAATAGATAACAAGTTGGGAAAACCAAAATATTACCTCTCCGAGTCCAGAGGTCTACTACTACAAAGTTATTTACCTAGATATGCAATTATTTCACCTTTTTGAAGTAAAAATTTACGAAATATTGAAGCAGTATTCCAAGCATAGCGAATATACAGTAAAGCAGACGACATTTTACATCCAATAAGGATAAATCTTGGACACATGGAAATCAGTCAATGGCAAAAAGAACAGGAAATGAAGTCTACGCTTCAGCTGACAGCTACATTCACAACTGGTTAGCAGTGTAAACACTACCGTCTCGTCTCACCTCAACAATATTCTTAGTTTGCCAACATGAGCGTCAACGTTAAATAATACCAAAGCTATATTGTAGCTAGACGCACTGATAGTCTATGCGCACCATAAAGAGAATAAAAACTCTGTAGTTTAGCCCTACTAATCTAATTGCCACCATGATCTTTTCTTCTATTATAAAATCTTAACCTGATTATTTAAGAGTGTATTTAACTTTCGGCTCACTCTGAACCGTTGATGTCTCTTCATTTCAGACACGAAAATCAAAACCCAAAGTTTACTTCACCTCAGGCCTCAATTATTTACTCTTTATTTCACTAATACTAGATATACCCGCCGGAGTTTAGATCTTAGCTTTCTTCATGAAATCACTAAACCAAGGATTATTCTATATACAGATGTAGTATAGCTTAAGTAATATGTAAACAGCCATTTCAAATAATAATATTAAAAAGAATCTTTGGAATATCAAAGTGAAACAGAGCTTTAAAGCTACGAAAGTACTAAATGCATCGTAATTACGAAAAATATTTCCACATATTCACTTTATATTAAGGATAAAGGGAATATTATGGTTCTGTAGGATTTCTTTACACATCAAAACAAAACGAACTTCTAACGCAGCGCACTAGTGTAACAACGGACGGACACACACAGACAAAAACATAGACTGCTTTTTAACTCTTTCCGTATTAATTTTGAATTGAGAAACAAGATTATCTTAAATATTAAAATAAATATAATTAATATTTAATATTTTCTTCGTTAGTTATTCGCCTTATTGAACGTTACATCGTTTTAAAAAAGAACAATTAATCATTCTTGAGAGACTTGACTAATATTGGCGTTTGAATTGAAGCATGCGCCGGTTGCTTCGCCCTACTCAAATAGGTAGTATATAAGGGTTTCGAATCGCAGCTATGGATAAGAACATCGCAAAAGCCAGTTGTACAGACTGGTGTCCATGTGGGATGGACAAAGAATAGAATATGGTGGTGTTTAGAAGCCAGTAAGTACAGACTGGTGTCCATGTGGAATGGACAAAGACGAGAAGGTAGTGGTGTTTAGAAGCCTGTAAGTACAGACTGGTGTCCATGTGGAATGGGCGAAAGACTACAAGATCGTGGTGTTTAGAAGCTAGTAAGTTCAGACTGGTGTCCATGTGGGGTGGACAAATGAACAGAGTTGTTAGACAGGCAATGGAGTAATAGCCTGTAAGTGGAATACAATTTCTGGGACTGTAAATAAGGTCTGGAAATTGAATACACGTTTGCTCCGATTTACAAACTGCGAACGCGGTCACGTGGGTGTAACAACGGACAGACAGACACACAGACAGACAGACAGACACGTCGAAATTAGAACCTCTCCGTGACATACGTCACTCGGAGAGGTAAAAACGCATTCGCGTGAACCGATGGTGGAAGCCCTGCCGTTGGGAGGCTAGACGTTTCTCGTAACCCTAGCCGATCGCCGCGTATATCTTAAAACCAAACGATAACGATGGAGAAGAAGCCGGAATGGACAAGTTGGGAAAACCAAAATATTACCTCTCCGAGTCAAGAGATCTACTACTGCAAACTTATTTAACTAGATATGGAATTATTTCTCTTTTTTTGAAGTAAAAATTTATAAATTATTGAAGCAGTATTCCAAGCATTGCGAATATATAGTAAAGCAGACGACATTTTACATCAAATAAGGATAAATCTTGGACACATGGAAATCAGTCAATGGGGAAAAGAACAGGAAATGAAGTGTATAAATTTTGGAGAGATATAACCTTTATGTGTTTGTAAAGGCCCAATTGTCTACGCTTCAGCTGCGTGTTATGCGTGTTAAACTTAATTAACACCAAAGCTGATTTGTGGCTAAACGCACTGAAAGTCTTGCGCACCATAAAAAGAATGAAAACTCCGTAGCTAATACCCGTTTACCATCAGCCCTTTCACTGGTCTAATCGCCACCATGATCTTTTCTTCGATTATTATATCTACACCTCATCATTTAAGCGTGTATTTAACTTTCGGCTCACTCTGAACCGTTAATGTCTCTACAATACAGACACGAAAATCAACACCCATAGTTTACTACACCTTGGGCCTCAATTATTTACTCTTTAGTTCACTAGGCATGTTACGGATAATACTTGATTTAACCGACAGTGTGTAAACCTTAGCGTTCTTCTTTATATAAGTAAAGCAAGGATTATTCTATATACAGATGTAGTATAGCTTAAGTAATATATAAACAGCCATTTCAAATAATAATATTAAAAAAATGCCCTTGGAATATCAAAATGAAACAGAGCTTTCAAGTTACAAAACTACTAAATGCATCGTAATTACGAAAAATACTTCCACATATTCACTTTATATTATGGAAAAAGGGAATATTAAGGTTCTGTATGATTTCTTATCACATCAACACAAGGCTAACTGCTAACGCGACGCACTAGTGTAACAATGGACGGACACACACAGACAAAAACATAGACTGCTTTTTAACTCTTTCCGTATTAATTTTGAGTTGAGAAACAAGATTACCTTAAATATAAAAATAAATATAATTAATATTAAATATTTTCGTTAGTTGTTCGCCTTATTGAGCGTTACATCGTTTTGATAAAGAACAATTAAACATTCTTGAGAGGCTTGACTAATATTGGCGTTTGAAATGAAGCATACGCCGGTTGCTTCCCCTTACTCAAATAGGTAGTATATAATGGTGTCGAACTACAGTTAAAAGCAAGAACAACCGCAATTGCGAAAACCTCTGGTGGACAACCCACCTTAGGGAGGCTAGACGTTTCTCGTAGCCTTAGCTGATCGCCGCGAATGTCTTAAATCAAACGATGACGATGGAGTTAGAAGCCAATGAGACAGATTGGTGTCTATGTGGAATAGACGGAAGACCAGTAGATGGTGGTGTCTAGAAGCTAGTATGTACAGACTGGTGTCCAAGTGGGATGGACAAAGACCAAAAGATGGTGGTGATTAGAAGTCAGTAAGTACAGACTGGTGTCCGTGTGGGATGGACAAAGACCAGAAGATGGTGGTGTGAGAACTCAAGTAGAGGAGCCATTTCCGTGACTGCGAAAGCAGTTCGGAAATGGCGAACACGTTTGCTCCGATTTGGAAACTGCGAACGCGGTCACGTGGGTGTAACAACAGACACACACACACACAAACACACAGACGGACACACACGATCGTTTCAGAACCTCTCCGTGACTTACGTCGCTCGGAGAGGTAACAAAGAACAGAAGATGGTGGTGCTTACGAGCCAGAAAGTACATGCTAGTGTCCATGTGGGATGGACAAAGACTAGCAGATTGTGGTCCTTAGAAGCCAGTTAGTAAAGACCGGTGTTGGCAAAAACCAATCAAATGTGATCAGTGTGGATATAAATGTACACTGAAGAGTAATTTGATCAAACATCAACGCATTCACACTGGAGAAAAACCATTCAAATGTGATCAGTGTGAATATAATTGTAGGCGGAAGAGTGCTTTGATCACACATCAACGCATTCACACTGGAGAAAAACCATTCAAATGTGATCAGTGTGAATATAAATCTACGCAGAAGAGTGCTTTGATCACACATCAACGCCTTCACACTGGGGAAAAACCATTCAAATGTAATCAGTGTGGATATAAATGTACTCTGAAGAGTAATTTGATCAAACATCAAGGCATTCACACTGGAGAAAAACCATTCAAATGTAATCAGTGTGAATATAAATGTACGCAAAAGAGTGCTTTGATCACACATCAACGCATTCATAGTAGTGAAAAACTCTTAAAATGTGATCAGTGTGCTTATGCCAGCACTCAGAAGAATAATTTGATCACACATCAACGCATTCACAGTAGTGAAAAACCCTTCAAATGTGATCAGTGTGATTATGTCTGCACGCAAAAAAGCCACTTGGTCACACATCAACGCATTCACACTGGGGAAAAACCATTCAAATGTGACCAGTGTGATTATGCCTGCACGCTGAAGAACCATTTGATCGCACATCAACTCACTCACAGTGGAGATAAGCCATTCAAATGTGTTCAGTGTGGATATGCTAGCACTTACAAAATTAGTTTAATCAGACACCAACGCATTCACTGTGGAGAAAAACCATCCAAATGTGATCAGTGACAACATTGGCGCGTGGATGTGCTTATTGATCACACATCAAGGAATTCACGGTGTTGAAAAACTTCGTATTTGATCATTGTGATTTTAGGTGAGCTGCGTGAGTAATTTTATCAGACCCATCAACGCGTTCACAGTAGAGAAAAACCCTTCTAATGTGATCAGTGTGACTTTACCAGGCAAACCCTTTGCACGTGATCGCAATAAATATTCAAAACCATTGACTATAACTAAATATTCAAAAGAATTCTAAATGAAAACTATTAAGAAACAGTAGTGGAGGATGTCAATGTATAATCTTCATTATAAGTTAATACTACTACATTTTTAACAATTTAAATATTTTACTTAAAACTCTGATTTTATTATAAGTGAATTTTAATTGTTTTAGTTTGTAACTTCGACCCATTTCATTTATTGAAACAAAGTTAGTTGTACAAGCACTTAATATTCGAACGAATATTAAGGTTCATAAAATCTATTTAAAGAATATCAATTTTCAGGTGGTAATTCGATTGAAGTAAGTGCCTAACCTTATCATATGGTGAAAAATATTGTCATTTTATTTGGAAAATCATACTCATCTATCTCTTTCCTTTGAAATATTAACAAATGAATAGTTTTTGAGCGGTGCAGGACTGTATTAGAGATTTAGTATATGAATAGACCATTCCATTGTTTACTTGAAGAGAAACCAACACACAGGTGGGAAGTCTACTTTTCAGCAGGGTTGTTGATTTTTTTGATCTTTTCAAAAAAATCAAAAAAATCGATTTTTTTTATATAAATCGGATTTTTTTGATTTTAATTGATTTATTTGATTTTTTTTATTTTTATTGAACTACTAGATAGTAAATTACCAACATGAAAACTTTTGAGTCAAAATTAACCAAAAGCAAAATAATCATGACATTTAAGCAGCTATTGGATATTGTTACTATTCAAATGCTTGTATAAAAAGACTAGTTTGACCGCTATTTCATTTCCTAGCCTTTCCTGCAAGACAAACTGGAGTTCTGGGAAAAACTTAAACTGAAATATACCAAAACCATGATTATTTTTAATTTTAGGTCTTTTCTAGTTAAGTTTCTTCTCGAGTTTCTTAAACTACTTCTTGGAATCTTAGAAAACATTTTTTAAAAATAAAAATATATTCTTGATTTTAATCAAATGATTTTTTTTAAAAAAATCGCTTGATTTAAATCATGATTTAAATCAGTGATTTAAATCAAACTGATTTAAATCAAACAACCCTGCTTTTCAGCGTACTTCCCTCGCGCCAAGAAGCAAAGCTTGAAAGCAACGTCCCGCCTACTAGTGTTGCCTTTAATGCGAGCAGCTTGCTTCGTTGAGCGCGTGATCGAGTGGGCTATAGCCCGGTACTTTTTACCTCTCCGTGTGACGTAGTCCAGGAGACGATCTGTAACGGCCGTGTCTGTGTGTCTGTCTGTCTGTCCGTTGTTACACCCACGTTACTCAATTCATCCAGCGTCTATTCACACGATCCAACTACTTGATTCAACTCGAGTTGACCCGTCAAGCTGAGCCAAAAAGTTGGATCGTCTGAAAGAGCCTTAAATATACTTCAAACTAACTTTATACCAAGTTTCATGCTTTCTTGAAAAAGTGCATGATTATTTCAGCTATCCTCCAGACTATTTTTAGTACAGCGAGTTGCACATCCTATAGACCTTCGAATGTTTATCACGCCCACCCCTCGCTTTTGAAAATTGTTATAGATAGTTTTTGCGGTCCAAGTCTGGCAGAATCTCCGATATTTTCTCGACATGATACTTCTAGAGAACCACAGTTCACTCCACAGCAGTGACAGTCACAGTAGTCTTCAGCACACTTCCTCTGGCTCAAAACCAGTTTATTAATTGCTTGGACTAGTTTTAAAATTCAAGAAGTGAGGGTTACTGGTCCTCAGGACCAGTTTATTAATTAAGAACAAAGGTGGGGGCCAGTCCGGAAACCAGTTTATTATCTCGGACACTAGGGGGGGGGTCACTGGTACCAAGCAGCGTGGGAAGTAAGGCGGTGGCATAGGGCGAATGACCAGTTTAAAAATTGCCTGGACCAGTTTAAAAAAATGCCAGGACCAGTTTAAAAATTGCCTGGACCCGTTCTACTATTTCAATTATCAACTTCTTTATTTTAGCAGACGACGCGTTCTGGTCAATGGTCATGGATCAGTTTATTTATTCCAGACCAGGGGGGGGGGCGGCTGGCCCAGTGTCCAGTTTTAAAAAATCATTTCCCAAACTATACTCTCAAGGGAAGGACTAGTTAAAAAAAAAATCCTTATTTCCCAGACTGATTGACGGCGGTTAGGAAAAAGTTAATAAGCTGTCTGCTAGACGTTCCCTTCTTTTGGCGACGTAAGAGTATCTATATACAAGAAAAGCTCTTAATAAAGGTTGAAGCTTTTTCTCTTTTTTAACCCCAAAAACAGAACAGTGTGAGCAACTGTGAAAGAAAAACAACGTTAATATAAGCCTTGCCTGGTAAGAATGTATATTAAACTGAGGGGGAAAGGCCCTTGGTAACACTAAATCTTTGTTTATGGCCATACTTTTTATTATTATTAAAATATTACGTATATTATCTTAACAGGATAACTGTACAAAGTATGATGGAATTTGTTAAAGAATGTCGTGTTATGGTGGAACGTTTAAGCTGGTAAGTGATGAATATAATGCAACTTGGATGTCAACAAGGCATAACGGATCCAAACCTATTGAAACTATTATACCTTGAAAAGAAATAGATCTTTCTTGCTGTTTAAAAAATTAAAAATGCTAGCAGAATAAATAATTTATACGAAGCTAGTTGTAGTTGTATTCAGAAAATGTGCTTGAGAAAATACCTAGTCTTGAACAAAAGTGTCACAATTTAAGCATCACTATGTTTTTCTTAGCTTTTCATAGCGAACGGGAAACTTTCCTTGTCCGTTTTTGATTTACCTTCAGTTTAAAAAATTATTTTATTTTAGGGTTGATTTACAATCTCACCAACTCTCGTTACAAAATTCCGAAATGAGTTTAGTAAATCTTCAAAGGTTGGCGATCAAAGAGGTATTTTGCGAAATTATTGGAATATTCCTTGTTTTAGGCAAACTGAGTTAAGTTATTGAAACTTTGTTTTTAGGAAATGGACTACGAAGAAGATTGTAACTATGATCACTTGAGCAAAGATGATCTAATCAAAGAAGTAAAAGCTAGAGATGATCGAATTAAGAAACTGGAAGCCAAGGTATTTTTCTGAGCATAGGGGTTTTTTAGCAGTGTGAAATTAAGCACAGAGATATGAGAAAAATTAAATGGACAGTTGTCGAATCAGGTGTCCCTTAAAATAGAACCAAACTCTATGAGTGGGTTAATTAATTAAGGTTATTGGTGAAAACACCTATCAGGATTGGCACAAAGCTAAGGGGATTGGCAACACGTCCTTCGTTTCTTTATTAACAAAGAAACCCGACGAGGGCCTTTGTTGCTGATCCCCTTCTTGCGTGTCATTATCTTCCGCTTTTTCTCGCTTGCCCCTTTAAAATACGTTCAGCCAAAGAAACTCCGAAGATTGTTTTGTAATGGAATCTCATTTTGTTTAGTGTAATGTTTTAATTTCAAAAATGGCAAAAGAGAGAGTGAAAACATCATTTACGATAAATAAGCAAATAGACGAAATTGAAAGACTCAAAAGGGTCAATAAAGAGTTGGAAAAAAGAGTCAAAGATCTGATGGTATGGAACATTCTTCACTTTCATACTCGATTGGAAAGAGAATTACTTTAAGAATGAGAGTTATTGTTAATTGTTTAAAAAATAGGAGAAGAGTGGAATACTTCAATTTCCTAACAATGAATTAGTGAAAACTGAACCCGTTGAAGATGATTTGGGAAATAATGGCCAGGAGTTAACCCTTCCAGTTGTGATGCACAATGTCCAAGGCAACCTGTGTAAAGAAAATATAAGTCCAGAATCACCTGTTTCTGAGGTTGGCAATGCAAACACCGAAACTACCTTGAAAAAAACTGAAAATATGGGGTTTATAAAGCGAAATACGAATCCATGTGTAAATGAAATACAGTGACAGTTTGCCTCAAAGTGCGCCTTCACCTAAAATTAAGGTTGAAAACACATTCGAAATGTCTCCTGACACGAACACGGAAAGTGATTCGCCACGAGAACCTCTTGAAAACAATATTACCATTAACGATTCTCTTCTTAAATCGCCAAGTGTCTCGACAGAGGGGGACACTGAGGATAGTTCAACTCGATCGAAGAAATTTCGTGTTCCTGAATTGAATGTTGAATCCGAAAAACATTTGGATCTTTCTCTTGATGCAAATGCCGAAAGCGATCCGCTAGAAGAAGCCCGTGAAAACGATCTTGATGAAAACCAATCCGAAATCGCCGTGACAGATACAAAGAAAAGTGATGGGCAAATTCAAAGTGTGGAACTGTTTGTCGATCCGAGTTCATTGAGTGTGCCAGCGTTTGTTCCTGAAGTAGAACGTAACCCAATTGAACTATCAGAACTGACTTCCGTCTCTATGGAAAGCGATTTACCCGAAGTGCCAATTGCAGTTCAACGTAATAGATCGGTGTCCAACTCGGAGACATTAGAAGATGTCGCTCCAAAGAATCCAGAAGGTAAAACCTCATCGCCTCGTTCGGAAGTTGCAGGTAAGTCATTTTAACCTTTTATAGTCTTGAGTGCCTAGATTGAGATATCATATTTCTAAGCAACTATTTCCGCCTTCTCGGTATAAAGTCTAGTCGCGTATTTCTTTTAACTGCTCGTAATACAATCCGAATGTATTATTTCACCCTCTGAAAAACGCGAATGATGGAGACACGGCCTCCCTGCTTTTGGACGTAATTCCGCTTTAAACTTAGATGAAAACTAATCTTGAGTCGAAAGCCCCCTAAGCGATGCTCATTTTCAATCGTGTGGTTGTAAATACTTAATAACAAATAACAGTGGCTTTGAGTTAAATAATCTGGCTAGAGAAATTATTCGGTGAGTTTTACGAAGACAACGTTCTATCAGAAGTAGAAGAAGAAGATGTAGTTGCTAGGCAGAGAAACAAATTGAAAATTAGATGTGACAACAGAGAGTGGGTTCCAGAAGGAATGGGAATGGTAGCTTGTCTGCACGCAGCATCAGCTAGCATTTGATTCTCCGAACATCCGTTGAATTTGAAAATACGTCCTTTCGAGCCAAGGTTTCTCAATTCAATTTATGTTCATCCCCTTTTTACCTCTCCGTTTGACGATGTCGTCACGGAGAGGTATTACACTGGACGTGTCTGTCACAGCGTTCGCAGTTTACAAATCGGAGCAAACGTATATGCTATATCCGGATCTCGTTCACAGTTCCATTATCGTTGTTAGGGTAAAGATGTACGCGGCGATCACCTACGAGAAATGTCTAGCCTTCCAATGGCAAGGCTTCCACCAAAGGTTCACGTAATTTCGGGTTTTCTTATTATTTATTATTAATCAATCGCCTTATATACCCTAAATTTCCAAAAATTGTTAAAGAGGCATACGCTTGAATTGAAACGTCAACAATAGCTATGTTTAAAATGATTTTAGGAATAACGTTTCTTAGAATGACTAAACTAATATTAAGCTAAATTACTGACGATAAAAGTAATCAATATAAATTATTTTTAATTAAGAACAACGTCTCGACTCGTAGAGGTCTCTTTTGGTTTCCCAACTTGTTGTTTATAAGGTCGTTTACTCATACTTTAATAAAAAACAATGAGTTTTCGTAGTGCGCTTGAATATTACTGTATTTTTGATACTATATTGTAAATGACGTATGTGTCGTTTTTATATTTCATTAATAAATTTCTGTAGGGAAATTCAGGAAGAAACGTGCAACTCGGACCAAATATTCTGCTGAATATAAAAGGGATCCACAACGTCACATTAAGAAGGGTAACGAAGAAAAACGCTTCAAATGTGATCGGTGTGACTATGCAAGTACTCGGAACTATGATTTGAAAATACATCTACGCGTTCATAGCGGTGAAAAACGCTTCAAATGTGATCGGTGTGACTATGCAAGTACTCGGAACTATGATTTGAAAATACATCTACGCGTTCATAGCGGTGAAAAACCCTTCAAATGTGTTCGGTGTGACTATGCAAGCACGCAGAAGAATAATTTGATCAAACATCAACGCATTCACAGAGGTGAAAAACCCTTCGTATGTGATCAGTGTGACTTTTCAAGCACGCAGAAGGGTAATTTGATCCAACATCAACGCATTCACAGTGGTGAAAAACCCTTCAAATGCGATCGGTGTAACTATGCAAGTGCGTGGATTAATAGATTGATCCAACATCAACGCATTCATAGTGGTGAAAAACCCTTCATATGTGATCAGTGTGACTTTTCAAGCACGCAGAAGGGTAATTTGATCGCGCATCAACGCATTCATAGCGGCGAAAAACCCTTCAAATGTGATCAGTGTGACTATGCAAGCACGCAGAAGGGTCATTTGATCAGACATCAATTTATTCACAGTGGTGAAAAACCCCACAAAATTTAATTAGTGCGAATATCTAGTAATCATATGAGTAATTTGATGATACAATGTTGAAAAACGCCTCAATAGTGATCGGTGGGACTATATATATGCAGACAGAAGTGTCATTTGATAGTACATAAACGTAGAAGTCACATGAATGAATAGATGGATTTACATTTTAAATGAGTAGGACAATAACCATATTTCATCGTTTTGTGTAATGAATGGGCCGACACTGTGTATGTAACAATCCATTAAATTTCTCCGTTATAAATTGTATCAACGGAAGCGCCGCTCATTTCCAGAGACAAGACTCTTGGGGCACTATACCCAGAAATAATTTTATATTAAATGTAATAAAATTCACAAAGACGATGCTAAAATAAGCCGTAATAAATTTTGGATACGTTTTTCGAATTGTTCCAAACTTGTTTCCAAACGTTTGAGGTTTTTTCTTTCGAGCGATTTCCACTTCCGTTATCAGTCACCTCGGAGCTTTCATTACCACTTAAATTGTCTGAAGTTTCTTCAGGTTTTGATGTAGTACTTGCTAAATGTCCTGGATCGTCATTTGCATCTTTAATTACTTTAACTTCGTCATCAGGTCAGGTACTAGATGGTTTCAACAGAGACAGGAAAATTGTCGCTAACCCTGACTTTACCGTTGAAATCAGGCTTTTTGTGTTTTACTGTTTGTTCATATTGTCGCGTATATTTTATCATGCGTTCATTAGGATACGTTTGCATTCTGTATATTGTCTGAGGACCGCTTCAGTGATCAAATTTTAATCTAAATATATTTTCGAAAGTTGTTTCTTTCTTTATGTTTATTTTTTCCGAATTTGACCGAGCTGCCTGGTTTATATCGGTAACACTATTGGGAAGTTTTAAAACTGGTTTGATTGAGTTCTTCTATAGACTGGCAAGAACATACTATTCTGGATCCGTAACATCTGAGCTTTATGATTAACCACTATTAAAGCATCGTTACATAGAATTTGAAAACTATCCGTTGTTCGCTTTAGGCGGACGCTACTTCTTTAGCGCCACCGCGTGACCGATACATAACAAGCTAATTATCATTTTTAGGATAATATTACCAAATGTGGATGAGAGGGAAAGTATGACAATGGCCATAGAGCCTGTGTTAAAAAACGCGGACATCAAAGTTTCGCCAATAACTATTTAGTTTACTAGTGACTGATGGACTTGCAAACTCGCGACTGAAAGTAGTTCAGACATTTATGCTCCTTGGTTTAACCATAGCCCTCTCGATCACGCGCATCACGACGCAAGCTGCTCGCGCCATAGCAAAATAACCGTGATTTGTTTTAAACGTATCTAGTTTTATGTGCTCTTCTATTTCTTCGATAACCTTACTTAAATCCATATTATACCTTCAAATACCTTTAAAACATCACCAGCTACTCTGTCCTGACTACAAAGACAAATCGAGGAAGTTCTAGCATACACAATAGCAGACGACGGTAACCGCGTAACCGCGAATTAACACAAGACCTATTTTAAGGGAGTAAACAGGCCCAGTATAGCTACGCCAATAAAACGGTCAACTACGGCGAAACTCTGATGACTCGCGACTTTTGGCCATTTTCATACTTTTCCTCTCATCCACTTTTGATATTACTAAATCTTGGGTAATTTAAAAATGACAGTCACCATCGGGGATTCGGGGGCTAATTCTAACCACCAAATATGCTGTACACTCACGATAGTGAGTCGGAAGCAGCTAGCTCTCGTAGGAAAAACGAACTAGCCGGGTAGCCGCTGCGACTGCGAGCACTCAGTGCCATGCTCAGTGCTCGCAGTCGCAGCTTGTGTCCGCGAGCGCGTGATCGAGTTGGCTATGGGACGGCCCAGGCGCTGGGGTCAAAAACTAAAACTGTCTGCTAGAGATAACGGTAAATGAAAGGGGAAACTACTACTACTTCTTCAAAGAGGAAAATAATCATAACAGTGTAAGTTATAACTGATAACATTATTTTTATAGAGTTTAATCAAAAATTCAAGAAATACACAGGTTAAATCTTTATTATAAAAGTTCAAAATATTTAACAGAAACTTTCGAGCTCGTGGCTCATTTTCAACTGCCACCCACGTGCTCGGAAGCTTCTGTTAAAAGCAGGGTGAAAAAGAAAATCAAACGATTTTTTGTCGATTCTTCTACTAATTATAAGACCAGGCTGCATAATGAAACATTCAGAAAATATTTCCAAATGATTTTAAAATTCAAATTAGGTTGAGATTTTATGGATAGTTTTAGATACGCACCTCCGACCAATCGCATAACGCTTTGCATTACTGTTATCAGAGGTGGATTATCAAAATTGCCATTGCACGCTCTACATCTCGAGCAATTTTATCAAATCTCTCGCTAAATTTAATTCGGCATGGAGCGTGCCACGAGAATTTTGTTATCAAGAAGGCAGGGCGTTACGCAATTGGTCAGAGGTGCTTATACATAGTTTTCAGGAATGGAGATTTGCTACCATTAAAACAAGGAGACTAGGCGACTTAGAGTGTAAAATAGCAGACGATTTTACACTCTTAGTCGCCTGATCTCCTTCTATTGATGGTAGCAAAAGTTTATTAATTAACTTTTGATGGTAGGAATCCTAGATGCCTGGAAAATATGTATTTCAAATTGTCCATAAAATCTCAACATAATTGTAATTTTAAAATCACTTGGAGATATTTCCTGGGTGTTTCACTATCCTGATTGGCCTTATAGTTAGCAGAAGAATAGGTAAAAAATAACTTAACCATGAACGTAAATAATTTTAAAATTTATGATAACATAATTATTAACATAGTACTTACGTTTTTTAAGCCTCGACTTAGAATTCTGTTGTACTAAACTTATCAATGTGAAATCTAGATTTACATTTAGTTTTATTATATTAAAATTATACATGTCAAAGGTCCTTGACAAAGAGAGAAAATCGGGATATTACGTCGCAGTCCATGAAAGTGTGAGTTGCTCAACTGAATGTCGAAGTCAAAAAACATTTGGAATTGTCCCTTGAAAGAAAAATGGAGATCGATTCAATTGTAGAATCTTTGTTTGAAAAACTAGAATCCCAGGAATCTAAAAATAAGTTTCATGAAAATGGAAATATTGAACCGATCTACGATTTACCGGAAATGACCCCGGTTTGTCTTGAAAGCGACTTACTGGATATACCGCTTGAACTGAAAAACGATACTTCAGTGTCCAATTTAGATGCCCTTGAACCTTGCACGACAAACTATTCGTCTGCTAGTTCGAAAATTGGTAAGTAATTTTGTTCTTTAAAAGTGTGAATACCTAGCCTATCGAATCATGTGTCGCACATTGATACCATAAGTTCATAAGACATGTTCCACAAATTTCTCACTTGTTACTGAGAGCTTGTCATGAAAAAATACCTAATATTCCTATATTTTCATGAAAAAATACCTATAATTCCTATATTTTCATGAAAAAATACCTATAATTCCTATATTTTCATGAAAAAATACCCATAATTCCTATATTTTCTTGAAAAAAATACCTATAATTCCTATATTTTCATGAAGAAATACCTATAATTCCTATAAATATTTTCGAAATTCGGCTGGGGGTCCTGGTTTACTGAAATGACTTGAATAAAAATGCGCTAAAACTTTTTTATCAAGGAGACACAGATTAACAGAGGGTTCAGCTTTTTGTGCTAACTTCGATTTTAACTTTTATTGATGGGTTAATTTTCTTTCTGTAGAAAAATCCAAGAATGAACTTTCAACTCGATGCGAATATCCTAAAAATGATCAAGAACGTCAAATGCGAAAGAATAACGTTAAAAAGATTTTCAAATGTGACGAGTGTGACTTTTCCACCAAAGAGAATAGTCTTTTGATCACACATCAACTCACTCACAGTCGGGAAAAACCCTTCAAATGTGATATGTGTGAATATAAATGCAAGCAGAAGAGTAGGTTGAGCGCACATCAACGCATTCACAGTTGTGAAAAACCATTCAAATGTGATCAGTGTGACTATGCAAGTCACCCATCAATAAAAGTTAAAATCGAAGTTAGCACAAAAAGCTGTTAATCTGTGTCTCCTTGATAAAAAAGTTTTAGCGCATTTTTATTCAAGTCATTTCAGTAAACCAGGACCCCCAGCCGAATTTCGAAAATATTTATAGGAATTATAGGTATTTTTTCATGAAAATATAGGAATTATAGGTATTTTTTCATGAAAATATAGGAATTATGGGTATTTTTTCATGAAAATATAGGGATTATAGGTATTTTTTCATGAAAATATAGGGATTATAGGTATTTTTTCATGAAAATATAGGAATATTAGGGATTTTTTCATGAAAATATAGGAATATTAGGTATTTTTTCATGACAAGCTCTCAGTAACAAGTGAGAAATTTGTGGAACATGTCTTATGAACTTATGGTATCAATGTGCGACACATGATTCGATAGGCTAGGTATTCACACTTTTAAAGAACAAAATTACTTACCAATTTTCGAACTAGCAGACGAATAGTTTGTCGTGCAAGGTTCAAGGGCATCTAAATTGGACACTGAAGTATCGTTTTTCAGTTCAAGCGGTATATCCAGTAAGTCGCTTTCAAGACAAACCGGGGTCATTTCCGGTAAATCGTAGATCGGTTCAATATTTCCATTTTCATGAAACTTATTTTTAGATTCCTGGGATTCTAGTTTTTCAAACAAAGATTCTACAATTGAATCGATCTCCATTTTTCTTTCAAGGGACAATTCCAAATGTTTTTTGACTTCGACATTCAGTTGAGCAACTCACACTTTCATGGACTGCGACGTAATATCCCGATTTTCTCTCTTTGTCAAGGACCTTTGACATGTATAATTTTAATATAATAAAACTAAATGTAAATCTAGATTTCACATTGATAAGTTTAGTACAACAGAATTCTAAGTCGAGGCTTAAAAAACGTAAGTACTATGTTAATAATTATGTTATCATAAATTTTAAAATTATTTACGTTCATGGTTAAGTTATTTTTTACCTATTCTTCTGCTAACTATAAGGCCAATCAGGATAGTGAAACACCCAGGAAATATCTCCAAGTGATTTTAAAATTACAATTATGTTGAGATTTTATGGACAATTTGAAATACATATTTTCCAGGCATCTAGGATTCCTACCATCAAAAGTTAATTAATAAACTTTTGCTACCATCAATAGAAGGAGATCAGGCGACTAAGAGTGTAAAATCGTCTGCTATTTTACACTCTAAGTCGCCTAGTCTCCTTGTTTTAATGGTAGCAAATCTCCATTCCTGAAAACTATGTATAAGCACCTCTGACCAATTGCGTAACGCCCTGCCTTCTTGATAACAAAATTCTCGTGGCACGCTCCATGCCGAATTAAATTTAGCGAGAGATTTGATAAAATTGCTCGAGATGTAGAGCGTGCAATGGCAATTTTGATAATCCACCTCTGATAACAGTAATGCAAAGCGTTATGCGATTGGTCGGAGGTGCGTATCTAAAACTATCCATAAAATCTCAACCTAATTTGAATTTTAAAATCATTTGGAAATATTTTCTGAATGTTTCATTATGCAGCCTGGTCTTATAATTAGTAGAAGAATCGACAAAAAATCGTTTGATTTTCTTTTTCACCCTGCTTTTAACAGAAGCTTCCGAGCACGTGGGTGGCAGTTGAAAATGAGCCACGAGCTCGAAAGTTTCTGTTAAATATTTTGAACTTTTATAATAAAGATTTAACCTGTGTATTTCTTGAATTTTTGATTAAACTCTATAAAAATAATGTTATCAGTTATAACTTACACTGTTATGATTATTTTCCTCTTTGAAGAAGTAGTAGTAGTTTCCCCTTTCATTTACCGTTATCTCTAGCAGACAGTTTTAGTTTTTGACCCCAGCGCCTGGGCCGTCCCATAGCCAACTCGATCACGCGCTCGCGGACACAAGCTGCGACTGCGAGCACTGAGCATGGCACTGAGTGCTCGCAGTCGCAGCGGCTACCCGGCTAGTTCGTTTTTCCTACGAGAGCTAGCTGCTTCCGACTCACTATCGTGAGTGTACAGCATATTTGGTGGTTAGAATTAGCCCCCGAATCCCCGATGGTGACTGTCATTTTTAAATTACCCAAGATTTAGTAATATCAAAAGTGGATGAGAGGAAAAGTATGAAAATGGCCAAAAGTCGCGAGTCATCAGAGTTTCGCCGTAGTTGACCGTTTTATTGGCGTAGCTATACTGGGCCTGTTTACTCCCTTAAAATAGGTCTTGTGTTAATTCGCGGTTACGCGGTTACCGTCGTCTGCTATTGTGTATGCTAGAACTTCCTCGATTTGTCTTTGTAGTCAGGACAGAGTAGCTGGTGATGTTTTAAAGGTATTTGAAGGTATAATATGGATTTAAGTAAGGTTATCGAAGAAATAGAAGAGCACATAAAACTAGATACGTTTAAAACAAATCACGGTTATTTTGCTATGGCGCGAGCAGCTTGCGTCGTGATGCGCGTGATCGAGAGGGCTATGGTTAAACCAAGGAGCATAAATGTCTGAACTACTTTCAGTCGCGAGTTTGCAAGTCCATCAGTCACTAGTAAACTAAATAGTTATTGGCGAAACTTTGATGTCCGCGTTTTTTAACACAGGCTCTATGGCCATTGTCATACTTTCCCTCTCATCCACATTTGGTAATATTATCCTAAAAATGATAATTAGCTTGTTATGTATCGGTCACGCGGTGGCGCTAAAGAAGTAGCGTCCGCCTAAAGCGAACAACGGATAGTTTTCAAATTCTATGTAACGATGCTTTAATAGTGGTTAATCATAAAGCTCAGATGTTACGGATCCAGAATAGTATGTTCTTGCCAGTCTATAGAAGAACTCAATCAAACCAGTTTTAAAACTTCCCAATAGTGTTACCGATATAAACCAGGCAGCTCGGTCAAATTCGGAAAAAATAAACATAAAGAAAGAAACAACTTTCGAAAATATATTTAGATTAAAATTTGATCACTGAAGCGGTCCTCAGACAATATACAGAATGCAAACGTATCCTAATGAACGCATGATAAAATATACGCGACAATATGAACAAACAGTAAAACACAAAAAGCCTGATTTCAACGGTAAAGTCAGGGTTAGCGACAATTTTCCTGTCTCTGTTGAAACCATCTAGTACCTGACCTGATGACGAAGTTAAAGTAATTAAAGATGCAAATGACGATCCAGGACATTTAGCAAGTACTACATCAAAACCTGAAGAAACTTCAGACAATTTAAGTGGTAATGAAAGCTCCGAGGTGACTGATAACGGAAGTGGAAATCGCTCGAAAGAAAAAACCTCAAACGTTTGGAAACAAGTTTGGAACAATTCGAAAAACGTATCCAAAATTTATTACGGCTTATTTTAGCATCGTCTTTGTGAATTTTATTACATTTAATATAAAATTATTTCTGGGTATAGTGCCCCAAGAGTCTTGTCTCTGGAAATGAGCGGCGCTTCCGTTGATACAATTTATAACGGAGAAATTTAATGGATTGTTACATACACAGTGTCGGCCCATTCATTACACAAAACGATGAAATATGGTTATTGTCCTACTCATTTAAAATGTAAATCCATCTATTCATTCATGTGACTTCTACGTTTATGTACTATCAAATGACACTTCTGTCTGCATATATATAGTCCCACCGATCACTATTGAGGCGTTTTTCAACATTGTATCATCAAATTACTCATATGATTACTAGATATTCGCACTAATTAAATTTTGTGGGGTTTTTCACCACTGTGAATAAATTGATGTCTGATCAAATGACCCTTCTGCGTGCTTGCATAGTCACACTGATCACATTTGAAGGGTTTTTCGCCGCTATGAATGCGTTGATGCGCGATCAAATTACCCTTCTGCGTGCTTGAAAAGTCACACTGATCACATATGAAGGGTTTTTCACCACTATGAATGCGTTGATGTTGGATCAATCTATTAATCCACGCACTTGCATAGTCACACCGATCGCATTTGAAGGGTTTTTCACCACTGTGAATGCGTTGATGTTGGATCAAATTACCCTTCTGCGTGCTTGAAAAGTCACACTGATCACATACGAAGGGTTTTTCACCTCTGTGAATGCGTTGATGTTTGATCAAATTATTCTTCTGCGTGCTTGCATAGTCACACCGAACACATTTGAAGGGTTTTTCACCGCTATGAACGCGTAGATGTATTTTCAAATCATAGTTCCGAGTACTTGCATAGTCACACCGATCACATTTGAAGCGTTTTTCACCGCTATGAACGCGTAGATGTATTTTCAAATCATAGTTCCGAGTACTTGCATAGTCACACCGATCACATTTGAAGCGTTTTTCTTCGTTACCCTTCTTAATGTGACGTTGTGGATCCCTTTTATATTCAGCAGAATATTTGGTCCGAGTTGCACGTTTCTTCCTGAATTTCCCTACAGAAATTTATTAATGAAATATAAAAACGACACATACGTCATTTACAATATAGTATCAAAAATACAGTAATATTCAAGCGCACTACGAAAACTCATTGTTTTTTATTAAAGTATGAGTAAACGACCTTATAAACAACAAGTTGGGAAACCAAAAGAGACCTCTACGAGTCGAGACGTTGTTCTTAATTAAAAATAATTTATATTGATTACTTTTATCGTCAGTAATTTAGCTTAATATTAGTTTAGTCATTCTAAGAAACGTTATTCCTAAAATCATTTTAAACATAGCTATTGTTGACGTTTCAATTCAAGCGTATGCCTCTTTAACAATTTTTGGAAATTTAGGGTATATAAGGCGATTGATTAATAATAAATAATAAGAAAACCCGAAATTACGTGAACCTTTGGTGGAAGCCTTGCCATTGGAAGGCTAGACATTTCTCGTAGGTGATCGCCGCGTACATCTTTACCCTAACAACGATAATGGAACTGTGAACGAGATCCGGATATAGCATATACGTTTGCTCCGATTTGTAAACTGCGAACGCTGTGACAGACACGTCCAGTGTAATACCTCTCCGTGACGACATCGTCAAACGGAGAGGTAAAAAGGGGATGAACATAAATTGAATTGAGAAACCTTGGCTCGAAAGGACGTATTTTCAAATTCAACGGATGTTCGGAGAATCAAATGCTAGCTGATGCTGCGTGCAGACAAGCTACCATTCCCATTCCTTCTGGAACCCACTCTCTGTTGTCACATCTAATTTTCAATTTGTTTCTCTGCCTAGCAACTACATCTTCTTCTTCTACTTCTGATAGAACGTTGTCTTCGTAAAACTCACCGAATAATTTCCCTAGCCAGATTATTTAACTCAAAGCCACTGTTATTTGTTATTAAGTATTTACAACCACACGATTGAAAATGAGCATCGCTTAGGGGGCTTTCGACTCAAGATTAGTTTTCATCTAAGTTTAAAGCGGAGATTGGTACAGTGCTCGAAGGTGGTTGACGAAAATATATGGAATACCGAGTTGGATCAGCGTTTCCCATAGTTTCTGGCGGTTAACGCTATCATACGCGCGTTGCAAGTCCAGAAAGGCAACATATAGACTTCGGTTTTCAATACGGGCAATATCAATTAGTTGCGTAAGGACGAAGAGGTTATCCGCTCCACATCTATCTTTACGAAAGCCATTCTGTAATTCCCCCAAAATGTTGTGCTGCTCGACGAATCAAGCAGCGTGGGAAGTAAGGCGGTGGCATAGGGCGAATGACCAGTTTAAAAATTGCCAGGACCAGTTTAAAAAATGCCAGGACCAGTTTAAAAATTGCCAGGACCAGTTTAAAAAATGCCAGGACCAGTTTAAAAAATTCCAGGACCAGTTTAAAAATTGCCAGCACCAGTTTAAAAAATGACAGGACCAGTTTAAAAAATGCCAGGACCAGTTTAAAAAATGCCAGGACCAGTTTAAAAAATTGCCAGGACCAGTTTAAAAAATGCCAGAACCAGTTTAAAAAATGCCAGAACCAGTTTAAAAAATTGCCAGGACCAGTTTAAAAAATTGCCAGGACCAGTTTAAAAAATTGCCAGGACCAGTTTAAAAAATTGCCAGGACCAGTTTAAAAAATGCCAGGACCAGTTTAAAAAATGCCAGGACCAGTTTAAAAATTGCCAGATTTCGATTTAATTTAGTAGTCAAGGCATTTTTTTTAGTAGTCAAATGCCTTGACTAGTGCCGTATGTCATACCCATTGAGTTCTAATATATGTATTTCTAGAGTTTTTGTTGAATTTCCTCCTCGCGTACTCGGATTCGTCGAATTTCATTACTGTATCATTAGTCGTTAGCGCCATCTGTCGCCTTACGTGAGAAGCTTAAAACAATTTCCCACGATTTTGCGGGAAAGCGCCCCGCAATATCGCCGCAGCTCGAGTTTGAAAATTAGGCTTAGGAAGAAGTAAAGCGCGAAATATGAAAGTTAGGTAATTGAAAAACAGTAAGTGGAGCCTGATAAATAAAATTTGATATTTAATAAATGGAATATTGATCAATTTCTTATTAAATGCATGTTTTACTTGGGAATTATATGTTATTAGTTATTAAAGTAACACATAATGTGAAAATGTATTAAATTTTAAAATGGGTCGAAAATGCTCAGTAGAAAAGTGTGTCAACACTGGTAGAAATAAAAATGTTTTGTGACATAAGTATATAATATACGGATAGAAAATTAATAAATATTTAGATAGTTCAACCCTTTTTGAACTGTACCGTTAAGATTCCCTACAAAAAATTCGGAATTACCAAAACAATAGTGTCAGGCCATTAATGGAATTGAATGGACTCCAAAAAAAGACATTTGCAGTGATCATTTTTGTCAAGTTGACTATCATGAAAGCTCAAAAATACATATACTATCGGTTAATGCAGTTACTTCTCTGTTTTTACTCGAATCTAGCAATTTACTTCCATTATCATATCGGTTTCTAAACATTTCCTATCTATATTAAGAAATTATAGCAGACGCCATAGTTACAAATATGTGTTTTTAAGTGAAATAGATGGCGCCACCACCTAAGTTATCCGTCCGTCCCATAATTTCAAAAACGATGGTCGCGCGAGCGAGAAAACCCGATATCCAAATAGAACTCTAGAAAGATATATGTTCTGAACTCAATGGTCATACCCTGGTTAGGAAAAAGTTTAAGCTGTCTGCTAGACGTTCCCTTTTTTGGCGTTTGTACTTTGTAGTGATTAGTGAATTCCTTTGTTACGGAAACGGTTCCTCCTTTAAAGGCTTTAATGTATTTTTATTGATTATTAAAAAGAGTATATATATACAAGAAAAGCTCTTAATAAAGGTTGAAGCTTTTTCTCTTTAAGACCCCAAAAACAGAACAGTGTGAGTAACTTTGAAACCAAAACAACGTTAATATAAGCCTTGCCTGGTAAGAATGTATATTAAACTGAGGGAAACGCCCTTGGTAACACTAATTCTTTGTTTATGGCCATACTTTTTATTATTATTAAAATATTACGTATATTATCTTAACAGGGACACTGTACAAAGTATGATGGAATTTGTTAAAGAATGTCGTGTTATGGTCGAACGTTTAAACTGGTAAGTGATGAATATAATGCAACTTGGATCGTGTTAAACAGGCATAACGGATCCAAACCGATTATTATACCTTGAAAAGAAATAGATCTTTCTTGCTGTTTAAAAAATTAAAAATGCTAGCAGAATAAATAATTTATACCAAAAGTAATATAAGAAACCTGCCTTCGGGAGGAAAGTATACAAAGGCGAATTTTTCCCGATACATCCTCGTACCGCGAATGTACCCGCTCACTTATACGGCCGTAAACAAAGTTTAAAAAATAGGGCCGCGCCGCGTAGAGCGTAGGAATACATTCTCCTGATCTCGCGATTGTGTCGGCTGCTTAAGTTAAGTCAATTTCACAGACTCATTGTAATTTTAAACTTTTCCAATGAAATAATTAACGCAGCATTTTTAGATTTTGATGATAATCAATTATTAATAAACAGGCAGTGACTCGATTGTAGGATTTTCATAGGTCTTTGCGTAAAATTTAAAATAAACCCTTACTTTGCCCAGGTATATGACTAACACTATACATAGATTTCAAAATGGTGTTATTATCTATCTCGAAATTTTATTCTTGTATTCATAAATTTCATCTTCTTCTTCGCTTCACAAAAAACTACATTTTCGTTTCGAAATAACCGTATGTGAATATTTATTAACAAAATCAGGAATCTTCTGTTTCTTTAAGACAGACGGCTTAGCAGACTACACTAGTTTGAAGCGCTTTTTCCCAGACTTGTAAATAGGGGGTACCAGGGAGCCTGTGACACCCAAGAAAATTCACAGGACACCCTGAAAAAAATATTTTTAGGGGGGGGTCGGGTACCACCCGGGTACCCTGAAAAATTCGGGGTGATGATTAGTTGAGAACTCTCACCCATAAGCACAACTCAAAACAGCTCTCAAAAAAGGGGAAAAAATGTAATGACGAATATTACCCCTCAAAACTGTGCCCTCCCTCACATTTTGTTTATTTACCTTCTTCCACTAGGGAGCCCCGGGTACCCAAGAAAATTCTGCTTTGGGGGGTCGGGAGCCCGCAGGGCTCCCGATGAAATTATCACTATTTACAAGTCTGCAAGTTTTTCCTCTTTCCCTTTCCAACGACCATATCAAAGGACTAAGATCTACTGTACCTTGTCCATGAGCAATAGTGTCTTAATATGATATTTGGCGGTTCGAGGATGTATCATCGTGTATCGCGTGTTTTAACGTTATGCCTATGGCGCCTTGTATACTTCCCTCCCGTAGGGAGGTTTCTTATATTATTTCTGTTTATACGAAGCTAGTTGTAGTTGTATTCAGAAAATGTGCTTGAGAAAATCCCTAGTCTTGAACAAAAGTCACAATTTAAGCATTGCTATGTTTTTCTTAGCTTTTTATAGCGAAAGCTACAATGTATGGGGAAACTTTCCTTGTCCGTTTTTAATTTTACACGGAATTTTAATTCCGGTAAAATTTTAAGAAACGGCACCAAAACCCCTGTCCCTGTGCCGGACGCGTCCGCGAAAGGAACGCTTACGATAAGAGAGGGAAACCGGTCGCGTCCGCGAAACGTACGCTTACGATGAGAGAGAGATCGCTAGCGTACGCGGTGGCGATACGAAGCTCCGCGTAGAGAGAGAACTGCCTGCCTGGTATATTAGTGAGAGGGGGAAGAGGGAGAGGGGGCATCCCGCTCGGAGAGAGAGGAAAGAAAGGTAGTTTAAATCTCGCGGGCTTTTTTGAGTGAAGGGAAACAAGATGATAATTTTCGTGCACTACTGCACTTTGTGCGCGTGATACATCAGAGATTATGCTGGATGGTTAGGTTAGGTTTCGTAAAATAGAGGGGACGCTTTACGGTCATAGTGATTTCTGGTTTAGGGGATCCAGGATTTTGTTTAAATACATTATTTGATTCGTATGGTTTTTAAAAATTATACTTTAGTGGGGTGCACAATTTAGTTTCATTAATATTATTTGAAATGTGACGTTATTAGAAATTAAAGGGATACACGATTGTGTTTCAGAAATGTTTTTAGTTGTACGATTTATTGGAGATCAACTATACGGGGGGTCACGTGAGCCGTGTAAAATTACTATTAAGGCCCAGCCCTTGGGCCATCTTGTTGATTTACCTTCAGTTTGAAAAATAATTTTATTTTAGGGTAGATTTTCAATCTCACCAACTCTCGTTACAAAACTCCGAAATGAGTTTAGTAAATCTTCAAAGGTTGGCAATTAAAGAGGTATTTTGCGAAATTATTGGAATATTGCCTGTTTTAGGCAATCTGGAAGTTATTGAAACTTTGTTTTTAGGAAATGGACTACGAGGAAGATTGTAACTATGATCACTTGAGCAAAGATGATCTAATCAATGAAGTAAAAGCTAGAGATGATCGAATTAGGAAACTGGAAGCCAAGGTATTTTCAAAGCATAGGGGTTTTTTAGCAGTGTGAAATTAAGCACAGAGATATGAGAAAATTTAAATGGACAGTTGTTGAATCAGGTGTCCCTTAAAATAGAACCAAACTCTATGAGTGGGTTAATTAATTAAGGTTATTGATGAAAACACCTATCAGGATTGGCACAAAGCTAAGGGGATTTGTAACACGTCCTTCGTTTCTTTATCAACAAAGTAACCCGACGAGGGGATTGTCTACAATTGGGTCGAATCCCATTGGATCGAATGTCTCGTTCGACCGAATCCCATTAGACCGAATACCGCAATTTGGGCGGTTTTCCAATCATGAATTTTCCTTTCAATCCTATTTTTCTATTGATTTTCCTATTAAATTTCTTGTTATTGCAGAAAATACTAAACCAAACGTAACCTAATATAACAGTAATGTTATGGAAAAGGCATATTTTTGGAGAAGTCAATGAAGCTAAATTTCAATATTTTGGAAAAGACGTAACATTGTTAAATGATTTATAAATTATTACTAACCTAATTTAACCAAACCTAACCTAACATAGAAGTAATGTTTTGGAAAAGGCATATTATTTGAGAAGTCAATCAAGCTAAACATCAATCTTTTGGAAAAGGCGTAACATTGTTAAATGAATTATAAAATATTACTAACCTAACCTAACCTAACCAAACCAAACCTAACCTAACATAACAGTAATGTTTTGGAAAAGGCATATTATTTGAGAAGTCAATGAAGCTAAATTTCAATATTTTGGAAAAGGCGTAACATTGTTAAATGATTTATAAAATATTACTAACCTAACCTAACCAAACCTAACCAAACCTAACCTAACCTAACCTAACCTAACCAAACCTAACCTAACCTAACCAAACCTAACCTAACCAAACCAACCTAACCAAACCAAACCAAACCAAACCTAACCTAACCAAACCTGACCTAACCTAACCTAACCTAACCTAACCAAACCTAACCTAACCTAACCTAACCTAACCTAACCAAACCTAACCTAACCTAACCTAACCTAACCTAACCAAACCTAACCTAACCTAACCAAACCTAACCTAACCTAACCAAACCTAACCAAACCTAACCTAAACTAACCTAAACTAACCTAACCTAACCTAACCTAACCTAACCTAACCTAACCTAACCTGACCAAACCTAACCTAACCCAAAAATAAAATTGATTTTCTTATTAAACTTCTTGATACTGCAGCAAATAATATGTGTTCACCAATAACATTCTTCAATAAGTTTCAGAAAATAACTTCCATTTTTGGAAATTGTATAACCCTAACCTAACCATACCTAACGTAATCTAACCTTACCATTAAGAGATCTCCCTCCCAAGTACTGACGGCGCTCGATGCTGCTTAACTTCTTCGATCATCCAAATCACTATATCCATTGCGCTACTGGAGCCCGGCAACTCAAGGAAAACGCTATGATTTTATATGTGTAAACCCATCCCATTCAGTCGAAAGCTCTTCCATTTAAATATTCCCATTCAGTAGAAAATCGCTCTTTGGGCTATAAATTGTTTTAAATTTGGCTACAATTTTAGAAATTTGAATTCGATCCAACGGGATTCTATCCAATAGGATATTACCGACGAGGGCCTTTGTTGCTGATCCCCTTCTTGCGTGTCATTATCTTCCCCTTTTTCTTGCTTGCCCCTTTAAAATACGTTTAGCCAAAGAAACTCCGAAGATTGTTTTGTAATGGAATCTCATTTTGTTTAGTGCAATGTTTTAATTTCAAAAATGGCAAAAGAGAGAGTGAAAACATCATTAACGATAAATAAGCAAATAGACGAAATTGAAAGACTCAATAGGGTCATTAAAGAGTTGGAATGGAGAATCAAAGATCTGATGGTATGCAAGATCCTTCACTTTCATACTCCATTGGAAAGAGAATTACTTTAAGAATGAGAGTTATTGTTAATTGTTTAAAAAATAGGAGAGAAATGGAATACATCAATTAGATAATGATGAATTAGTGAAAACTGAACCTGTTGGAAATGATTCTGGAATAAATGGCCAGGAGTTAACCCTTCCTGTTGTGATGCACAGTGTCCAAGGCAACCTGTGTAAAGAAAATATTAGTCAAGAATCACCTGTTTCTGAGGTTGGCAATACAAACACCGAAACTACCTTGAAAAAAACTGAAAATACGGGGTTTATAAAGCGAAATACGAATCCATGTGTCCCTAAACTGAACTACAGTAACAGTTTGCCTCAAAGTGCGCCTTCACCTAAAATTAATGTTGAACCTATTCGAAATGAGAGCGATCCGCCACGAGAACCTCTTGAAAACAATATTACTATTAACGATTCTTATCGTAAATCGCCAAGTGTCTCGACAGAGGGGGACACTGAGGATAATTCAACTCGATCAAAGAAATTTGGTGTTCCTGAATTGAATGTTGAAGTTGAAAAACATTTGGATCTTTCTCTTGATGCAAATGTCGAAAGAGATTTAATAGAAGGATCCCCAGAAAACGATCTTGATGATAACCAATACAGAATCAACTTGACAGGTGCAAAGAAAAGTGATATATTGAGCATGCCAGTGCATGTTCCTGAAGTAGAACGTAACGCAATTGAACTATCAGAATTGACCCGCGTCTCTATGGAAAGCGATTTACCCGAAGTTCCAATTGCAGTTCAACATGATAGTTCGGTGTCCAACTCGGAGACATTAGAAGATGTCGCTGCAAAGAATCCAGATGGTAAAACCTCATCGCCTCGTTCGGAAGTTGCAGGTAAGTCATTAAATTCTTTAATAGTCTTGAGTGCCTAGATTGAGATATCACATTTCTAAGCCACTATTTCCGACTCCTCGGTATAAAGTCTAGTCGCGTATTTCTTTTGACTGCTCGTGGTACAATCCGAATGTATTTTTCCCCCTCCGAAAAACGCGAATGATGGAGACAATGCCTCCCTGCTTTTGGACGTAATTCCGCTTTAAACTTAGATGAAAACTAATCTTGGGTCGAAAGCCCCTAAGCGATGCTTATTTTCAATCGTTGTGGTTGTAAATACTTAATAACAGTGGCTTGACGCCATATAGTTGCGCACTTTAGTGTAGTTATACTGCTTATATTATTGAAGCGTACGCTGATTCACGTGATCAAAGCCTTTACTTTTCTTCGACATTGCTTCTTCGTACAACTAGGCATTCTGTTCTTTTCGAGTGCGTCTACACAATTCTACGTATTTAATGCCTTTTTTTGCAAACTTTACGTGATGAGTACGTCGTTAATTCTACCGTGAAAGGTTTTTCTTCATCCAGGCTAAATTAATTCAGTATCAAACTTAGTAAGGATGAAATTTGTAACGTCCCATTAAAACGCAAACCAGAAAAACCCCTCAAATGAGATTAGTGTTCCTTTGGAAGCATTTACAAATTACACTAAGAAACTTCACATTTCTAGCCGCCATTTTTCAAGATGTCCGCGGATTAAAACCAATTTCTTTAACGTCCCTGCAACATTTATGCGGGGACGGTTAGGCCGGGGCATTGAGTATCAATTAGGTACGACTTTTACTTAACAACACCAGGGTGCCTATTCTGTAAGCTTCGAAAGAGAGTTGTCGATAATCACAAAAATGGTATTCTGTCAGAAGTTGTCGAGTATCGACAAGTTGTCGAACTAGATTCTGGACCCGAAACATTTTACCTTTATAATAAACCACTATTTAAGCATCGTTACATAGAATTTGAAAACTTAAAAAAAAAAAAAAAATAGAAACAATGGGGGCAATTCTCTAACTTTTTAAGTGAGTTATCGCAAGTGATAACTTTCGTCTAAAGGGTTTATGCCAACCTCGTGCCGTCTATGAGAGCGCGATATCTAAATAGGTGATTAGTCATAGGTGTCATCAAACCTTGAACAAAAGGTGGCGGATGTTTCGCGAATTCCCCTCGTGCTAAAAGCAAGGTGGTCAAGTTAAAATTTCACGGTCTTTAGTTATAAAGCAAGCGATAACTTATGGACCAGTTTAACCCTTTCGATAAGTTACCACTCTCTATGGTTTCGAGCCGAGCTAGTTTCTCCTCGCCATTTAAGTTAATCTTCATCCCCTTTTGTTGATATGCTCGTTCACTCATCAGCACTGTTTCTTTTCTTTAACACTGAGTTTTCGTAGAGGCCTCAGCATTACGTTTTTTTTTTAAAGTTCGCTTGAATGTTACTGTATTTTTGATACTAAATTATAAGTTATGTCGTTTTTATATTTCTTTTATGTATATTCTATAGGTAAATTCAAGAAGAAACTTCTTTTAAAGTGTTCTACTGAATATAAAAGGGATCTGCAACGTCACGTTAGAAAGGGTAACGAAGAAAAACACAAATGTGATCAGTGTGACTATGCACACAAGTATAAGAGAAATTTGATCAGACATCAACACGTTCATAGCGGCGAAAAACCCTTCATATGTGATCAGTGTGACTTTGCTAGTGCGTGGAAGGGTAATTTGATCGCGCATCAACGCATTCATAGCGGCAAAAAACTCTTCAAATGTGATCAGTGTGACTATGGATCCAGGCAGAAGGTTCATTTGATCAGACATCAACGCATTCACAGTGGTGATAAACCCTTCAAATGTGATCAGTGTGACTATACAAGCACGCAGAAGAATAATTTTATCAGACATCAATTTGTTCACAGTGGTGAAAAACCCTTCAAATGTGATCGGTGTGACTATGCAAGTACGCAGAAGATTTCATTGATCAAGCATGAACTTATTCACAGTGGTGAAAAACCCTTCAAATGTGATCAGTGTGACTATGCAAGTGCGTGGAAGACTCATTTGAAGAGACATCAACTCATTCACAGTGGTGAAAAACCCTTCAAATGTAATCATTGTGACTATGCAAGCACGCAGAAGGTTCATTTGATCAGACATCAATTTATTCACAGTGGTGAAAAACCCACAGAATTTAATTAGTGCGAATATGCTAGTAATCGTTTGAGTAATTTGATGATACAATGGTGAAAGAACTCCTCAAGTGTGATCGGTGGGACTATGTATATGCAGACAGAAGTGTCATTTTATAGTACATAAACGTAGAAGTGAATGAATAGATGGATTTACATTTTAAATGTGTAGTACAGTAACCATATTTCATCGTTTTGTGTAATGAATCGGCCGACACTGTTTATGTAACAATACATTAAATTTCTCCATTATAAATTGTGTTAACGGAAGCGCCGGAAGACTCTGTTGTGATTAATAAAGTAACACTTTATAAAGTCTAAGTTAGTTTATTGTTAACCGGTCAGTAGCACATTGTATAATGATCTCTAGCTCTTTCCGACTCTGGCTCACTCGCCCGTACCACGTGATCATCGGCCAGCGCAATCTATTAAACTTCACGATAGGCTATTACATAACATCTTTCTCTGTCAATATTTTACAAATACATTTTAAAATCTCTAACTTATTCCATCATTAATATTTTAACAATATACCATACACCAGAAGTGGTATGAGACTAGAAGTGAAGGGCTCTAGCATTGGTAATAGATCCTGGCACTAGTGAACAAATTTGAGGATTTTATGCCGCTTCCCACGCGCTAAAACTAGAGAGAGAAAAATTGGTCGAGTTCCAAAAACATTTCCTACCCCCTTCCCCTCAACCTAAAGCCGCAGAACACGGACCCGGCTCCTTGAATCTAGTTCGGCCGTCCACCACCGCGAGCGTCTCACGTTTTGGAGGGAAAAATTCTGAATCCGCCACTAGAGGGCCAACCGTTTGTGTTTTATCAAGTCTTTTCACTAATGCCGAGTGAAGAATTTGGTTAACTCAATACTTCTAGTATCATACCACTTCTGCATACACTAGTCTATTTTACAATTAATATTTCACTTTACAATTTCTTCTATATTATTTAAAACGTAGCGGCGGCTGAGTTATCCGTCCGCTTCTTGTCCTTGTAATGGTGTCGCCTGCGTTATTTAATGCTAAATGTGGTGTGAACGCGGGTTGTTTAGGAGGTCCTTGCATGCCATTGGGGACATCAAATTGGCTGTCGATAGTGGTGCGAGTCGTGGTGAGTCTCCTGGCACTGTTGGATAGGTCTTCCTTAGGTTTGGTTCGTGTGATGGTGGTAATGACATTTGTTGTGGACTTTGTGGTTCGTCCTGTGTCTGTAATCCGTTTGTTGGCTGAACTTCTTCATTTGTCTGCGATATCTGTCCTTTTTCCCTGCCATTAGGATTTTCTATTTGGAGAGTGGTCCGCTGCAATCGTTTCGATGGCACTATTGTCTGTGCCATACTTATGTTGCTTGTTTGTTCAGCATGTATTGGTTGTCTCGTTTTACTGATAGGCCGGTCAATTGTCGGGGCTATGGTTGGTCTCAGATGTATCCGATTTCGGCGCAGCTGTTTACCATCGTTTGTTAGGATTATGTAAGATTGAGGTTCGGGCCCTTTTTCGATTAATAAAAACTGTCTTTGACACAAAGACGCGAAAAAGTAAGAGATAAGTGTAGAAAATTAATTGTTTGAAGTAACAGATATTCAAATTTTCATTTTTGAAGGCGTGATTATAAAACATCAATTATTTGAAAAAATTTCTTATCTTAGTTTTTTTCACCAAAATTCCTTAAGTAAAATATTTTATCCTTAAACATGTGCATCATTTTAAAAATAGAAAACGTATGCATTTTATTTTCTTTTTAAAATTTAGAGCTAGTTTGAGTATTCGGGCCTATAAGGAGAATAAAATGGGCAGAAAATTGTTGATAGCAGACAAAATAAAACAAGCATGAAAACTTAACAAAACGTGTTCGTTTATTTTAAAGTTTTCGAGGTTTCAAAAATTGACGTGTTGTATATCGCTCAAAGCTACAGATATTTTGACTCTAATAACTACATCACAGTCAAAGGGCGAATGTAATTTTCGGTTCGCAATATTTTCAATTTTGAAATATAAAAATAAATACTTCTAGCTCTATTTTTCAGATATCCGAGTATTTGAACTTCCTCGAAGCAAATGTTTCTCGAAAATAAACAGTAGTATCAAGGTAGTTTCTCTGAAATTTTTGTGAAAAAAACTAAGATAAGAAATTTTTTCAAATAATTGATGTTTTATAATGACGTCTTCAAAAATGAAAATTTGAATATCTGTTACTTCAAACAATTAATTTTCTACACTTATCTCTTACTTTTTCGCGTCTTTGTGTACAAAGACAGTTTTTATTTATATCTGTCACTTCAGTCTTAATATGAATTAAAACTGTTTAGAAACTAGTATTTTAAACCGTATACTGAAAAGCAGGCGCTCCATTTAAGTCTTGTGGTGTTGCGCGTATATTAGTTACCACGTTTGAACTAACAAGGCCCTAACCATCTATTATAGAAGTATTTATCCTGATTGCTTCAACGCCCAGTCCAACTCAAATTGCCTTCCCGTCGTTTTCACGTGCAAAGCACAGTGGATGCAATAATACAAATAGATTCCGAAGACTCAGGCTAAAAAATTATTACGTAGACCTGTGTACAAAAACAATCTATACACCTGTGCACAAACATATTCCATAGACCTGCGCTGGGTGACCACATTTCCTAAATTTTATAATTTTTCCTATTTTCGGATGTCTTCCTATTAGTTCCTATAATTTCGATAATTTTCCTATATTTTCCTATTTTTTGAAATTGTAGATATTTTGTGCGCTCTCACTTTTGGTTCCATAAGTATGACACTTCCTATATTTCGAAATGCTAGAGACTTAATGAGAGCTAGTTCGAGAACGACGCGAGAATTGACTACACACGATTCTCTACTCCATCTTCCTATATAGTCTGTACTAAGCCTTTGACAGGGCCTCATCAGGCGTCGCTTTACGAGAATCTATGACGTTTCATTTACGTCACTTCGAGACAAGCTCTCAGTTTCCAGTGACAAATTTATGTAACATATCTTACGAAATTATGGTTATAATTAAACCAAAGCTCCTTTGTAAATCTTGTCTTATTACTTTCAAAGCATTTGCAACATATATTTTGCTATTTTTTCAAGAGTAGTTCTCTTGTCTTTTCCTGTTTTTTTAATTATACACCTATATCTATATAAATCAAAGTCCTGACTGACTGACAGACTGACTGATAATCATCGCCCAGCCCAAACCGCTGGCCCCAGAAGGCTGAAAATTTGGAGGAACGTTACTCGTAAGTAGTAGGCGCGTACTAAGAAAGATTTTTCCAATCCGCCGCCATCTTCATAAATGGCGCCCAGAAATGTAACAAATCTTCTCTTTGTAAGAAAGTCCGTGAGTTTCAACCGATTTCACAAATATTTAGTACACTGGATTCCTATAACCTATAGACGGGTCTTGGTCTTTCGGGATCGATTTGTTGCCATCATTTTAAATGGCGGCCAGATATTTAAAAACCTTTCTTTATAGAATGTCTGCGTGTAAAGTAATAAAAAATGTCCCGACGAGATGATGGGCGACGCCGAGTGCCTTCGCTCCTAGGATGCTACAAAAATATTAGTCGAATCAGTAAAATGTACCCATACCTGATACACTCAAGCGATGCCGCGGGTAACAGCTAGTCTCCTATAATTTCCTGTAAATCAATTGTAAATTTCCTATTTTCCTATAACTATTACAAGGTTATTTGTGGTCACCCTGAGTGCACAAACATATTTCGTAGATAACATAGACTTGTGAAAACACATGTCATATAATTGTGTACAAACAGATCCCGTAGACTTGTGCACAAACAGATCCCTTAGAATTGTGCAAAAACAGATCCCTTAGAATTGAGCACAAACTGATGTCATAGACTTGCGCACAAAATTATGTCATAGACTTACGCACAAACAGATGTCATAAACTTGTGCAAAAAGAGATGTTATATACCTGTACACAAAACGATTCCATGGACCTGTGCACAAAAACATTCCATACCCCTATGCTCAAAAATATGCTCAAGAATATCTCGTACACCAGTGCACAAAAGTACTACATATCCATTTGCACAAAAATATCCCGTATCCATTTGCAGAAAAATGTTCTTTAGACCTGTGCACAAACAGATGCAGTGGCCTTTGCAAAGACAGATTCCTTGGCCCTCTGCACAAACCGATTCAGTAGGCTTGTGCACAAAAATATTCCGTAGACCTGTGCACAAAAATATTCCGTAGACCTGTGCACAAACAGATACCGTAGACATGTGCACAAACAGATACCGTAGACATGTGCACAAACATTCCGGATACTTGGACACAAACGGAAGTCACAGGGTTGTGCACAAACAGATGTCATAGACTTGCACAAAAAAATACATCATAGACTTGCGCAATAAGAGATGTCAAGGATATGTGCACATCAGAATCCACGGACTAGTGCAAAAACAGAAGTCTTAGACTTGTTTACAAACAGAAGTCATAGACCTGTTTCCATAAAGATTCCATACCCATTTGCACAAAACAATTTCATACCCATTTGCACGAAACGATTCCATACCCATTTGAACAAAACGATTCCATAGACCTGTGCCCAAAGAGATTCCATAAAACAGTGCACAAAAGATTCCCTAGACCTGTGCTCAAAAAAATATGCCGTAGGCCTGTGCACAAACAGACGCCGTACACCTGTAAAGAAACAGATTCCGTAAACCTGTGCACAAACAGATGCCGTAGGCCTGTGTACAAACAGATGCCGTAGGCCTGTGTACAAACAGATTCCGGAGATCTGTGCATAGATTCCGTAGCCATGTGCACAAACAAATTGCGTAGACTTGTACACAAGTGGAAGTCACAGGCTTGTGCACAACAGATGTCATAGACATGTTCAAACCAGATTCCATAGTTTTGTGCACAAACAGAAGTCATAGACATGTGCACAAAAAACATTCTATACTTGTGCACATCAAGTTTCCATAGACCTGTGCACAAAAGATTTCATGGAGATGTGCACAAAATATTTCATGGAACTGTGCACAAAACATTATATATGCTTGTGTACATAAAGATTCCATAGACCTGTGTACATAAAGATTTCATACCCATAGCACAAAACTATTCCATAACCATTTGCACAGAAATATTCCCTAGACCTGCGCACAAAATATTTCATAAAACTGTGCTGTGTACAAAACGATTCCATTGACCTATGCACAAAATATTCTATTGGCTTTTGTATAAACATGTGACATAGACCTGTGTACAAAAATATTCCATGGACCTGTGCACAAAAACATGCCTTGGACCTGTTCAGAAACATTCCATACCCATATATGCTCAAAAATATTCCACACCCATTTGCACAAACATTTTCCGTAGACCCGTGCACAAACAGATGCCGTAGACTAGCGCATAAACAGATTCCATAGATTTGCGCACAAATATATTACGTAGACTCGTGCACAAATAGATTCCACAGACTTGTACACAAACAGAAGTCACACGGTTTTGCACAATCCGATGTCATAGACTTGTGCACAACAGATGCTTGTGTAAAAAACTGATTTCATACTTCCTCAAAAAGAGATGTCATCGACATTTGCACAAGAGATTCCGTAGACTTGTGCACATAAAGATTCTTCAGACTTGTGCACAAACATATTTTGTAGACCTGTACACACAGATACCATAGACTTGTGCAAAAATAGATGTCAAATATTTGTGCAAAAACACATACCTTAGACTTTTGCACAAACTGATGCCATAGACTTGTGCTCAATCATATGTCCTAGACCGGTGTACAAAACATTCTATAGATTTGTGCACAAACATGAGTCATATACCTGTACACAAAAATATTCCACGGACTTCTGCACAAAAACATTCCATATACCTGTACACAAAAATAATCCATGGACCTCTGCACAAAAACATTCCATATCCCTATGCTCAAAAATGTTCCTTACCCATTTGCACAAAAATATCACGTTCACCTGTGCACAAAACTATCACGTACACCTGTGCACAAAAATATTCGGTATCCATTTTCACAAAATTATTCGGTATCCATTTTCACAAAAATATTCCGTACACCTGTGCACAAAAATATTCCGTACACCTGTGCACAAAAATACTCCAAATCCATTTTCATCATAATATTCCATACACCTATGCACAAAAATATTCCGTACACCTGTGAACAAAAACAGTTCGTACACCTATGCACAAAAATTTCCGTACAATTGTGCATAAAAATATTCCGTACACCAATGCATAAAAATATTTCGTACACTTGTGCACAGTCGCAGACTTGCGCAAAAAGAGATGTTATAGACATGTGCACATCAGATTCCATAGAGTTATGCACAAACATTTTCAATGCCCCTATGCTCAAACAGATTTCAAACCCTTATGCTCAAAAATATTCCATACCCATTTGCACAAAAATAATACGTAGACCCGTGCTCAAAAATATTCCGTAGACCTTTGCTCAGACAGAAGTCACTCGCGTGTGCACAAACAGATGTCATAGACTTATGAATAAACAGATGTTATAGACTTGTGAATAAACAGATGTTATAGACTTGTGCACAAAGAGATGTTATAGACTTGTTCACACACAGGTGTTATAGACTTGTTCACAAGCAGGTGTTATAGAATTGATCACAAACAGGTGTTATAGACTTGTTCACAAACAGATGATTTAGACTTGTGCACAAACAGATGCTTTAGACTTGTGCACAAACAGATGCTTTAGACTTGTGCACAAACAGATGCTTTAGACTTGTGCACAAACAGATGGAATAGACTTGTGCACAAACAGATGTTTTAGTCTTGTGTACAAACAGATGTTTTAGACTTGTGCACAAACAGATGTTTTAGGCTTGTGTACAAACAGATGTTTTAGACTTGAGCATAAACAAATGTTATTGACTTGCGCAAAAAGAGATGTTTTGGACTTGAGCATAAACAAATGTTATTGACTTGCGCAAAAAGAGATGTCATAGAAATGAGCAAATCAGATTCCATAGACCTGTGCTCAAACAGAGGTCGTAGACCTGTGAACAAACAGATGTCGTAGACCTGTGCACAAACAGAAGTCGTAGACCTGTGCAAATAAAGATTTTTCACTTGGACACAAAGATTCTTCAGACTTGTGTGTGCACATAATGATTCTTCAGACTTGTGTGCACATAAAGATTCTTCAGACTTGTGTGCACATAAAGATTCTTCAGACTTGTGTGCATATAAAGATTCTTCAGACTTGTGTGCACATAAAGATTCTTCAGACTTGTGTGCACATAATGATTCTTCAGACTTGTGTGCACTTAATGATTCTTCAGACTTGTGTGCACATAAAGATTCTTCAGACTTGTGTGCATATAAAGATTCTTCAGACTTGTGTGCACATAAAGATTCTTCAGACTTGTGTGCACATAAAGATTCTTCAGACTTGTGTGCACATAAAGATTCTTCAGACTTGTGTGCACATATAGATTCTTCAGACTTGTGTGCACTTAATGATTCTTCAGACTTGTGTGCACATAAAGATTCTTCAGACTTGTGTGCACATAATGATTCTTCAGACTTGTGTGCACATAAAGATTCTTCAAACTTGTACACATAAATATACCATAGACCCATGAACAAAAAATTCCACAGACCTGTGCACAGAAGATTCCATACTCCTATACTCAAAAGGATTCCATGCAGATTTGCACAAAAACATTCCGTAGACCTGTGTAAAACAATATTCCAGAGGCTGTGTAAAACAATATTCCATAGGCCTGTGCACGAAATGATTGCATAGGCCTCTGCACAAAGAGAATTTATACTCCTTTGCACAAAAATATTCTGTAGGTCTGCGCTTAAACAGATTCCGTAGACTTGTACACAAACAGATGTTATAGTTTAGACTCGTGTAAAAATTTAATTACCTATAATTGGTAATTATCTTTAATTGCTTATTTTGTTTAATTAAGTTTAATCTGTACTTCGCAACTAAATTAGTTGGACGCGCAATAGTTATAATGACAATTAAGCTAGCTAATTGCCCTACAAATTTGATTATCCGCAGTAAAACGACGTAAGTCCTAGAATGACTTTCCTTATTACTTAACCCAAGCAAAAAAGGTTCCACAGTTTAAAGGTAAACCACGTAATTCGGAGCAGGTACTTAAAACTATTAAAAACAATACTTAAACTTTGTTTTTCTTAATGAAACAAAAATTGGCGCCCACTTTAAAAATGGGGCTTACATTTAAGACCGTTTTCAAATCTATCAAACGTATAGTTACTTTTGTAAGGGTAGTTACAAAATGGGTAAGTTTGGAAAATTTCCCATGTTATTTCTATGGAGATTCTCTAGTTTTTCGCCAAAATCTGTGATTAATTTTATGGAAATGAAAACCACCCTTAGCAACTTTATGCTTTATAAAATAAACTATTAGGTGGATCATCTTGAAATTTTTACCACATATTAAGGGCCCGGTTTTTAGTTCTGTAGAAAAATTTCGAAACAATAAACTTAATACGAAAAAAGTTAAAACCAATCCAAAAACCTTCCTTATACATTAAAGCCGTCATCAGGCCTTATCTAAGGGAGCTACCGCTCCCTTAGAATAATCCTAGCTGGAAGCCAGTTTCTATGGTTAGCCTGATAGTGTATAAGTTGTCCTTGATGTAACGGTGGTAGATTTTTTGTTGCTTTTGCGTTATACTGGGATATCATTTCGTCTTGTTGCTTTCGAAGTTGGTGCCGTGTGTCTCGGAGCGTATAGTGCGGCTCCAGGGCATAGTTTGTTGTTGTCATTGGAGTTCTTAGACGGCGTCCCATACTAAGTTCGGCTGGGGAAGGTAGGTTGGTTTTTGGCGTTGTACGATATTCGAGAAGAACCTGCTGTAGGCCTTTGCCTTCCTGTTGTGCCTTAATAAGGGAGTTTTTTATTGTCTGAATGGCCCGTTCAGCCATACCATTGGATCGAGGGTAATGTGGCGAAGATGTTACATGGTCCACTCCCCATTGTAGCATAAACTGTTTTAATATGGCAGAGTTAAAAGGAGGACCGTTGTCCGAAATAATGCGTTGAGGGGGGCCGTAACGAGCGAATTGAGCGTCCAGAAAGACCATGACCGCTTGTGTAGTTGTCAGAGACATTTCTTGTACTTCTATGTATTTAGAGAAGTAGTCCACCAGTAATATGTACTTCTGAGAGTTCACTTGAAACAAATCCATGCCGGCAAGTTCCCATGGTAGGGTCGGTATCGGATGAGGTGTTAGCGGAAGTTTTTGGTTTGCGCTCGCTCTGTTGTTGCATATATCACATGCTTGTATGAACTCTGTTAAATCCCGAGTAAGAGATGGCCAGAAAACATTGATCTTTGCTTTTGCGATACAGGAGTTGATATCTTGGTGTGTGTTATGTATTTTCTTCATGATTTGCGTCCGCATAGCTTTAGGGATTACCAAGGTAGCTCCTCGAAACAGCAGGTCGTCCTGCGAGTAAAGTTCTTCTTGGTGTGGCCAGTAAGGCCGCATTTCAGGGGCGAGCATTTTCATAGTGCGGGGCCAGCCTTTCTGTGATAATTCTATTACCTTTACTAAGGTCTCATCTTGATTTGTGGCCATTTTGAATTGCGCTAGTTCGTTTGTTGGTATTGCAGTGATGACATGAACTGCTGTGTGTGGTCCTTCTAGATTAGTCGTATCAATGAGTTGATGTTGTTGCGGGGCTCTTGATAGCATGTCCGCTATGTGCAATTGTGCTCCAGGGACATATACTAGTTTAATTTGATAACGAAATAGTCTCATTAGTAACCTTTGTAAGCGTGGAGATATTAAATGGAGCGGTTTTTTCGAAAGTCCAATAAGGGGATTATGATCTGTATGGACGGTGATAGGAGTGCCGGCCACATAGTAGTGAAAATGTTCACATGCGAATACGATGGCTAAGAGTTCCTTTTCGATTTGGGCATATCTTGATTGGGTGAGATTGAAAGAAGTCGACGCGTATTCGACAGGGTGCGCGTCTTGCATTAAGACAGCTCCTGCGCCTATCTGGCTTGCGTCAACGGAGAGAATAATTGGAGCTTGAGGATTAAAAAATGCTAGGACCGGTGTTGTAGAGGCGAATTTTTTGAGTTGGTCATAATGTTGTTGGTGGTCTGGCTCCCACGTGAAGACCGCTTCCTTCTTCAATAGTGTTCTCATGGGTGCCGTGTGCTGATTGGCTTCAGGGATGAATTTAGCAATGTAATTTATCATCCCTAGGAAACTCTGTAAGGCAGCTTTGTCACGTGGAGGTGGAAGGGAGCAAATGGCGGTGGTTTTCTTAGGATCAGCCTCAATTCCCACGGCACTTATGATATGACCCAAATAGTTTATTTTAGGAACGGCCAATTGCATTTTCGTGGAATTAAACTTCAATCCCGTCGTAATAGCGCGATCAAATACTTTTATGAGAGTATCTGTATGGCGTGTGATGTCAGCATCGGCAATTAGGAAGTCGTCTGTAGAAATGTAGACGTTAGGGAAGTCTCTCGTAGGATATAGTGAGCGCATTGCATGTTGACAAATTTCAGTACCTGTGACGATACCATAAGGGTAAACCGGAAACGTCCATAAGGTGTGGCAAATGTGCAGAGTTTGGAACTTTCTTCAGTGAGTTTAATTTGCCAAAAGGCACTCTGAGCGTCCAATACGGTGAAGATATTAGCTCTCCGCAGTTGTGAAAATATCTCCTGTGTGGTCGGAAGAGGATATGGTTGTCGTTTTATGGAAGTGTTAAGTTTCCTGGGGTCCAGGCATATACGGACTTTGATTTGGTTTGAATCGGGACTTGGTTTAGGTACTACCACCATTGGGTGGACCCAGTCTGTCGGTTCCGTAACGGGGATAATTATACCTTCCTGTTGCATACGTTGAAGTTCAGTATGTACTGCGTTCCGATATGCAAAAGGTATTTGATGGGCCGCTGAAATGGATGGTATCGCATTAGGTTTGAGTTCTATGGAATATTCACCTGGGAGTTGTCCTATGGCGTCAAAACATTCGTGATATTGCTGTATGACGGCTTGAGGTTGAATCAAAAGTGAGTCAACGTTGGCGGTAATCCTTGTTGGGCAGTGGGAGTATTTGTCCATTTGGTGGCTTTCTGAAAATCAGCCCTAATCCCATTGAAGCCTTGGCGCCAAGGATGGGAGTGCGGGATTCTCTTGAAATATAGAACGGAAATGTAGCCTTGGCGTTAAGTGTAGAACAGGGTATCATGGTGACTCCTATCATTGGGACCATATGACCCGAATAGGCTGTGATTGTATGCAAGGGAGGCGAGATGGGTGGTCGTTCCGGAAGGGAGTTGTACATCTGTTCCGTTATGATATTTACTTGCGATCCCGTATCCACTTTGAAAGTAGTGGGGGAGTCATACAGATAGACCTGGTCATATATCTCATCTTTATCCTGAGCCAATGTATGTAGTGTGAGGCAGGACGGAATAGGAAGAGTCCCGGCCGAAAGCGGCTGTAATGTGAGGCTGTATATGGCGTAATCGTCCGTGTATTCCTGGTTCTGTCCCCAAAAGGACTCCATGGGCACGTTGGGATCGTAGTGTTCTTCGGTGTCATTGGAATCCTCTGTATCATAATCTGTATAGTATATATCAGGCGGTTGATGTCGTTGGTAATCTTCATTCACTGGTAAAGGATGTGTACTATGTAGTGAGTGAGTAACCCGGCAGCGGCTAGCCCAATGGCCGCGAATACCGCAACGCACACAGGAAGTAGTCTGTGCAGGGCAGGGACGATTGTCATGAGAGGTGCCACATCGAGAACAGCGTGGTGATGTGTTGTACGGGTGCGAAGGGTGGGGCGGCCCGGGGCGAAATTGAGTCGAATGGCTGTGATGGCGTCCCGAGAAACGAGTATGTCCATAACGTGGTTGTGACGTGAGTGGCCTCCGAGTGCGGGTGCGACCTGAAGGGCGGTAGGCGTTCATCTTGTTTTGTCGGTGAATGACATCAATGTTGCTTGTAGGCTGTGTATGAGAGTCTCGATTTTGATGACTGGACATTGCCCCGGCATAAACGGTGGAACTTTCATCAGCCTGACATATCTGCACGGCTTCACGTAATGTCAAACGTGGTATTGTAAGAAGCTTTTTGCGTATTATTTCGGATCTAACACCCTTAACAATCATTAAAGTGATGATGTCATCATGTAGAGTACCTAATTCACAGTTTTGGGCCTTGGTCCGCACGTCAATAAAGAATTCATCAAATGTCTGTGCCTGAGTTTGTGTTGTCGATAACAGCATGTATCGCAAGTAGGTTACATTCTTATAGGGCGCGTAATAAGCGTCGAGTGCGGCAAAAATCACAGGTAGGGTTAGTGCATCTCCAGTTTCAGGTATCGTTAACGTGTTATATATGCGTCGGCCAGCCGGGCCTAATATATGCAGAAACGTGGCAGGGCAGCTCTGACTTTATGTAAAAACATCAAGTGGTCATTGACCAGTCTTTTAATTGAAACCCTTAGGCTCTACTGGTCAAATGACCAGTTTAAAAAATTTCCTTATTTCTCACCCTGCTCCCAAGTACTAGTTTAAAAAATATCCTTATTTCCCAGACTGATTGACGGCGGTTAGGAAAAAAGCTGTCTGCTAGACGTTCCCTTTTTTTGGCGTTTGTGCTTTGTAGTGATTAATGAATTCCTTTGTTAGATGGACCCTAAAAGGCACACCTTTCACACCCGCACACTTTTTACACCTCTTCAAAAATCGCTATTTTCCACAACTAGACTATTTTTACTTTACAGCAAACTTCTACTACCCTTCCACTCTTGCGTCCCGTAACACCAAGGCTTAGTTCAAGCGTCTCTGAGCGCTAAGATAGGTTGAAAATCATGTCGGCGATTAAAATACAACGCCTTGAACAATTTCAACAAAACAATACCACACTGCAAACTCCTACTATAATTCTATGCTTCCGCCTCCAGCACCAAGGCTTAGCTACGCAATTCAAGCACGGTAGGTATAATTGCATGCCGTGGCACACCCCCATTCACACCGGCGACCTTTGCACACCTTTCCCATCAGCCTAAAAATGTCCCGATATGACAGCACACCCATGTTTTACTTTTCACACCATTCTTCAGTTCTCGCACACCTCAACCTTACAGTGTGACAGCACACCTATCTTTTAGTTGTGTAAGCTTTTCACACCTTTTTAAAATCCTAGCACACCTCTTTTAGTTTTAATACTTTTTCTCAATCCTCGCACACCTTAACCTTAAGTATGACAACACACCTATCTTTAGTTTTTTACACCATTCTTCAATCCTCGCACCTATCTTTATGTTTTTCACACCCTTTTTCAATGCAAGCGCACCCGGATCTTGCAGATTGACAGCACACCTATCTCTTAGGTGTTCACACCTATCTTTTAGTTGTGTAAGCTTTTCACACCTTTTTAAAATCCTAGCACACCTCAATCTTACACTATCTAAGCACGGTAGGTATAATCCCATGCCGACAAACATCCCATTCACACCGGCGAATACTTCACTCGGTACCCGTCCCGATAAAAACCGCGGCTTTTCGAAAGCGTCGCTCTTGTTATAAATCCGTGCCGTGGCACACCACTATTCACACCGGCGAAATTTGCACAACTTTCCCTTCAGCCGAAACCCGTCCCGGTAAAAACCACCGCTTCGCCTAAGCGACGCTCTTTTTATAAATCCGTGCCGTGGAACACCCCCTTTCACACCGGCGATAACCACAGACAACCAGGCTTGGAAATAAGGTTTATTTCTGAACTAGTCCTCCGGACCAGTGACCCCTGATGTCTTAAATATGAAACTGGTCCCAGGACCAGTGACCCTTCCCCAATTTATTTTTCTACTGGTCCCAGGACTTGTGGTTGTTCTCTCTTCTAAAAAAATCTCTCTCGGCTTAGGGTTGTATACACAACTAGACTCCTGGAGTCGAAATTTATGTTAAAATGAAAATAATTAAAGAGGTCCCCATATCAATTTTTAATAAAAGTAGGAATTAATAAACTAGTCATTGGGACCAGTGACCCTCGCGGTTTGGATAAAAAAAGTGGTCCAAGCTATTAATAAACTGGTTTTTGACCTGTAAACCTGTCTTATTTCCTAGCCTGCAGACAACTTTCCCTCGAAATGCCACGGATCATCCGTGGCAATACCAAGGCTTAGAAATACACTAAAAGGCACACCTTTTCAGCTTTGAGAATCTACCGCTACGAGCGCTTTCAATTCCCATCGACCAATGGGTAGTCAAGCTACTCAAGCGGCAAATTTAAATCGTTCAATGGCATTTTCCGATGTATTTCAGTTTGAAATGAAACTATCAGCATCTTTGTGTTTTTACATCATTTTCCAATCCAAGCAAACCTGCAGATTATAATTTGATGTCAAACCTGTAATTTTTAATTTTTCCCTTTTTTTATAAATCCTCGCACACCTCAACGTTATAGTATGACAGGCTGACAGCACACCTCCATTTTATAGCTTGACAGCACCCTTATGAACTTCACTTATTAGCCTTTGAAATAATGAACAAACAGTTTAGGAGGAAAGCCACTTTCTCCCCACCTCAACCAGACCTTTGCTGCCCTTTTAAGTTTTATGATTAATAAAAAAGTAATTACACTTTGACAAGAACTTTATTTACTTAAATAAATATAAAATAATGAAAATGCCATTGAACGATTTAAATTTGCCGCTTGAGTAGCTTGACTACCCATTGGTCGATGGGAATTGAAAGCGCTCGTAGCGGTAGATTCTCAAAGCTGAAAAGGTGTGCCTTTTAGTGTATTTCTAAGCCTTGGTATTGCCACGGATGATCCGTGGCATTTCGAGGGAAAGTTGTCTGTGGTTATCGCCGGTGTGAAAGGGGGTGTTCCACGGCACGGATTTATAAAAAGAGCGTCGCTTAGGCGAGGCGGTGGTTTTTACCGGGACGGGTTTCGGCTGAAGGGAAAGTTGTGCAAATTTCGCCGGTGTGAATAGTGGTGTGCCACGGCACGGATTTATAACAAGAGCGACGCTTTCGAAAAGCCGCGGTTTTTATCGGGACGGGTACCGAGTGAAGTATTCGCCGGTGTGAATGGGATGTTTGTCGGCATGGGATTATACCTACCGTGCTTAGATAGTGAAAGATTGAGATTTGCTAGGATTTGGAAAAGGTGTGAAATACTAAAAGATGGGTGTGAAAAACTAAAAGATGGGTGCTTGCCGCTTGAGTAGCTTGACTTCCCCATTGGTCGATGGGAATTGAAAGCGCTCGTAGCGGTAGATTCTCAAAGCTCAAAAGGTGTGCCTTTTAGTGTATTTCTAAGCCTTGGTACTGCTACGGATGATCCGTGGCATTTCGAGGGAAACTTGTCTGCGATTATCGCCGGTGTGAAAGGGGTGTGCCACGGCATGGATTTATAACAAGAGTGTCGCGCTTTCGCTTACGCGGGACGGGATTCGGCTAAAGGGAAAGGTGTGCAAAATTCGCCGGTGTGAATGGTGGTGTACCAGGGCATGGAATTATACCGACCGTGCTTGGAGAGTGTAAGATGTAGATATGAAAGGCTTGAAAAAAGGGTTAAAAACGTAAAGATTGGTGTGCTGTCAGATTATAAGATCGAGTTATGTTCGGATTGATGAATGGTGTAGAAAAACTGTAAAATAGGTTTGATGTAATACTATAAGGTGGAGCTGTGCGAGGATTGAAAAAGGTGTGAAAACTAAAAAATAGGTGTACTGTCACACTGTAAGGTTGAGGTGTGCGAGAACTGAAGAATATTGTGAAAACTAAAAAATAGGTGTGCTGTCATAATAAAAGTTTGAGGTGAGCGAGCTGTGCTATGAAATTATTATATCGAGGTAAGCTAGGATTGAAAAATGCTGTTAAACATAAAGATAAGAGTGCTGCGATATTAAATACGGTTAATTTTAAGTCTAATACATTGAAAAATGCCATTGAACGATTTAAATTTGCCGCTTGAGTGGCTTGACTACCCCATTGGTCGAAAGGAATAAACGTGCTCCTAGCGATAGATTCTCGAAGCTGAAAAGGTGTGCCTTTTAGTGTATTTCTAAGCCTTGGTATTTCAAGGGAAATTTGACTGTGGTTATCGCCGGTGTGAATGGTGGTGTGCCACGGCATGGATATATATAGCAAGAACGTCGCTTACTCGAAACCTTGGTTTTATCGGGACGGGTACCGGTTGAAGGGAAAGGTGTTGAAGTATTTCCCGGTGTGAATGGGGATTTGCCACGGCATGGATTTATAACAGAGGTAGCTTAGGCGAAGTCTTGTTTATTATCGGGACATTTTTAGGCTGATGGGAAAGGTGTGCAAAAGTCGCCGGTGTGAATGGGGGTGTGCCACGGCATGGAATTATACCTACCGTGCTTGAATTACGTAGCTAAGCCTTGGTGCTGGGGGCGGAAGAATAGAAGTAAAGTAGGAGTTTGCAGTGTGGTATTTTTTGTTGAAATTGTTCAAGACGTTGTATTAATCGCCGACATGATTTTCAACCTATCTTAGCGCTCAGAGACGCTTGAACTAAGCCTTGGTGTTACGGGACGCAAGAGCGGAAGGGTAGTAGAAGTTTGCAGTAATGCAAAAATAGTCTAGTTGTGGAAAATAGCGATTTTTGAAGAGGTGTGAAAAGTGTGCGGGTGTGAAAGGTGTGCCTTTTAGGGTCCATCCTTTGTTACAGTAACGGTTCCTCCTTTAAAGGCTTTAATGTATTTTTATTGACCATTAAAAAGAGTATCTATAAACAAGAAAAGCTCTTAATAAAAGTTGAAGCTTTTTCTCCTTTTTAACCCCAAAAACAGAACAGTGTGAGTAACTTTGAAACCAAAACAACGTTAATATAAGCCTTGCCTGGTAAGAATGTACATTAAACTGAGGGAAACGCCCTTGGTAACACTAAATCTTTGTTTATGGCCATACTTTTTATTATTATTAAAAATGTTACGTATTTTATCATAACAGGATAACTGTACAAAATATGATGGAATTTGTTAAAGAATGTCGTGTTATGGTCGAACGTTTAAACTGGTAAGTGATGAATATAATGCAACTTGGATAATGTCAATAGGGCATAACCTATTGAAACTATTATACCTTGAAAAGAAATAGATCTTCCTTGCTGTTTAAAAAATAAAAAATGCTAGCAGAATAAAATAATTTATACGAAGCTAGTTGTAGTTGTATTCAAAAAATGTGCTTGAGAAAATCCCTAGTCTTGAACAAAAGTGTCACAATTTAAGCATTGCAATGTTTTTCTTAGCTTTTTATAGCGAACGGGAAACTTTCCTTGTCCGTTTTTGATTTACCTTCAGTTTGAAAAATTATTTTATTTTAGGGAAGATTTACAATCTCACCAACTCTCGTTACAAAATTCCGAAATGAGTTTAGTAAATCTTCAACGGTTGGCGATTAAAGAGGTATTTTGCGAAATTATTGGAATATTGCCTGTTTTAGGCAATCTGGAAGTTATTGAAACTTTGTTTTTAGGAAATGGACTACGAGGAAGATTGTAACTATGATCATTTGAGCAAAGATGATCTAATCAATGAAGTAAAAGCTAGAGATGATCGAGTTAGGAAACTGGAAGCCAAGGTATTTTCAAAGCATAGGGGTTTTTTAGCAGTGTGAAATTAAGCACAGAGATATGAGAAAATTTAAATGGACAGTTGTTGAATCAGGTGTCCCTTCAAATAGAACTAAACTCTATGAGTGGGTTAATTAATTAAGGTTATTGGTGAAAACACCCATCAGGATTGGCACAAAGCTAAGGGGATTGGTAACACGTCCTTCGTTTCTTTATCAACAAAGTAACCCGATGAGGGCCTTTGTTGCTGATCCCCTTCTTGCGTGTCCGCAGATTGTTTTGTAATGGAATCTCATTTTGTTTAGTGTAATGTTTTAATTTCAAAAATGGCAAAAGAGAGAGTGAAAACATCATTAACGATAAATAAGCAAATAGACGAAATTGAAAGACTCAATTGGGTCATTAAAGACTTGGAAAGGAGAATCAAAGATCTGATGGTATGCAACATCCTTCACTTTCATACTCGATTGGAAAGAGAATTACTTTAAGAATGAGAGTTATTGTTAATTGTTTAAAAAATAGGAGAGAAATGGAATACATCAATTAGATAATGATGAATTAGTGAAAACTGAACCTGTTGGAAATGATTCTGGAATAAATGGCCAGGAGTTAACCCTTCCTGTTGTGATGCACAGTGTCCAAGGCAACCTGTGTAAAGAAAATATTAGTCAAGAATCACCTGTTTCTGAGGTTGGCAATACAAACACCGAAACTACCTTGAAAAAAACTGAAAATACGGGGTTTATAAAGCGAAATACGAATCCATGTGTCCCTAAACTGAACTACAGTAACAGTTTGCCTCAAAGTGCGCCTTCACCTAAAATTAATGTTGAACCTATTCGAAATGAGAGCGATCCGCCACGAGAACCTCTTGAAAACAATATTACCATTAACGATTCTTATCGTAAATCGCCAAGTGTCTCGACAGAGGGGGACACTGAGGATAATTCAACTCCATCGAAGAAATTTCGTGTTCCTGAATTGAATGTTGAATCCGAAAAACATTTGGATCTTTCTCTTGATGCAAATGTTGAAAGCGATTCACTAGAAAGAGTCCTAGAAAACGAACTTGATGAAAACCAATACAGAATCAACTTGACAGGTGCAAAGAAAAGTGATGGACAAAATCAAAGTGTGGAACTGTTACTGTTTGTCGGTCCGAGTTCATTGAGTGTTCCAGTGTTTGTTCCTGAAGTAGAACGCAACCCAATTGAACTATCAGAATTGAACCCCGTCTATATGGAAAGCGATTTACCCGAAGTTCCAATTGCAGGTCAACATAATAGTTCGGTGTCCAACTCGGAGACATTAGAAGATGTCGCTCCAAAGAATCCAGAAGGTGAAACCTCATCGCCTCGTTCGGAAGTTGCAGGTAAGTCATTTTAACCTTTTATAGTCTTGAGTGCCTAGATTGAGATATCACATTTCTAAGCCACTATTTTCGACTCCTCGGTATAAAGTCTAGTCGCGTATTTCTTTTGACTGCTCGTAATACAATCCGAATGTATTTTTCCCCCTCCGAAAAACGCGAATGATGGAGACACGGCCTCCCTGCTTTTGGACGTAATTCCGCTTTAAACTTAGATGAAAACTAATCTTGGGTCGAAAGCCCCTAAGCGATGCTTATTTTCAATCGTTGTGGTTGTAAATACTTAATAACAGTGGCTTGACGCCATATTGTTGCGCACTTTAGTGTAGTTATACTGCTTATATTATTGAAGCGTACGCAGCTCAGGGCCGGATTAAGAAGATTTTCGCCCGGGGTCAGTGGCTCGATGGGCGCCCCCTCCCTTGGCCCCATAATTTATAAAAACCTGCTAGAAATTTTAACAATTTTGTTTTATTGGAAATATAGGGAGCTAACAGTTCTGACCCTGAAACGTCACACCCTTCTATCTCTTACTGGAGTTTCATCCCCCCTAACGGTTGGAAACAGTATTCTACGCGCAAAAATGCCAACCCATGGATTAACTAACGCTAGGGATTGTTCACTAACCGTGTTTCCCATGTAATGCTATCGCCAACTACATGTTCCGAATTATCCGTTGATTCCCCTCTTCATTCCCCCAATTTATTGGACCAAAACGGATGTAGATATAGCGCTATCTCTCGCCAGAATAAATCGTTTTTGCCCAATTTAGGCAGTATTTCAATTTTGACGTCATAGGACACGTGATATTTGGTCCAATTTTCTTTTAACATCCTGTTAGGGATAGTAGCTGCTGCTAGGTGGCGTTTGGAACATGCATGCTTTATCTTTTTGGGGGAACGAACTATCCCTAGGGTTAGTTAATCCATGGCCAACCAGAGGGCGGCTGCGTGACGTCAGACTATCTCTTTCCCCTAGCCAGCTGTTAGCTCCCTATTGTAATTTTGTTAAGTGAAAAGTATCCCTATGCATGGCTGATACTCACTCATACGCTCAATTTTAGTTGAATAAGTGACTAATAAATTTAAAAATAGTAAGCAAAAAGTGACTAAATAGGGGCAAATCAAGCTATAAAAAAGGGCCATTTGAAATGAAATGTTTTCAGACATGATCGATTTTCATAATTATTTTCAGTAGTTAAAGATATTTTAAAGGTCGGTGCCGTAATTAAGCCTATGGGTGCCTCCTCTGCCCCCCCCCCTTAATCCGGCCCTGCGTACGCTGATTCACGTGATCAAAGCCTTTACTTTTCTTCGACATTGCTTCTTCGTACAACTTGGCATTCTGTTCTTTTCAAGTGCGTCTACACGATTCTACGTATTTAATGCCTTTTTTTTGCAAACTTTATGTGATGAGTACATCGTTAATTCTACCGTGAAAGGTTTTTCTTCATCCAGGCTTAATTAATTCAGTATCAAACTTAGTAAGGATGAAATTTATAGCGTCCCATTAAAACGCGAACCAGAAAAACCCCTAAAATGAGATTAGTGTTCCTTTGGAAGCACGCAAGAAATTAATTTGATGAAAATCAATGCATTTACAAATTACACTAAGAAACTTCACATTTCTAGCCGCCATTTTTCAAGATGTCCACAGATTAAACCAATTTCTTTAACGTCTCTGCAACATTTATTCGGGGGACGGTTAGGCATTGAGTATCAATCAGGTACTACTTTTACTCAACAACACCAGGGTGCTGCCTATTCTGTAAGCTTCGAAAGGGAGTTGTCGATCGACAGCTCTGTCGGTCTCGAAAATCACAAAAATGGTATTCTGTCAGAAGTTGTCGAACTAGTTATCGACAGGGTTTCGTTTCGAGTAACCCCTCTTACATGAGTTTTAATCTGACAGTAAATAGCTGCCCTTCTACATTTATCTCGCTTTGAGTTAAATAATCTGGCTAGGGAAATTATTTGGTGAGTTTTACGAAGACAACGTTCTATCAGAAGTAGAAGAAGAAGATGTAGTTGTACTCAGGGTGCCTTTTGCAAGGCAGAGAAACAAAGTGAAAACTATATGTCACAACAGTCAACAGAGAGTGGGTTCCAGAAGGAATGAGAATGGTAGCTTGTCTGCACGCATTGATTTTCAGAACATCCGTTGAATTTGAAAATACGTCCTTTCGAGCCAAAGTTTCTCTTGCAATTCAGTTTATGTTCATCCCCTTTTTACCTCTCCGTTTGACGATGTCTTCACGGAGAGGTATTACACTGGACGTGTCTGTCACCGCGTTCGCAGTTTACAAATTGGAGCAAACGTATATGCTATATCCGGAACTCGTTCACAGTTCCATTATCGTTGTTAGGGTAAAGATGTACGCGGCGATCACCTACGAGAAATGTCTAGCCTCCTAATGACAGGACTTCCACCAAACTTTCACGCAATTGCCGGTTTTCTTTTCATTTACTGTGAATCAATCACCTTATATACTCTAAATTTGCAAAATTTGTTAAAGAGGCATACGCTTGAATTCAAACATCAACAATAGCTATGTTTAAAATGATTTTAGGAATAACGTTTCTTAGAATGCCTAAACTAATATCAGGAGTTCATAATAACCCCCCTTCGGGGGGGAAGTACGAAACTAGTTAAAAAGCCCGTAACAACAAAGTTTCGCCGTAAAGCTCAGCGGATTTATACACCGCTTAACTCCCAAAGAAATAGTTACCCACGCGCATTAATTTCCCATATTCCGGGTTAGCACTATTTTATCTTGTGATTTTGGGAGCGAAAATGGCTCGCGAGTCGCGTCTGTCGGCGCGGTCAGCCGCGGTGTACATTAAGCCTTGGCTAAGAAGTTGGCTTTGCGATGGTTTCTAGTTTTCTACAAAACATTTAAACGATAGTCATTAATGTTTTCTTGTGATATGTGTGAGAATTCCGTGGTTAAATTAAAACGGTATGGACAAATTGATTCCCAGTATCTTTAATATAAGAATTCCATCGTGTTTCTACATCCACATACTCGCCATTTTTCTTAACGACGGAGATCCCAGGCTCCCAGCCAAGTTTTGGAACGAAAACCAAGGAGTATAGATACTACCATAAGCATATAAAACCCCACCTACCGGTAAAATTTATAGGCTTATGATACTACTACAATCTATTGTAAAGTTGTATGTCCATCAACAGGCTAGTCCTTTATATGCGCAACGACAAAATCTTGTTGTTCGCGATTTTTACCATTAGCTCTATGGCAAGTTTCGTACTTCCCCCCCCGAAGGGGGGTTATTATGAACTCCTGCTAATATTAAGCTAAATTACTGACGATAAAAATAATCAATATAAATTATATTTAATTAAGAACGTCTCGACTCGTAGAGGTCTATTTTGGTTTCCCAACTTGTTGTTTATAAGGTCGTTTACTCATACTTAAAAAAAAACAATGAGTTTTCGTAGTGCGCTTGAATGTAACTGTATTTTTGATACTATATTGTAAATGACGTATGTGTCGTTTTTATATTTCATTAATAAATTTCTGTAGGGAAATTCAGGAAGAAACGTTCAACTCGGATCAAATATTGTGCTGAATATAAAAGGGGTCCACAACGTCACACAAAGATGGGTAACGAAGAAAAACCCTTCAAATGTGATCGGTGTGACTATGCAAGTACGTGGAAGAATAATTTGATCAAACACCAACGCATTCACAGTGGTGAAAAACCCTTCAAATGTGATCAGTGTGACTATTCAAGCACGCAGAAGAATACTTTGAAAAGACATCAACTCATTCACAGTGGTGAAAAACCTTTCAAATGTCATCAGTGTGACTATGGATGCACTCAGAAGAGTAATTTGATCAGACACAAACGCATTCACAGTGTGTGATCAGTGTGACTTTGCAAACACGTGGAAGAGTAGTTTAGTCGCACATCAACGTATTCACAGTGGTGAAAAACGCTTCAAATGTAATCAGTGTGACTATGGATATACGCAGAAGATTCATTTGATCCGACATAAACGTAGAAAACACATGTATGAATAGGTGGATGTATAGGACAAAAACCATATTTGCTCGTCTTCTGTAATTAATGGGCCGAAACTGTGGATGTATCAATTCATTAAATTTCTTCATTCTAAATTGTATTAACGGAAGCGCCTCTCATTTTCAGATAAAATAATCTTGGGGCACTATACCCTGTTGTAACAACTCCATTTTCAGATGTAATTTTATATTAAACGAAATAAAATTCAGGTAGAGCATGTTAAAATAAACCAGGTACTTTTTTCGAATTACGGTGTAATTTACCATTTTTCTAAATTACCGTTATTTTTGATGGATCTTCATTTGCGTCTTTAATTACTTTAACTTCGGGATCAGCTTTCAATAGAATCAACACAGACACGAAAATTGTCGAATTATAAACTTGTTTTTCCAGTACTGAGTAGGCGTAGTTGTTTGTTTGAATTTATCTTCGGTAACACTATTGGGAAGTTTTAGAAGTGGTTTGATTGAGTTCTTCTCTAGACTGGTAATGCGACGAACCCCTAGCCTGTTAAGAGCCTACTATTCTGGACCCGTAACGTATTTAACAAAACGTTCACACTTTTTTATGTTGCTTTTAAATTTGTGCATAACGTATATTTGAACTGTAGCACTTATGACTTTTCATCCTCTTGAATAATGAAAATAATAAAATGGCCCTCTTTCCCAAGGGTCTTTACTCATTTCTTATTATCGCTGGTAATTATTTTGACCAAAACTATTTTAACAAAGAGGGGGTGCCAGAACGCGATAAATTGGTAACTTGTCTTTAAGCGGCGTTACCTAGCATTTGATTCACTGAAAATCCGTTGAATATGGTTAGAGCAAAGAGAAGCTTAAAATACGGCCGTTCGATTTTTGAGCCAAGGTTTCTTCGACGTTTAAGTTGATGTTCATCCCCTTCTAATTGATATGCTCGTTTATTTATCAGTACGTATTTTATGAACGACGCTTCTTTTCATAAACACTGTGTTTTCGTTCGCCTCAGCATTACATTTTAATGAAGTTCCCTTGAATGTTACTGTATTAGTGTATTTTCGATACTAAATAAATGATATATGTCGTTTATAAGTTTTATATGTATAATTATTATCGTTAGGGGTAAGATTACAGGAACTGTCTACCCTCCACATGGCTAGACTTACGACAAATGTTCGCGCATCTATTCTTATCCCGCTCCTTAATGATTCATAACTATTATGAACCTCCTATTTTTGTAATTAAACAAGTCCTACATACTTTAGAATTAGTTTCATCGCGCAGTAAGTTCTAATGAACCTATCTTAAAACGATTTAACGAAAATTAATTTGCGAGCAAAGAAAAGTTAAAAGTACAACCTTTCGCATTTGCATTTATTAAAGTTTATCTTCATCCCCCTTTTTGTTGATATGCTCGTTTACTCTAGGCTAACGCCTCAATTGAACATCTCACCTTTTTTCTGCGTTTTCGTGCGCATTACCTTTTTTATGAAATTCGCTTGAATGGAAATGTATTTTTTGATACTTAATTTGTGTTTTTTATATTTTCTGTAGGTAAATTCGAGAAGAAACGTATAACGGGGACCAAATATTCAACTGAATATGAAAGGGGTCTACAACTTCGCGTTAGAAAGGGTAAAGAAGAAAAACGCTTCAAATGTGAACAGTGTAACTATGGATGCATTCACAGGGGTGAAAAACGTTTCAAATGTGATCAGTGTGACTATGCCAGCACAATGAAGTATAATTTGATCATCCATCAACGCGTTCACAGTGGTGAAAAACCGTTCAAATGTGATCAGTGTGGCTATGCATTCACGCAGACGAGTTCTTTGTACGCTCATCAACGCATTCACAGTGGGGTAAAACCCCACAAATGTGATCAGTGTAAATATGCCAGCACTAAGAAGAATAGTTTAATCATACATCAACGCATGCATAGCGGTGAAAAACCCTTCAAATGTGATCAGTGTGAATATAGATGTAGTCGGAAGAGTCATTTGATCGCACATCAACGCATTTACAGTGGTGAAAAACCCTTCAAATGTGATCAGTGTGAATATAGATGCAGTCGGAAGAGTCATTTGATCGAACATCAACACATTCACAGTGGTGAAAAACCCCACAAGTGTGATCAGTGTAAATATGCCAGCACTAACAAGAATACTTTAATCATACATCAACGGAGGCATAGCGGTGAAAAACCCTTCAAATGTGATCAGTGTGACTATGCGTGCGCGCGGAAGTATCATTTGACCTTACATAAACGACCATACAAAACTATGAGAACACACAGTTTCCAAGGATGATTTTTTATTTATAATATAAAATGTAAATTTTTACGCACGTTTTCGTATGAAGGGTTTTTGACAAGACTGACAACATAATGTTAATATTTTCCAGAGCCACATGACGTACCTCAAAGGGCGAATCATAATATAGAAGCACACTTGGCGTTTGCATATTATCTACTGTGGACAAAATTCTGCATTATTTTTCCTTAAGATGAACAGCAAGTTCTTGTTGGTGTCTCGCGTTGTTTTCTTACGGGTGGTAGCAATACTGGGAGCATCCAATGCTTAAAGTGGCATAGTCTTATATGTTGGAGTAGGATATTGTCACGAGTAGGAATTGACAAGGCGATATTGTAATAGAACGATAATGGTTTATTCGATTGAGTTTAATAAATACAGTAATAATAATAATAATGTACAGTGAACTAAATAACGCGTGGAAATTACGGAGACCGTGAGCGCGGGTAGTTCGGAAATACGGGCCGAGTAAGGCTACTCTTCTCCGGGGAGGTTCTAGCGTTCTAGGGCAAGCTTTTCAGCTTAATGCTTCCCAGTCGGCTAGGTCTCTTAGTAGGCTTGGCTTTTTCAGCCTAAATGTTTCCCACGAAAAAGTCCCCTTTCTAGAGGCGAGCCGGCCCTTTTATACCCTGGCCCCGCTCTGGGCGAGTCGCGCTCTGGCTGTTGGTTTTTCTCTCTCTGTCTGTCTTCTCTTCTCGATACCCGTCCCGCGGGGTTGGGGCTGACAGCTCCCTGTTAGAAAAAGAGCCGACTCGGCGACCAACTTCGTCGGCGAGAAAGGTGGCATCGTCGCGGTCGATGAAGTCCGTGATGAAATTGGGATCCGAAATACCACTTACGTTGGTGGGAGTCGGGGTACGCGGCGTGACGAGGGCGTCCGACGGTGAGAGGCGGTGAATTGGGTGGTCGAAGAAGTCCGGATCCGGGGCATCGCCTACGATGTATGGAGCCGGAGTGTAAGGCTTGGTAAGGTCATCCGCTGGTGTTTGGCGCTGGAGTCGACGGTCGGCCCGGCGTTGTCTTTTCTCCATGCGTTTAATAACACGGGGGTTAAGAGTGGCGATAGTCTCCAGGTGTTGAACATGTTGTTGAAAACGGGCACGACGTAATTTAGCCGAGGGTTTCATTCTAAAAAATGGTCTCGAGGGTCGGAAAGTAGAGCACTGACGTTAGATCTCGTCTTTAAAGAGGTGAGAAACGAAATGATGTTGTTTATCGTTTTCTAAACTCCAGGTGAATACCTATCGGGGCTAGTACGAGCGCGGGTTGACCGTCGAAGGCCCCCCGGGGGGTCTGCAGCTGCAGGGGAGGGTTGAATAGAGGAATTAGCGTGACTTTCGCTCACAGTAGAACGAGTTTCTGGAGCATCATCGGGAAAATATGGCCAGATGGTCGGTTTTTCCTGGAACTGGACTCGTCGTTCGGCCTTGAGAAAATCTTTCCGATGGGTGAAGGGTTTTAACCTTTCGACGGAGACTATATCGCTTCTACCCCCCGCAGAGGCGCGAATTTCAAAGTTATTCTCAGCTGTTTGGCGAATAATTTGGAAGGGGCCCGCGTATTGGTGGAGAAGCTTTTCTGATAAACCCGGTACCCGGCGAGGTGTTTTCAGGTAGACGAGGTCGCCCTCCTGGTAGGTTGCTTCCCGGCGTCGGAGGTCAAAGCGGGCTTTATCTTTACTCTGAGCTATGGCGTGGCGTTCGGCTGCTAATGAGCGAGCGCGTTCTGCATACAAAATGTTCTCGAAGCCGAACTGGGTTTTTACCGTTGACGACGGAAGCTGTAGCGCAGCATCCACGCGCAAGTCAGCTTCGTAGCCATGGAGCAAAAAGAAGGGGGAGTATCCGGTGGTAGCGTGAAGAGAGGTGTTGTACGCGAATACGAGGAAGGGCAAAAACCGATCCCAATCTTTATGATTGTTATTCACGTACTGGGACATCATATCCGCCAGTGTTTTATTAAATCTTTCCACGAGCCCATTTGTTCGAGGATGATACGCGGTGGTGCGTTTGTGATGGACGGTGTAGAGTTTGTTTATTTCATCCATGAGATGGTTTACATTCTCTGTACCCCTATCTGTGAGTAATTCTTTGGGAGCGCCGTACTTAAGCATGACGTCTTGTGTAAAGAACCGAGCAATTTCGTCAGCGGTCCCCCGAGGAATGGCTTTAGCGACTACCATGCGTGTACAGTAGTCGGTGCAGATAATTATGTGGATGTTACCGTCATGAGACTGGGGGAATGGTCCGAGTTTATCCATCCCTACCCGTTCGAAAGGCTTTAAAGTGGGCGGTATGGGTTGCAGTAGACCGGCGGGTTTCCCAGGATAGATTTTTTGTTGTTGGCACTGGTGGCAGGATTGCACGTAGTTAGCGACGTGGGCCAACATTTTGGGCCAAAAGAATCGGTTGCGGATGCGTTGCCAGGTACGGTTAAGACCTAAATGTCCAGCAGTGACGTCATCGTGTAAGGCAAAGAGAACAGCGTTCCGGATTTCTTTTGGGGCTACCAAAACGGACTTTTGGCCGTCTTCGGTGCGTATGCGGCGAAACAGGCAGCCGTTGTTGAGCTCGAAGCAGCGTGCAGTTCGGACGAGTTGTCTGGGTGCCGTCAACGGTTTAGTTTCCAGAAGGTGGATAATGGGACCCATGAACTTATCGTCGCGTTGCAATTGTGGGATGTCATATTGCGTTAGATCCAAGGGGTCCTTTGCTACCGGTGCTAGGAGAGAGTCATGGATGGCCGGAGCCGGTTCATATGGGCTTCGTGAAAGGGCATCAGCGTCCAGATGTTTGCGGCCGCTTTTGAATCGGATGGTGGGACTGAATTCTTGAAGAGTCAGTGACCACCGGGCCAATCGACCGTTTGGGTTCTTGACTGAGGTTAGCCAGCATAGCCCGTGATGGTCAGTGACGATGGTGAGTGGGCGCCCATAAACGTAAGGGCGAAATTTGTTGGTTCCAAAGACAATGGCGAGGCATTCCCGTTCGGTGGGGCTGTAATTTCTTTCGGCTGCATTCAATAATCGGCTGGCGTATGCTATAACCCGTTCTTGGTTGTTAATTCGTTGTTTGAGAATTGCACCAATTCCAAAGGCTGACGCGTCGGTGTGTATCTCAAATGGCTCGTTCCATTGAGGGTGACGGACGATGGGCGTGGAGACGAGGCAGTCCCGGAGATAGCGGAAGGCTTGGTCGGCTGCGAGACTCCAGACGAAGGGGTTGTCCTTTTTAGTCAGCTCGGTTAATGGTCTGGCAACACCGGCAAAATCCTGAATGAATCGGCGGTAGTACCCCGCGAGACCCAAGAATTGCTGCACTTGTTTGACGGTTTTAGGTGTATTGAATTTGGCTACGGCGTCTAGGTTGCGGGGGTCAGGCATGATCCCATTTCCGTCGATGACGTGTCCCAAGTAGCGGATGCGCGGTTGAGCGAAAGAACATTTGCTCGGCTTGATTTTCAAGTTCGCTTTTCGTAAGCAGGTTAATACTTGGTCTAGGTGGTGTAGATGCGAGTCAAAGGACTGGGAGAATATGATGATGTCGTCCAGGTACGCCATGGTGACCTGCCACATGAGGCTGCCTAGCGTCTTGTACATTAACCGTTGAAATGTTGCAGGGGCATTACACAGTCCCATGCCGAGGACATTAAATTCATACTGCCCGTCCGGAGTAACGAAGGCAGTTTTTTCTTTAATGGATTCCTCCAGTTCTACTTGAAAGTACCCGGAGGCTAAGTCTAAGGTGGAGAATAAAGTAGATCCAGCCAGTCGGTCAAGGGTGTCGTCGATCCGTGGCAGAGGGTGGACGTCCTTTTTCGTGATGGCGTTTAATTTTCGCCAGTCAACGCAGAAACGCCAGGTGCCATCTCGTTTCTTGATCAAGAGGACTGGGGCAGCCCACGGGCTACACGATTCACGAATGGTTCCATTATCGAGTAGCTTCTGTACTTCCTTGTGGAGGACTTCTCTTTCTTTTAGCGATTTCCGGTACGGGTGAGAACGGACGGGGGCGTTGTCACCAGTGTGTATTTGATGTCGGATGAGGGACGTTCGCCCCAGATCGCCTTCGAATTGAGAAAAGACGTCTGCATGTTGTTGCAAGAGGACGAGTAACCGTTCCTTGTCGGTGGCAGAGAGCTGGGCCCCCAGATCTAAGTCATTCGGGAGGTTGGTTTCCGGTTGTGCACTATCCGTATTTATGACGTTTAGTTCTATAACCTCGTGTGCCCGAGCCAGTTTAGCGTTACGCGGGAGAATTATTGGTCGATTGTGGGGGTTAGCCACCCGAACTAGAGCTTTCTCGTTTTCGAAAGTTGTCAGCGTTTTACACACAAGTAGCCCGAATCGTTGGTAAGTTGACGGGAGAGGTTCGATCAGGACGGAACCTGTTGTTTGCGAGGCTATAACTTCGAGGGCAAGTTCGGAGGATGGAGGGATGGTAATGTCCGCTACGTTTCGTACCAAATTGGAATGTTCGAAGAGGGTGTCCGGTAGGGGGAAGGACGCGCCGCCGATGGTGACAGAGCGATTTTTAAAACTAATCTCAACCTCGTTGTCATCGCAGAACTCGAGCCCAAGGAGGAGCTCGTAGTCAAAGTTGGCTATTATAAGGGCGTCGACCGGATACGGGGTCTGACCGATGTTGATGTTGAAGGTGGTGACCCCTAAGGGTGTGAGTAGGGTGCCGTCTGCTACACGAAGTTTAGTTGAGTCGGCAGGCCGGACGGGTAGGTTTAATTCTTGGACGACGGTAGGGTTGATTATATTTTTAGTGCTGCCGGAGTCGAGGATGAGGTTTAATTGTTTATTGTTTATGGTGCCGGGTAACGAAACTAGCTTGTTGGAAGGATTTAGGAGGAGCGGGTAGATAGACTTGGACGGCGAGGTACCTCCCTTTACGACCGTCGGGCCTCGTTTCCCGAAGTTCCATTGGGGTGAGGCGAGGGGCTGCGACCTCTGCGCCAGTCGGAGGACGTGCGGTTCGGTGCGAATGGCGAGGGACTTCGGTTTCTGGAGGCGTAATGAGGCGATGGCCGGAACGGGGATCGATTTCGGTTTTCGGTCGAGTACGAGCCAGACCGATTTGGCGGGGTGCCGAGATTTCTTGAGGAATAATGGTTATCGCCGTGGTTTCCCGCGCTGTATCGGTCCGCCTGAGTGGTCTCTCGACAGTAGGAGGCGTAATGGTCCTTGCGCCCACACTTGTAGCATGATAAGCCCGATGGGCTAGGGTCCCGGCGTCATGATGTGGACCGCAAAGAGTCCATTTCGCGACGCAAGTCCTTCATTTCCTGTCGCAAGGTGTCGAGTTCTCCGCTGGCGGTGGTTTGGTAAAGGGCAGGCGCGTATACTGGTACGGCAGGTGTTGTTTCGGTGGCGATGTGGGTCAGGAGCTCTAGAATTTTTCCCTCCGAGGTGCCGAGAGAAGATGGTGTCGTCATTTGAACGGAGCCGAGAAGATGTAGTTTAGTGAGGAAGTCCTGGGGGCTACTAGGACACATCAGGATCAGTTTATCACGGAGTTCCGGTATTAGTCCGCGGAGAAGAAAGTTCACTTTCTCCGACTGAGCCATGTTTGGGTTGGCCAGTGAGCAAAGAGTCATTGTGTCTCGGTAGTAGGTGACCGGATCGGTCCCCGGAAGTTGTCGATGAGCCAGTAATTCGTTAAATATGGCTTGGGGGGAGCGACCGAATTCGCTTAATAGGGCAGCTTTCCATTCTTGCCATGTGTTACGGGGTGTCGCAGCCGTTATCCGGACTTGGGTGGAATACCAAGCGAGCGACTTTCCCAGGAAGACAGACGGAAGCAAGGCAATGCGGTCGGCGTCAGTTTTTCCCGTCGTCTTCTGTTCGAATATGGTGATGAAATCGTTTACATCCTGTGTTTCCGGGTCGTATTTTGGTACGTCCCTTTGTAGCGTTAGGGCGCTGAGTGCCGCGGCAACAGCGGCTGCGATATCGGCGGCAGAGGCCATGGTGGCGGGTACGGCTTTAGTACCAGGCGATGGCCGGCGTCGGATCGGGTGCTCTAGGGCGGCGACCTCCGGAGCGAGATGGAGAATCCGACGGGATGTTCGCGGTGGAAGCTCGGAACGTTTTTCGGGTAGAGTCGGTAACTGAAGTTTTTCCGGAGATTCAGGCGCCGAATAGATTTCGGTATCGTCTGAGGAGTATTCCGAGCGCGGTGATTTAGAACGGGGGTGGCTACTCATAAGAGTGTAACAGAGCACGGTACGATCGTTGCCCGGCGTCTCCACCAGTTGTCACGAGTAGGAATTGACAAGGCGATATTGTAATAGAACGATAATGGTTTATTCGATTGAGTTTAATAAATACAGTAATAATAATAATGTACAGTGAACTAAATAACGCGTGGAAATTACGGAGACCGTGAGCGCGGGTAGTTCGGAAATACGGGCCGAGTAAGGCTACTCTTCTCCGGGGAGGTTCTAGCGTTCTAGGGCAAGCTTTTCAGCTTAATGCTTCCCAGTCGGCTAGGTCTCTTAGTAGGCTTGGCTTTTTCAGCCTAAATGTTTCCCACTAAGAGTCCCTTCGAAAAAGTCCCCTTTCTAGAGGCGAGCCGGCCCTTTCATACCCTGGCCCCGCTCTGGGCGAGTCGCGCTCTGGCTGTTGGTTTTTCTCTCTCTGTCTGTCTTCTCTTCTCGATACCCGTCCCGCGGGGTTGGGGCTGACAATATCTATAAACCAAGTAGAGTTAATAGGCCAAAATTGGCGTCAAAGTTCTAAGTAACGAGCAAACGCATTATGTTTCCGCTCGTTGCCGATAGATGGCTCTTTTAGTGAAAGTCTTTGGGTAGCTGCATTTCAGTTCTTTATAAGACTGATGGCGCCATCTAAGAGTAGCAATCGCATATCTTGTATTTATAGTTTAATAATTTTCATGCATTAAAGTATATTGGAAAATTACAATAAATACCAAATGAAATCGGTAAAATATTTCAATAAAAAATATTATGGTTTGACTTTAAAGAATTCTTCAACGGATCATTCTCATAACCGACAAAAAGGGTAGACACAGAACATTGCAAACAAGATGGACTCGTCCATCGTTATACTCCGCTGTAATTCAAAACTCTACTTCTATACGATTCTTAGCAGTGCATCGTCGTGCAACCTTGGAAGCCGTATATTTTATACGTAAAAGAGCCCGATCTCTATGCGAAAACATACGTTTCTAAGGCTGTAGCTCATTCTTCAAGGTACATGGATTATACTACCTTCGCAGACATTTTCCGAAAAACAAAGCATAAATTATAAAATCTAGATGTATGGTTGTCTTAACCATGGAGCAATAAAAGTAAAGGACATGACTCTCATAACTTTAGAAAATACGACGTGAAAGAGTGCGAGCTCGTGGTGGAGACCAAGGCTTACCAGTTATCTTGAAAATGCACCAACAGCAACATATCGATTTTATTAGAATTTATTGTCTTTGTAAAAACGTGCATTTTTATCATATAAATAACGATTAAGCCAAACTTCTTTAACAAATAGATTTGTCCAGTATTTTGTTGCTCAATAAATTTATCCAATATTTTGTTGCTCAATAAATTTATCCAATATTTTGTTGCTCAATAAATTTATTCAATATTTTGTTGCTCAATAAATTTATCCAATATTTTGTTGCTCAATAAATTTATCCAATATTTCGTTGTTCAATAAATTTATCCAATATTTTGTTGCTCAATAAATTTGTCCAATATTTTGTTGCTCAATAAATTTGTCCAATATTTTGTTGCTCAATAAATTCGTCCAATATTTTGTTGCTCGATAAATTCGTCCAATATTTCGTTACTCGATAAGTTTGTCCAATATTTTGTTGCTCAATAAATTGGTCCAATATTTTGTTGCTCGATAAATTCGTCCAATATTTCGTTACTCGATAAGTTTGTCCAATATTTTGTTGCTCGAGAAATTTGTCCAATATTTTGTTGCTCAAGAAATTTGTCCAATATTTTGTTGCTCAATAAATTTGTTCAATATTTTGTTGCTCAATAAATTTGTCCAATATTTTTTTGCTCAATAAATTTGAAAAATATTTGGTTGCTCAATAAATTTGTCCAATATTTTGTTGCTCAATAAATTTGTCCAATATTTCGTTGCTCAAGAAATTTGTCCAATATTTTGTTGCTCAATAAATTTGTCCAATATTTTGTTTCTCAATAAATTTGTCCAATATTTTGTTGCTCAATAAATTTGAAAAATATTTTCTTATTCAAAAAATTGAAAAGTGGAACTCTGACAAATATCATGGTAGAAAAATATTATTTTTTTTGACGTCTGCCAACTCAGTTTAAAAAATTTCTTCTGTAAAATTCGTACTGTAGAAGGCAAAGCAACCTTTGAAGAGATATATTTTACATGGGAAAGAGCGGTTCTCTATGAGAAGATTCACGATTTCAAAGGATGATTCTTACTTTTTAATATGATGTAGTTAGTCTTCGTAGTTCGTACATTTTTTTGACAAGTTTGACTAGACAATATCCTTTCTTTTCCAAACCTCGAAATGATTCACATAAAAGCACGCTTGGGCTTTGCGTTATTATTCAGAAACCTTCCGTGAAAGATTCTCTACTGTCCAAGAAATTCTACATTATTTTGCCTTCAAGATGAACAGCAAGTACTTTGTGGTCTTTTGCGTTTCGTTGCTGGTGGTAGCAATGGGAGCATCCAATGCCGAAAACGGTACGCTTTACTAAATTTTATAGTTTGTAGACTGATAAAGGAAAAAGTCCCGTAACAGTCCAGAGGGTGATTAAATCTCAAACGCTATTTAATTGCACTTAAATATTATTTCTGAAATACTAGTTAATTTTAATCTGATTAAAATCACTTAAAGAGTAAATTCACGTTAAATTCTAAGCGCTAAAGAGCACTAAAGAGTAAATTCACGTTAAATTCTAAGCACTAAAGAGCACTAAAGAGTAAATTCACGTTAAATACTAAGCACTAAAGAGTAAATTCACGTTAAATTCTAAGCACTAAGGAGTAAATTCACGTTAAATTCTAAGCACTAAAGAGTAATTTCACGTTAAATTCTAAGCGCTAAAGAGCACTAAAGAGTAAATTCACGTTAAATTCTAAGCGCCAAAGAGCACTAAAGAGTAAATTCACGTTAAATTCTAAGCACTAAAGAGTAAATTCACGTTAAATTCTAAGCACTAAAGAGTAAATTCACGTTAAATTCTAAGCACTAAAGAGTAAATTCACGTTAAATTCTAAGAACTAAAGAGTAAATTCACGTTAAATTCTAAGCACTAAAGAGTAAATTCACGTTAAATTCTAAGAACTAAAGAGTAAATTCACGTTAAATTCTAAGCACTAAAGAGTAAATTCACGTTAAATTCTAAGAACTAAAGAGTAAATTCACGTTAAATTCTAAGCACTAAAGAGTAACTTCACGTTAAATTCTAAGCGATAAAGAGTAAATTAAATTCACGTTAAATCCTAAGCACTAAAGAGTAAATTCACGTTAAATTCTAAGCACTAAAGAGTAAATTCACGTTAAATTCTAAGCACTAAAGAGTAATTTCACGTTAAATTCTAAGCACTAAAGAGTAAATTCACGTTAAATTCTAAGAACTAAAGAGTAAATTCACGTTAAATTCTAAGCACTAAAGAGTAAATTCACGTTAAATTCTAAGAACTAAAGAGTAAATTCACGTTAAATTCTAAGAACTAAAGAGTAAATTCACGTTAAATTCTAAGCACTAAAGAGTAACTTCACGTTAAATTCTAAGCGATAAAGAGTAAATTAAATTCACGTTAAATCCTAAGCACTAAAGAGTTAATTCAAGTTAAATTCTAAGCACTAAAGAGTAAATTCACGTCAAATTTAATCTGGGAAATCATTAGCGAAAACATTTTCTGCTATGGTAGCCTTAACAATGTACCTTTAAACCTCGATGTGCCCGCTTAGAAACGACATATGTTGCCGTAGAGATAAGCTCTATTTTACATGTAAAATCAGGGATAGATGTAATTTTGGAAGCAGGAATGGAGAACGGTTAGTATTTACTTCAGTTATTCCGACTCATAGCGCTGTATAACGGGTCCGGGACTTTGACGCACGCCCAGATTACTCTGTTCTCCATTCCTACTTCTAAAATTAAAGGCCGACTTCCATCGAAAAGAGTTCTAGCGAACTGAAAACCGAGCACAGAGATGAACAATGGGGCGACCGTGTCGATTTTCGAATCCCCGCTGGGGTGAAAGTTGGAAGGGTTCTAGCTAACTGAAAGCCGTGCAATGTGGTTCTAGCGAACTGAAGAAACGCAATAGAGAATTTCCTTCAGGGGAAAGTAAAAATTCGAGAGGAAATAAATTTAAAAGGATTTCTATTGTTCATCTTCAGTTCGCTAGAACCACATTGCACGGCTTTCAGTTAGCGAGAACCCATCCAACTTTTGCCCCCCAGCGGGGCTTCGAAAATCGGCACGGTCGCTTCATTGTTAGTCTCGATGCTCGGTTTTCAGTTCGCTAGAACCCTTTTCGCTGGAAGTCGGCCTTTAAATCTATCCCTGAACAGGGATTTTAAAAAATTACTCTTTTTGCCTTTATAGTTGCAAATAAAAAGGGAGAAATGATAAGGAATAAAAGATCCGAATTGCGCTCGTCAGCCTACTTAGTTAAAATGCTGAAAGGTGATGTTAGCTGTTGTTTCGGTCGATGTTGCCCCACTTGTTGCGGTACATGGTAAAGATTCGCGCTAAGAAATAGCAGCTAGGTGGTGGGAAATATATTAAATGGTATATAAACGCTATGGTGTAATGGAACTGTTTTTGGCATTATTGAAAACAAACAAATAAATAGACGCAATATTATGTATTCCAATAAAAAACAATTAAAACGTTATAATTAAATTTAAAACAGTTTCAAATATTCTTATAAATATTGTAAATGTAATGAGTATTTTTCCGCAATAAAAACCTTATAGTGCAACGCAATAAATATTCTATTTTTAAAACCTCACCTAACCTAATCTTACTATCATTTCAACAATTAAACAAAGTAAAATAAACAGTAATTTAAAATTCACCTATTTCAAAATTGATATTAAAGGAAATTGGGTTGTCAGAGATCTTCTATGATCGTACTGAAGTCTTGAAGAATCAAAGGTCAAGGGGTCAATGTTTGGAAGTAAAAATACCCACTCCTTTGATCTTTAAGTATCAATAAATCACGCGCAATTTACTAACAAAAGTCATGGGGTCATAACCCGTATCAGGGTCCCTTTCGAGTTCTCTACCTTTGATAATTAAGGCATTTCGAGCTTTTGCTACTGTTCCATTTATCTATTCTATATTTATATAAATCAAAGTCCTGTCTGACTGATAATCAACGCCATTTAAAAAGATGGCAACAAATCGAACCCAAAAGACCATTCTGCCCGTAAAGGAAACCAGTGTACTAAATATTTGTGAAATCGGTTGAAACGCGCGGACTTTGTTGCATAGAGAAGTTTTTTTTACATTTCTGGTCGCCATTTTTTAAGATGGCGGCGGATTGGAAAAATCATTCTTAGTACGCGCCTACTACTTATGAGTAACGTTCCTGCAAATTTTCAGCCTTCTAGGGCTAGCGGTTAGGGCTGGGCGTTGATTATCAGTCAGTCAGTCAGTCAGTCAGATTTATAGAGATAGAAGTTATACATTTTCGATTCTCGAAATTGATAATTTCCCATAGAACCACTCCACTGTACATCAGTCCTATAATTAACCTCACTTTTTTATAACACCCTGTATATTACTTTTAACATGTGGATTATGGATATCTTCAGCTTCAATGGCAAAAAAATCAATCAACAATTTTTTAAAATTGCCAATGACATTCTTCTCGACACACCTGTGGCCGTACATCGTATGGTATCGTTCCTTTCAACCGAATTCCCAATGGACCGAAATCCCATTCGACCGAATATCCCGCAATGATTTTAGATTTCCAGCCCAATGGCTATATTCCCGATGGACCGAAATCCCAATCGTCCGAATATGCCCCTAAAAAATACATGAATATAACTTGAAACACTGTAGCCGTCAACGATTCGGTGGTGTAGTGGATACGATGTTGGACTGCGAAGCGATAGGTTGTTGGTTCGAATCTCCGAAAGGTATGTTAATAATATTAAAAGTAAATGTTTCGTGATACTAATTAAATCGCTCACTTTCAAGGCAAGAGATATATAGAATTAATAAACTAATTAAATCGCTCACATTCATTCCTTTCAAGGCAAGAGATATATAGAATTAATAAACAAATTGTGCTTAAAATGAAGTACAGTCTTAATGGTAGTTCCATCAATGTCTTTAAATTTTAAATTAAAATTTTAATATTTTGGTTTCGGGTGGGTTAGGTTAGGTTAGGTTAGGTTAGGGTAGGTTAGGTTAGGTTTGGTTAGGTTAGCTTAGCTTAGCTTAGGTTAGTTTAGGTTTGGTTTGGTTTGGTTCCAATAATTCGTTGACACCTTTTCCAAAATATTCTCCCTTTAAATAGCTACCACCTTTTCCAAAACATTCTCCTATTAATTAGCTGCCACCTTTTCCAAAAGATTTTCCTATTAATTAGCTGCCACCTTTTCCAAAATATTCTCCTATTAATTAGCTGCAACCTTTTCCAAAACATTCTCTTACTAATTAGCTACCACATTTTCCAAAATATTCTCTTACTAATTAGCTACCACATTTTCCAAAATATTCTCCTTTTAACTAGCTACCACCTTTTCCAAAATATTCTCCTTTTAATTAGCTACCACCTTTTCCAAAACATTCTCCTATTAATTAGCTGCCACCTTTTCCAAAATATTCTCCTATTAATTAGCTGCAACCTTTTCCAAAACATTCTCCTACTAATTAGCTGCCACATTTTCCAAAATATTCTCCTTTTAATTAGCTACCACCTTTTCTAAAATATTCTCCTATTAATTAGCTGCCACCTTTTCCAAAAGATTTTCCTATTAATTAGCTGCCACCTTTTCCAAAATATTCTCCTATTAATTAGCTGCCACCTTTTCCAAAATATTCTCCAATTAATTATCTGACATCTTTTCCAAAATATTTCTATTATTGCTAATAAATTGTTCGTGGTAAGAGGCGGGCTTTTAATACTCATATAAATAATATTTTTACCTCCAAACAAGGTTGGGTTGGGTTAGGTTAGGTTACGTTTGGTTAGGTTAGGTTAGGCTAGGGTAGGTGAGGTTCGCCGTAATTAAAACGTAGTTAAAATAAGTGCAGTAATACATTTTCAACTCACATTTATTTTAACAATAATAAGTTGTGAAATTAAAAATATATTTAATGCAAAACCACACAGTATGTCTTCTTCCAGTTCAATAGAATTTCGGTCCAATGGGACTATAATAAAATCGCACCTTTGGCTACATTCGGTCGAATGGTACTATAATAAAATCGCACCTTTGGCTACATTCGGTCGAATGGGACCCCAAAAAAACCCCTTCTGTCGAATGGGAATTCGGTTCAATGGGACCAAAGCCATCGTATACCCAAAGTAATTTTAACCGAGTTTTTTTTAAACCAAACAATTCACAAAGGCTCGTTATCATCACGCTCTCCATATGAAAGGGTGTTTGTGCTATAAGAACCTGCGCCTTCTGGATCTCATCACTTAGTAATACGACTAGACCTACACCAAGTTTGTAGTGTTATTCGAAACGGTTACTGGAAACCAAATTGCTGAAAATTCTACTTCCCTAAAGGATTATTCTACAATAGTTCCTTTAAGATGAACAGCAAGTACTTGGCAGTCTTTTGCGTTGTTTTGTTGCTGGTGGTGGTAGCAATGGGAGAATCCAATGCCGAAAGTGGTATGTTATGCTAAACTTGTATAGAATCAGTAATATATATAAAAAATATTGAAAAATTGAAAAATCGCGCGTCTGCTCGTAAGCGTGTCGTACATTTGCTCCACAGTTTTTGTATTTTGGAAATATTTAACTTAATTAATTAACTAATTATTACTTAAATTAGTTTTAATTTGAGTGTTATTTATGCTTTTCAAGCATTAGTTGTTGTCATAGTTTAGTATTTTGTGAAGGATAATGGTTTTGGTCTTCTTAACCAAGGCTTAACTTTAGTTTTCAAAGTTTGGTCAACGACTCAACGCAGGCCTATCGGTCCTACCGATTTTTCGAGTGCTACTTCTATGGTTTTGGTGGTAATGAAATTTTCGTTATAATGACGTTACTTGGGTGTCAGTGTTACTAAGGCCATTGCAGACTTTAACGCGGTTTTTCGCGTTAGCCGATCCTTCGGACAACTGTCAACCTGATAATCTAACTCCTTCGCGGCTTGTTGACACTTCTTCAACCCCTACACTGACATCTCCGTCCTCTGGTCAGCCTCGCTTTAAATTGTCTACTTGCTCGACTTGCAACCATAGTTTTCTCATCTCTGTGACTTCGGTAATATTGCCTTGTCCACTTTGTGTACTGGCCCAAACCTTGGATTCTCTTAAAACTGATGTTCGTAAACTTCAAGACACTGTGTCGCAAATAAGTGACTGCTACAAATGGAATTGATCTACTGACCTTATCAAGTAATATCAAGGCAGTTGATGCCTCGCTGTCTACTATCACTTGCAACCTGGTCAACCATTCTGACTTTGACTCTCATCCTGTTATTAAAACTATACATTCTGATCTACAAACTCATGACGCAGCTATTTCATCCATCACTTCCAAACTTGACGACTGTCTCACTAACTCTCCTATAGTTAGTTCTCAACCTGCCTTATCTGATATCGTGAGTCAAGATCACGATGAAACTGCCTCCATGTTCGATAGACAATGCAATATCCTTATCTTCGGTCTCCCTGAATCCGGACACAATGATGAAACCGATCAAATCACATCGCTCATTTCAAATTGCAATATTAAGTCTTTTGTACGTTTCTTTAGACTTGGTCGTGTTCCCCCCCCTTCATGGTGCGCGTCCCCACCCAGTAAAGGTGATTCTTCTTTCCCCTGGTCACAAGGGCCTGATTTATCATTACTTTCGCTTGCGAAAAACCGAAGATCCTAACTTTTCGCTTGAAGCGCGACCCGATTACACTCCGTCCCAGCGTACCAAGCTGGCCGCTGCCAGAGCTGAACTCTCCCGTCGACTCGCTAATGGTGAAACTGGTCTTCACATTCGTAACTGTAAAATAGTTAAGGGACCTCAACGCCCCACACCTCTCCCACGTTCTACAAACAGTTCTTCTGTGGGCAAGTCTACTACTCCCTCCCATAGTCTTTCTTCTGGTACTGTGCCGAAAACGTTTGCCTTTAACGCACCTCCAACTCCCCCACCAGCTCCATTCGCCAATGGTCCACCTCTATCCTTCCCCAATAATCTTCCAGTTGGTGTCCCATCTCTCCCTGGTACTGTTGGACAACCTCCGTACCCTCCCCCAGTACCGTGGTCCCCTTACATATGTCCTCCGCCGTTCACCACTCATCGTCCCCAGGCATTTCTTGCCGTGTGATACCACTGTAATATCAACCTTAAACTCTCGTGCCGCTGTTTTTCGTCCTACTTTGTCTACATATTTACAATGTTACGCTTCGTCAATTTTACCCACTGGCCCCCGAGTACCACTGACCGTGTTTCCCTCTTATCTTCTTGTGATTCTCGCGCGCTACTGACCAATGTTCGTAGCCTTAACAATCGTTATAAACTGGATGAGCTTACTACTTTAGTCGCCACATATCATCTCTCCCTGACTGCCGTTACCGAAACCTGGTGGTCACCCGAAGTTCAGGACTGTGAATATCCCCTACCGGGATTAACCCTCTCTCTCCCTGATTGCCGTTACCGAAACCTGGTGGTCACCCGAAGTTCAGGACTGTGACTATCCCCTACCGGGATTAACCCTCTATCGGCAAGATCGACTTACTAGTTCCTACGGCGGTGTAGCGCTATATATACTCTCTTCGTTACAGGTTACCGTCTTAAGTTTTCAAGACTTTGGTCTTCCCAATTTCACCCCGAATATCCATGGTCTTGATATTTTAACTGTTTTAGTGTCCCAGTCTACCTTTAAGATTGTTATATCTTTAATTTACCGTTCGAACAATGCGGCTTACCGCAATCACGACCCATTAATTTCGTACTTAAATATGTTAATTGCCTACTGTTCCTACTCCTCCTCCTAGGTGATTTTAATTACCCCTTAATTGATTGGTCTACGACCTCCCCTAAACCTGGTGCGTGTCGGTTCACTAAACTTTTCTGTGATGTTATACAACAACATTCCCTAACTCAAACTGTTCGTTTTGCTACCCGTGACGGTGGTCCATTTTGTAATGATAATTTATTAGACCTCATCTTTAGTTCTGATCCTAACCTTGCACATACCCCAGTTTTATTACCTCCAATTGGTTCGAGTGACCACGGTTCCGTCTTATTCAACATTGTACTCTCTCCCACCAGTCGGATACATATCCCTAAGCCTAATTTTTTTAAAGCTGACTATACTGCATTTAGTTGCTTTTTATCTACCATTGATTGGTCGTTGATCTTGTGTCAAGGTGATTTAGATACTACTTGTTCTTCCCTCCTCACACTGATCCATTCTGGCGTGCGAGCTTTTGCCCCATTAACCAAACCCCGTAAAGATATCTCCGCTGCTCTTCGCACTCAAGCTAGTCATGACTTCAAACAAAAAGCTTGGCAGCGTTTATGTAAAGCTAAATCCCGTGGTGCTGCGTCTGCAACACTCCTTCGTCTCCGTAATGCTTACTGTCAAGCTCGTAATGCTTACTGTCAAGCTCGTAATGCCCACACGACACATTACCGGAATTCTCGGCGTCGGTATGAAAATTCCCTCACCACCCTTATCCGTTCCAACCCGAAATCATTTTATTCCCATATAAATAACTTTCGTCAGTGTAGATACACAGTCCTGCAATTAAAACGCCCAGATGGCTCCCTGACCAACACTATCAAGGAGTGTGCTACCCTCCTTAACGATTACCTTGCCACTACTGTCCAATATCAATCCTCGCGTCCAACGTTCAACTTCCCTCCAATCCCCACGAATTCCTCGGTTCTCCCCTTAAGTGAATTTACTTGTGACCCTAGCGATATCCTTCGACTCCTCACTCTATTAGATGTAAAACAATCACCAGGTCCCGATGGTATCCACCCTAACCTCTTAAAAGCCCTTGCACCTCTCTTAGCTCTACCACTTTACTTACTCATAGCGCGTTCCTTTTCTTCGTGTTTTGTACCCAAGCCAATATCACTCCTATACATAAAAAAGGGTCTAGGGCCGATCCCACTAATTACCGCCCTGTTAGTTCCTTAACCCAAGTCTCGAAGTTATGTGAACGTCTCGTTCATGAACAATTGCGTTCCTTTCTCGAATCGAAAAACTTTTTCTCCCCTTATCAACATGGTTTCCTTCCCCGTCGTTCTTGTCTCACAAACTTACTTTTTGCCACGAATGAATGGACACAGTGGTTGGATGATGGCCACTCCGTTGACGTATTATATCTCGATTTTAGTAAAGCTTTTGATTCGATCCCTCACTGTGTCCTTATCTATGCCCTCGAGGTTGCTGGTGTCACGGGTAACGCCCTTGCTTGGCTCTCCCACTATCTCCTAAATGGGCGTAGCGAGTCGTCCTCCAAGGTGTCACAACCGACTGGCAGTATGTTGAGAAGGGGATGCCCCAGGGGTCCATCTTGGGTCCCCTCCTTTTCAACATATTTATTAACTCCATGCCGTCAGTTGTGAAACACTCTTCTATTATCCTTTTTGCCGATGACGCCAAGCTTTATCGTAGTATCCGTAACTCCACTGATCAAACTTTGGTCCAACTTGATCTTGATGCACTGGTTCACTGGGGTATTGCAAACGGACTCTCATTTAATGTCACTAAATGCAAAACTCTCCATTTAGGTCGCCGTAATCCCCTATTCGACTACTCTATAAATGCTACAACTTTAGCCACGACCTCTTGTGAAAGAGACCTAGGGGTATTTATTGACCCCCTTCTCAAACATTCCGTTCACACACTTAAAATTTCTAAGCGTATTAGGAGTCTGACAGGCATAATCCGTCGTAACTTAAATTTTAGGTCCATACCCCTTATTAAAACGCTCTACAATTCATTAGTCCTTCCTCTAATTGACTATTGTTCACCAGTCTGGTCCCCCCATTTATTAACTGATATCCACTTATTACAAAAGGCCCAAAATGCTTACTCCAAGCTCCCGCATAAACTTAGCAACTACCCAGCCCCCCAACGTCTATCTTCACTAAACATTGACCCTATCACCTTACGTCACAAAATCAACAACCTGTGTTTAGTATTCGATATTGTCCATCGTAACCTTGATTTGGACCCCTCATTATTTTTCACCCCCTATTCCAATACAAGAACTCGTGGTCACTCACAGAAATTAACTAAACCGCGGGTCGCGACTACCTTCCGCCAAACGCATTTTGCCAATTCTGTCATTGATGATTGGAACTCTTTGCCCAATGATATTATCATACTCTCTACCAAATCTCAATTCCGTCGTCATTTGATAAACGTTTTTCGCGCTACTTTGTAACTTTCATTACCCTAAGTTCCTCACTGTATTTTTAGTTTTTTTCTTTTTTTATTCTGAATGACCAACTTATATTGTACCATTTTATTTAATTATCATTATTATCTTTATCTTATTTTATTTTATTATTTTTTTATTCTACAGGGCCGGTAGGCCCTTGTAGATATGACATGACACCCTTCCGTAATGTTAAAGAAAAAGTCACACCTTTTAGGGTTAGCGTCCCATAGAAAAAGCATTAAAAAATTTTCGTTTTTTTAACGAAATGGTCATAGGCCATACGGAAAAAGTACATATAGCGAAGTTAGTTTTCGGAATACTTCTAAATTAACAAGCATTTATTAAACGGGAAACTTACGGGTTTCGATTTTTAATTAATGAATTCTAATTTTTGTAATTTAACTAATTAAGATAGTAAGTCAAAAAATTACTTTTGGGTCAGATGTCAGCCTAACCTTATAGCGCGCTTAAACCTATTTTCTTCATTTCGTTCTCGTTGACAACTAGAAGGTCCTAGGTTTGTGGGTGCTAACAAGTTACGTTGACTAATTGTAAATGTTGGCTTTCTTGCTGATCTTGCTGATTTTCCTAATTTCTTAGCAGTAGACTCCAGCAAATTACTTTTGTATTTCGTCCGAGCTTGAGCACCTTTATATGTATTTTCTAATTAACTGTAGCACCCTTAATAAGAAATACGTCGTTATCAGGTCGAATTTTCGTCTAGAAAAGTAATTCAGGTAAATAATTACAGTTAATAGAGGTTTTTATATCATTTAAAGTAAGCTTTTCGACGTTCTTTACGGCCAAGGCTTAAGTTGTATTTTAGTTACTCTGTTATATAGTGTCTTTCCTTTTAAAGATTATAAGAAAGCTAATTTCCAGCTCTGTTTGGAATTACAAAATACGTAGTCTGCTTCGATTCATGCTACAAATCCCAACCCTAGGGCCAAGGTTTTACGCTTCTTGTAACTTAATACTGTATCTATGACAGTAAAAAATGGCATATATATCCAAATTATTATGGTTTAGAAATCAACGGTAGTGTTTTGACCCTGTGAAGAATTCGACTTCAAAATATTACAGGAAAGATGACAAAATTTCCAATTTGTTTTCCCTTCGGCAGTTAAAAGAGTGGTGTTAATGTTAGCGCTGTTAAGTCAACATTCTCATTTGAGGACTGGTATAAACGGTTTCATTATTTGTTAATCTCACTAAAATGCTACTAATTGTCAATGTGTGTGGTATAATTCCTGAAACTAAACCAATGTAGAGGACCAGATTATTCGTTAAAACAATTTTGATCCTATTGAATCAGTCATACAGTGATGTTACGTTATCATTTTATAAAGGCCGTGTCTATTTTGGCCTGTTTTCGGGGCGGAAATAGTCCATGGGCTATTTATGCCTGTTTTTCGGGCCTAATTAGCCGGCCCCTAGCGGCCCACTATTTTGGCCCGAAAAACAGGCTTAAATAGTGTAGGAGGGCGACGGAGCTATTTAGGCCTGTTTTTCATGCTAGGCCTAAATAGCTCTCTGGGACTTACAGCCTATTTAAGCCTGTTTTTCGGGCGGCGAAATTACCAGGCCAAAATAGACACGGCCGCGCGGACCCTCCTATTTACGCCTGTTTTTCGGGCGTCAAAATTATCAGGCCAAAATAGTAAGTTAACAAACGGCCAGCTATTTTCGCCTGTTTTTGGAGCGTAAAATTCCCTCAGGCCAAAATAGACATGGCCGCGCGGACCCTCCTATTTACGCCTGTTTTTCGGGCGTCAAAATTATCAGGCCAAAATAGTAAGTTAACAAACGGCCAGCTATTTTCGCCTGTTTTTGGAGCGTAAAATTCCCTCAGGCCAAAATAGACATGGCCGCGCGGACCCTACTATTTACGCCTGTTTTTCGGGCGTCAAAATTATCAGGCCAAAATAGTAAGTTAACAAACGGCCAGCTATTTTCGCCTGTTTTTGGAGCGTAAAATTCCCTCAGGCCAAAATAGACATGGCCGCGCGGACTTTACTATTTAGGCCTGTTTTTCAGGCGTCAAAATTATCAGACCAAAAGGGTACGTTAACAAACGGGCAGCTATTTTCGCCGGTTTTTTGTGATGCAAATTCCTTCAGGCCACAATAGACACGGCCGCTCCGGGGGGGAGGGGGGGGGGTGCGCCGGCCTAGATATTTGCATCAAGATGCATTCACACGATAATATTTAATTCGTAGTTTTTATTAAATCCGTGTTTCTGAAAGAGAAAGATTGAGTATCAAGGTGCGTTCACACGGTAACATTTTCTACATAAGTTTTTTTTTAATAAAACTGAGTGTGCAAAGTTGATCAAGTAAGATTATTTCAACGAGGCATACATATTTGAATCTACAAATTATCTATGTAAATGTGTGTGTTTGTATACTTTCTCTGTAAGAACTTACTCATACGCAGAGTCCGAGTGGGAAATTGATTCCCTTCCTGGTGGGAAAAGCTACGAAAAGACCTAAGTTATAAATAAACTTCTAATACCACAATAAAACTTTACTGAACTAAAATATATTGTTTTATTCAGAATAAGGAAAACCTTTGTATTATAATAATTATTTGTTAATGTTTCGAAGTGTTAAGCTCTACGAACCTATGTTTTTGCGTCAACCTGTCCCGTCGATAAAGTTTTAAGCGTAATTGAATGTACAACAAACATTCTAAAACTAAATTTTATTTTTATAAATAATTTTATAATAAATTTATAACCCGATATTTAATTTGCTTAATTTTTCCCTGGCCTATTTTGTTGTACACTGATTAGGCGTAATCATGTTAGCGCTGTCAAGGGCTTCTAAAGTTTACACGTAATCCTCTCATTACAGTCGTGTACACCGACAGCGCAGTGACTGGCCTCTCGACATAAACTGTATAAATGTCTGTGTTCAACATGAATAATGAACCATAGAAGAATATGTTTTCTCGCGTTTTACCTCCCAGTTATAGAGTAGTGTCAGTGCTAAGTAGAGCAACGTTACACCTATGTACTTCTAAGCTCAGTATCATCCCGCCTAAGAGGCGCTTATAGTATTCCTTCTTACAAAAGCGTACCTACACTGTCCACTCCCCTCTCTTCTGAATCTACTCTATAAGGTAGGCCCGAATGAGAGCCTATACTTTAGGCAGACCATTCGGTTAACCAGTGAAATGACGAGGATTCCACTCTTAAGAGCGAGTAAAAATTACCCTTTCACACCCAACGGGATATATCTGGCAGCAGTAATAAGCCTATTCTAATTGATAATTTTCTATGATGTATTACATTTATCCTGGTATTTTAATTTTTCAAGCCTATGGGATTTATGTCAGTGGCCTTTTTGCGTCAGTGGCGTCGCTATGATATATATGCCCCCCCCCCAAATAAAATCCGTAAACCCTACCAAAAATTGCTGTTAGCATCCTAAAATTCTTTAGCAATATATAAAAAATTATAATGAAAGATTCGTTAAGTTTCATCTCTGCAGAGATGAATTTCAATATCAAACAGTACAATTTTGAAGAAAAGAACAGATGGACACAAGAAAAAATGTTTCATGTTCTTTCAAAGGGAGTCCCAATAGTGTGGACTAAAACCTAACCAAAACTAAAAATAAACTTAAGACGAGTGAAAATCCTTCATAATTGGTTCCGTTTTTATCAATAAAAAGCTGTATATCTTTAAAATACTAATAATTTCACGTTGACACAAAATTACGTAGTTTTAAAGGTCTACACATTATCCAATGAACCCATTATGCAATTTTTTAATTAAGTTCTTATAATAACTAGTTTGCATAGACTTAGCCCCCCCCCCCAAATTTCAAGCCCTAGCGACGCTACTGTTTTGCGTAAAATTGTTTCGGGTACCGGCCAGACGTTCCCATCCTATAGGTATGGAGGGCTTTTCTTGAAATTTTGGTGTCTCGACCCTACAGGGCCGAACACACACACGTCGGAGCAATTATCTCCCAACAATTGTCAAAATGTTATTTATGGGGACACTCTGACGTCCAGGTTTACTGGCGCCCATTTTTGGGTACCAGCTTAAAGGGGTTACCAGCATTTACATTTATTAGAAAGGTTCCTCTCTGTCGCGCCGCCTATGCGGTCCACACAGAGAGAGAACGGACTATATAGTTGATGAGAGCCAAGATAAAATCAGTTCTAAGAACATCCATGAGAAAGTTTTGAAAAAGTGGTTCATGACATGGGAACACAATTTAACGGCTTGAAAAGTATTTGCTATTCTGACAAGAGCTGCCATCTATAATAAAATATAGAGAGAATGGGTTATTCTCTAGAAGGGCCGGTAGAATATAGTTCATATATAGTTTTTCTGAACCAACTTTCTTCGCGCTCGGTGTGGCTAGCGCTCAAATGTGCGTCGCGTCAACTGACCCAAGTCCTAAACTAAAGTTCTTCCAAAGAAATCATTGTTCCTAAAGTGAAATGAAGAAGACGGTATAGCAATTGCTTGGCTAACTGAAATAAATGTAAGTACTTACTTTTCAATCAATACAAGATGTTTATAATTGGTGGTAGAAGCGAAGAACTGAAAAGGTTCAATGATATTTTGTCATCCGGGTCACCATTTTCAAGTTTGGATTAGAGTGTTTAATGGGTCACCCCTGAAATTTAAGTACTAAAGTAAAACTAAATGTTAATTAATTTAAGGGGTCATTGACTCATTCGTTAAGTACTGAAATGCAAACTTGAAAATGGTGGCCCGGACGACAAAATGTACTAGAATATTTTCAGCTCAAAATCGCCCATAAAGTCACAGTTCTTCGGTTCTACACCCTGTACACTGCGTGGATCATATCTAAATTTTCACAACCATCAAATTTAAACATACATTTTCATAGAAATTTTAAATAGTTCTCAAATAAATTACCCTTTCTCCCTACTTTTCTAATGAATTTCTTATTAATGTAAACAGATATATTTACTGTGAAACTATGGATATCAAATTAAAGCAACAATTCGAAGACTGGGAATCTTGCGAAAAAAACCACTTCGACTTTTGTAGAAAGACCTTTTCGCCAATTCTAAGCAAGTATGAACACGCTACTACTGTGCAAAGTCACAATAAAACTGCGTCAAGCAGAGCGAAAGGCAGTTTTACTCAGTTGTCCGAAAAACTTAAGTATGCGAAAGTGAAAATGGTGTGCGTTCACTACGGCCAGTACTTATCAAAAGCCCAGGGGCAGAGAAAATCGTCAACTTTTAGGAATTCTTGCCCAGCTCACATAACTTATTCGGCTAACGCGAAATTTCAATTTCTATATGTTTCTTCAATTGATTTAAATCATAATCATGAAATTGGACCCGAACTTTACGAAAAGTACCCAGCGAATCGTGCACTGCGACAAGCGAATTTGGAAGATAAAGAAAAAGTGCGTGATTTTGTAAAAGTCCGGGGTGACAATAAGTTGATTCTCGAAGAACTGCGACAGGCCGATACGAAATTCCTAAATCCCTTCAAAACTTCAAAGCGAAGCAGTTAATGAAGGCCGACATAGGTGCCGACTCTGCGCAAAAACTCATCAACGAGTTGCAGAAAGATCAGAAAGACGACCCAGAAATGGTAAGCTTTTGTAAATTCGCTTATTTCAAGGGGTTCCTGTTTAGGCCGATGAAGATGTACGGTCTTTGTGGATAGCCCAAATATTGCATAAACAGGGCGTAAATAACTACCTGTCGCTTTAAGAAATTGATATGGTTCAAAGGGTTTAATATGGAAAAGCTTGACGCCTACAAACATTACAATACCACAGATCTTTGGCTCGGAAGTCACTTGGTGACAACTCCTATATACCTAATTTAACAACCTTATTAGCAGTGGCGCCGCCAGGATTTTTTTACAGGATGGCTAACGAAGATTTGGGGGCCCCTTATAAAATTTGAAGAGAAAAATTTAGTTGCACAGCGTCGATAATATTAAATTAACAACTATTTTTATCATATTATTCATATAGAGAAGTTGAATAGATTAAAGTTCAGTATTATCAGACAATAGACATATTATTATATAAACTATAGTTTGCGAAAATAATAAAGCACGGAGTCGAACAGAAAGGGGGATTTTTAGTTAAGCCGCCTATGAGGTCACAGTGCACTCTCGATGTGGTGAGGAAAAGGGAACTAGGTTTACAAAAAGGAGTCTGACTCCGAAGTTTTATGGGACTAGAAGGAACGGGAGAGAAGGTTAGGTAAAGAGCGCGAAACAAACAAGGTGACCCAAGGGCTGGGCTCATAATTTTAGCCACATCGTAACGAATAGAAAAATTTAGTGAATAGCCCCTCGACGCGCTACCTTTATGTGTGATGTAATGATTACTAGCAGAAGGGGATAATAGAAGAAGGATGACACTCTGTATCCTCTTAATGCTTTAGTTATGTAACGTCATTCTTCCCAGGCTCACCCTTTTAGTTTGCTTTCCCGCTCATCAATTTACAAAAGGGCATCGCACCGTAAGGTGAATTCTACAGCTGTTTGGCACTAAATGCCCAGCAATCATCCCACAAACCTCGTCTTGGGGTGGGACAAAAATCCACAAGCGCGTCTTGCCAAATATTTAAACGCTAATAGAGTAATGATGAGGGAACTATTTATCGTGTATGTGATTCGGTTTAGTAACCTTGCTCTAAATGCTCTGATGTTGGGAAGAGTGACGTTACACTTACCCCGCGTTGTGGTACACTTCTCTCGAAGAGAAGTATTATATAGTTCTGTTACTAGTAATTCTAACTTCAATTCATTTTCTTCTGTTATAATTATAATAGTGCGACACTAAAAGGAAACTTGAGCACCCTTTAACAGTGCTAAAATGATTAATCGTAACGCATAAGCAAACCCTTAATTGAAGTACAGAAAATTAGACTGATTGGTCCCTCGATGCGCTATCTTTAACTGTGCTAAAATGATTGCCCGTAATCTGTACATCAATAATTTAATAGTTTACCTTCTTTTATAATTGTAATAGTGCGACACAAACAGAAAACTTGAGTGAGTAGCACCACAATAACGCACACCTAAACCTTAATTGAAGTAAAGAAAATCCAAGTGATTAGCCCCTCGTTTCCCTGACCTAAAAAACAATTACCTGGGCCGTAATCCTTACGTTCATAAATTTACTTATTTTAAAATTGTGATACACTATATTAAATATATGAAGATACTATATACTTATCTATAGCCCCCCCCCCCCACCCCCAAAAAGGCCTAGCGACGCCACTGCTTGAATGTTTAAATAGAAGAGCGGGATTGAATGCGTGAAATCCTTATTATCGACGGGTGACAGAAATTTTAAAGGGAGAGTTTAACACCTTCCATTATATTAAGGCAATCCAATAATCGTTTCTTTCGCTTAGATATATCGAGAAAACGTAAAACACAATTCACTATCATTAACCTCATTTGTACAATTAAGTGAAATGCTTAAACTTACTATTACAATCCCCATGCATGTTAAAAAAAGAACGAAAAATACCACCTCACCACAATCCTCTTTCATCCACTGTCCCTTCAATGACGAACCAAAAATTTTACACTACTACTATTACGAGAATGATAGGCAGGTCAAACTAAGAGCCTCATCGTAGATGTACATCATACGATGTGGCTAAAAATCAAAAAGCGAGATAACTTTTCTGGGTAGTCAAAAACTTTTAACACGAAAGTGTTAACCCACTTCCCATTTTTTAGAATATTGTAAAAATCAGATGCCAAAAGGTTCATCATCCTTGTGAAACTTTGTCTAAAGTAAATTGCCTTGTAGGCCTAGATCAAAATATTGTAATAATGGTATTTATATATTATGGGAACCAAATTTAGGGGCCCCTCTGAAATTTACGGGTAGGTTGTAGCCTACCCAGCCTACCCCCTGGCGGCGCCACTGCTTATTAGTAAGAAAAAACTGAATTGAATTGACGTTAGGCGTTAAAATGCAACGTTAAATCCGTTCGGTACGCACATCAATGGGTCTACCATCATGGTGAAGGCACTCTTGAAAACGACTATCCATGTTTTGCCCCTCAACATTGGCCCCTAAAACTAGGATATTTCCACACATGTAGAGTAAGACATACCAGCCTGCTCATCTTGTTTACACAATTTCAATAGCCTCCAATCTTAGAAAGTTATTAAGCAGAAGTGTATTTTTAACGGTAGAAGTGTGCCTAATCTAAAGGTAGTTCAAAGTGCGAGGGGTATGACACTAGCCAAAATCTAGAAATATATTCAATAAGGGAAATTAACTCTTAAATCTTAAAATCCCTCCAAAAATGGCTTTAAGATCCCAAAATCTCTTTCAAATTTCAAAATCCCTTACACATAAATGCTATGTGTGTGAACCCTCATCAAAGTGTCATAGCATAAGAGTACTCCCGAAACTACATCTTATAGACCCCATGTTCTTTGCACTCCGAGAACACACCCTTTCATTTATGACATGCTTATCAGAAACACCCTGTATACTTCAAACAAACATTACACCAAGCACCAAGTTTCATGCTTTCTTGAGAAAGGGCAGCTATCCTCCTGACTACCAAGGTTTTAATTATAAAATGAAAAGTATTGTTAATAATTTAATTTCAACGATACCACTAACTTTATTGAAATACTAATTACGCCTTGAGGCAATAAAAATTTACGGGTCTGTCATTCATTTAAGTTATGACTTTTTTAAGTTGAAATTGTTCCAATTTAGGCACATGACCATACGTCAAGTTAAATTACTCTTCCTTCTTTTTTATAGATAGTCGTTGCATCCGTCGAACCTTCGACGAACCGTTTAGAGTTTGTATTTTGGCAGACCAGTCGGATGAGGCAAATTTTTGAAAAGTATCCGGAGCACTTTTTGTGTGACGCTACCTTTTGTTTAAATCGATGCGGAATGCCATTATATATAATAATGGCTGTCGATGGAAATTTACAAAGCGAAATAGTTGCACTATGTCTAACCCAAAATGGGAAAAAAGAGTTTGTGCAAAAGCTCTTTGAGGAATTTCAGAACCATAATCCGAATTGGAATAGCACCAGGTCAATCATGGTAGATAAGGATTTGGCTGAAATCTCTGTTTTGCGAGAACTTTTTCCAAAAGCGCATGTAGAAATATGCCTTTTTTACGTGCTAAAAGCCATTAAATCAAAAATTACCTCTCTGAGGATGACAAAGCCGCGAGCATGGCAGCGAAAGCTCACGCTCAAAAATTGGCGTATTCGTATAAAGAAGAAGATTTCAAAACCAACGTTGAAGCTCTGCTAGGTGACGAAGTGTTCGAGAGTTTCCCAGAATTTGCAAAATATATGCAAGAAAACTGGGTTTCTATAAAAGAAATGTGGGTACAAGCTTACCGGAGGCAACATTTCAACTTAGGCGAAGCCACGAATAATCGGTTGGAATCTTACAACCAAAAAATCAAAGGCATCTGCAGGCGCAACGCTGCCCTGGATGACTTTTATCGCGATATAAAGGTTCTTTGCACCTACGTAGAAAACATCAATGACCACGAAAAGTTCCAAGCCAAAACGAAAAAGAAATTCCATCGCTACACTTTCGAAAACTCTAATTTCCAAGATGCAGCTCGTGAAATTTTCGATAAAGTTGTCCCGGTATATTCGGGAAAAGTGGTCGAAAACCTCATGAAAGCGGGATCCAGCAAAAGTACATGTACTTCAGTCGATAATAGCGATTCCATTGTCATCAAAATTGATAACCTAACCCAAGTTATATCCAATGGTATTACTTGCACTTGTTCAACCTTCCTCACTCAAGAAATACCCTGCTTTCACATTTTTATCGCCCGTATTCAACTGGGAAAGGCTATTTTCTCGGAGGAAATTTTGTCGAATAGGATTTCCAAAACAAGATGGGTTGAAGGCCTGAAATTCACGAGTGTTGCCCAAAAACGTTCCATTTTTAAATGTCAATATCCATCGAAACCAAACAAAAGCAAAACATCCCAAGAAAAATACAGTGAAGCCATGCCCATTCTTCAGACTCTAGGCAACATTTTGTCTTCCTGCGGTCAAGAAACCTTTCAAAGACGAATGAGGATTATCACGAAGATGACTGAAACTTGGTCTGAAAGAAAAGATTTCAAACTCTTCATTGATCATAAAGAATATGATCCCGATGAGGTCATCGAAGATGTGGGCGAAGGCAAGGGAGATGATGATAGTGATAAGGGAGATGATGATTGTGATAAGGGAGATGATGATTGTGATAAGGGAGATGATGATTGTGATAAGGGAGATGATGATTGTGATAAGGGAGGTGATGATTGTGATAAGGGAGGTGATGATAGTGATAAGGGATATGATGATAGTGATAAGGGAGATGATGATAGTGATAAGGGAGATGATGTTAATGATAAGGGAAATGATGATAGTGATAAGAGAGATGATGATAGTGATAAGAGAGATGATGATAGTGATAAGGAAGGTCTGGTCTGATAAATGAAAGTGATAATGGAGAAGATGCAAAAGATGAAAAGAAGAATCGGGAAAAGGGCAAGGAAAGTCTGAAAAAATATCGAAATAAATTAAAGCGAAAGAATAAAACTCAAGAACAGAACAGTGAAATGCGAAGGAACTTGAAAGATGATTTTGACGAAACGGAACCGATGGAAAAATCAATCAAAATGGCAAAATTGAGCTCTTTGCCAGAAATTAGGGAACCTTTAAAACTAAGCGTTGTAGGTAGGCCCAAGGGCATTTTCCAAACGGTAATCGGACTCCGCAGAAAACGCCTACCGAAGAAACAGAATTTATGCGGTACTGAGTCAAGCCCTATTAGGGCGAGAAGTAACCGACATTCTTTAACGCCTGTTAAGGTGGGAGATGAAGTGTACCCGGAAAGTACTGAAAGAATAGAAGAAACGGAAATTTGGCTTACAAAACCTAGAGTTTTAACCAAGGAACATGAACTAAGTGTTATTACGAGAGCCTATATCTTTTGCGAAGTAATAGACGCTGCTCAACTTATTTTAAAGACACAGTTCAAAAATATAACAGCAGGACTGAACTCTTTGTTTAGAATTAGTACAGGCATCGGGAAGCAAGACATCCCTTTTATTCAAAACAATGTAGAGAATGAAGGTTTTTTTGTTCAAATTTACAATATCAGAAGCCATTTGTTTTGCGCAGCCGGATTTTACGGGGAAGAAGAAGCTAACATATCAATTTACGATTCCCTCACTTATCAATCTTTGGCGCACAGAATTCAAAGGTTACCACAGTTGGTATCGCTTTTAAGTGGACAGTTCAAGAATACGAACGTTGAAAAATTGAACTTGAAATATGTTAAGGTGACCGAACAGGTCGAAGTAGAGTGCGGCGCTCATGCCATTGCAAATGCCTTGAACGCCTGTTTAAATATAGAGCCAGGAACAGTAGAATATCATAAGGCCGATGACGCCATGAGAAAGCATTTGCACAGTTGCATGGAAAAAAACCATTTAACTCCGTTTAGTGTTCGTGTACACGATCCCACCTCTTAAAACGTGTTATACGAAAGTTCACACAAACTCGTGTACTGCGTTTGCAGAAAAGAATACACAGGAGCTCGCATGATCCAGTGTGATAAGTGTTCGGAGTGGTTTCACGAAACGTGTGTGAAAACCTCCAAAAGACGACCCAAAAAGGAATGCAAATGGTTTTGTGAATTTAGATGTGAACCCGACACAATTGATATCTAATTCACAAAAATCTGAATGAAAAAATAATGTCCTCTATCGTTCATACCTTGTAAAATAACAAACAATTAATGTGAATTTTTTTTCTTTTTTTTTTATCTTTTTACATCTTTCTGAAGAAAACTGATCTTATGCTCATCTTAACAAATATATTTTAGTTCATTAAAGTTTTATTGTGGTATTAGAAGTTTATTTATAACTTAGGTCTTTTCGTAGCTTTTTCCCACCAGGGAGGGAATCAATTTCCCACTCGGACTCTGCGTATGAGTAAGTTCTTACAGAGAAAGTATACAAACACACACATTTACATAGATAATTTGTAGATTCAAATATGTATGCCTCGTTGAAATAATCTTACTTGATCAACTTTACACACTCAGTTTTATTAAAAAAAACTTATGTAGAAAATGTTACCGTGTGAACGCACCTTGATACTCAATCTTTCTCTTTCAGAAACACGGATTTAATAAAAACTACGAATTAAATATTATCGTGTGAATGCATCTTGATGCAAATATCTAGGCCGGCGCACCCCCCCCCCCTCCCCCCGGAGCGGCCGTGTCTATTGTGGCCTGAAGGAATTTGCATCACAAAAAACCGGCGAAAATAGCTGCCCGTTTGTTAACGTACTCTTTTGGTCTGATAATTTTGACGCCTGAAAAACAGGCCTAATAGTAAAGTCCGCGCGGCCATGTCTATTTTGGCCTGAGGAAATTTTACGCTCCAAAAACAGGCGAAAATAGCTGGCCGTTTGTTAACTTACTATTTTGGCCTGATAATTTTGACGCCCGAAAAACAGGCGTAAATAGTAGGGTCCGCGCGGCCATGTCTATTTTGGCCTGAGGGAATTTTACGCTCCAAAAACAGGCGAAAATAGCTGGCCGTTTGTTAACTTACTATTTTGGCCTGATAATTTTGACGCCTGAAAAACAGGCGTAAATAGTAGGGTCCGCGCGGCCATGTCTATTTTGGCCTGAGGGAATTTTACGCTCCAAAAACAGGCGAAAATAGCTGGCCGTTTGTTAACTTACTATTTTGGCCTGATAATTTTGACGCCCGAAAAACAGGCGTAAATAGAAGGGTCCGCGCGGCCGTGTCTAATTTGGCCTGGTAATTTCGCCGCCCGAAAAACAGGCTTAAATAGGCTGTAAGTCCCAGAGAGCTATTTAGGCCTAGCATGAAAAACAGGCCTAAATAGCTCCGTCGCCCTCCTACACTATTTAAGCCTGTTTTTCGGGCCAAAATAGTGGGCCGCTAGGGGCCGGCTAATTAGGCCTGAAAAACAGGCATAAATAGCCCATGGACTATTTCCGCCCCGAAAACAGGCCAAAATAGACACTACGTTTTATAAACTACTTGTTACTAACAGTGGATTGTTTAATTCATAAGAAACAGTTGTGCTGGTTAATCCAGGAGGACAGTGTCGTTATATAACTTAATTAGTCAAATAATTTTCATGTTTACAACCCAGATTCTCTCAACCTAACCACGTTAGAAACGGAGGGTTACGTTGTTTTCTATTTCCACAGTCCACATTGCCGTTTGTTTATTGGTTTAAATTGCTATGAATTGTAAAGGTATTTGATTTAATTACTGATATTAAAGCTAAACTATAGAATAACATCATTCATTAACATATTGTATAGATAATCTTTATGTTACCACAAACCTAGCTCAGGATATGATAAAAATTTAACGCAATTTGTTGGAAATAATCAAAAACTCCTCTAAACATTAGAGTTAAGGTGAATTATTTTTTAAAAGACATTTTATAAGCTTAATGAGCACTGACGACAAGTTAATTTCAACGTAATTAACTGTAATTAAGGTAAAATTAAACTAAAATATACATTTTTTTGGATGAAAACTCAGATAACTCTTAAATGATGTTCTTGATTAAGATTGTATCTACCCAAGCCGTTGGTAAAGCCCCACACATAAGCTAATTTAAATTATCTCCAAAGTACCTTAATAGGCGCGAAATTCAAAACTTTAGCGTAAAATGAGAATCTAAAACTCCACTAAAAATTGCAATTAAGGTGAAGTATACATTTAAACTCATTTTATAACACTAAATGTATAGTGCCAAAACACAGTCCTACGTTAATTAAACATAATTAACGTGAAATTAAACCAAAATATACATTCCCTTACGAAAATAATGGGTCTTCATTTAGGAGCAGTTTAGACCAGTTGCTATTTTCACGTTGTTAAGAGGTTTAAGACCTCTTCTAGACATCTAGAATACTTCTATTTGAGGTCTTTTAGAAGTATTCTAGACGTCTAGAAGAGGTCTTAAACCTCTTAATAATTTGCACCTGCGCGAAACCATTTTTAGTCTGATTTTAAGATGGTCTACAGACCTCTGTATAGAATAGCCCTATACAACGTCTGTTAAAAGTATGGTTAGAAGATGTCCCTGAGAGGTCTGATTGGAAGATGCTCTGTAGAAGTCTGAAGAAAAGATGCTCTGTAGAAGTCTGAATAGAAGATGTTCTCGAGAAGCCTGAATGGAAGATGTTCTCGAGAAGCCTGAATGGAAGATGTTCTCGAGAAGTCTGAATGGAAGATGTTCTCGAGAAGTCTGAATGGAAGATGTTCTCGAGAAGTCTGAATGGAAGATGTTCTCGAGAAGTCTGAATGGAAGATGTTCTCGAGAAGTCTGAATGGAAGATGTTCTCGAGAAGTCTGAATGGAAGATGTTCTCGAGAAGCCTGAATGGAAGATGTTCTCGAGAAGCCTGAATGGAAGATGTTCTCGAGAAGTCTGAGTGGAAGATGTTCTCGAGAAGTCTGAATGGAAGATGTTCTCGAGAAGTCTGAATGGAAGATGTTCTCGAGAAGTCTGAATGGAAGATGTTCTCGAGAAGTCTGAATGGAAGATGTTCTCGAGAAGTCTGAATGGAAGATGTTCTCGAGAAGTCTGAATGGAAGATGTTCTCGAGAAGTCTGAATGGAAGATGTTCTCGAGAAGTCTGAATGGAAGATGTTCTGTAGAAGTCTGAATGGAAGATGTTCTGTAGAAGTCTGAATGGAAGATGTTCTCGAGAAGTCTGAATGGAAGATGTTCTCGAGAAGTCTGAATGGAAGATGTTCTCGAGAAGTCTGAATGGAAGATGTTCTCGAGAAGTCTGAATGGAAGATGTTCTCGAGAAGTCTGAATGGAAGATGTTCTCGAGAAGTCTGAATGGAAGATGTTCTCGAGAAGTCTGAATGGAAGATGTTCTCGAGAAGTCTGAATGGAAGATGTTCTCGAGAAGTCTGAATGGAAGATGTTCTGTAGAAGTCTGAATGGAAGATGTTCTGTAGAAGTCTGAATGGAAGATGTTCTGTAGAAGTCTGAATGGAAGATGTTCTCGAGAAGCCTGATTGGAAGATGTTCTCGAGAAGCCTGATTGGAAGATGTTCTCGAGAAGCCTGATTGGAAGATGTTCTCGAGAAGCCTGATTGGAAGATGTTCTCGAGAAGCCTGATCGGAAGATGTTCTCGAGAAGCCTGATTGGAAGATGTTCTCGAGAAGCCTGATTGGAAGATGTTCTCGAGAAGCCTGATTGGAAGATGTTCTCGAGAAGCCTGATTGGAAGATGTTCTCGAGAAGCCTGATTGAAAGATGTTCTCGAGAAGCCTGATTGGAAGATTATCTCGAGAAGCCTGATTGGAAGATGCTCTCGAGAAGCCTGATTGGAAGATGCTCTCGAGAAGCCTGATTGGAAGATGTTCTCGAGAAGCCTGATTGGAAGATGTTCTCGAGAAGCCTGATTGGAAGATGTTCTCGAGAAGCCTGATTGGAAGATGTTCTCGAGAAGCCTGATTGAAAGATGTTCTCGAGAAGCCTGATTGGAAGATTATCTCGAGAAGCCTGATTGGAAGATGTTCTCGAGAAGCCTGATTGGAAGATGCTCTCGAGAAGCCTGATTGGAAGATGCTCTCGAGAAGCCTGATTGGAAGATGCTCTCGAGAAGCCTGATTGGAAGATGCTCTCGAGACGCCTGAATGGAAGATGCTCTCGAGAAGCCTGATTGGAAGATGCTCTCGAGAAGCCTGATTGGAAGATGCTCTCGAGACGCCTGAATGGAAGATGCTCTCGAGAAGCCTGATTGGAGGATGCTCTCGAGAAGCCTGATTGGAGGATGCTCTCGAGAAGCCTGATTGGAGGATGCTCTCGAGAAGCCTGAATTCAAGTCGTCCGATGTTTAAGAGAAATTCGGGCTGAGTCACGGAATAAACGTATATAATATTTTTTCAATCATCACCATTAGTTTAAGCATTTTAGGTATTTTTATTTAAATGATAATGTCTTCGTGCACATTTCCTTCAATGTCACTCCCACTTTGTTGCTCAACGGCGACGGACTTGCATTTCCCAATAGATTCTTCATTTGAATCATCTGCTCTGCTGCATGGCTACAATAATCGGAATTATTTCACTATCATTTAAAACTTAGAACACCATAGAAGAATAAATCTTCTTTTTTAGATTTACCATTTTTCGTTGTTTATAGTCTCAATTAAGTTGGCCATTTCAGATATTTCAGGCGTCGTTGGTAAAATCTATAAATATTTACACGCCACAAATAGAATATTAAGTATACTTTTCCCTGCTTACTATTAAAACAGCGTAAAATATTTACTTGGTACAATTTAGTCAAACGATGCAGGTTTAGTATGAAAATTAATCCGATGATACCTGACAGATCTTTTAAAAACGGGAATATGGAAGCGCGAAAAAACCGTTATGTACATAACCTGCAGGCTCTCACCCGACTGTGGCTCGATGCTCGAACGTTCATTTCCCGCCTTTTTATTATACTTCCACGCATGCGTCAGGCTGTTTCTAGGCTAGAAACCTCTTATTTTTAGACCTTCTCACGCTTTTATGTTTTTTCCTTTGACCTTCTACAGTCTGCATGTTCATTTCCCGCCTTTTTCTTACACAACCTGGCTGTTTTTAGGCTAAAAACCTCTTATTTTTGGAACTTAAGCAAAAAGTCTCGAGCTTTAATTTCTAGACCTACAGTCTGCCCTTTTAAAGGTACTTATTTTAGACCTTTCAAACTGTTCGAACGGAAAACTTATACGAGTTTAACGCTGCTAAGAATGAAAAGACATAACTGTTTCATTACATACCAAAATAGCGACGGTGGCTTAGATTAAGGATAAATTATTTCTTTCTTAAACACGAACCCCCCCCCCCTTCAACCGAACCCCAGAATATTTTGCTATTGTTAAGAAACTGATAGTTGATGATTGCTTTACAACGGAGACCTAGCCTTCTTAAATCGACATCCCATAAAAATGGTTGTTTACACTAGAAATGATGGCACAGAAAAAATTTCTGTCAATAATATTAATTCGCATCAGACTTCTGTTTGGGTTGGGGATGATATTTTTCTAAATGACATTGTTAACGTGTTGGAATATGACAAGATCATGAATAAACATAGACGTCTGAAAATGTAGATCATGATTTTCTGCGTCTATAAGGACTTGCAGCTTACGACGTTATCCTAAACCCTGAGCATAAGCGTCTATAAGACTGCTTAAACATCTTAATATTAGAACGGACTGAAAAACGTACCTCTTGGAAAGAGGTAGAATTAAAACCTCTAAGTTGGTCTACAAGGGCAACAGATTTTGGGTGTCTTCTTTAACCCTGAACATAGGCGTCTTTAAGACGTCTTAAATATCTTAATGTTAGACTGGACTAAAGAACCTCTTGGAAAGAGGAAGAATGAAGACCTCTAAGTTGGTCTACAAGGGCAACCGTTTTTAGATGTCATTCTTAACCATGAAAATAGGCGTCCTTAAGACGTCTTAAACATCTTATCTTGGACCGGACTGAAGAAACTCTTCAAAAGAGGAAATACGTAGGACCTCTATGTTGGTCTACAAGGGCACCAGAATTTAGATGGCATCCTTAACCATGAAAATAGGCGTCTTTAAGACGTCATTAAACATCTTAATGTTAGACCGGACTGAAGAACATCTTGGAAAGACGAAGAATGAAGACCTCTAAGTTGGTCTATAAGGGCAACCGATTTTAGATGTCATCTTTAACACTGAACATAGGCGTCTTTAAAACGTCTAAACATCTTAATGTTAGACCGGACCGAAGAACATCTTGGAAAGAGGAAGAATTAAGACCCATAAGTGGGTCTACAAGGGCAACCGATTTTAGATGTCATCTTTAACACTGAACATAGGCGTCTTTAAAACGTCTAAACATCTTAATGTTAGACCGGACCGAAGAACATCTTGGAAAGAGGAAGAATTAAGAGCCATAAGTGGGTCTACAATGGCAACCGATTTTAGATGTCATCTTTAACTCTGAACATAGGCGTCTTTAAGACGTCTTCAGCATCTTAATGTTAGACTGGACTAAAGAACCTCTTGGAAAAAGGAAAAAGTAGGACCTTTATGTTGGTCTGTAATTTAGGGAATCCAGAATTGCTCTTGGCTAAGACCGTGCAAAGACGTATCATAAGCCTAAAATGGATCTTAAGCTAGACCATCTTAAAACTAAAGCTAAATATTGGTCTTATAATAGCCTAAAATAAACCTTCGATCATCCCTATTTTTAACTTAGACTAATCAAGAACAAAATAAGACTTCTTTTAGTGTTTAAAGTGCAAGAATAGACCATGTTTAGACCGATTTATTTTCGTAAGGGTTTTTTGGATAAAGGCTCAAATAACTTTTAAATAAACTCTTTAATTTTGATTAAAACTACCCGAGCCATTGGTAAAGTCGAATATTTTCTATTTGACACTTAAGTTAATTTAAACTATTTTAAAGTACAATAATTGCCGCGAAATTCAAAAGTTTTGGGTTAAAAAATGAATTTGCGGAAAAAATATTAAACTGCACTAAACATTGCAATTAGGGTAAAAAATTCAAATAAATTTTAAGCTTAATCCACTCTCACGAGAACCACGCTCAAATTAAGATTAAAACATCACAAGTTTTTCGTACAGCCACAGTAGTTTCCTATTTCACTTTCAAATTAATTTAAATGATCGTTAAAATACATCAGAAGCGCATACATTAAAATTTTAGGGTGATTGCAATTAAAGTTAATATTTTATTGAAACTTGTTTTATAAACGAAATCCACGCTAGATAAACAAGATAAGCCGTTAAATTAAACTTAAGTATAATTAATGTGAAATTAGCCCAAAACACGAATGTTTTGGGTAAATTCATAGATACCTTATAATTAGACTAACAAATTAAAATTAAAACTACACTTATCTTTCACCCAGCCTCCATTTTCCTGTTGAATTCTTTCGATTAATTAAATTGTCATTTAAAAGCATTTTTCCCATTTTTAAAAAGAGAGCCATTGAAAAGGCGCGATATTTAAAAGTTTTGGGGCAAAATAGTGATTGTTCCGCAAGAGTCAAGCAGGCACTCCTCTAAAGTTTGCAATTTAGGAGAATTTCTTATTCAAACTCGTATAATAAACTGCAATAACACTAATAAAAGAAGATAAGCCGTTAATTTCAACTTAATAACCATATTTAACGTGAAATTAATCGAAAACAACAGGTTTTTTGGGTAACTATAGATAACCTTTAACTGAAATAAGAAAATAAGATTAAACTACGCGAGTTCTTTCAGCCTAAACGTTTTCCTATTTAACACTAAAATTAATTACATTATCACTATAATGCATTTAATAGGCTCCAAATACAAAATTTTAGGGTTAGGAATGTGTCAAAATGTAACTTTTCCATTTAAATTTTAATATATCATTAACATAGTTCGTAAAATCACCAGCAACAATTTAATCTGGCAACATTCAATGCTGTTGGTCTGATCTCGACAATACTGTATGTGTATACAGTGTTACCATGAATTTATTTATTAACATGAATATATATGTGTATCATTAGCCTTTCTATCATGTTATTCAGGGATGGGAGGGACCTTTCTATTACATACGCGTTTAACGTCATCGTGGTAGCCAATCAAAATCGAGACACCTGGAAGTTCGAACAGCAGACGACCAGTTTAACAAAATTATATGGGGGATACAATTTTCGGTTAGGTTCACCAAACTGCGTCAACTGAATATTAATAGCGTTTTCCTTTGGGTCCTCGCGGAGCGCTCCCATGGAGGAATAAAACTAGGAGATCCTATTCTTCAAAAACAGTCTTTAACGAAGCTGGAAACTACTACTACCATTTTTATTGCTCCTTGGGAGCGCTCCGCGAGGACCCAAAGGAAAACGCTATAAAAATGATCGCCGATACGTGAATAAATATCTCAACACGATGTCCGAAAGTGATATTGATCTTTTAAACGAAATTATAATAAGTGCCTGCAATGTTTTTCCTAATCTAAAACTGAAAACTGTTGGTAAAGTGCTAAGCCTTGGCCATTATGAAAATTAATGTAACGGTTAAAAGTAAACTACTAACATTTTAAATCGTGAGAATTGATGATGCTGGTTTTTCCCTGCTGTTGGAGTTAAATAATGCGGTAATTGATCAATTTACAAGCATGATTAGCCTTCCGCGTGACAAGAGCTTTAGCTTTAAAAACAAACCGCGAGAAATTCTCTGACGTCACTCAAACTAAGCCCCTCCCATCCCTGAATATGTAGTTTAACTAGTCAATGCAGATATATATTCATGTTAATAAATAAATTCATGGTGTTACGAAACAAATATTTTTCTTCCATATTTCAAATACCGTCGTTTTTAAACTTCTTTCATAAATAAAGTACAACCATAAGTCTATTATGTAAGGTCCCCATAATAGACTTATGGTACAACATTATATGGATATCAAAATCAATGTTATTGGATATAAGTTAAATGTAATTAACGATAATTAAGTACTTCTTTAAGCAATTAGAAATAGATCAACCCCAAATGTTTGACGGTAAAGCAAAAATAAAATTATTCAAATTTTAATTACATTAAGACTGAAGTGACAGATATTATAGAAAAACGTCTTGGTTTGGACCAAGGCCGAAAAAACAAACGATATGTGTGAGGTTTATCATTTGACTGAAGTTTCAGATATTGCAATTGTTTTAGTTATTTTTATCCATTTAATCCTTAATCAGTATTAAATTCAATCAACTGATTTTACTGTTAATCGATCCATTCCCTCTAAATTAATTGAAAAAATTACATATCTACGCTTTTTCAAGAACAATTACATTTTCCGAAAACATTTTATCATGAAATTAATTATTTTGAAGGGATTTCGTGTCGATGATTACTAACTTGAAAGCACATTGACGGTCATAGTTTTAATTAAGGCTGGCTTGACAAATTTTGAAGTTTGCAGCAAAAAAGTTTAAATCTGTAGTAAGTTTCTGAGAAGACTGATGTTCAAGAAATTATGATAAATAACTTATTTTGCTCAAACTTATTTATAAACTAATGTCGTCCTCATAAGACAAAGCATCAACGTTTATCGTGTGTGGTTTCTTTGAGTAGGTGGCACTCTGTAGCACACAAAGAATTTATTATTTTATTTTAATGTATGCGCTTTTGATGTAACTCCCCCCCCATTCCTTCATATTCCCAATATATACAGTTTTACAATCACCAGTGGTTCCAGTGTATGGGTCATCTGAGCCGTCGCAACACACTCAGCCAATATTATCATATAGTTCGAGACCTTTTCACATTAGTGAACGGTACATGACTCTCCGGACTTGCCCGCCAACATTAATAACCTAAAACTATAAAACATTCGTGTACATGAATGATTACGGTTGTGGCCTGACACTCGCTAGCGCCTGAAGGACCGATAACTCAGTGTAATCGGTGTACATTTGTAAGTGAGTGGACCATTTTGGAAATTACATACAGATAATTAAAACACAGGGGTGATACCACCATTGAGGTCTTCTCTCTCTTGCCTAGAAGCACCGCTATAGGCAGTGAGATTTGACTAGCCTCTTGCCTGTAGTGAACTTTGGCACAGTCTGGCGGTGACCCTTGGTGTGAGGGAGAATACCCCAATGGTGGCCTCGCCCCTGTGTGTTTTCCGAAATGGTCTTTATGCGTACTAAAAGGATTACACGTAATACGTAACCGGTGTACAAGTAGCGCCAACAATGTAGAAAGGGGTGGTGACGTTTCAAATGAAGACTGAATTATGACCAAGAAATTCTAAAGCACGGAAAGGGAAATTGCAGTGTAATCTTTTCTTCATAGAGGCGACAATAGAAATGTAGCATTTCGTTATACGAAATTAAATGTATAAATTAGTGCAACACCCTTGTTTGGAATCCACTATTAAATATTTACATTTTCCTTTCGAATTATGTCAAAGTTCACCTGCTCTTTTAAGAAAGTCAGTAGAATATTTCAAATATTCTATATTGACACCTCAATACGTACTCCCTTCAAAATAATTAATTTCATGATAAAATGTTTTCGGAAAATGTAATTGTTCTTGAAAAAGCGTAGATATGTAATTTTTTCAATTAATTTAGAGGGAATGGATCGATTAACAGTAAAATCAGTTGATTGAATTTAATACTGATTAAGGATTAAATGGATAAAAATAACTAAAACAATTGCAATATCTGAAACTTCAGTCAAATGATAAACCTCACACATATCGTTTGTTTTTTCGGCCTTGGTCCAAACCAAGACGTTTTTCTATAATACATATACATGGTCTTAATTAATCTCGTGTTATTATTCTTGCCCAATACTATTGTACTATTTGCTCCTGATTACTTGTTGTTGATGTTTTCTTATTTTGTAATTACATTTAGTTTTTCTTTTCTCTTGACAATTTGTAAGTACGTACGATGCCCATTTACACGTCACTTTGATGACTTTGTGGGCAATCATTCATTCAATAAATAAATAAAATAAACTTAGCATTGAAATTCATATTAAACATCGATCATGAATCTCAAATATATTGAAAATTCCACTAAAAAGATCAGCCTAAATTTAACTAGATATGAAATCTGCAAAAGAAATTTTCTAAATCTTTCTTTCGTCTCTATAGTTGCGAATAATGAAAAATCACCGATAATGAAGTTACTGCGCTCTAAAAGATCAGAACTTCGATCGAAGCCTTTCTTATCTAAAACAGCAGGAAAATTTTCATTAGAAGCTAGTGGTGATGGAATTGTATGTTGTAATCCAATGGACTAAATTAGAATGCTAACAAGGCAGCTATGGTGGAGGGTATATTTTAATTATTTCGGGCTTCAAACCACTCGCAATTATTGTAATAATTAAGTATAATTATGTTTAATGTAATGTATAAATGCTGAAATAAAGAGAAATATTGTCATACACTTAATGAAATCAGAAAAACTCATTAAAGTTAAAGTGTTTTTCCTGAATTTTTCTAAAGGCTCTTTCAGACGATCCAACTTTTTGACTCAGCTTGATGGGTCAACTCGAGTTGAATCAACTAGTTGGATCGTGTGAATAGACGCGGGATGAGTTGAGTCAACAAAAAAGTTGGCTAGGAAAAATTGGATGAGTGATCCAATTTTTGCTGACTCAACTTTTTAAGTTCATTTCTTCAGCCAATCAAAATGAATTACAAAAAAGCCTTTTTCGGCGGTTATTTCGTAAGTGCCATGGTAGGTGGCGCTTAAAAAGTTCCATTTTGGCGGTAAAAGTTTCGTCGTGTGAAAAGGAAGGATTTATTTCACTTTTTCCTTCAAAAGTTGGGCAAGTTGATACAACGTTTTGACCCATCAAGCTGAGTCAAAAAGTTGGATCATCTGAAAGAGCCTTAAGTCTCTGTTTATGATTTTGAAACGCCTCGTGATTGGTTGGTGAAAATTGTGTTTGCTACCCAAACGATAAATTATATCCCATTGAACCATCCCACTGCATGTACATTTGTCCTTTAATTACACCCTTTTTATAACACCAGGGATAGATTTAATTTTAGAAGTAGGAATAGAGAACAGAGCAATGTGGGCGCGCGTCAAATTCCCGGACCTCCTTCCACGTAACGGATGGGTATGAAAGAAGAGGCGGACGGGTCATAGCGACAGAGGTAAAAAGGAATTACGTATTTTCACCGTCGCCGTCAGCAACGTCATCAAAACGTAGTTGAAATGAGCCAATAAGATAATTTAAACTTTTCGCTACGTGTTGGAGGGAGGGGCTCTATACTAGCCTATGAGTCGGACTGAAGTAAATACTAACCGTTCTCTATTCCTACTCTTCAGTATCGATGGCAAAACATTAAATCAACAATTTTTTTTTAAATCATCATTATCCTCGACACACCTGTGACCGTACATCGTAAATCAAAAGTAATTAAGAAAATCCCGTCAGGGATTTTCTATTTATACTCAATCCGAATTCGTAATGTTAAACTCTATGGAGCTTAACATTATGAGGTGGAAACATTTTCGCGACCAAGGGGGTACACTTTTTTCACAGCCTAACTTTACAGCACTAGCAAAGGCTGAACAGGTATAGTATCTCATTTCTCGTAGTGTAAGGTTAACTTGGCCTTTTTGTATAGGTTTTAAAAATAAATATTTTAAACCACGCGCTAGCTCACGCGCCAGCACGCGCTGCATTTCAATTAAAGTTTCAATTCAAATCTCGCGCTTAATTTCACCATTTTGATTCTCAAATTAAGTTCACGTGATTTTTTTAAAACTTTTTGGGCCTAATTTTTGTCTTTGTAAGCCTAACGTTAAATGATCACAAAGAAATAGTTGGAGAATTTTTATAATTTTCACATGGTTTCAACGAATATTTAGCATAGTGTGTTTTTATACAGTGCATTGTATTATCCGACCATTCCAATTTCCGAATGCAAGTTACGATTTAGTGAAATACTATATAATTAGTCTTAAAAAATTGGACGAATGAGTTTCACTATTCCAGAACTAATTTATTCCCAAATAACGTTTCTCCCCAAAAAGGGACAGATATTATACAAAAACGAGTTTTGCTTCGCAGTCCTTAAAAAACTGCATTTATACACAATCCGCGGCACTTTTTCAAACCCACAAAGGGCCAGAAATTAGAAACTATTTTATGTATTGCAATTTGAAATTAAGTTTAATCGATATGAGAAATTTGGTTTTAATTGCGTAGTTCAAACATTTTTTATGATTAGAAATTTTACAACAAAAACGGGTATAAATGCGGCGTTTCGGAACAAAGAGCTAAATCAAGGACGATTATGACTCGAGTTCGAATTGAAGTTTAAAACTTATACAAGATGTAACAACACACATATGAACACCTTTTCTGAATGTATGATAAATGTCTGAAATACGACACTGCTTTTAAAACCACAAATCAGAATGAGGGACCTCATTTTAGGAGTAGTAAAGCGACATTTTACTCGAAATAAGTGTTTTTATCTCTTCCACCCTGAAAAATTAAAATGTTAAAAGCTCATTTTGTATTTTTTCGCCTTAATTATTTGACAGGGATAAGTTTTTACGGGAACAGATTCTATATAATTTCATACGTGAAAATCTAAGCTCCCTTTATCTCGAAACGCCGCATTTATACCCGTTTTTGTTGTAAAATTTCTAATCATATCAAATGTTTGAACTACGCAATTAAAACCAAATTTCTCATATCGATTAAACTCAATTTCAAATTGCAATACATAAAATAATTTCTAATTTCTGGCCCTTTGTGGGTTTGAAAAAGTGCCGCGGATTGTGTATAAATGCAGTTTTTTAAGGACTGCGAAGCAAAACTCGTTTTTGTATAATCATTTTATATTTGGAGCAAGGTTACTATTAAGCCAAATCACACGCGTTAAATAGTTCCCTCATCATTACTCTATTGGCGCTTAACTATTTGCCAAGGCTCAAGGCGCATGCGCTTGTGGTCATTTTTGTCCCATCCACGTCAAGACAATCACGGTTTCTGCAGAGTTGATTGCTGAGGATTTAGCAAATACCAAACAGTTATAGAATTGTTGTTGTGATGCCCATCTGAAGTTTGTTGAGCAGGAAAGCAAATGTTCAAAAAGGGGTCCTTCGCCTGGGAAGAATCATGTTACATGATATAACTAAAGAGTGTCATCCTTTTTCTATTATCCCCTTCTGATAAAGTGTATTAATCTTTTATTACTGTTGCTATATCAGTTTTTAACGATTTTTTATTTGTATAGTTCGCAAAGTATACCAGCTGAGGTTACCAACAACATTTACCAAAGTCTGCTTAAAGTGGAAGCCACGAACCTCGAGCAATTTGGGATAGGTATGGTGTCACATTATTGTGATTCTGACACGCAACCTGATGTAGTTCCAGTTTAATGAAACTATTAGGGTTATTTTTTCGTTTTGATCATCAAGGTTCGTTGGTAAAAGCCGAAGGTGCTTGCAATATCGAAGGAATTCTGACGGAAGAAGACATTAAGGAAGAATCACCTGAATGTGATGCGGAGATTGGCAAAGGAAACACGTCCCAAACTAAAACTACCTCAAAAAATGCGCGTTTTACAACGCGAATTATGAAACTATGTGTTCCTAAACTCAAATACCGTGACGGTTGTTAGATTAAGTTACTAGTAAATGAGATCTTCACATACACAGTTATGGGCCAGGTTAAATCAAGCTTATTTTAATCAAGAGATACACAATTAACTTTGTTACAAACTGCGGCTAAGAGGCGTTCTTCCTAGCTGCACTGCGGGCTGGAGATCCGCTCTGGACTGCCAGTCCCTCATGTAGCTAGTAATTGTTATAGTGTTTGTTATAATGTTTGTGATTAGGCTGGCGCCGTCTAGGGAGGTTTTAAGGTACTAATGTAAGGCGCGTAATACAACAGGTACAAATGTAACAACTTTCTTTTTTTTTTCTCCTTTTTGGCGAGTGTACTGTTGCTTGTTTAAGTAGTTAGTTTGTGTAGCGGAGTGGCTTGCGAATGTCACGCTTCGGGCGACTAGGCAACTGTGATAACGGTGGATCCATCGGTGTGGGCGGAGCACCTTGGGAGACCGAATGTTCGATCGGCACATCGGTCGGTGCAGTGCCGGTTGGTAGAGGAGTCTCACGATGGTGGGATGAGACGGCAGGAGGGACAAGTGGCGGTGGAGCCGGACGTGCCTTCGTGTGAGTGTGCCATGCAACTGGTTCCGGGTCATGCCTCATTGGTTGGCATGGGGTGAACCATGTGTGATCGGAATGTGTATCGGGTGTACGTTCGATGTCCGAGGGATCTAACCGAATTTGGCTTCTCGTGCGACGGATGAGTTTATCCAGGGTTGTGTGTAGTTGGTAGGATAGAAGTTCAGGGCCAACTGAAGCTATTCTAGCCGGGAACCACAATCTAGGGCCAGCGAGGTAGCGGACAGCCTGACCAGGGTATAATTGAGGTAGAGGCTTGGTTGACGTGTTGTTGAAAGTTGCAACCATGTTCTTTTGGCCTTCGTGAAGGACCCGTTTGGTGTCGTTCGTGGGATACAATGGCTCAAGTGAGGTGTTGGTGGTAGTTAAGTGTGTGCGTAGGCGACGACCCATAAGTAATTCGGCTGGTGATGGAAGATCTGTTTTGGGTGTAGTGCGATAATCCAGTAATACATGATCCAGGTCACGATGTTCCTTCTTGGCCTTTATTAAGGAGTTCTCAAGCATTTGAATGGTCCGTTCCGTCATGCCATTCGATTTCGGATAGTAGGGGCTGGAGGTAGTGTGTCTAACACCCCACTGCTCAAGATAGTGTTTAAAAGCCGCAGACAAGAACGGCGGGCCATTATCCGTGACCAACAGTTGAGGTGCGCCGTAGCGGGCAAAATTGGATTTCATAAAATTGATCACCGCCTGTGCATTGGTGGATTGAAGCAACTTTGCCTCAACAAACTTGGAATGGTAATCCACCAATAGAATGTAATGTTGGGAGTCCACTTGAAAAAGGTCAGAACCAACAGTTTCCCATGGGAGTTGTGGGACTGGATGGGGTGTCCAGGAAGTTGGCCTAAGGTGTCAAAAAGCATGGGATACTGCGCCATGACTGCAGCCGGAGTGAAGGTGTCGTCGTCACCCTGAGTGCGCAGTTCCATCGTCTGAAGTCGAGGTGGGGGACCAAGGGGTCGGTCGATGTGATCGATAAGCCCAAGGGCGAGCGAAGCTTGGGCGCCCAATATAGGAGTGCGGTCCTCATCGGTGACATAAAATTGACAGGAGCAGGCAGCAGTGTGAGAGGTGCACGGGAGGCTCGTCATCCCCGTACTGGGAACAGTGTGACCAGAATATGACGTAACGCGGTGCTTTGGCATCTGCAACGACGGTTGATGTGGTAAGGCATCGTAAATGGTTTTCGTGATAATGTTCACTTGTGAACCAGTGTCGACCTTGAACGTGGTTGGTTGATTGTAGATGTAAATCTCGTCATAGAGCTCATCAGACTCGTACCGTGATTGAACGGTATGTACCGTAAGGTTTCCGTCTTGTGAAACCTGTGGATGGAGGGTGAGGCCATAACTTAGATAATCGGAAGGGGCATGGTCATGGTCACCCTCATAATCATAGCCCGGGTGAGCGTCGGTGTCCGAGTCGACATAATCGTCATGGGGCGCGTCACGGGCTTCTAAGGCATGAGTAGACCGACAGACGGAAGCCCAGTGACCACGAGCATTGCACTTCAAGCATGTGGTGTTTCGAGCAGGGCAAGGTCTGGATGAGTGAGGTCTGCCCCCACAGTTAGGACATTTGCGCTGTTGAGGGGAGGCAGGATTGCGACGAAGTTCCGGCCGCCCGGAAGACGTAAAGTCAGGCCGCGGGGAAGACGATGAACGTGGCAAAGTGCGAGAGGAAGGCGTGTGCGGAGACGGACGCCCAGACTCTCGTGGTGGACCCCCACCACGAGGGTGAAACCGATTTCGGCTCGTAGACGAGCGGTGATGTATCTGATTTACCGCGTCAACCTGTTGAGGTGTCGTATTTGTGTTAGTGAGAGCCATGGCACTGGCATGAATACCAGAAGTTTCCTCCGCTTGACAGAGTGAAATGGCGTCAGTCAATATTAACTTCGGTTTGGCTAATAAGGTTTTACGCAATGATTCCTTTCGAATACCAAAAACAATAGCCATGCACAATAAGATATCAGTTAAGGGGGAAAGTTCACTGTCCTGAGCTTTAATTTTCAAATCGGTATAGAGTTCATCGAACGTCTGGGTCTCCTTTTGTTTAGACGTGAAGAATTGATACCTGATATATGTGAGGTTCTTGTAAGGTTCATAATATGTGTCAAATGCCGCATAGATGATTGGCAACGTACGAGCATCGTCAACCTGGGGTATCGTTAGAGTTTTATAAATCCTCCGCCCAGCGGGGCCCAGTATATGAAGAAACGTAGCCCGTTGTGTGAAAACTGTTTCAGTGCCGAGTTTAGAAGCCGTAGCATATAGTTCGAATCCCTCTTTATACTCAGACCACGCCAAAGCTGGGTCTGATCCAGGTGAGAAAGGTTCAGGGCTTTTAAAATGAGTCATTGTGTCGGCAAGAGTTGCGAAGGCACAACGTGGTGTGGCCAAGGCTTAGCAGTCGCGATGAGTTCGTTACCGAAGGAAATTCAGCATCCCACCGCTGTCACCATGTTAGATTAAGTTACTAGTAAATGAGATCTTCACATACACAGTTATGGGCCAGGTTAAATCAAGCTTATTTTAATCAAGAGATACACAATTAACTTTGTTACAAACTGCGGCTAAGAGGCGTTCTTCCTAGCTGCACTGCGGGCTGGAGATCCGCTCTGGACTGCCAGTCCCTCATGTAGCTAGTAATTATTATAGTGTTTGTTATAATGTTTGTGATTAGGCTGGCGCCGTCTAGGGAGGTTTTAAGGTACTAATGTAAGGCGCGTAATACAACAGGTACAAATGTAACAACGGTGTTCCTTTACTTAACCTTGAAGGCGAAGCGCAGTTCGAAATGTCTCCTGTCCCAACGACAGATTCGCCTCCCGAGAACAATCTTAGCGTTAACAATTCTTATCCCAAATCACGAATTTCTTCGACCAAGAGAGGAAATGAGAGTATAGCAACTCGATCCAAGAAATTGTGCCTTGAAAAACATGGGGAATTGCCGTCGCTTGACGCAAATAAGGAAAGCAATTCTCAGGAAGAAGGTCCAGAGGAGAATCTTGATGATAACCAGTCCAAAGTCACCTCGACCGATTCAAAGAAAACTGATAATAGACAAAATGAAACTATGAAACTGTGCTTGCCAAGCGATTTAGCAAAAGTACCGATTGAAGTTGAAGATAATACTTCAGTGTCCAGCTCTGATACATCCGAAAGTAGCTCGTCAAGTAGTTCCGAAAGTAATACAACTTCTGCCAGTTCGGAAATTGGTAAGTCATTTTACGCTTAGGGTCAACAACGATTTTCGGGACTGGAACATAAGACTCAAAAATCGTCAAATTGAGCCACTTACGGTAGAAACCTCACCAAAAACAGAGGATGTTTCGAAATTTTCTAGTGGTAGTTCCCCTAACAGGTTTTTTAACCCCGTCCTTTCTAACCCTCATTACTTTCTGTCTTCCCTGGGATTTTTCAACCCAATCCTCAATCTTTAGCATGTTAAATCTTAAGTTTCCAAAAATTTTGTCTCATTTAAATTAATACGTTTTTAACTTTAAATTTAAACGGAAAATTGTCCCTGCGAATAATATTAAGCTCAAAACTTGATTGCCTAAATTCAGCTGGTTAAGCCTGAGCTCCGTGGCCACCGGACGAGAAAAAATTCCCTTTTAAAAATGCAGGTACCCGGCCGTCCTTGATGACTTAAGGAGCCCAAGCAAACGTTGCTCAGATTGATAAGACCTTAGTGCTTTACTCCCAATGGTCTTTGAAACTGTGAATAATTTCATCTAAAGAATATTTTAGAGACCCTACTCCGTCTTTATAGCAGTTCTCGAATCTATGCAAGTGGTTAATCGGTTCTTGAGAATAATTGTCCTTCGCGTGCTAGGAGGTTCTATAGGAGGCGTTTCGAATATATCGTGTAGCTCACCTATGGCCCAAGATCCATACTTTGTGTGTGAAGCCTTACCGCTTTTGGTCTTACTGATAATGAAATATGAAACGATCTATTATTGAAAACGTAATGGATACCATTTCTTATGTATTGAAAGTGACTTAATGTATGGGAAACAAGGGTTTTAAAGAGAAAATGGTGTTAAGGTAAACATCCTTGAGATTTGGGTTGAGCCTTTCGGCAAAATAATGTTATAGTCGTTGATAACTATCCAAGACGTTTTCTTTTCTTCTGACTTAATCGTTGCTATAAGTAAATCGCGATTTTGTCACATACACCGCTTACGCCTCGGAGAAGTGGCCATCATATCCTAAAATTATGATGATATCCAACTTATCGAAAATTTTCCACTTTCTCTACCATCATATTCAGTTCATAAGGGTAACGCCAGGGCCAAATGTTTCCCACACAGTCTTGAGCTAATTAGGAGTTACATGTTAACGAATTGCAGTTACTTGCATTTTAACTTGATCACCTAGAACCAAAAAAGAGGAGAGGACATTATAACGCCTTTCAATAACGGTAGTCATATCATTTATCTTCCAGTTTATTTTATAAGCATATTTATATTGCAATAGACTAAAACCTTAAATATTTTCTTAATAATTAACAACCATTAGTTTCCACTCTCAGATGGGTAAAGTCTTCGGAGATAGTCATATCGATTCGGAGCGGTACTAATTTTTTTCCGAACTTGTTTTCTTTAACTTTGTGCCATTTTTGTCCTCGGCATGACCGGTTTTATCAAGTGCTATTGAACATAGTAATGTGTTTGATTCAAATTGTAAGGAACTTTCAGTTTGTTTGCTTTCTGAAAGGAAAATCCGAGAAGCAGTGTTCAACTCTTTGCAAATATTCTCCTGAATATAAAATTGATCTTGAAAGTCACATTACAAATGGTACTGAAGAAAAACGCTTCAAACGTGATCAGTGTGACTATACTAGCTCCGAGAATGGTTCTTTGATCAGACGTGAACATTATTTAACTGCTCTGAGATCGACCTTTTTTGGCTTTCATCTTCCAAAAATCGCGAATGTGGGAGACACAGACTCCCTGCCGGAAAATCAGGCCGAAAAATTCCGCTTTAAAGTTAGATGAAAACTAATCTTGGGCAAAAAGCCGCTAATCTATGCTAATTTTAAGTCGTTGTGGTTGTAACATATTTAAATGTGTTGGACGAAACGTTCACACTTTTTATGTTATTTTTAAGATTCACAATAATTTGAACTGTAGAACTTGAATAATGAAACAAACCCTTAAAATGATCCCTTTCCCAAGGATCTTCACTCTTATCTTATCATCACTGGTGCTTATTTCGACCCAAAATACTTTGGCAATAGAGAGGGGGTGCCAGAATAAATTGGAAATTGGTAACGATTTGAACGTCCATCAGCGCATTCACAGTGGTGAAAAACCCTTCAAATGTGATCAGTGTGACTATGCTACTGCCCGTAAGTGTACTTTAATCGCACATCAATGCATTCATAGCGGTGAAAAACCCTTCAAATGTGATCAGTGTGATTAGGCCAGCACGATGAAGAATCATTTGATCTGTCATCAACGCATTCACAGTGGCGAAAAACCCCTCAAATGTGATCAGTGTGACTTTGGAAGCACTCGGAAGAGTAGCTTGATTGCACATAAACACATTCATAGGATAGGTACATATCGGGCTGTTTAACAAAGTTTCTTTAGATAATGTAATGTGCAATGCACATTAATGTTTAATTACAATTGTCTGCAAAGATTTAACGGCTCGGGCCGGATCGAAATTAAAATTCACACTAAGGCATAAAGCAGACTGTGCGTTGTCTCTAAATAGAGATTCAGATGGTTCTATAAGTTTAACTAATCGAATCAGGGGAAAGCTTCCATTCCCGCTCCTTGATCGAAACTGGGGACATCACTGCAAATATATTCAGCCGTCATAGGTTTGTGCACCTCCTAGGTTCACGTGGAATATCATTGAAACAAATAATATAGAATCTGTTTATAAGTCTATTTTTTTTTTGAAGTTTCCACAATTTCAAAGCATATATTAGGTTAGGAATCATCAAAATTGTCGCTAAGCTTAACTTTACCCTTGAATTCGTACTTGTGTTTTATCACTTCTTAGTAGGTGTTATCATGCACCTACAGAGGTTTAATGGCAGAATATGGCTGTTCATATTGTCACGTATATTTTATTGTACGTTTATTATGGGGAAGTTTGCATTCTGTATTACGCGAGTGTCTAACGTGGGATCAAGTTTGAATCTTCCTCGTTCTCAACGCATGTATTAGATTCGGTAAGGTCAAACCTTTGGAAACCGCTATTTCGACTCGGACATCGGTTATTGTTTCTGAACTTGTTTTGTTTGCGCCTTTGTGTCTTTTTAAGCCTAAGCATAACCAAAAGTAGATAGGGGGGAAAGTAAAGCCATGAAAACCTAGAAACCCCCTTTCCTCTCTCACACAGTTCCTACCCCCTCGCGTAGGAGAGGCATTGCACATTGCCAGTGCCTATTTGCAACTGAAAAATAGTTCTGTAAACAGTTTTAAACGGACTCCTACTAGCTAAGGCTTAACAAGATTGCATACGAATATACGGACGATACTGGAAGTAGATTAGTAGAATTAGAATATTTAACTGTATGAAAGGTAATGGATCCATGAATGAACTGTTATATGATATGATTTGCCAGTGTGATCTTCTTAAGTCAAAACATGAAGAAGATAGTGGTGGTTATTCTGCATTTCTTTTTGCCTGGACTAGCTGGATTAGTCAACTAAAATGGGCCCGACCCTGTAATTATACGTGACATAGGGAAATACAAAAATTAAAGGATAAAAATCAGCGCCCGAATTTTTAAACGATGTAACACTTGGTCGATTTAAATTTTCCTTTAGAGCAGATAATTTCACCGGCTACTGTCCCGGGGCGCTGCCGTCGCTATGAACTACCTCTCAAAAAAATCGATAAGGGGTTGGGGTGTTTTCTCAAACGTCATTGGCTAACTCGCATAGGGGGTAAGGGAGAGGAGAGAGAGCTTCTAAACTTAGAGGAAACCCACAGTCAAAGGTGGGGGACCATCCTCGAGCTTTACTTTCCCCCTATCTACTTTTGGCATAACCTGTTATTCAATTCCCTTTGAAAATTGAAATGTTTGTGATGCGAGTTGTTTGATATCATATGAGATTTTAATCTATTTCCTTTCTGTAGGAAAATCCAAGAAAAAATGTTCAACTCGATACAAATGTTCACCTGAAAATGAAAGGGAGCTTGAACTTGATATTCGAAAGGATATCAAAGAAAAACGCTTCAAATGTGATCAGTGTGGCTACGCTAGTACGTGGAAGTCTCAGTTGATCGAACATCAGGGCATTCACAGTGGTGAAAAACCTTTCAAATGTGATCGGTGTGACTATGCAAGTGCGTGGAAGAGTGATTTGATCACTCATCAGCGCATTCACAGTGGTGAAAAACCCTTCAAATGCGTTCAGTGTGATTATAAAGGCACACGGAAGAGTAATTTGATCACTCATCAACGCATTCACAGAGGTGAAAAACCCTTCAAAAGTGATCAGTGTGGCTATGCATGTACGTGGAAGAATCGCTTGATCAGACATCAACGCATTCACAGTGGTGAAAAACGCTTCAAATGTGAACAGTGTGGCTATGCAAGTACGTGGAAGAATTGCTTGATCAGTCATCAACGCATTCACAGTGGTGCAAAATTCTTCAAATGCGATCAGTGTGATTTTAAAGGCACACGGAAGAGTAATTTGATCACTCGTCAACGCATTCACGGTGGTGAAAAACTCTTCAAATGTGATCAGTGTGACTATGTGAGTACGCGGAAGTAAGATTTGAACAAACATCAACGCATTCACAGTGGTGACAAACCCTTCAAATGTGATCAGTGTGACTTTGCAAGCACGCACAAGGGTAATTTGGTCGCTCATCAACGAATTCATAGCGGCGAAAAACCCTTCAATTGTGCTAGGTGCTACTATAAATGTACACAGAAGCATAATTTGATCAAACATCAACGCATTCATAGCATTGAAAAAACTCTTCATATGTGATCAGTGTGATTATGGCAGCACGCAGAAGATTAGTTTGATCAGACATCGACGTTATAATCACATGGACTAATAAAATAGATTGTAGTTAAGCATACTCAGCAATTTAAAACTTGGAAAGAACCATTTCAAAATGTGTTAATTGCGCAACGTGTTTTCATTTTCGTTTCACATATTAGCGTTCTTGACAACTGTAGTAGATGCTCACTAACAAAATGTTTTCGATCATAGAAAAATTATTAAAAACTAAAAAAACCTATCCTGACAGAATAGTCACAGGGCAGGCTACACGGTTTTACAAAATTGTGGAATGTAACAAGCCTAACGTCTTAACGGAAAACTGGTAGTAATACGATGTTTGTATGGTGTTAATTATTTATAAAACCTTCACGACAATATTTAATGTAACCTTTTTTTTTTAAACTATAACTAACTATATTTAATATGACAAATGGTGTATCAGTAATTATATCTTCGCTATTAAAGAATGATATTTTTACCATAATAATTGATTAATCATAATTTGCTTCTTTCCTTTCTTTAACTTCGTCATCACTTCTTGTTCTAGTTGGTTTCAGCAGAAACGAGAGACAGCAAAATTGTAGCTAAGCTTAACTTTACCGTTGAATTCATGGTTGTGTTTTTTCACTTCTTAGTAGGTGTTATCATGCACCCACAGAGGTTTAATGGCAGAACATGGCTGTTCATATTGTCACGTATATTTTATTGTACGTTTATAATGGGGAAGTTTGCATTCTGTATTACGCGAGTGTCTAACGTGGGATCAAGTTTGAATCTTCCACGTTCTCAACGCATATATTAGATTTGGTAAGATAAAATCTTTGGAAACCGCTGTTTCGACTCGGACATCGATTATTGTTTCTGAACTTGTTTTGTTTGCGTCTTTTTAAGCCTAAGCATAACCTGTTATATCAATTGCCTTTGAACATTGAAATGTTTGTGATGCGAGTTGTTTGATATCATATGAAGTTTTAATCTATGTCCTTTCTGTAGGAAAATCCAAGAAAAAATGTCCAACTCGATACAAATGTTCACCTGAAAATGAAAGGGATCTTGAACTTGGCATTCGAAGGGATACCAAGGAAAAACGCTTCAAATGTGATCAGTGTGACTATGCAAGTGCGTGGAAGATTAATTTGATCAGACATCAACGAATTCACAGTGGAGAAAAACCCTTCAAATGTGATCAGTGTGACTATGGATCCTCGCAGAAGATTAATTTGATCAAACATCAACGCATTCATAGCGGTGAAAAACCGTTCAAATGTCATCAGTGTGACTTTGCAAGTACGCAGAAGAGTACATTGATCACACATGAACTTATTCACAGTGATGAAAAACCCTTCGTATGTGATCAGTGTGACTTTGCAAGTACGCGGAAGAACGATTTGAACGTCCATCAGCACATTCACACTGGAGAAAAACCCTTCAAATGTGATCAGTGTGACTATGGATCCACGCAGAAGATTAATTTCATCAAACATCATCGCATTCATAGCGGTGAAAACCCCTTCAAATATGATCAGTGTGACTATGCTTGCGCGCGGAAGTATCATTTGACCTTACATAAACGTAACAGACACGTGTATGAATAGATGGATTTACATTTTAAATATGTTGGACAATAACCACATTTGATCCTCTGAATGGGCCAAAACTGTGTATGTAACAATCCATTAAATTTCTCCATTCTAAATTGTATTAACGGAAGCGCCGCTCATTTTCGGAGGCAATACTCTTGGGGCACTATTCTACAGGGCCGTTAGGCCCTTGTAGATATGACTTGATACCGTTTTGTAACGTTAAATTAATATTCACCCACTTTTGCTAATTTCCTATGGAGATTAACATGGGTTTTTCGTGATTTTTCCCCACCGATAACTTAAAAACTACAGCGAAGATACTTATCGGAATTATCTTAAATTAACAATTATGTATTCAGGGTGTGCTATCGGCCAGCTTGATCAAAACAATTAAGTCTATGTATGTTAATTTTACTTAATTACAGAAGTACGGCTTTGACCATCGTGATTGGACATAATAATTATCTAGATCTCTTGGAAAAGTCAGTGTCGCTACGAATTTGTAGTGTGTTGGTAATCACGTCCGCTTCACACGCGGAAGGTCCCAGGTTCGAACCCTGGTAGATACATGTATTGACCATCGTGATTGGACATAGGAATTAGCTAGATCTCTTGGGAAACTCAGCGCTACCACGGATCTATGGTGCAGTGGTTATCACGTTCGCTTCACGCGTGGAAGGTCCAAGGTTCAAGCCCTGGTAGATACATGTTTTGACCATCGTGATTGGGCAAAAGAATTAGCTAGATCTCTTGAAAAACTCAGTATTACCACGTATCTATGGTGTAGTGGTTATCACGTCCGTTTCACACGCGGAAAGTCCCAGGTTCGAGCCCAGGTAGATACATGTTTTAACCATCTTGATTGGACATAATAATTAGTTAGATCTCTAGGAAAACTTAGACTTAAAACGTGTCTGTGGTGTAGTGGTTATAATAAATATTTAACAATTATTTCACTTCACTTGGTTTAATAAGGTGACATAGGTAGCGTACTTTTTCCCTACTTTTAAAACCATAAAACTAAGTTATATTATAGAGGTGTGCGGTTAACCGTTTCAATCGAATAATTCGATCGAATACCGAACCGAATAATTCGATTCGGTATTCGATAAGCCCATTTTCACTATTCGATTCGAATATCGAATACCGAACTGACTATTCGGTTAAAGTTCGACTACCATAAATTTAGGTCCTTGACACCTTATTTAAAAAAATATCTTCCCAATTTTATTTGTATCCCATCAAAAACTACCAGCAAGTGCATAGGAAAATTTTAAGAAATACTTGACCACCAATGGTGAGAGGTATTTTGAAATTTAGGAGCTTCTAAATGTTTTTCTCCTTGCTTTGTATTGTCTATTGGCGAATGTTAGGGTTACTACCCGATTAACCGCGAATAGTTGGCCAAGTATTCGCGAATATTAGGGTTAAATATTCGCGGTTACTAGGCTTAGCTATTCGCGATTAATCGGAAAGGAAAAAAATTACCAAGGCCCAGTTATTCGGTATTCGATTTGAAATAAACTATTCGATTCGGTATTTGATAACGAAAATTTTTTGGTATTCGATAACTGGTTCGATACCCAAAAAGTGGTATTCGCACACCCCTATAATATTAGAAGTTCAATAGATTGTCTAAAAAAGATGTTAAAAGCCACTGTAAATGGTGCTTAAATGCTTAATATTTCCTTAATACTTGCAAATAATATTAGTGAATGGCGTGAATTGATCATAGAAATGGGGTTAAAGTACACCCTAAATGATGTCTTTTATGGCACTGGAAAAAACAGCATATATGGTGTTTGAATGCACCATTATATTTTAGAGTGCAAATGTATGATGGTAAAGCAAACATAATTATTCAAAATTTAATAACATTAAGACTGAAGTGACAGATATTATATAAAAACGTCTTGGTTTGGACCAAGGCCGAAAAAACAAACGATATGTGTGAGGTTTATCAATTGACTGAAGTTCAGATATTGAAATTTTTTTCTAGTTCTTCTTATCCACTCAATCCTTAATCAATATTTAATTCAATCAACTGATTTTACTGTTAATCCATCTAGACCCTCTAAATTTATTGAAAAAATTACATATCTACGCTTTTTCAAGAACAATTAATTTCATGATAAAATGTTTTCGAAAATGTAATTGTTCTTGAAAAAGCGTAGATATGTAATTTTTTCTATCGATTAACAGTAAACTCAGTTGATTGAATTAAATATTGATTAAGGATTGAGTGGATAAAAAGAACTAGAAAAAAATTTCAATATCTGAAACTTCAGTCAATTGATAAACCTCACACATATCGTTTGTTTTTTCGGCCTTGGTCCAAACCAAGACGTTTTTATATAATATACTGTTGTAACACCGCATAATTTACCATTTTCCTAAATTACTGCAATTTTCTTACCCTAGTCCTGGATCTTCATTTGCGTCTTTCATTACTTTAACTTCGTCATCGGCTTTAAACAACAGAGATAGGAAAACGGTCGAATTCAAACTTGTTGTTTTTCCAGTACTTAGTAGGTATATGACGTAAAGAAGTTTAATTGGCTGAATTTTACTGTTCAATCATATTGTAACGTATATTTTATCATGCTTTTATTAGTATAAGCAGGAGTTCATGTAACTTTGCATTCTGTATATTGTCTCAGTTATCAAATTTTAATCTACATATATATTTTCGAAAGTTGTTTGTGTGAATTTTTCTCCTTTCCGAGTATGACCAAGCTGCCTTTATATCGGTAACACTATGGGGAAGTTTTAAAACTGGTTTGATTGAGTTCTTCTCTAGACTGGTAATGCGACGAACCCCTAGACATTAAGCCTGTTAAGTACGTACTATTCTGGACCCGTAACATGTTTAAATGCGTTGGACAAAACGTTCACACTTTTTTTATGTTATTTTATGCATAACGTACATTTGAACTGTAGCACTTACTACCTTGAATAATGAAAATAATAAAATGCCCTCTTTCCTAAGGGTCTTTACTCATTTCTTATAATCGCTACCAATTATTTCGACCAAAACTATTTTAACAAAGAGGGGGTGCCAGAACGCGATAAATTGGTAACTTGTCTTTAAGCGGCGTTACCTAGCATTTGATTCACTGAAAATCCGTTGAAAGCAAGAAAAGTTTAAAATACGGCCGTTCGATTTTTGAGCCGTGGTTTCTTCTCCATTTAAGTTGATCTTCATCCCCTTTTTGTATATGCTCGATTACACATCGGCTAACGCTTTAATTGATCAACACCCCTTTTTTCTGTACGCATCTTCTTTTTTATGAAGTGCGCTTGAATGTTATTGTATTTTTGATGCTAAATTGTAAATGATGTTTTTGGTTTTTATATTTTCTGTAGGGAAATTGAAGAAGAAACGTACAACCGGGTTCAAATATTCAACTGAATATAAAAAGGGCCTACAACGTCGCATTAGAAAGGGTAAAGAAGAAAAACGATTTAAATGTGATCGGTGTGACTATTCATGCAAGTATGAGTACGATTTCATCAAACATGAACGAAGGCATATCGGTGACAAACCGTTCAAATGTGATCAGTGCGATTATGCATGTAAGCGGAAGTATGTTTTGATCACACATCAACGCGTTCACAGTGGTGAAAAACCCTTCAAATGTCATCAGTGTGACTATGGATTCACGCAGAAGAGTTCATTGATCAGACATGAACTTATTCACAATGGTGAAAAACCCTTCAAATGTCATCAGTGTGACTTCGAAAGTACGCGGAAGAGTGATTTGATCAGACACGAACGCATTCACAGTGGTGAAAAACCCCTCAAAAGTGATAAGTGTGATAGATATATGGTTTTTGGGTTTTGAAATCGCGGTCATCTTGGAAAATGGCTGCCATAAAAGTAATGAAATCGTCGTAGCGGGGTAACGTCTGTATATTTTAGCCTCTTTTACCGCTGTTTCTGGTTTGTGTAAAATCTTCTTAACTATGTAATAGAGATACATCGGTTTTTTTTCTGGTTTTGTTTTAATCCACGACCATCTTGGGAATTGGCGGCCAAAAGTAAGTAAAACGTAAAGGCATAACGTACCTATATTTTAACCAAATAGCTTTACACATGTAACGCGGGGGAACCTTTTCTTCTAGCTTCATAAAATTACACAACTATTTCCCTTCTTCAAGTTATGAACTTCTGGTTTTCTACATAAATTATATGGAAAATGAAATAGATTTTATACCACAAAAATTTAATATTTGATTAGGCCCACATTCAGCCTCGAACCACTCAACTTGGCTGACGGAAATACGTGACTAGTCGATTCGTTAATCACGTGTTTTAATTATAATCAATAATTGAGACAAATTATGTTTAAAATGATAATTAGGGCCAGGGGCGTCGGAAGTGTTTTTAAGTTGGGGGGGGGGCTTGGGCTCCGATGAAGACCAAGGAGGATGTATGGGTCTTGGGATGGCGCCCCAAACCTGCTCCGGAGCGTCTTTTGAAAGCTGTTGTCGTAATTTACACAAGTATAATTTTAAATAGTATAATTATAGATATACACCGGGGATGAGGCATGAGAGTGTAAGGGGATATTCACCGGGGATGAGGCATGAGACTGTAAGACGATATTAACCTGGACTGAGACTATACATAAGGTATTCAGGGCTGATACTCACTCATACGCTCAATTTTAGTTGAATAAGTGACTAATTAATTTAGAAATAGTAAGCAAAAAGTGACTAAATAGGGGCAAATCAAGCTATAAAAAAGGGCCACTTGAAATGAAATGTTTTCAGAGATGACCGATTTAAAAGATATTTTAAAGGTCGGAGTCGTAATTAAGCCCAATCTATGGTCTTAGATATTTCCAGTCAAAGGAAAGGTCACCTCATAAAACGTCTACGGCGAAATTCAATTACAGAATGCAAAGCATTCAAAAATAAAACAAACATTCATTTGAATTGGATTAATTTAAAATAATAAGTTAAAAATTTGCTGAGCGAGCGAAGCGAGCTCCACGATTTTGGACTTTGATCAACTGTGATCTCGCTATTTTTGCGTTTAAACCGTCATAAGACAAATATATTACGTTTGTGGTCGAGAAGATAAATAACACCGAAATACTCAAAAATCCGAAAATAGTGAAAAATAGTAACTAATTTTTGGAAAAGTGACTTTTAGTGAAAAAAGTGACTTAGTATCAGCCCTGGACCGTATTTCTCAAAGAAATTCAGAAAGTATAGCTAAAATATACTTTACAATTTTTTGTAATGCAGTAGGTAGTGTTCGTACGGGGACCCCGACCCCGACCCCGAAAACCGGGGATCCCCGACTTTTTCCCCCGACCCCGACCCCGGTACCTAAAATGTAAAATGTAGTCGGGGTTTTTTTTCGGGGTTAGATTTTGGTTAGGTTATTTTTAGCAAATAATTTTTTGTCCTGCGCCAAAAACAATCATCTCATTCGTCTCAAATAAGTGCTCCGCTTCTCCTTTATGAAAAAAAAGGGCAAGGGGGTAACTAACAACAAACAAAATACAGTAAAAACAGTCACCAAAATTCCAAAGTTCACCATCCTCCCTCTCGTGGATCGGCGGCCCTCCCCCGTCTTTTGTAATGGCAGTGGTCTTTCGTCATGATGCGATGTCTTACCCCGACCCCGACCCCGACTTGTTTTTTTCGGGGATAACCTGCCCCCGACCCCGACCCCGATTAAATTTTTACCCCGTACGAACACTAGCAGTAGGTCTTAAAATATAGAAATTTTTTATTTTTAATCTAAAATTTAATACCTCACATTTCGTTATAGCAGGGGCTTGAGCCCTCCCTCCCTGCCCCCCCCCCGGTTCCGACGCCACTGATTAGGGTTAAGAAAACGAACCTTGGATTGTTTATATTGTTCGTTGTTATAAGTGTGGCGTTTTACTTCACTTGCGGTCGTGATTACGTCATGATGAAATTTCAACCAATGACCGAAGAGGAAGATTTTGAATCTGATGATGTGGTTTATTATTCTATGGAGAATGATGATGATTATTTGCCTGTAAATTTTCCCACGGAAATTATTGAATATGAAGAAGAATTTAAAGTTCAAAAGGATGTTTTGTATAAGGTTTCCCACAGTTCAGTTCAAACAGTTCAGTTTTCGGTTCAGTTCAGTTATTTTCGGTTTCAGTTTAGGCCCTAAACTGATTTGATTGCTTCAGTTCAGTTTCAGTTTGCAAATCTCCAAACTGATCAGTTTTCAGTTCGGTTCGGTTTATTTCTTAAACTGAACTGATGAAAACTGAACTGAAGAGATAATTAAGTACTCTTTCGATCTATCGCGAGAAACGATATCAAAACGTTCCCACAAACATTAGTAGAACAATAGAAAACTGGCATCGTTTAGTATTGCATGCTGGATGATATTTTGGGGGATGTGTCGCGTAAATTAAGATACCTTATTAGTGTCGCGTATATTTCATCATTTATGTCTCTCTGCATAGAAATAAGCTATTAATTTAAGTCCCGTGATTAGCTGGGACCCTCTGCAGAGAGACACAGGCTAAAAGAATACCAAAAATTAGTAACTAAAAAGGGTATCATAATTAGTTAATTAGTCAAAGTTAAATTGTTCAATGTTAATAATTTGTAGTTAGTGAAATAAACATGACTTTTAAGGGGTGGAACTTCACGATTCCAAAATACTTAGTAGTAGTAGAAAATGTTAGCGGTTAATAGTTACAATCTGGGTATTTTCGGCCTCTGACACCGAATTTTTCTTCTTGATAACCTCTGAAGGGGTTTTCGGTTCAGTTCAGTTATAACTGAAAACTGAACTGATCAGTTCGGTTTCCTGGCTGAACCGAACTGATAATTTCAGTTCAGTTTCAGTTCTTGAAAATCTTAACTGAAAAGTTTCAGTTCAGTTTCAGTTTTAGTCCAAAACCGATTTGAACCGAACTGTGGGAAACCTTAGTTTTGTATCAGGTGTTTTTTTTAGTCAGTTTAATGACGTGGAACATTTTGAATTATACGAATATGTACGCGTTCGACAAGTGTATTTAATCAGAATTAGTAAACTTTAGGTGTACTATAATAATAATAATCTTGATTTTACTTTAACACACAAGAAATCAGACCAGTGTAACTATCTATTGAATTTAAAGTTTTGTTTTGCAAATTAATTTTCATTTATCAACTTTAAAACTTCGAAACCTTTTTAGTATAATCAAAAGCGTATAGAAAATCATAAAGTGAAGGTCTTTACCGCCTGGGCTGAACGTGTAAAAGTAGGAGCCCCCTCTCTATCGCGTTGTTCCGACCCCCCTCCTCGTTAGAGCCGGTACGATGCCGCTTCGTCCTGGCGGAAGATTAAATTCGCGAAGTGTTACACAAGGTACATGAGTGAGTTGGCTACAAAATATAGCTCCACTAAATTTCGTAGGAGTTGCGTCGGCTGCTTTTATTATTAGGCCTAAAGACGAGTGTGCCGTCCAATTTCGGTAGTTGGAGAAACAACTTTCTTATCGGTTTCCGTTTGAATTGATATGTCCTTATTTAGTTTAGGAATGGGTATATTTATGATCGTTTGTACACCCAAAGTACGACATTCTTTCACATAAAAATTGTATTGCGTACTTTGGTTTTTTGGCTTTAAAGCTAAAAGAGCAATCTGCTCTGTGGTTTTTTTCCGAGGCATTTCAAAAACGAATAATAATAATAACGGCTTTATAATATTTGTATCATTAAAAGAACTACCACGACAACTACATATTCTAAACTAAACTTAGTAAACTAGTCTACTTTAAATATTTATATAACAATTAAATTATCACCTTGGGAAGTTAGGAAAAAAGTCGGGGTACTTTAGGCCTTGCCGCCTTTGACTTAGCGTGCCCTGGCGTTAACGCGGTGACCGAAGAGGCGAAGACCCGAAGCGCTCCCGACTCGGTTCCGGGGTTGTTTAAAAAAAGCAGACGATATTTTAGTGTTTCTATTTTTGCCCTGAAGTAGCCGGCGCCGCTAGCGTCGCAAAACTATTTCTTGCTTGAGTATGACGTCTGCCTACGATCAGGGCCGGAAATAAGAAAAAAATCTTATAGGACATGTGTCCAGTGACCCCCCATTTTACTGGAAAATTTATTGGACATTGTCCACTGGAGTGTGCTAAAATAGTGTCGCATCTTCATAGTCAAGCTATCAAAACTTCGGAAAATTTATTGGTCAAAATGTCCAGTGACCCCCTTAGTTTTTTAAAAAGTTATGGGACATTTTAAAATTTTATTGGACAATGTCCAGTGTCCTGTGCTTATTTCCGGCCCTGCCTACGATTCGGATGAGGTAATGCAAGTGGAAGGTGATTGGTTGTTTAATCGGAGGAGCTTACTTAGATCTCGTGAGCTTCTCATTTTACATGTTAACCAAAGCCAAAGCCTAAGATAAGTTACTGACCTTCACTTTATGGTTTTCTATACGCTTTTGGTATAATCTATGGCCAGGGATAAATTCAATTTTAGAAGTAGGAATGGAGAACGGTTAGTATTTAGTTCAGTCCGACTAATAGCCCAGCATATACCCCTCCCTCCAACACGTAACGAAAATTTTAAATTATTCTATTGGTTCACTTAATCTACGTTTTGATGACGTTGCTGATGGGGGCGTCGAAAAATACGTAATTCCTTTTTACCTCTATCGCTATGACCCGACTCTTCTTCGGGGCTTTGACGCGCGCCCACATTACTCTGTTCTCCATTCCTACTTCTAAAATTAAATCTATCCCTGATATGGCAAAATATAATGTATTGCAACACATGTCTCAATGAAATTTCTGGTCATTCGAATCAACAGAATCGTCCGTGGGCGTATGATCGAGTGGGCTATGACTTTCCTACTTGGAGAAGAGAGTGGGATTGGGACCCCATCTCTTTACCTATAAAGTAGCCTCTATAAACACATCTATGGCAACTACGTTCTCCGAGCATCCTCGATTCCTCGCTGTGTCGGTATGGGGTAATACGGTACGAAAACGTCAAAGATGCCCATTATGTCTTAAAAATAGAAACTACTCTCATACAAATACAATGGTGCTACACGTCATCAACTATGGAAGGATAGTGGCGTCCGCAAGGTACTCCTGGAGACTTTCATTGCCGCACGTTCCACCAACATTTTACTCCAGCCCACTATCTCCTCCAAGTTAAATCATTGAGCTTCCATGGAGCAATGAAAATGGGAGAAGTATTTGAGAATCAAGGTCTGCAATTTTTATTGTTCCTTGATAGCGCTCATTCGCCTTGAAAAGTTTATATTTAGAATTGAATAATTCTCTCTTTGAAGCACTTTATTTAAAATTTCAAAAGGGAAATTAGGGAATGCCCGACAGGGTGAGAAATAAGGCGGTGGCACTGGGCAAATGACTAGTTTAAAAATTGCTTTGACCAGTTTATTTATTAAATGCCTGGGGGTCCAGTGGTCACCGTGACCACTATTTAAATTCCCGTTCTTTAGTAAAAAATAATTCCCAGTAGTGGGTTACAGAAATTAATGCTTATAAAACAAATAAGCAGTATATAAAACCATCCCTAGAGCCATTTCAGTGCAGCTCTGACAGTATGTAGAAATATTAAGTGGTCATTGACCAGTTTTTTAATTAAAACCCTTGGGCTCTACTGGTCAAATGACCAGTTTAAAAATTTTCCTTATTTCTCACCCTGATGCCCGATTGCCCGTGCCAGGCTGCCAGCCCAGCGTGGTAGCGTGCCGCCCTTATACCATCGTCTGCTACCATGACTGCTACACAATTTAAACCGAAACTGGCCCCAACCTGAAGGGGTTTCGGAATTTTCGCATTAAATTTTATTATTCTATAACTTATAGCCTTTCTGTCTTCTCTCTCAATTTATTTGGTAACATTGGGGGAATGATTTTCGTAAAGGAAAAGTTATGTCTTTAGAGTCAGACATTTCGGAAATGAGTTTAATAAGTCTTCAAAGTGTGGCGCTTAAAGAGGTACTTGAGAAATTATCCGTGGTTTGCGCAGGAATTTTAAATTTCAAAAAACTGGACTTTGTTTATAGGAAATGGAGGCGAATGATTGTAACTGTCATCATTTAAGCAAAGATGATCAAATAAAGCAACTAAAAGCCAAGGTGAGTTTCAAAGCCTGTAGAGTAGTGGCACTCCATGTTAATTTCTCATAGAGCGTAACGTAGCCAAAGGCAGGGAGGTGCCATTACTCTATAGCGTTTTGGCCAGTACAGCATGAGACATCCAATCTAGTATTATTATTATTATCTAGTATCCCTTTAAAGCCAGTCTCAGCTGTGACTGTGGTTTAGTGTAAAAAAACGGCACTAGATGCTCCCATAGTCGAGGGGTGGAGTTGACTGACCCAATAAGCTTATCAAAGACTAGGTCTAGCTCCGCCCTTCAGGACGATTTCTGATTGGTTCCTGCCTTTGGCTACATAAAATTGGTGTGTAGAAGGTTAATCAGTGTGTTAGGGGCGCCACAGTAGCTGATATTTGCTTTAAAGTATAAATCGCAATAGAAAAACCTTAAGTAAACCAATGTTTATTGGTGGGTGATTAGAACACATTAAGCCTATCACACATCCCTCGACCATTTATAGCGTTATTAAAGGGCACCACAAAAGCCTTGTGGGAGCTGTATGCCCACACACACAAGCTGCAGCCTTCCTTATAGTTCTTGCGAAGCTACCGCGCCCGCAAGCCTCTGGTGGCGCCCTTGACGAAAAACCCCTCCTGATCCCCCCCTTTGTTGACGTCACTGGTTTCTCTGTTTTCTTTCTGGACACTTTAAAAGACATTCTGCATTTAAGAAAGTCCTATTTTGTAACGCAGTCTATTTCCTTTTCAGTGTAATGGTTTAATATCAAACATGAAAGAAGTGAGAATGACAATTTTATTTGCGATAAATGAGAAACTGGACGAAATTGAGCGGCTCAATGGGGTCATTAAGGAGTTGGAAAGTGAAATCAAGGATCTGATGGTTTGTAACATTCTTCAGTTTCAAAGTCGATGTGAAAGAGAATCAGGTTAAAAGTGTTAGTTCAATTATTGTTAACTGTTTATAACTTAGGAGGAAAGTGGAATACACGAAAGAGCCAACATTGAACGCGTGAAATCAGAACCTGTTGAAAATGATTTAGGACTGAATGAACAGGAATTGTCTCATCCTGTTCTGATAAATCAACAAACAGAAGAACAATTACAAAGGTATATAAAACAAAAAACCAATGAGAACTTGTCAACGAGGGCGGAGCTGAAACTAGCCTTTGCTTATGCTAAGCTAAGCAGGCCTGCCAGCTCCACCCCTCGACTATGGGAGCATCTAGTGTCACTTGTTTGAACTAAACCATAGAGCTATTTCAGAGGGGGTAATGGCTACGTCACCCATGCTATTTGCCCATAGAGAAAACCCTCACAAAATGTCCGCCCTACACTCAAAGGCAGGCCCAATTTTCGTAGCAGACGAAATTTTTCCCCCACTGAAATAGCTCTATAGTCAAGTCTCGGCTATGGTTAAGTTTAAGCTCAAGTATAATATTTTATTTGACTGACTAATTGTCGTCCATAAAACTTGATTCGTTAAGCCTTGTCCTGAGAATCGTGAATAAAATCAGAAGTATGTATGTAATGCTTCGAGGGAGAAGTGGGGTAATTGTAACATGATTCTTCCCAACATCATTTTATATTTGGAGCAAGGTTACTATTAAACCAAATCACACGCGTTAAATAGTTCCCTCATTATTACTCTATTGGCGCTTAACTATTTGCCAAGGCGCATGCGCTTGTGGTCATTTTTGTCCCACGTCAAGACAATCAAGGTTTGTGCAGAGTTGATTGCTGAGGATTTAGCAAATACCAAACAGTTATAGAATTCACCCCACGTTGTGATGGCCAGGGTTGTTTGATTTAAATCAGTTTGATTTAAATCACTGATTTAAATCATGATTTAAATCAAGCGATTTTTTTAAAAAAATCATTTGATTAAAATCAAGAATATATTTTTATTTTTAAAAAATGTTTTCTAAGATTCCAAGAAGTAGTTTAAGAAACTCGAAACTAAACTTAACTAGAAAAGACCTAAAATTAAAAATAATCATGGTTTTGGTATATTTCAGTTTAAGTTTTTCCCAGAACTCCAGTTTGTCTTGCTGGAAAGGCTAGGAAATGAAATAGAGGTCAAGCTAGTCTTTTTATACAAGCATTTGAATAGTAATAATATCCAATAGCTGCTGAAATGTCATGATTATTTTGCTTTTGGTTAATTTTGACTCAAAAGTTTTAATCTTGGTAATTTACTATCTATTAGTTCAATAAAAATCAAAAAAAATCAAATAAATCAATTAAAATCAAAAAAATCCGATTTAAATCAAAAAAATCGATTTTTTTGATTTTTTTGAAAAAATCAAAAAAATCAACAACCCTGTGTGATGCCCATCTGAAGTTTGTTGAGCAGGACAGCAAATGTTCAAAAAGGGGTCCTTCGCCTGGGAAGAATCATGTTACGTGATATAACTAAAGAGTGTCACCCTTTTTCTATTATCCCCTTCTGATAAAATGTATTAATCTTTTATTGTTGTTGCTATATCAGTTTTGACGATTTCTTATTTGGATAGTTCGCAAAGTATACCAGCTGAGATTACCAACAACATTGACCAAAGTCTGCTTAAAGTGGAAGCCACGAACCTCGAGCAATTTGGGATAGGTATGGTGTCACATTATTGTGATTCTGACACGCAACCTGATGTAGTTCCAGTTTGATGAAACTGTTTGATTTATTTTTTCGTTTTGATCATCAAGGTTCGTTGGTAAAAGCCGAAGGTGCTTGCAATATCGAAGGAATTCTGACTGAAGAAGACATTAAGGAAGAATCACCTGAATGTGATGCGGAGATTGGCAAAGGAAACACGTCCCAAACTAAAACTACCTCAAAAAATGCGCGAATTATGAAACTATGCATTCCTAAACTCAAATGCCGTGACGGTGTTCCTTTACTTAACCTTGAAGGCGAAGCGCAGTTGGATATGTCTCCTGTCCCAACGACAGATTCGCCTCCCGAGAACAATCTTAGCGTTAACAATTCTTATCCCAAATCACGAATTTCTTCGACCAAGAGAGGAAATGAGAGAATAGCAACTCGATCCAAGAAATTGTGCCTTGAAAAACATGGGGAATTGTCGTCCCTTGACGCAAATAAGGAAAGCAATTCTCAGGAAGAAGCCCTAGAGGAGAATCTTGATGATAACCAGTCCAAAAACACCTCGACCGATTCAAAGAAAACTGATGATAGACAAAATGAAACTTTGAAACTGTGCTTGCCAAGCGATTTACCAGAAGAACCGATTGAAGTTGAAGATAATACTTCAGTGTCCAGCTCTGATACACCCGAAAGTAGCTCGTCAAGTAGTTCCGAAAGTAATACAACTTCTGCCAGTTCGGAAATTGGTAAGTCATTTCACGCTTAGGGTCAGCAACGATTTTCGGGACTGAAACATAAGACTCAAAAATCGTCAAAATTGAGCCACTTACGGTAGAAACCTCACCAAAAACAGAGGATGTTTCGAAATTTTCTAGTGGTAGTTCCCCTAACAGGTTTTTTAACCCCGTCCTTTCTAACCCTGATTACTTTCTGTCTTCCCTGGGATTTTTCAACCTCATCCTCAATCTTTAGCATGTTAAATCTTAAGTTTCTAAAAATTTTGTCTCATTTAAATTAATACGTTTTTAACTTTAAATTTAAACGGAAAATTGTCCCTGCGAATAATATTAAGCTCAAAACTTGGTTACTTAAATTCAGCGGTTCAGACTGAGCTCCGTGGCCACCGGAGGAGACAAAATTCCCTTTTAAAAATGCAGGTACCCGGCCGTCCTTGGTGTCTTAAGGAGCCCAAGCAAACGTTGCTCAGATTGATAAGACCTTAGTGCTTTACTCCCAATGGTCTTTGAAACTGTGAATAATTTCATCTAAAGAATATTTAAGAGAACTTTAGCAGTTATCGAATATTTGTAAGTGGTTAATCGGTTCTTGAGGTAGTGTCGAAGGAACCGCGTCACCGAATAATTGTCCTTCGCGTGCTAGGAGGTTCTATACGAGGCGTTGCGAATATATCGTGTAGCTCACCTATGGCCCACCTCAAGGCGCTGAATCAGTGCCTTGTCGATTCCAGACTGGTGCTCAGCTGTCTGGATCTGCTGGGCTCTTTGGCTGCCCGCAACAAGGTTCAATTGCTGTGGGTGCCAGGGCACTGCGGATACCTGGGCAATGAGAGGGCTGATATGTATGCCAAAAGGGGGGCTGAGGCGAAGTTCTTCGGACCAGAGCCTGCGGTTCCCATCCCCCATGGCATCATTCGCCATATGATTCACTGCCGGATGTCTGCACTTCAACTGCAGCTCTGGCTTGACATGGATGGACAGAGACAGGCCAAGGAGTTTGTCCCGGGTCCTTCTATCACTAGGGCAAAGGAACTGCTTGCCCTCACCAAAAACAAAATTAGGCTGGTCACCAGTCTCCTCACTGGACACTGCCGGCTGAATAGACACCTGCACTTATTGGGCATCGTTGATGACCCACTCTGTAGGTTCTGCCGGGAGGTAGAGGAAACCTCCTCCCATATCCTCTGTAGCTGCGACTACCTCGCGGCCATGAGGTTCGAGCATTTCGACATGCATACTATGGAACCTCACCAGTTCTCTACTGTCTCGGCCAATCGGATTCTCCGATTCATCGAGGCGACAGGACTCTTCATAGTCTAACAAGCTCGGGGCGCACAATATACCCTTGGTATCGGTGCTCGGCGCGGCGACGCGCCACCCCCTTCAACAATAACAATAATAACACCTATGGCCCAAGATGCATACTTTGTGTGTGAAGCCTTACCGCTTTTGGTCTTACTGATAATGAAATATGAAACTATCTATTATTGAAAATGTAATGGACACCATTTGTAATGCATTGAAAATTACTTAATGTATGGGGAAACAAGGATTTTAAAGAGAAAATGGTGTTAAGGTAAACATCCTTGAGATTTGGGTTGAGCTTTTCGGAAAAATAATGTTAAAGTCGTTGCTAACTATCCAAGACGATTTCTTTTCTTCTGACTCAATCGTTGCAATAAGTAAATCGCGATTTTGTCACATACACCGCTTACACTGAGTGACTACCTTCCTCGGAGAAGTGGCCATCATATCCTAAAATTATGATATCCGACTTATCGAAAATTTTCCACTTTCTCCACCATCATATTCTGCTCAAAAGGGTAACGCCAGTCCAAGTGCTTGGAGTTGCGTTTTAACGAATTGCAGTTCCTTGCATTTAAACTCGATCACCTAGAAACAAACCAGAAGAGAGGACATTATAACGTCTTTTAATAATGGCAGTCATCATTTTCCCTTCCAATATATTTTATAAACATATATATATTGCAATAGACTAAAACCTTAAATATTTTCTTAATAATTAATAACCATTAGTTTCCACTCTCAGATGGGTAAAATCTTCGGAGATAGTCATCTCGATTCGGAGCGGTATTAATTTTGTTTTCCGAACTTGTGTTTTCTTTAACTTGGTGTAATTTTAGTACTCGGCATGACCGGTTTTATCAAGTGCTATTGAACAGTTTGATTCAAAGTGTGACAAATTTCAATTTGCTTGCTTTCTGAAGTAAAATCCGAGAAGCAGCGTTCAACTCTTTGCAAATATTCTGTAATGAGTAATTTTCCACCCTATACCCAAAATTCCTCTTTCCAGTATTTTTCCTCTGTAAGCGGACAGCTCTCTTGATAAACATGTTTACTACTTTTTTGCCCTATAATAATGACGTAGGAGAAAAACCCTTTTTGGGTTTGGGACCCAGGTGAAAAAGAAGAGAGCTGGCTGAGAGGGGATAAAAAAAACACTTCTTCTTGAGACTTCGATGGAGAAAGACATGTTAATAAAATTTCTAAACTTTTAACTATTTTATCCCGAGCGATATTTTATTCCCTCGGAAGATTACTTTTTGTAACTAAAGTGCGCGCTTGTGCCTATGTCCAAGACTGCCTGTTACAAAATGGTGGAGGCGCGGGGCAGGCCATAATATACCGACGTGTGTGCCTACTCCGAAGATACCCTTAACCCGAAGTCTACAGATGACTCCAGGCTGAAGAACCGACGCTCCCGTTCCGGCGAACGACGTTTTCCGTTCCGCCTAACAAAGTTTCCCGTTCCGGCGGACGACGCTTTCCGTTCCGCCTAACGAAGTTTCCCGTTCCGGCGAACGACGCTTTCCGTTCCGCCTAACGAAGTTTCCCGTTCCGGCGAACGACGCTTTCCGTTCCGCCTAACGAAGTTTCCCGTTCCGGCGAACGACGCTTTCCGTTCCGCCTAACAAAGTTTCCCGTTCCGGCGGACGACGCTTTCCGTTCCGCCTAACGAAGTTTCCCGTTCCGGCGAACGACGCTTTCCGTTCCGCCTAACGAAGTTTCCCGTTCCGGCGAACGACGCTTTCCGTTCCGCCTAACGAAGTTTCCCGTTCCGGCGAACGACGCTTTCCGTTCCGCCTAACGAAGTTTCCCATTCCGGCGAACGACGATTTCCGTTCCGACGATCGACTAACGACGCTTTCCGTTCCCGACGATCGAATAACGACGCTTTCCGTTCCCGACGATCGAATAACGACGCTTTCCGTTCCCGACGATCGAATAACGACGCTTTCCGTTCCCGACGATCGAATAACGACGCTTTCCGTTTCCGACGATCGAATAACGACGCTTTCCGTTCCCGACGATCAAATAACGACGCTTTCCGTTCCCGAAAATCGGCCTACGACGCTTTCCGTTCCCAAAAATCGGCCAACGACGCTTTCCGTTCCCGAAAATCGGCCAACAACGCTTTCCGTTCCCGAAAATCGGCCAATGACGCTTTTCAACCGCAGGGCCCGTGGCCTCAAACCAATAGGATTATAAAGTGCTTAATGAATTAGAAGAACTGTGACTGAACTATACTTCTATTATCGCAAACCTTCAAGAATTCACCCGTGAAGATCGCAGTAAGAGTGAAATAACTTCCTTAAAATTTTATTTTATTAGTCCTGGTTTTCCCTATTTAAATTTGCGGTGTTGTATGAATTACATGATCACCCAACAGCAGGTCATTTGGGTTATGAAAAAACCCTCTATCGCTTGCGTAACACGGCGTATTGGGATGATATGGCTTCTGACTGCAAGGCTTATGTAAATTCTTGCGAAACCTGCCAGAAATATAAGAAATATAAGATTAGCAACACTAAACCTTCTGGTCTTTTGTCCACGATCATACCCACTAGCCCTTGGGAAGTCATTGGCGCGGATTTGATGGGTCCATTACCAACAAGTACAAAGCGCAATACTTGTTTGTTGGTGGTGGTAGATCACTTTTCCAAGTATGTTGAATTGTTTGCCTTGAGAGCGGGAACGTCTAGTGTTATTGCCCGAAAGCTTTCGGATGAAATCTATACGCGTTATGGCGTACCGCGTCTTTTAATAGTAGACAATGGCAAGCAGTTCAACTCCAAACAGTTCATCGCTGCTTGTGGTGATTGGGGTGTCAAAATTAATAACACCACACCTTATCACCCGCAAAGCAACTTTACTGAGACTGCTAATCGCACTATCAAGACTATGATAGCTTCGTACGTTGGTGACGCTCACCAAACCTGGGACGCTAATTTACCCCAATTCGCTTTAGCTATCCGCTCCTCTGTTAATGCTTCAACTGGTTATAGTCCGCATTTCATGCTTACTGGCAGAGAGATGAGTCTTCCTTTGCAGCGCGTCTTAGCGAAATCTGACAATACAGAACCCACTCCTATAGCCCAATACGTTGACGAATTAAAAGAAAAGGTCGCGGTCAATGAAAACGTCCTGTCTGCTCGCGCCAAGGCTCACGACACACAAAAACACGCGTACGATAAGGGTCATCGCCATATTACTTATGACGTTGGCGATAAAGTATGGTTGAAAACGCACCACTTGTCAAATAAAAGCGAGCGGTTTACAAAGAAGTTGGACCCGAAGTGGGAAGGGCCATTTACTATTCAGAAAATCATTTCCGAACTGGATTATGTCCTAGTTGGTAAACAGGATGGGAAAATTTTAGATGTAGGTACCCATCACGTTTCTCACCTCAAGCCTTATCGTGAGCGTAATTATTCTCCTAGTTCCGAATCGGATACACGAACCCCCGCTAGAACTTTAAGTCCCGCCCCATGCGCTACAACGAGGCTTAACAGTGAATCTCAAGGCGTTAGGTCTAGAGCTCATCGTTCTCATGTGTCCAATGACGTAAAAACTAATGACCCTGTTTCACCCCCACTGCGTCCAAAACGCTTAACCAAACCAATTAAACGATATCCCAATTAAAAAGTATGTTAAATTTTGTCTATGACTATTATTATTATTGTAATTACTTGTTTTAAAATGTTTTCATTGTTTGGATAACTTTATACTGTAAAAAAAAAATTTATTTTACGCGTTACTAGATACTGTCATTTTTTTTGTGTTCGCGTTACTCAATGCTGTAATTTTTTTTTCTTATTGTACGCGTTACTACATGCTGTATTTTTTTTATTATTCTTATTTTAGGCGTTCCTACATTCTGTACGCGTTCCTCTTTGGCTATGTTATAATTTTGTTCTAGACACTGTGATTTTGTTTATTGACGCTTTATTGGTCATTATTGAGTTGTAATGAGTAATTTTCCACCCTATACCCAAAATTCCTCTTTCCAGTATTTTTCCTCTGTAAGCGGACAGCTCTCTTGATAAACATGTTTACTACTTTTTTGCCCTATAATAATGACGTAGGAGAAAAACCCTTTTTGGGTTTGGGACCCAGGTGAAAAAGAAGAGAGCTGGCTGAGAGGGGATAAAAAAACACTTCTTCTTGAGACTTCGATGGAGAAAGACATGTTAATAAAATTTCTAAACTTTTAACTATTTTATCCCGAGCGATATTTTATTCCCTCGGAAGATTACTTTTTGTAACTAAAGTGCGCGCTTGTGCCTATGTCCAAGACTGCCTGTTACAAAATGGTGGAGGCGCGGGGCAGGCCATAATATACCGACGTGTGTGCCTACTCCGAAGATACCCTTAACCCGAAGTCTACAGATGACTCCAGGCTGAAGAACCGACGCTCCCGTTCCGGCGAACGACGTTTTCCGTTCCGCCTAACAAAGTTTCCCGTTCCGGCGGACGACGCTTTCCGTTCCGCCTAACGAAGTTTCCCGTTCCGGCGAACGACGCTTTCCGTTCCGCCTAACGAAGTTTCCCGTTCCGGCGAACGACGCTTTCCGTTCCGCCTAACGAAGTTTCCCGTTCCGGCGAACGACGCTTTCCGTTCCGCCTAACAAAGTTTCCCGTTCCGGCGGACGACGCTTTCCGTTCCGCCTAACGAAGTTTCCCGTTCCGGCGAACGACGCTTTCCGTTCCGCCTAACGAAGTTTCCCGTTCCGGCGAACGACGCTTTCCGTTCCGCCTAACGAAGTTTCCCGTTCCGGCGAACGACGCTTTCCGTTCCGCCTAACGAAGTTTCCCATTCCGGCGAACGACGATTTCCGTTCCGACGATCGACTAACGACGCTTTCCGTTCCCGACGATCGAATAACGACGCTTTCCGTTCCCGACGATCGAATAACGACGCTTTCCGTTCCCGACGATCGAATAACGACGCTTTCCGTTCCCGACGATCGAATAACGACGCTTTCCGTTTCCGACGATCGAATAACGACGCTTTCCGTTCCCGACGATCAAATAACGACGCTTTCCGTTCCCGAAAATCGGCCTACGACGCTTTCCGTTCCCAAAAATCGGCCAACGACGCTTTCCGTTCCCGAAAATCGGCCAACAACGCTTTCCGTTCCCGAAAATCGGCCAATGACGCTTTTCAACCGCAGGGCCCGTGGCCTCAAACCAATAGGATTATAAAGTGCTTAATGAATTAGAAGAACTGTGACTGAACTATACTTCTATTATCGCAAACCTTCAAGAATTCACCCGTGAAGATCGCAGTAAGAGTGAAATAACTTCCTTAAAATTTTATTTTATTAGTCCTGGTTTTCCCTATTTAAATTTGCGGTGTTGTATGAATTACATGATCACCCAACAGCAGGTCATTTGGGTTATGAAAAAACCCTCTATCGCTTGCGTAACACGGCGTATTGGGATGATATGGCTTCTGACTGCAAGGCTTATGTAAATTCTTGCGAAACCTGCCAGAAATATAAGAAATATAAGATTAGCAACACTAAACCTTCTGGTCTTTTGTCCACGATCATACCCACTAGCCCTTGGGAAGTCATTGGCGCGGATTTGATGGGTCCATTACCAACAAGTACAAAGCGCAATACTTGTTTGTTGGTGGTGGTAGATCACTTTTCCAAGTATGTTGAATTGTTTGCCTTGAGAGCGGGAACGTCTAGTGTTATTGCCCGAAAGCTTTCGGATGAAATCTATACGCGTTATGGCGTACCGCGTCTTTTAATAGTAGACAATGGCAAGCAGTTCAACTCCAAACAGTTCATCGCTGCTTGTGGTGATTGGGGTGTCAAAATTAATAACACCACACCTTATCACCCGCAAAGCAACTTTACTGAGACTGCTAATCGCACTATCAAGACTATGATAGCTTCGTACGTTGGTGACGCTCACCAAACCTGGGACGCTAATTTACCCCAATTCGCTTTAGCTATCCGCTCCTCTGTTAATGCTTCAACTGGTTATAGTCCGCATTTCATGCTTACTGGCAGAGAGATGAGTCTTCCTTTGCAGCGCGTCTTAGCGAAATCTGACAATACAGAACCCACTCCTATAGCCCAATACGTTGACGAATTAAAAGAAAAGGTCGCGGTCAATGAAAACGTCCTGTCTGCTCGCGCCAAGGCTCACGACACACAAAAACACGCGTACGATAAGGGTCATCGCCATATTACTTATGACGTTGGCGATAAAGTATGGTTGAAAACGCACCACTTGTCAAATAAAAGCGAGCGGTTTACAAAGAAGTTGGACCCGAAGTGGGAAGGGCCGTTTACTATTCAGAAAATCATTTCCGAACTGGATTATGTCCTAGTTGGTAAACGGGATGGGAAAATTTTAGATGTAGGTACCCATCTCGTTTCTCACCTCAAGCCTTATCGTGAGCGTAATTATTCTCCTAGTTCCGAATCGGATACACGAACCCCCGCTAGAACTTTAAGTCCCGCCCCATGCGCTACAACGAGGCTTAACAGTGAATCTCAAGGCGTTAGGTCTAGAGCTCATCGTTCTCATGTGTCCAATGACGTAAAAACTAATGACCCTGTTTCACCCCCACTGCGTCCAAAACGCTTAACCAAACCAATTAAACGATATCCCAATTAAAAAGTATGTTAAATTTTGTCTATGACTATTATTATTATTGTAATTACTTGTTTTAAAATGTTTTCATTGTTTGGATAACTTTATACTGTAAAAAAAAAAATTTATTTTACGCGTTACTAGATACTGTCTTTTTTTTTTGTGTTCGCGTTACTCAATGCTGTAATTTTTTTTTCTTATTGTACGCGTTACTACATGCTGTATTTTTTTTATTATTCTTATTTTAGGCGTTCCTACATTCTGTACGCGTTCCTCTTTGGCTATGTTATAATTTTGTTCTAGACACTGTGATTTTGTTTATTGACGCTTTATTGGTCATTATTGAGTTGTAATGAGTAATTTTCCACCCTATACCCAAAATTCCTCTTTCCAGTATTTTTCCTCTGTAAGCGGACAGCTCTCTTGATAAACATGTTTACTACTTTTTTGCCCTATAATAATGACGTAGGAGAAAAACCCTTTTTGGGTTTGGGACCCAGGTGAAAAAGAAGAGAGCTGGCTGAGAGGGGATAAAAAAAACACTTCTTCTTGAGACTTCGATGTAGAAAGACATGTTAATAAAATTTCTAAACTTTTAACTATTTTATCCCGAGCGATATTTTATTCCCTCGGAAGATTATTTTTTGTAACTAAAGTGCGCGCTTGTGCCTATGTCCAAGACTGCCTGTTACAATTCTCCTGAATATAACAGTGATCTTGAACGTCACATGGTACTGAAGAAATACGCTTCAAACTTGATCAGTGTGACCATACTAGCTCTGAGAACGGTTCTTTGATCAGACACCAACATGATTTAACTGCTATGAGATCGACCTTGTTAGGCTTTCATCTTCCAAAAATCGCGAATGTGGGAGACACAGACTCCCTGCCGGAAAATCAGGCCGAAAAATTCCGCTTTAAAGTTAGATGAAAACTAATCTTGGGCAAAAAGCCGCTAATCTATGCTAATTTTCAGTCGTTGTGGTTGTAACATATTTAAATGTGTTGGACGAAACGTTCACACTTTTTATGTTATTTTTAAGATTCTCCATAATTTGAACTGTAGCACTTGAATAATGACACAAACCCTTAAAATGATCGCTTTCCCAAGGATCTTCACTCTTATCTTATCATCACTGGTGCTTATTTCGGCCCAAAATACTTTGGCAATAGAGAGGGGGTGCCCGAATAAATTGGAAATTGGTAACGATTTGATCATCCATCAGCGCATTCACAGTGGTGAAAAACCCTTCAAATGTGATCAGTGTGACTATGCTACTGCCCGTAAGTGTACTTTAATCGCACATCAATGCATTCATAGCGGTGAAAAAACCCTTCAAATGTCATCAGTGTGATTATGCCAGCACGCACAAGAGTAGTTCAATAATATATCAACGAGTTCACAGTGGTGAAAAACCCTTCAAATGTGATCAGTGCGACTATGGTAGTAATCGTGCGAGTAATTTGATCATACATAAACGCATTCACAATCGTATTGACAGTGCTGAAAACCCTTCAAATGTGATCAGTGTGATTAGGCCAGCACGATGAAGAATCATTTGATCTGTCATCAACGCATTCACAGTGGCGAAAAACCCTTCAAATGTGATCAGTGTGACTTTGGAAGCACTCGGAAGAGTAGCTTGATTGCACATAAACACATTCATAGGATAGGTACATACATATCGGGCTGTTTAACAAAGTTTCTTTAGATAATGTAATGTTCAATGCACATTAATGTTTAATTACAATTGTCTGCAAAGATTTAACGGCTCGGGCTGGATCGAAATTAAAATTCACACTAAGGCATAAAGCAGATTGTGCGTTGTCTCTAAATAGAGACTCGGACAGTTCTATAAGTTTAATTAATCGAATCAGGGGGAAAGCTTCCATTCCCGCTCCTTGATCGAACCTGATGACATCACTGCAAATATATTCAACAGTCATAGTTTGTGCACCTCCTAGGTTCACGTGGAATATCATTGAAACAAATAATATAGAATCTGTTTATAAGTCTATTTTTATTACCATAGAATGTTTTTTTTTTTGAAGTTTCCACAATTTCAAAGCATATATTAGGTTAGGAATCATCAAAATTGTCGCTAAGCTTAACTTTACCCTTGAATTCGTACTTGTGTTTTTTCACTAGTTTGTAGGTGTTATCATGCACCTACAGAGGTTTAATGGCAGAATATGGCTGTTCATATTGTCACGTATATTTTATTGTACGTTTATTATGGGGAAGTTTGCATTCTGTATTACGCGAGTGTCTTACGAGGGATCAAGTTTGAATCTTCCACGTTCTCAACGCATGTATTAGGTTTGGTAAGGTCAAACCTTTGGAAACCGCTGTTTCGACTCGGACATCGATTATTGTTTCTGAACTTGTTTTGTTTGCCTTTGTGTTTTTTTAAGCCTAAGCATAACCTGTTATATCAATTGCCTTTGAACATCAAAATGTTTGTGACGCGAGTTGATATCAAATGAAGTATTAATTTTTTTCCTTTCTGTAGGAAAATCCAAGAAAAAATGTTCAACTCGATACAAATATTCACCTGAAAATAAAAGGGAGCTTGAACGTGGTCACATTCGGAAGGATACCAAAGAAAAACGCTTCAAATGTGATCAGTGTGACTTTGCAAGTACGCGGAAGACTGATTTGATCAGACATCTATGCATTCACAGTGGTGAAAAACCCTTCAAATGTGATCAGTGTGACTTTGAATGTACGCGGAAGACTGATTTGATCTGTCATCAACGCATTCACAGTGGTGAAAAACCCTTCAAATGTGATCAGTGTGACTATGCGTGCAAGAACAAGAGTAATTTGAACAAACATCAACGCATTCACAGTGGTGAAAAATTCTTCAAATGCGATCAGTGTGATTATGCGTGCATGCAGAAGAATGCTTTGATCAGCCATCAACTCATTCACAGTGGTGAAAAACCCTTCAAATGTGATCAGTGTGACTATGTAAGTACGCGGAAGGATGGTTTGATCAGGCATCAACGAATTCACAGTGTTGACAAACCCTTTAAATGTGATCAGTGTGACTATGCAAGTGCGTGGAAGATTAATTTGATCATCCATCAACGAATTCACAGTGGTGAAAAACCCTTCAAATGTGATCAGTGTGACTACGCAAGTGCGCGGAAGAGTAATTTGACCAGACATCAACATATTCACAATTGTAAAAAAACCCTTCAAATGTGATCGGTGTGACTATAAAGGTACGCAGAAGGTTCATTTGATCATACATCAACGAATTCATAGCGGCGAAAAACCCTTCATATGTGATCAGTGTGATTATGGCAGCACGCAGAAGATTAGTTTGATCAGACATCGACGCATTCATAGCGGCGAAAAACCCTTCAAATGTGCTCGGTGTGACTATAAATGTGCACAGAAGATTAGTTTGATCAAACATCAACGCATTCATAGCGTTGAAAAAACCCTTCATATGTGATCAGTGTGATTATGGATTCACGCAAAAGAGTAATTTGACCAGACATCGACGTTATAATCACATGGACTAATAAAATGGATTGTAGTTAAGCATACCCAGCAATTTAAAACTTGGAAAGAACCATTTCAAAAAGTGTTAATTGCGCAACGTGTTTTCATTTTCGTTTCACACATTACCGTTCTTGACAACTGTAGTAGATGCTCACTAACAAAATGTTTTCGATCATAGAAAAATTATTAAAAACTAAAAAGCCAATCGTGACGGAAGAGTCACAGGGCAGGCCACATGGTTTTACAAAATTGTGGAATGTAACAAGCCTAACGTCTTAACGGAAAACTGGTAGTAACACGATGTTTGTGTTAGTTATTTATAAAACCTTCACGACAATATTTAATGTAACCTTTTTTTAAAAAAATATAATTAACAATATTTAATATGACAAATGGTGTATCAGTAATTATATCTTCACTATTAAAGAATTATATTTTTACCATAATAATTGATTAATGATAATTTGCTTCTTTCCTTACTTACTTCATCATCACTTCTTATCGTATTATAAAATTGTGAAATGTAACTAGCCTAATGTCTTAACGGGAAACTGGTAGTAATACTATGTTTGTGTTAGTTATTTATAAATCCTTCACCAACAATATTGAATATAGCCCTTTATTTGACTATAATTAACAATATTTATATTAAAAATGGAATATCATGTTCGCTATTAAAGAATAAAAATGTTACCCTAATAATTGATTAATATGTTATTGCATTGAATCTTAATTTGCTTCTTTAATAACTTCATCTTTGTCATCACTTCTGTTGCTAGTTGGTTTCAGCAGAAACATCAGGAGACAGCAAAATTGTCGCTAAGCTTAACTTTACCCTTGAATTCGTACTTCTGTTTTTTCACTACTTTGTAGGTGTTATCATGCACCTACAGAGGTTTAATGGCAGAATATGGCTGTTCATATTGTCACGTGTGTTTTATTATACGTTTATTATGGGGAAGTTTGCATTCTGTATTACACAAGTGTCTAACGTGGGATCAAGTTTGAATCTTCCACGTTCTCAACGCAGTGGCGGCTTAAGTCAAGTGGAGGCCCCAAGCGGTAACCATTTTGGGGCCCCCAAACTCAAGATATTAAAATTAAATAGTAGTTGTAAGATGGAATTTATATAAGAAGGCCTAAAATAGCGTCCGGTGCGCGCGTGATAGTCGACAATCCCCCCTTAATGGGTGGGGGGGTGGATAAGGAGCCGGGACTTAGAATTTTATCTTATATCGTTTTTTTGGGGCGCCTGAGAGCGCTCCGAGATAGCTTCAAATTTACGTGTTACGTCATCGCTCTAGCTCGGATGACCGAATGTAGTTGCTCCGAATGAAAGACAAAAGTTTTTTCAGAGCGGTTTTGTGACGTCTTCAGGCGCTCCGTCTCTAGACTCGAAGCGGTTGGGATCAATCCGGAAGTGAGCGACTGGGTCATTGTAAGACGCGCCTGTTGTAATATTAGTTCCGAAATAATCACGAATACTCTTCTTTAAGTTTAAAAATGAAAATTTTAATGTTTCGTGAGGAAGTACATCCTTCCACTCGCGCTCTTCTTTTTCTTCTACCTTTCTTTCTTCAAAAAAAAAAACTAGCTTCAATACAAAAAAGGGGTATGGGGAGAGCGTGACTCAGAAAACTTTCCATTCCATAAGGGAGAACGTTTTTCTCTCCCAAAACCCCGCGACCTCCGTGAAGTGGGGTTTTTGGTCCTTTCGACCACCCTACACGTTTTTCAGGAGTCTTAAAATCCATCTACACTCTTATGGTTGCAACAGCGCCGCCGTCTCGGAGCAGCTCGTTTTTACCGCAAAGAAAAACGCTACATGTTTTCCACCATCTATTTCTTTTACCTTTTCGTTAAGCCTTGGTTTGGTTTTTGGAACTCACGAAATCATTGGTGTATAGTACACTTGATTCGATTTAGAAACAATTACAGAACGAACGATTTTCACATAGATACACATATTCAAAATCCATCAAGATAAGTTCAAAACCTTTAACTTACTTCTTCATGACAATTATAGGCAACCGTCGTAAAGTTACAGCAAAGTGGAGAGAAAGGCGGAGAGAGAATCGGTATAGGCAGCCGTGATCCATGCGTTGTGAAAACGGGGTTAAATATACGGTACACCGCGGCGCCTGAGCGCAGCTTTCTCGCGCATAGTTAACGTAGGGGATGACAGAGATAAGGCGAGGAGGTCAATCCACCATGCACAAAGGATGAGCGTCCTAAAACTAAACGTACCGAAAAATGTTTTTACTACCCCCCTATTTTCCCATTTTTCGGCGGATTTTATAAAGCGCGTTTCTATCTCCCTCTCTCTCTCTCTCTTTGGTTTCGGCACCGCGGCCAGCCTCCATTTTCTGTTTTCTTTGCTCGAGGTTTGCTTTTTCTCTAGTCGGAATCATTCGCGTCCGTATAACCTATCCCCATGGGATCCAATGGGAAAGCCCAGAGCAATGACGGGCATGAAAGGGGTGGGGCTTACTTGCCCACTGACACCGGCGTAAGAGTAGAAGCGTAAAATCTCGCGACTTCTTATATAAATCCCTTCTTGGTAAAATACTGAAAGGGAAAATATTCGTCATTTATTTCCATTTAAAACTAGTAAGGGGGGTTTTCAAAGGCGCGTGTTGAGGATATTTTTTAGCGAGAAGCGGACCACGCGATTTTTTTTTTCTCGCTAAGAAATTTTCTTTAGCGATACTTTTTTGCAAACCGTTTTCATGTGCGCGATAAACGTGCACAGAGAGATCGTTAAGCCTAATTTTTCAGTAAATGTTTTACATTCGTTTTCTAAATAGTAAACATTTTAGCTGAAGAAAAACACCTATATCACAAAAAAACCTACTATTCATCTCCATTTTCGTCGCTTCATCCATCCATTTATTCTCTTTAAATCTGTGTCCATAAGCTCCATATAATGTCTCTTTTTTCTAACTAAATCTATCAATTTTTCTTTCTTTTCATCTAAAACTCCTTTATTCTCAGCTCGAATTAGTCATATAATTAATTGTTTACCCATTTTTATATTCACTTTTAAAACTCGGAATAATTAGGCTTAAAACGTAAGACTTTTAAATCTCGCGCTGCACTTAAAACACGCGCCGAAGTTTTCGACGCTCCTATTGGCTATGAAAAATATGACATCACAAACATTAAGCGAGAAAGAAAAACGCTTAGCGAGAATATCTAATTGAATCTGATCGGAGCGGGTAGCGATTTTTTTCCCCGCTCGCGGTTTTTACTCGCACCCGCAAAAAATATCGCTTTAATGAAAACGGTTGCTCGCGGAGCGGGTGCGAGAATTTTTAATTTTTTCTCGCACCCGCTCGATTTTTACCCTCAACACGCGCCTTTGAAAACGCACCTTTAGTCTCCTCCATTTTTTACTTCGAAAAAAAAAAAATATTGTTAATGGAAGAAAATTAATTCTGCTTAATTCAGGGCCCCATGCATCCCGGGGCCCCAAGCGGCCGCTTAGTCCGCTTACCGTTAAACCCGCCACTGTCTCAACGCGTATATTAGGTTTGGTAAGGTCAAACCTTTGGTAACCGCTATTTCGACTCGGACATCGGTTATTGTTTCTGAACTTGTTTCGTTTGCCTTTGTTTTTAAGCCTAAGCATAACCTGTTATATCACTTGCCTTTGAACAATGAAATGTTTGTGACGCGAGTTGTTTGATATCATATGAAGTTTTAATTTATTTCCTTTCTGTAGGAAAATCCAAGAAAAAATGTTCAACTCGATATAAATGTTCACCTGAAAATGAAAGGGAGCTTGAACTTGACATTCGAAAGGATACCAAAGAAAAACGCTTCAAATGTGATCAGTGTGACTATGGTAGCAAGAATAAGAGTAATTTGATCACACATCAACGCATTCACACTGGAGAAAAACCCTTCAAATGTGATCAGTGTGACTATGGTAGCAAGCGCAAGAGTACTTTGATCACACATCAACGCATTCACAGTGGAGAAAAACCCTTCAAATGTGATAAGTGTGGCTATGCTAGTGCGTGGAAGAGTGATTTGATCAGCCATCAGCGCATTCACAGTGGTGAAAAACCTTTCAAGTGTGGACAGTGTGATTATGCCAGCGCGTGGAAGACTAGTTTGATCAGACATCAAGGCTTTCACAGTAGTGAAAAACCCTTCAAATGCGATCAGTGTGATTATGCTTGCCCGCGGAATTGTGATTTGTTCAGACATCAACGCATTCACTGTGGTGAAAATCTCTTCAAATGTGATCAGTGTGACTATGGATTCACGCAGAAGAGTAATTTGATCAGACATCAACGTAATAGTCACTTGGACTAATAAAATGGATTGTATTTAAGCATACTCACTAATTTAAAACTTGGCAGGGTTCGTACGGAACCTGGATAACCTTGAAAACCTGGATAAGTCAGGGATATGGAAAATAGCGGAAAAAGTCAGGGATTTAAAACATTTTCCTAAAAAGTCAGGGATATGTCAGGGATTTCGTTTGGTATATCAAACCATGCTTCGAGCAATGCTAAATATGAGCCAGGTGTGAAAAGTGGGCTCTGGTAAATACCTTAAAATGGTCAGGGATATTGCGAAAATTTGGTCAGGGATAACCTGGAAAAGTCAGGGATTTTGAATGTAAAAATTTCGTACGAACCTTGCTTGGAAAGAACCATTTCAAAATGTGTTAATTCGCAACGTGTTTTCATTTTAGTTTCACATATTACTGTTTTTGACAACTGTAGTAGTTGCTCACTAACAAAATGTTTTCGTTCATAGAAAAATTATAAAATTTAAAAAACCTATCGTGATTCGTGACGGAATAGTCACAGGGCAGGCTACACGGTTTTACAAAATTGTGGAATGTAACAAGCCTACCTAAGCTGGTAGTAATACGATGTTTGTGTTAGTTATTTATGAAACCTTCACGACAATATTTAGTGTAACCCTTTTTTTAAAGTATAATTAACAATATTTAATATGACAAATGGTATATCAGTAATTATATCTTCGCTATTAAAGAATGATATTTTTACCATAATAATTGATTAATCATAATTTGCTCCTTTTCTTACTTTAACTTCGTCATCACTTCTTGTGCTAGTTAATTTCAGCAGAAACAGGAGAGACAGCAAGATTGTCGCTAAGCTTAACTTTACCGTTGAATTCATGGTTGTGTTTTTTCACTTCTTAGTAGGTGTTATCATGCACCTACAGAGGTTTAATGGCAGAATATGGCTGTTCATATTGTCACGTATATTTTATTATACCTATATTATGGGGAAGTTTGCATTCTGTATTACACAAGTGTCTAACGTGGGATCAAGTTTGAATCTTCCACGTTCTCAACATTTTGCAAAACTGTCTCGATTAACCACTAGCGTAGGTGTAAATGCGCGTGTATGCAAAATTTTATGCAATTTAAACGACGGAAAGACAAGATATATTGGAATTAGTAACTTTAAATTTAATGTCATTTAACTTGATGTAATTTCAAAAATAAAAGTTTTTCACAATTTTGTTGTAATCTTTGAAATGTTGTCTTTCGGTTTGTAAAGTCTTGAAATTTTTTATTTGAAACACTTGCTTGGAAATGAGCAGAAACTAAACGCATATGAAAAACCCCTCCCCCTTCCCAAGTTGGCTTTAGCTCGACCTTAAGCCTAAGCATAAACTGTTATATCAATTGCCTTTGAACATTGAAATGTTTGTGATGCGAGTTGTTTGATATCATTTGAAGTTTTAATTTATTTCCTTTCTGTAGGAAAATCCAAGAAAAAATGTTCAACTACATACAAATGTTCACCTGAAAATGAAAGGGAGCTTGAACTTGACATTCGAAAGGATATCAAAGAAAAACGCTTCAAATGTGATCAGTGTGGCTATGCAAGTGCGTGGAAGGATGATTTGATCAGACATCAACGCATTCACAGTGGTGAAACACCTTTCAAGTGTGAACAGTGTGACTATGGTAACAAGAACAAGAGTAATTTGATCAAACACAAACGCATTCACAGCGGCGAAAGACCCTTCAAATGTGATCTGTGTGATTATGCCTTCACGCAGAAAATTAATTTGATCACACATCAACTCATTCACAGTGGTGACAAACCTTTCAAATGTGATCAGTGTGACTATGCAAGTACGACAAAGAATGGTTTGATCAGACATCAACGCATTCACAGTGGTGACAAACCCTTCAAATGTGATCAGTGTGACTATGCAGGTGCGCGGAATGATGATTTGATCAGACATCAATGCATTCACACTGGTGAAAAACCCTTTAAATGCGATCAGTGTGATTATGCCTTCACGCAGAAAATTAATTTGATCACACATCAACTCATTCACAGTGGTGACAAACCCTTCAAATGTGATCAGTGTGGCTATGCAAGTACGACGAAGAATGGTTTGATCAGACATCAACGCATTCACACTGGTGAAAAACTATTTATATTTGATTAGGCCCACATTCAGCCTCGAACAGCGTGGGAAATAAGGCGGTGGGCGCCGGTGGCACAGGGCAAATGACCAGTTTAAAAATTGCCTGGACCAGTTTAAAAATTAAATCGGAGGGGGGTCAGTGGTCCACGGGACCACTAAGGAAATTCAAGGGTAGCCAGAGTCCTATTATTATCTCTCAACTATTTCAATTACCCACTTCTTTAGTTTAGCAAACGCCGCGCCCTGGTCAATGGTCATGGACCAGTTTATTTACTCCAGGCCAGGGGGGTCGCTGGCCCAATGTCCAGTTTTAAAAAAATCCTTATTTCCCACCATGGCCTCGAACCACTCAGCATGGCTGACGGAAATACGTCACTAGTCGCTTCGTTAATCACGTGTTTTAATTATAATCAATGATTTAGACAGAAATTATGTTTAAAATGATAATTAGGGTTAAGAAAAAGAACCTTGGATTGTTTATATTGTTCGTCGTTATAAGTGCGGCGTTTTACTTCACTCGCGGTCGTGATTACGTCATGATGAAATTTCAACCAATGACCGAAGAGGATGATTTTGAATCTGATGATGTGGTTTATTACTCTATGGAGAATGATGATGATTATTTACCTTTAAATTTTCCCACGGAAATTATTGAATATGAAGAAAAATTTAAGTTCAAAAGGATGTTTTGTATCAGGTGATTTTGGAGTCAGTTTAATGTAGAGTCCGACGCCGCCGATAGTACGCCGGCGCGCCGCCACATTTCCAGTTTTTAACCCCGCCGCCGCCGTACGTACTTTTAAACAGCGCGCCGCCCCGCCGCGACGCCGAAATATCACCGGCGTACGCCGGCGTGCCATGGACGAACCAATACTGAAGGACGGATGGCAGGGGGAGAAAGTTGAAATATACTTGATAATTCGCCTTCTAGCGGCAAATAGTAGCAAACCGGATAGTGGGGGAATCATGGGGGAATCAACGTTCTAAAGAGGGAAGCATCTAACGTCTCATTTTGTCTAGATGGCGCTAGCTTTTTCGGGGATTTGACTCGGTATTTTCATTTTTCATAACCCCCCTTCATTTTGGGGCTGAAAAGGGGGAAGTAAGCTTAACGTTGGTCGTTTAGTCGCTTAGTATGGGGCTCTATGGGCTGCCATCGGTCCTTCAGTATTCCATGGGCGTGCCAACCAGTCTTGGAAATAGCACAGGTCCACAGGTCCAAAACCAGTTTAATAATTGCTCTGACCAGTTTTTTTTTTATTCTAAATCCGGGGTTTACAGGTCCTTGGGATCAGTTTATTAATTGAGAACTTTTAAGAAAGTTGAGGAGGGACCAGTTTAAAAATTCTAGTCATAATAAATTTGTACTCCACGGATCTAGACTCCTATCCTTGACTGGTTCTCATTTCTGCCTTCCTTGCTACAACCACAGCCCACTGGATCACTCTTTGGCTTCACACGCCAATGTTTTTCCTATGTAAAAGCGCGTGTTGGTAATTTTGGGCTTTATCGCTCGAAAAATCGAAGGAGCCATAGGCCGGCTATGGGAGGAACACAGTTATTTAGGCAGAATGTTGAAACAACTGGTTCAAATCTCTTGAAATTTTAAAGAGATGTGCAAAACAACGTTTGCTACTTTTTGGAAATTTTCAAATCATTTCCTTTTATAGTTTTTAATAAATATTAAAACGAAAATTAGCCCTAATTAAAGGGCTTGGTCTTCGAACGGTTTAAAGGTTTCTTCCGTTTCACTTGATCGAATCTCCTGAAATTTTAGTGAGAGGCATATTGAAGGGTTTTAAATTATGATGCAAAGTTTCAAAATTTTTAAACGAACAATTCACTTCCAAAAAATTTTGTTTGTGCATAATCCTACAACCTATTTAGTCGCTTAGGAAAATTTTACGAAAACAACTATTCGTTTCAAAACTTTGAAATTTTACACGATAATTTAAAACCTTTCAATATGCCTCTCACTAAAATTTCAAGAGATTCGAACCAGTGAAGCTGAAGGAAATAAATTTAAACTGTTTGAGACTAAGCCATTAAATTATGCTTAATTTTCGTTCTAATGTTCTTACAAAAAGCCAGGAAAGAGAAACATTTTAAACTTCGCACAAAAATACCAAACATTATTTTGCAAATCACATTAAAGTTTCAAGAGATTTCAACCAGTATTTTCGAACATGGACTGATCTTGTGAACACCACCACTTCACAACTGAGAACTACATACGACATTAATCACTCGTTGTGAACTTACACGCCTCTAACGCCGCCGCCGCCAATAAAATTGTATGCAACGCCGCCGCCGGTTTATAGAACGGCGCGCCGGCGGCGCGCCGTCGCCAATATGCCTAAACTGTGCAAACGCCGCCGCCGACTTATTTTTCGCGGCGTCGGACTCTAGTTTAATGACGTGGAGTATTTTGAATTATACGAATATGTACGCGTTCGACTAGTGTATTTAATCAGAATTAGTAAAATAATAAATTGAGTTAAACACCTTGATAACGCAAAAATTAAATTTCGTAATTAAATTAATGAACTTCTTCTGATGTTACGTTACATGTATACTTGTTATTTATGCACAGTCGATTAAGCCTTATACACCCGTAACATTTAAGCTTCGTTTAGCAAGTAATTTGGACAAATAAAATTCTTATGTTTGAACATTTTTAGACTGTAGGTGTACTATAATAATAATAATCTTTATGTTATTTTAACACACAAGAAATGAGACCAGTGTTAACGAAGATATTGTGTGAGTAATTATCTATTGAGTTTACAGTTTTGTTATTGCAAATTAATTTTTATTTATCAACTTTAAGACTTCGAAACCTTTTGGTATAATCTATGGCCAGGGATAAATTCAATTTTAGAAGCAGGAATGGAGAACGGTTAGTATTTACTTCAGTCCGACTAATAGCCCAGTATAGACCCCTCCCTCCAACACGTAACGAAAATTTTAAATTATTCTATTGGTTCAGTTAAACTACGTTTTGATGACGTTGCTGATGGGGGCGTCGAAAAATACGTAATTCCGTTTTGCCTCTATCTCTATGACCCGACTTTTCTTTCATACCCCCCATCCCGGGGAAGGGGGTCCGGGGCTTTGACGCGCGCCCACATTACTCTGTTCTCCATTCCTACTTCTAAAATTAATTCTATCCCTGCTATGTAAAAATATAATGTATTGCAACACATGTCTCAATGAAATTTCTGGTCATTCGAATCAATAGAATCACCCGTGGGCGTATGATCGAGTGGGCTATGACTTTCCTACTTGGAGAAGAGAGTGGGATGGAGACTTCATCTCTTTACCTATAAAGTAGCCTCTATAAACACATCTATGGCAACTACGTTCTCCGAGCATCCTCGCTGTTTCGGTATGGGGTAATACGGTACGAAAACGTCAAAGATGCCCATTATGTCATAAAAATAGAAACTACTCTCATACAAATACAATGGTGCTACGCGGCAGAACTTAATAATCAACTATGGAAGGGTAGTTGCGTCCGCAAGGTACTCCTGGAGACTTTCATTGCCGCACATGTCCCACCAACATTTTACTCCAGCCCACTATCTCCTCCAAGTTAACTCATTGAGCTTCCATGGAGCAATGAAAATGGGAGAAGTATTTGAGGCCACCAGTTAAAGACCGTTTCTGCAGAATCAAGGTCTGCAATTTTTATTGTTCCTTGATAGCGCTCATTCGCCTTGAAAAGTTCATATTTAGAATTGAATAATTCTCTCTTTGAAGCACTTTATTTAAAATTTCAAAAGGGAAATTAGGGAATGCTGGCAGCGTGCCGCCCTTGTACCGTCGTCTGCTACCGTGACTGCTACACAATTTAAACCGAAACTGGCCCCAACCTGAATGGGTTTTGAATTTTCGCATTCAATTTTAGTATTCTATAACTTACAGCCTTTCTGTCTTCCCTCTCAATTTATTTGGCAACATTGGGGGAATGATTTTCGTAAAAGATTTTGTTTGTATTTGATAAAATAGTTCTAGTTTGAAAAGTTATGTCTTTAGAGTCAGACATTTCGGAAATGAGTTTAATAAGTCTTCAAAGGGTGGCGCTTAAAGAGGTACTTGAGAAATTATCCGTGGTTTACACAGGAATTTTAAATTTCAAAAAACTGGACTTTGTTTATAGGAAATGGAGGCGAATGATTGTAACTGTGATCATTTAAGCAAAGATGATCAAATAAAGCAACTAAAAGCCAAGGTGAGTTTCAAAGCCTATAGCGTTTTGGCCAGTACAGCATGAGCCATCCAATCTAGTATCCCTTTAAAGCGAGTCTCGGCTGTGACTGTGGTTTAGTGTAAAAAAACGGCACTAGATGCTCCCATAGTCGAGGGGTGGAGTTGACTGACCCAATAAGCTTATCAAAGACTAGGTCTAGCTCCGCCCTTGAGGACGATTTCTGATTGGTTCCTGCCTTTGGCTACATATAATTGGTGTGTGGAAGGTTAATCCTTGGATGAAGAATAGTTACACTTGGATATATCAGTCGACAAATTTTATGACCACAAATCAGACTTGTAAATAGGGGGTACCAGGGAGCCTGTGACACCCAAGAAAATTCACAGGACACCCTGAAAAAATATTTTTAGGGGGGTCGGGTACCACCCGGGTACCCTGAAAAATTCGAGGCGATGATAACTCTCCCCCATAACTACAGACCAAAACAGCTCTCAAAAAAGGAAAAAAAATAAATTAGTTCAGCTAGCTAGCTAATTGGACCAAGTCATCTTGCGACTTATTGCCACTTATCTAACGCCTTAACAATGCATAGAATTGACGAATAGGCCTGTAACTGATTCGCTGTAAAAGCGAGGTTACAGAGTGAAATAATGAGCTCAAAACCAATAATGATATGTTTGAACTCTTTTATTAGGTTCAGGGGTTAGTAGGGTTACAGAATATAATTAAATAAATAAATAACAAAATAAATGATAATGGCTATTTACAATGTATGTGATAGGATGGGAAGTGAGAGCGCCAGACTAGGGGTGTGCCTTTCGGAGGTAGCTAATAAAGCATCACTTACTAGGGTTGAAGTAGAGCCATTTGTGTCCCAAAGTAGGTCTACTGGAGTGATGGCACGAACTGAGAGAGTTAACGCGCGAAGACTAGTCATTACGGACTATATCACTGGATTGCCTCGTAGAAGGTCAATCTACCCTACATCTAAACAGGTTAAAGGCCCGTTCGCAAGCGCGCGAGAAGCTGAGAGTGGAAGCGAGTCTGTCTTCTCGCTCGCAGATCCGTATCTCGCATACGCTCTCTGCCGTCGGAATCAGCTGCTATATTTTTGTTCACAAGAAAAGCAGATCGTCCCTCGCGAGTCGCAAGAAGCTGAAGTTGTTCGAAAATTAAAATGGAGGAGGATGCGGAAATAGTACGAGCTTGGGTCATTAAATTGCTCTTATTAAAGAAAAAAAACATTATTAATAAAAGAAAAAACTAAAATTATAAATAAAAATACGTTGGTGGGTGCATCCCATTTGGATGTAACGATAAGAAGGATATTTTCGTACTTTGGTAAGATTTTAGCTTCATAGCAAAGGCTTAGGTATTTTATAAGCCGCGATAAATGATTCTTGAACAAAAACTTTAAAAATGTGCAGCATGTTTTGAATTTAGTACCTATATTTTAATTCAAATATATTGGTAGCTGTTGCAAAATATTTCCATTTCTTTTTTCTGTTTTAAAGACGACATCACAGACTGTTTAATCAAATCGAAAGACTTTATGCTAGCAGGCGCTTGTTTCTGGTTTACGCGTTAAATGGGGGTGAAAAGGGGGAAAAATTGACGCTGATTTCAGAAAATATCTATCCGAGATAGATCGTTGCGAGATGCCGAGAAGTGATGATCCGCTCTCGCAATAGCGCCGTCATCGCGCTTGAGAACAGCTGGTAGAATTGCGAGAATCGCATTTAGAGTACGGTTTCAGCTTTCAGCTTTCAGCTTGAGCTTCTCGCGCGCTTGCGAACGGGCCTTAGCTTAGATGGTGAATACGGCCTACGGGCCTACCGCACTAGCTAACTAACTCTCAACTAACACCAACAACTATCCTAGATAAACTGCCACTATCAGGATACTATCATGATGACTAATGAAACAGACTGCTTAACAGACTGCAACAAGATGAGACTGTACTCTGACTGTACTCTGACTCTAATGCACAGCTGACCCGACTTTATATAGCCCTAGCAATAGGCTTGGCTCAATATAGGGGGCGCTCACCAAAGGTGCAATATGAGACGCCACCTATCCCACTCATGTTCAACTAATCTATTATAAGGTTAAAAAAAGTCTTACTATAAAAACTTAAGATTAGAGAGCAAGGGGAGCCGGACATAAGCTTAGCTATGTGTGATTGTGAAGGCTCAGTAGCGCATCCGCTACAGGCCTATTTCCCCTCAAATCTGTAGACGGAATGCATCCTTCCCTCCCTCACATTTTGTTTTGGGCTTGCTCCCTTACTCCCTAGCCTCTGTTCCCTTCACTCCCTTTAGGCGAGTGTGACGCAGTTTTTAGGATCAAGAGTTCCAGGCTCAGTTGTCCACTAGGGAGCCCCGGGTACCCAAGAAAATTGGGCTTTGGGGGGAGGGGGGGTCGAAGAAATGATCACTATTTACAAGTCTGCCACAAATGGCTTACGCGACCTTCGCGCCGCGTAGTGTGAAAATCTTGAAACTCCCGTAACAAACAAGAAACACGTGTTTAGTTTAGCCAAGGCCTAAGGCTATTTAAACATCAACTTTACTGGTTTCTTTTATTATAGAAGGTAATTATATTTAAAGTATAAAGTCACCTACTATAATAATTAGAAGAATAATAGTTCATCTTTAAAACTTCCATAATCATAAATCACCGCATAAACAAAAGCCACTGAAAACGATCTTAACCCTAACCGCCGTTTATTTTTCAAATTCAAACGGAATCAGAGCAGAAGACGTAACAAACGGAAACCACAGCCGGTAAAAACAGCTTGTCGCGTTACCAAATTTCGAACCCCTCTAATGCGCATCCGCGACCGCGGCCAGAAGCACACGTTATACTTAAAGTGACCATACGTCCCGGTTTAGCCGGGACAGTCCCGGTGTCCCCGAAGAATGCCTCGGGACACTAAAAAATCCCGTTTTCTGGAAATTGTCCCAGTTTTGATTATCGCGCGGTATATGTAATTATGTATTCTGCTAAATATTTCTTCAAATCTGTGAACAATGTCAAGGTGACTTGTGTAGTTTTTCTAGTGACGAGTGAGTCTTCTTTTATTCAAAATACCTAAACGCAAATGCGTATTTAACGACAACCTTCAAAAGAGTTAGTTAGGCGCCAAGTTTATCAAAATTTAGCTCTTTCATCGAGATCAAATTTATAGACAGCGAAATTGCGGAGCTCGCTTCGCTCGCTCTGAATTTTTAAACATAATATTTTCAATAGGCTTTGCTTTTCAAAGTAAAATCCGATTAGTTTTTTTGAGATTTTTCTACATAGCTAAAATAGGTTTACCTATGAGGATTTTTAGTACTATATTTCCTATAAAAACACACTTTCTTTTCAATAATATCATAATTCATATTTTCTATTAGGAATTAAAATTTTTGGCTGAGCTCCCTGGTGTTGCCTTGGGCCCCAGCCCCCCTGAGAAAAACAATGATCGGCGCCCCTGCTTAAAATCATCACCAGACCTCCATGAACAAATCTGTGCTTCAGAAAAATATAAGAAAGACAATATCAACCCTTGGAAAAATCTTAGTTGTGTTTACTTCAATCCGAATTTTAGTTTGTTTCTAGTGTTTACAAGCCGTCCCGGTTTGGGGTAAAAAATAAATGGTCACTTTAGTTATACTACGAGTGATATATCCAAGTGTAACTATTCTTCATCCAAGGTTAATCAGTGTGTTACGGGCGCCACAGAAGCTGATATTTGCCTTAAAGTATAAATCGCAGTAGAAAAACCTTAAGTAAACCAATGTTTATTGGTGGGTGATTAGAAACACCATAAGCCTATCACACATCCCTCGACCATGCCCACACACACAAACTGCAGCCTTGCTTATAGTTCTAGCGAAGCTACCGCGCCCCCAAACCATGGATTAACTAACGCCAACTACATGTTCTGAATCATTCTTTGATTCCCCTCTTCATTCCCCCAATTTATTGAACCAAAACGGATGTAGATAGCGCCATCTCTCGGCAAAATAAATCGTTTTTTTCCCAATTTAGGCAGTATTTCAATCTTGACGTCATGGACCACGTGATATTTGGTCCAATTTTCTTATTTAACTAACTGTTAAGGATAGTAGTTGCTGCTAGGGGGCGTTTGGAACATGCATGCTTCATCTTTTGGGGGGAACGAACTTTCCCTAGCATTAGTTAATCCATGCCCAAACCTCTGGTGGCGCCCTTGACGAAAAAACCCCTTCTGATCCCCCCCCTTTGTTGACGTCACTGGTTTCCCTGTTTTCTTTCTGGACGCTTTAAAAGACATTCTGCGTATAAGAAAGTCCTATTTTGTAATGCAGTCTATTTTTTTCAGTGTAATGGTTTAATATCAAACATGAAAGAAGTGAGAATGACAATTTTGTTTACGATAAATAAGAAACTGGACGAAATTGAAAGGCTCAATGGGGTCATCAAGGAGTTGGAAAGTGAAATCAAGGATCTGATGGTTTGTAACATTCTTCAGTTTCGTAGTCGATGTGAAAGAGAATCGGGTTAAAAGTATTAGTTCAATTATTGTTAATTGTTTATAACGTAGGAGGAAAGTGGAATACACGAAAGAGCCAACATTGAACGCTTGAAATCAGAACCTGTTGAAAATGATTTAGGACTGAATGAACAGGAATTATCTCATCCTGTTCTGATAAATCAACAAACAGAAGAACAAATACAAAGGTATTTAAAGCAAAAAACCAATGAGAACTTGTCAACGAGGGCGGAGCTAAAACTAGCCTTTGCTTATGCTAAGCTAAGCAGGCCGGTCAACTCCACCCCTCGACTATGGGAGCATCTAGTGTCATTTGTTTGAACTAAACCATAGTCAAGTCTCGGCTATGGTTAAGTTTAAGCTCAAGCATAGTTTTTTATTTCACTGACTTATTGTCGTCCATAAAAATTGATTCGTTAAGCCTTGCCCTGAGAATCGTGAATAAAATCAGAAGTATGCAATGCTTCGAGGGAGAAGTGGGGTAATTGTAACATGATTCTTCCCAACATCATTTTATATTTGGAGCAAGGTTACTATTAAACCGAATCACACGCGTTAAATAGTTCCCTCATTATTACTCTATTGGCGCTTAACTATTTGCCAAGGCGCATGCATGCGCTTGTGGTCATTTTTGTCCCATCCACGTCAAGACAATCAAGGTTTGTGCAGAGTTGATTGCTGAGGATTTAGCAAATACCAAACAGTTATAGACTTCACCCCACGTTGTGATGCCCATCTGAAGTTTGTTGAGCAGGAAAGCAAATGTTCAAAAAGGGGTCCTTCGCCTGGGAAGAATCATGTTATGTGACATAACTAAAGAGTGTCATCCTTTTTCTGCTGTCCCCTTCTGATAAAATGTATTAATCTTTTATTGCTGTTGCTACATCAGTTTTGACGATTTTTTATTTGGATAGTTCGCAAAGTATACCAGCTGAGATTAGCAACAACATTTACCAAAGTCTGATTAAAGTGGAAGCCACGAACCTCGAGCAATTTGGGATAGGTATGGTGTCACATTATTGTGATTCTGACACGCAACCTGATGTAGTTCCAGTTTGATGAAACTATTAGGGTTATTTTTTCGTTTTGATCATCAAGGTTCGTTGGTAAAAGCCGAAGGTGCTTGCAATATCGAAGGAACGCTGACTGAAGAAGACATTAAGGAAGAATCACCTGAATGTGACGCGGAGATTGGCAAAGGAGACACGTCCCAAACTAAAACTACCTCAAAAAATGCGCGTTTTACAACGCGAATTATGAAACTATGTATTCCTGAACTCAAATGCCGTGACGGTGTTCCTTTACTTAACCTTGAGGGCGAAGCGCAGTTCGAAATGTCTCCTGTCCCAACGACAGATTCGCCTCCCGAGAACAATCTTAGCGTTAACAATTCTTATCCCAAATCACGAATTTCTTCGACCAAGAGAGGAAATGAGAGAATAGCAACTCGATCCAAGAAATTGTGCCTTGAAAAACATGGGGAATTGTCGTCGCTTGACGCAGATAAGGAAAGCAATTCTCTAGAAGAAGCTCTAGAGAAGAATCTTGATGATAACCAGTCCAAAAACACCTTGACCGATTCAAAGAAAACTGATAATAGACAAAATCAAACTTGCTTGCCAAGCGATTTACCAGAAGAACCGATTGAAGTTGAAGATAATACTTCAGTGTCCAGCTCTGATACACCCGAAAGTAGCTCGTCAAGTAGTTCCGAAAGTAATACAACTCCTGCCAGTTCGGAAATTGGTAAGTCATTTTACGCTTAGGGTCAGCAACGATTTTTGGGACTGGAACATAAGACTCAAAAATCGTCAAAATTGACCCACTTACGGTAGAAACCTCACCAAAAACAGAGGATATTTTCGGAATTTTCTAGTGGTAGTTCCCCTAACAGGTTTTTTAACCCCGTTCTTTCTAACCCTGATTACTTTCTGTCTTCCCTGGGATTTTTCAACCTCATCCTCAATCTTTAGCATGTTAAATCTTAAGTTTCTAAAAATTCTGTCTCATTTAAATTAATACGTTTTTAACTTTAAATTTAAACGGAAAATTGTCCCTACTAATAATATTAAGCTCAAAATTTGATTGCCTAAATTCAGCGGTTGAGCCTGAACTCCGTGGCCACCGGAGGAGACAAAATTCCCTTTTAAAAATGCAGGTACCCGGCCGTCCTTGGTGTCTTAAGGAGCCCAAGCAAACGTTGCTCAGATTGATAAGACCTTAGTGCTTTACTCCCAATGGTCTTTGAAACTGTGAATAATTTCACCTAAAGAATATTTTAGAGACCATACTCCGTCTCTATAGCAGTTCTCGAATCTATGCAAGCAAAGAGAATATACCAAGAGGAGCAGAAAGTCTAGCCTTTCACAAGGCTTTTGAAAGGCTCGGCCACAGTTTTGGTCGTAACTAGATCCGGTTTGTGTTGATTGGCTAAGCAGCGACGCCTTTTATCGGTTAATTATGTCGACTGCTCATTTTTGGTGGTGGCTACAGGGCCGGAAATATGAAAAAATTCTTATAGGACACGTGTCCAGTGGCCCCTCTATTTGACTGGAAAATTTACTAGTTGCTCCAAATTCAGAGCCGGTCCCTTTTTACAAAGTTTCTGCTCCTCTTGGTATATTCTCTTTGATGCAAGTGGTTAATCGGTTCTTGAGGTAGTGTCGAAGGAACCGCGTCACCGAATAATTGTCCTTCGCGTGCTAGGACTGCAGGGCCGGAAATAAGAAAAAATTCTTATAGGACATGTGTCCAGTGACCCCCTGTTTGACTCCAAAAATTTATTGGACATTTTCCACTGGAGTGTGCAAAAATAGTGTCGCATCTCATAGTCAATGTATCAAAACTTCGCAAAATGTATTGGTCAAAATGTCCAGTGACCCCCTTAGTTTTTAGAAAAATTATGGGACATTTTAAAATTTTATTGGACAATGTCCAGTGTCCTGCGTTTCAAATATATCGTGTAGCTCACCTAGGCCCAAGATGCATACTTTGTGTGTGAAGCCTTACCTCTTTTGGTCTTACTGATAATAATAATAACAGGAGTTCATACCGGAGTGATGAAATGAGCTCTAATAGTGGCGCGCATTTACCGACGCGTGACGTTTCCGCGATACCTTTACGCTCTCTAGTGGGAGAATCAAATACTACCATAGGAATGTGATTGAAAGCATGAAAAGCGACACCTAGCGTTAGGGGCGGGGGTAGGCTGCGGAATAATAGGCCAATCATAGGTTCTGTTACAAATTTGAAATTATATCGTCTGCTAAACAGCTGAGATCGGTATTGCAATGGAAGTAAAATTTGATTTTGAAGAATTTAAATCGTTCCTATTAATTAAATCGGAAGAAGAGTGGCACATAAGTAAAAATGATGTTAGGTGCGATGTAAATGTTTACATTCTACAATCATGTGAGGCCAAAAACCTAATATTAAGGATGGTCCACATCTTCAAAGACTCTATGAAGTTGAAAGAGGGGAAAGTCGACGTTTTGGATTACATCAACTCTGCCAATACATACAGAATATCATTTTATGAGCATTTTCTAAAGATTGGTGAAACCTCCAGTGGCACAAAAATTCTGAAAGGAGATATCCAGGAGTTATTTAACTTTTACATATTCAGTCTCTTCAAGTAAGTTAAGGTTTACGCCACAAACTGCCTAAAAGCAATCCAGGTAATAATAACCTAATGACCACTATACCATAGTTTTCTAAAAACGAAGCTGAAAGCCACCCTAAACATGGATGTTCTCGAGAACATAGAGCTGAAAGAAGAGTCACTGAGTTCACTATTGAGAATGGGAGGTGGTGCAATAGGAGAAATATTTCAGGTAGCTAAGAGGAACAAAAATGGAAACGTTAAAACGACTGCGTTACAACGAGTCCGTCAAGTTAAACTATATAACTTGTGTTTCACCGTGAGCATGACAAAAAAAGAAAAGGAAGCATTCCTACCAGTAGAATTAAAAGCTCGAGATAATGGTGGTCTCTTCTTTCCTAAAATGCAGTTCCTACCATTTTTAAAAGAATTAAATAAAATAGTGAAAACAAATGCGAATGAAAAGTCCTTGAATTTTCATGGAAAACAAATGATTCAAGTAAGACTATATTCTCACCATATTTATAATTAAACATCAATAACTTAGGACATGAACTCTTACTATAGGTTTGCTTCGACGCTGTGATGAGAAGCGATAACTTACGGTCTTTGTTTTACGAGGGTTTGTCAGCTATAAACTGTCCTCAAAATAAGCTTTTTTCACGAAGAGATACAGACGAGTTTTTTTCCCATTGGAGACGTAAATACACTCATGCTAGAATTCAGGATTTTATCGGGCACCGGACCAAAAAAATATGCAAGGGAGGTCACACATTGCGAGATAACCTTTACAGCATGGTGAAGAAATCCAAAAATTTAAACTGTGAAGGTAAGAAAAGGACTACTAAAGAAGCAAAACCAAGGAATAAGGGAACAAAAGATAGTAAAAAGGAAGCAAAACAACACAATCTAGTCAGGAAATCCTTAATAAGTGAAAACACGAAACAAAATCTAAGAAAAAAAGAGAATAAGTCTAAGAAAAAAGAAAAAATAAGGAATGTGGGAAGGAAAGACCAGAAGAAGAAAGAAACAACACAACCCAAAAATCTAGTCACAAAACCTTTAATAAGTGAAGGCGCAAATAAAAATGTAAGAAAGAAAGGTGCTAAAACAAATCAGAAAAATAAACGTGAAATCAGAAAAATAGTTGGAAAAGAACTATCACAAAAACGAAGAGTCTTTGAGTTGAAAGAACGTGACGTAACACAGAGCAAAGAAACTAGCGAGGAGGAAGAAGTCATAGCATCGTCAACATTTTCTTTATCGGGAATAAAACGTTTAACACCAAAGCGGTTGAAATTAGACACTGCTGATGGCCAGATGAATGAAACTAGAGTAATAAACCCTGAGATAACTAAAGAAGTCCCTAAGTCCAGATTTTCAATGCAATTACGTAAGAGGGTTGTTTAAAGTGATTTTCTTTATTGAACAGTCAATATTTGTACAAAATTCATTGTGATAAATTTTAACATAATTTTCAAGTCATTTATAAAAAGTTCAAAACCTGATCTCTATAGTTGTCGTTGCTGCTTTTAGAACTTCTAATATTAGATTTAATTCTTACAGCTTTCTGGGCAGAGGGGAAATTAATACCACTGAGTTTACTTCCAGTAGCGTACTTAAGCTGGGAAAAAAGGGACTCGATCGCGCTTCCGTTTACTCTAACTGGTGTAATGAAGTTGTCAGGATAACGGGTAGTAAAATCGTCTACTAGCATTTCAAATCCAAATACAGTTATTCGTAGTAAGTCCCACGTTTGCCAAGACAAAAAAACGTCTTGTTTAGGATCTCTTAAATTTATTTCCGGGTCAGATTCCAAAATTTCTGTTAGCCAGTCACAAAAATATTTGTATCCATCTTTTATAGATGAAATAATTGGATCATTAACGCTATAAACATGTTTGTTATTGAGGAGACCACTTTCAAAAATTTGGCTGCACGCTAACAAGTAACGGTAGCACTCGTGAGCTTCCAACTGGTTTAATTTTTGGCATCTTGGCAAAGTAAGGTCTTGACTAAAAGCCAAAAGTTCGGCTAACACTTCTTGCTGTTGCATTATTTTAGACGGTTTAACATTTAGCCTTGTCCATGGATCGCGGATAATGTAACTGTCATGAAGTCGCGGGACGCTTCTTATTAGACCATTTTCCGCCCGTTTATCATCTCTCATTTTAATTTGACGAATTTGATTCCAGCCAAAGTTCACGCTATTTCTGTGAAAGCTTTTAGTTCCATTTTCTCTCGATGAATGAAGTGCTGAAATTAGACTTTTGAGCTCATGCGAGGGACAGATTACGAAATAAATTTTTCTTTCAGGTTCGCATGGGTTGGGAAAATAGGGCTCAATTTTGTACTGGTTTTTAGCTTGATCAAGAACTGACCCAAACGAGGCATGCTGATTCATGAGACCTTTAATAGTTGATAGGTTGCTGGCAGCGCCGTCGCAAATCAAGCCCATTGTTCTAAATCCATAACTAGAAAATGCACGGATGCTCTCAAGAATGCATCCTCGCAAAAAGTCTTGTTTTACGGAAGACGAAAAGGAAAAATACGGGCCAATAACATCAAATCCAGAAGAGAGGTCGCGCCAGAGAAATTGTAGTATGTATTGGGTTGGAGAAGGAGTACCGTTCCTTTGAAGAATATCTTCGAGCATCGGGTATTCATCTTCATCCATGGCAAAACCAATAAATTCGTGGTTTTTTGAGTTCCATATCACCTTTTCAATAACTTTTACTTCATCCAGAATTAATATCCCCTCACCATTTGGTAGTGGCTGTCGGTATTCTTCCTTTTGCCTCTTTAAGGCTTTGTACATGGTCTGTTGCTGGAATAAATACTCGTGGTTAACACCTGTCTTGTTGTTGAACACTTTAGAACGTTTCTTCAAAGTACTTATGCACGGAAGTTTAATGATATTAAGCGATTGTAATGCTTGATACGCTGATGGGCTCCTACTGAATACTGCTAAAGCCACGCGAATGCTGACGGAATTCCAGTTGTTTCCAGTTTTGCTTAGGTTGTTGTTTAGTTGATCTCCGAAAAAGGCTTTCTTTTGGTCAAGCAATGAACGGTTATTGTCACTTTCCCATATTTGTTTTATAGAGTCAGCACACTTGCCGGTACTTGCAATCGCTGCGTCTACTTCTTCTTGAAAATCAGTACTAAGAAGGTTAAACATTGATTCCATTTCCTTTGACTGTTCATCGTTTAAAAGAATCTGACGATGAGCTAGTTGTTCTTCCAGCTTTTTGACTCTCAAGCTTAAAGTATTTCTATCTTTTCTGACTCTATTCAAGCGATACTTTCTACTTCTGGGAGTGAGTTGAGATATGGGATAGTTACTTCCAATACTACGGCGCTTATTTTGTCTCGTTGGGGTTTCATCGAGCTTTCTTTTCTTGGAACGTGAAATGTACTTGGAAATATTCCTACAGCTTTTACATTGCAAGGACTTCGACTTCTTTTCACCGTTTAAAAACCACACGGTACAATCTTTGCCTTGATCTCTCTTGATGGGGCTAAAACATTCGATGATGTTTTCTTTCGCATAGCTTTCCGAAACACACTTTTTTATCTGATCTTGCTCAAAAAGAATACCGGGACAAAAGCTAAAATTATTTCCAGCTACCACGTCCAAGTTCCGTAAGATGTCATCTTCATATATATCACCACCCAGAATTACATTACTTTCAACTACCGGTTTAAACACAATAAAAAGGCTGCACTTTCCAGACTCTGTTACCGAGAGTGTCACTGGTTCAATATCAATCCCAAATATTCCACAAATGTTCGAGTTCGTGACTAGGATGGTGTCTTCATTCCGTATATTTTTTAGAATCTACCAAAGATAAAATATATTATCATCATTGTAGCTTTGCTGAAGCTCCAAATATCATTAAAGGGGTACTGATACAAAGTTATCAATATATTTAGGATATGGGATTTTAGCTAAGCCTCATTTTTCAATCAAGGTTTTTGGACGAAGCATTTAAAGTTTATTGAAAACGGAGCATTACTCTGTATGACAACGATAAAGTTTCCGCTCCTTTAACCACGAAACCAATAACTGGCGCAAGATCTTGATTAGGTTCTCCAGAAACACAGCTTTGGGAAATCGGAGTTATGCCAGTCTTTCGCTGAGGGTATGGCACTGATGACATTGTAAATTTATCATTTTCAAGCAATCTCGTTTCATCAGCTTGCACACCAAAATCTGAAAATAACTGACATCACAACCAGATATTTCACATCAGAGCAGTTAAACTTACCAGTTGTTGAAGGTCGTATTAAACATTGGGTTGAAATTGTTTTAGAAAATTGGGTTAAGTTTATCTGAGTGCTGATATGTCTTTTCAACACCGTAGGTTCACATCTTAAGTGTTTTTGGGTACTACAACCTGTATTATTTACTGTAGTTAGTTAATTAAGTTTCATTTCACACCAAATCGCAATGTACTGGCCTACTTACCTTCGGTTGGAACTTTGACTAAGCTTTCTTCAAAGTTTTTAAATTTAATTCTGCCTCCAACGTTAACATTTTGTGCTTGGCTTGATTTGTAAACAACGCCAAGGCTTAACTCGGAAGGCGTACTAGGTTTAAAAGAAGTAACTTGAACGGTTTGAGTAGACTGACTTTTATACTTTACTGGATCTTCTCTTAGGTAAAAGTTGCACTGCGTTAACTTATTTAATTTAATCTTATCCCTAATTACGTACGCCATGCCGATAGTCCGATACCGACAACTTTAACCCTAACAGCTGATTTTCCACGGTATCCGAGCTCAGCTCCCACAAAACTATAGAATGCTAGCCTTTTTGCTAGGTAGACAGGCTTCTTTAGGGAAACCCAACAAGACAGAGAACGGGTGAAGGTTTTTGCTATTGCACTATGAAGCCAGTAAAATATTAGTGTCGCCAGTCTATGTTAGTTAGTCTTTACAAAATCAAAATGTAAGAAGGCTTTCGATTGGTCAGAGCAGTTCATGTGATCAAAGCTTTTTTACCCAGAGTCCCTTGGAAGAAATGAGAGGCGAGGTTAGTAACCGGTAAGAGCTTTCCACCCCAAATTTGATTTTAGAGACGAGGAGAGAGGTTTTTGTGACGTCAGGCGTCTACAAATGCGAATTTAATAGCCCGCGTGTTATGTATTTCACTCCGGTATGAACTCCTGATAATAATCTAAGCTTTGTCTATGAAGGGATTTCCACATAAGCCTGTGGCTTGTTTACAGGTGGGTCTCTTTACAATGCATAGAGGGGTGGTGGCTAGCAGACTTGTAAATAGGGGGTACTGTACCAGGGAGCCTGTGACACCCAAGAAAATTCACAGGACACCCTGAAAAAATATTTTTAGTGGGGTTCGGGTACCTCCCGGGTGCCCTGAAAAATTCGGGTCGATGAGAGCTCTCTCCCATAACCAAAGAGGAGGGAAATAGGGAGAGATAATCGCATAGGCAGCCGTGATCCATCCGTATTGAGAAGAGGGGAAAATTTGTGAGACGCGGCGGCTCTTAACGCGCACCTTATTCGCGCACAGTTGACGTTATTGGTTCTCCTCTTTCGGGCTACTACGTTTATTTACCTTCGTCCACTAGGGTCTAGGGAGCCCCGGGTACCCAAGAAAATCCTGCTTTGGGGGGGGGGGGTCGGGAGCCCTGTGAAATTATCACTATTTACAAGTCTGGTGGCTAGCCCCTATGCCACAGCTAACCTACAGCGCCCTATACTAACTATTACCGTTAACCTCTGCAAGTTTTAATGGAAAGGAGAAACTGGGTTAGACCGCGGAGGAAAACCCCTTTTAACAAGCGGGGAGAGACCTTGCAAACTCTAATAATGAAATATGAAACTATCTATTATTGAAAATGTAATGGATACCATTTGTAATATATTGAAAATGACTTAATGTAAAATACCGCCCACATATACCTCCTGCCTTCGCCAAGCCAAAACTGGAGTTCGTAAGGAAAGTCACCTTGTAGGGGAACCACTGTACCCGCTTTAAGGTAAACATCCTTGAGATTTGGGGGGGGGGGCTTTCGGCAAAATAATGTTATAGTCGTTGCAAACTATACAAGACGATTTCTTTTCTTCTGACTCAATCGTTGCAATAAGTAAATCGCGATTTTGTCACATACACCGCTTACACTGAGTGTCTACCTTCCTCGGCCATCATATCCTCAAATTATAATGATATCCGACTTATTGAAAATTTTCCACTTTCTCCACCATCATATTCTGCTCAAAAGGGTAACGCCAGTCAAAGTGCTTAATTTGGTGTTACGTGCTAACGAATTGCAGTTACTTGCATTTTAACTTGATCACCTTGAACCAAAAAAGAGGAGAGGACATTATAACGCCTTTCAATAACGGCAGCCATATCATTTTTCTTCCAATTTATTTTATCAGCATATTGCAATAGACTAAAACCTTAAATATTTTCTTAATAATTAACAACCATTAGTTTCCACTTTCTGATGGGTGAAATCTTCGGAGATAGTCATATCGATTCGGAGCGGTATTAATTTTGTTTTCCGAACTTGTGTTTTCTTTAACTTGGTGTAATTTTAGTACTCGGCATGACCGGTTTTATCAAGTGCTATTGAACATAGTAATGTGTTTGATTCAAATTGTAAGGAAGTTTCAGTTTGTTTGCTTTTTGAAGGGAAAATCCGAGAAGCAGCGTTCAACTCTTTGCAAATATTCTCCTGAATATAAAATTGATCTTGAACGTCACATTACAAATGGTACTGAAGAAAAACGCTTCAAACTTGATCAGTGTGACTATACTAGCTCCGAGAATGGTTCTTTGACCAGATGTGAACATTATTTAACTGCTCTGAGATCGACCTTGTTTGGCTTTCATCTTCCAAAAATCGCGAATGTGGGAGACACAGACTCCCTGCCGGAAAGTCAGGCCGAAAAATTCCGCTTTAAAGTTAGATGAAAACTAATCTTGGGCAAAAGCCGCTAATCTATGCTAATTTTCAGTCGTTGTGGTTGTAACATATTTATATGTATTGGACGAAACGTTCACACTTTTTATGTTATTTTTAAGATTCTCCATAATTTGAACTGTAGCACTTGAATAATGACACAAACCCTTAAAATGATCCCTTTCCCAAGGATCTTCACTCTTATCTTATCATCACTGGTGCTTATTTCGACCCAAAATACTTTGGCAATAGAGAGGGGGTGCCAGAATAAATTGGAAATTGGTAACGATTTGAACGTCCATCAGCGCATTCACAGTGGTGAAAAACCCTTCAAATGTGATCAGTGTGACTATGCTACTGCCCGTAAGTGTACTTCAATCGCACATCAATGCATTCATAGCGGTGAAAAACCCTTCAAATGTGATCAATGTGAATATGCCAGCTCACAGAGCTGTCATTTGAACGTCCATCAACGCATTCACCGTGGTGAAAAACCATTCAAATGTGATCAGTGTAATTATGCCAGCACGCATAAGAGTAGTTTAATAATATATCAACGAGTTCACAGTGGTGAAAAACCCTTCAAATGTGATCAGTGTGACTTTGGAAGCACTCGGAAGAGTAGCTTGATTGCACATAAACACATTCATAGGATAGGTACATATCGGGCTGTTTAACAAAGTTTCTTTAGATAACATGCAGGGAGCCTACGGGTCCTATAATTCCTATAAATTCCTATATTTTTGAAGCAGTCCTATATTATCCTATAATTTCATGAAAGGTCCTATAATATCCTATATTTTTGACTTAGTCCAAGTTTTCGTATAGTTTAGCATCAAATTTATCAAAATTTAGCTGTTTTTTATCGAGATCACATTTGAATAGACACCGAAATTAGGATTTTTTATATATTATATTATATTTAATTAAGTTCTTCTGAGTTTTCAAAGTAAAATCCAATTTGTTATTTTTTATTTTTTGAGATTTTTTCTACGTAGTTTAAGCCCCAAAATTGTATTATATATGAGCATTTTTCGTCCTATGTTTTCCTATAAAAACACATTTTTTTCTCCTATAAAATCCTATAATTCCGGAAAAAAAATTCCTATTTTTCCTATAAGGAATTTAAATTTAAGAGTGGGCTCCCTGTGTAATGTGCAATGCACATTAATGTTTAATTACAATTGTCTGCAAAGATTTAACGGCTCGGGCTGGATCGAAATTAAAATTCACACTAAGGCATAAAGCAGACTGTGCGTTGTCTTTAAATAGAGACTCAGACGGTTCTATAAGTTTGATTAATCGAATCAGGGGGAAAGCTTATAACTTCGCTATTAAAGAATGATATTTTTACCATAATAATTGATAAATCATAATTTGCTTCTTTCCTTACTTTATCTTCGTCATCACTTCTTGTGCTAGTTGGTTTCAGCAGAAACGAGAGAGACTGCAAAATTGTCGCCAAGCTTAACTTTACCGTTGAATTCGTACTTGTGTTTTTTCACTAGTTTGTAGGTGTTTAATGGCAGAACAGGGCTGTTCATATTGTCACGTATATTTTATTATACGTTTATTATGGGGAAGTTTACATTCTGTATTACACAAGTGTCTAACGTGGGATCAAGTTTGAATCGTCCACGTTCTCAACGCATATATTAGATTTGGTAAGGTCAGGTCTTTGGAAACCGCTGTTTCGATTCGGACATCGATTATTGTTTCTGAACTTGTTTTGTTTGCCTTTGTGTCTTTTTAAGCCTAAGCATAACCGCGTTATATCAATTGCCTTTAAACATTGAAATGTTTGTGACGCGAGTTGTTTGATATCATATGAGATTTTAATCTATTTCCTTTCTGTAGGAAAATCCAAGAAAAAATGTTCAACTCGATACAAATGTTCACCTGAAAATGAAAGGGAGCTTGAACTTGACATTCGAAAGGATACCAAAGAAAAGCGCTTCAAATGTGATCAGTGTGGCTATGCTAGTACGTGGAAGTCTCATTTGATCGAACATCAGCGCATTCACAGTGGTGAAAAACCCTTCAAATGTGATCGGTGTTACTATGCAAGTGCGTGGAAGGTTGATTTGATCATCCATCAACGAATTCACAGTGTTGACAAATGCTTTAAATGTGATCAGTGTGACTATGCAAGTGCGTGGAAGATTAAATTGATCAGACATCAAGGCATTCACAGTAGTGAAAAACCCTTCAAATGTGATCAGTGTGACTACGCAAGTGCGCGGAAGTGTAATTTGACCAGACATCAACATATTCACAATTGTAAAAAAAACCTTCAAATGTGATCGTCGTGACTATAAAGGTACGCAGAAGGTTCATTTGATCATACATCAACGAATTCATAGCGGCGAAAAACCCTTCATATGTGATCAGTGTGATTATGGCAGCACGCAGAAGATTAGTTTGATCAGACATCGTCGTTATAATCACATGGACTAATAAAATGGTTTGAAGTTAAGCATACTCAGCAATTTAAACCTTGGAAAGAACCATTTCAAAATGTGTCAATTTCGCAACGCTTTTTCATTTTCGTTTCACACATTGCTGTTCTTGACAACTGTAGTAGATGCTCACTAACAAAATGTTTTCGATCATAGAAAAATTATAAAAAACTAAAAAACCATTCGTGACGGATTTGTCACCGGACAGGCTACACGGTTTTACAAAATTGTGGAATGTAACAAGCCTAACTTCTTTTAACGGAAAACTGGTAGTAATACGATGTTTGTGTTAGTTATTTATAAAACCTTCACGACGATATTTAATGTAACCTTTTTTTAAAAAATATAATTAACAATATTTAATATGACAAATGGTGTATCAGTAATTATATCTTCGCTATTAAAGAATGATATTTTTACCATAATACTTGAATAATCATATTTACTTTAACTTCGTCATCACTTCTTGTTCTTGTTGGTTTCAACAGAAACGAGAGACTGCAAAATTGTCGCCAAGCTTAACTTTACCGTTGAATTCGTACTTGTGTTTTTTCACTAGTTTGTAGGTGTTTAATGGCAGAACATGGCTGTTCATATTGTCACGTATATTTTATTATACGTTTATTACGGGGAAGTTTGCATTCTCTATTACTTGAGTGTCTAACGTGGGATCAAGTTTGAATGTTCCACATTCTCAACGCATATATTAGATTTGGTAAGGTCAAACCTTTGGAAACCGCTATTTCGACTCGGACATCGATTATTGTTTCTGAACTTGTTTTGTTTGCCTTTGTGTCTTTTTAAGCCTAAGCATAACCTGTTATATCAATTGCCTTTGAACATTGAAATGTTTGTGACGCGACTTGTTTGATATCATATGAAGTTTTAATTTATTTCCTTTCTGTAGGAAAATCCAAGAAAAAATGTTCAACTCGATACGAATATTCACCCGAAAATAAAAGGGATATTGAGCTTGACATTCGAAAGGATATCAAGGAAAAACGCTTCAAATGTGATCAGTGTGGCTACGCTAGTACGTGGAAGTCTCATTTGATCGAACATCAGCGCATTCACAGTGGTGAAAAACCCTTCAAATGTCAGGGTTGCCACAGTACCTGGAAATCCTGGAAAACCTGGAAAAGTCAGGGAATTTAAAAATGGGCCGAAAAGGTCAGGGAAAAGTCAGGGAATTTTAAAAGTTTCGGCAAAAACAGGGAAAAGTCAGGGAATTTGATTTTAGTGGGTAAAATTTCTGGGAATGAAAGTTTCTCCTCATCCTCTCTTAACACAGAAAACTCTAGAGTAATCCTTAAAAATGTCTAGAATTGTTTTTGTAAAGTAAACGCCTTTAAAAAAGTCTCTTAGACTGTTATTTATAGTTAAAATGTTTCTTAATCATTTTGGTGCAACAAATACATTGGAAAACTTAATGTAGATCGAGGTTATTTAATTATAAGCACCACTTAAAACGTGCTGTAAACATTTACACTTTCGGCCTAAAAAGGTCAGGGAAAATCGCAGAAAAGGTCAGGGAAAACCTGGAAAAGTCAGGGAATTTGGTTCTGAAAATTCCGTGGCAACCCTGAATGTGATCGGTGTAATTATGCAAGTGCGTGGAACAGTGATTTGATCAGACATCAACGCATTCACAGTGGTGCAAAATTCTTCAAATGCGATCAGTGTGATTATAAATGCACGTGGAAGAGTAATTTGATCACTCATCAACGAAGCCATAGCGGTGAAAAACCCTTCAAATATGATCAGTGTGGCTATGCTAGTACGTGGAAGTCTCATTTGATCGAACATCAGCGCATTCACAGTGGTGAAAAACCCTTCAAATGTGATCAGTGTGACTATGCAAGTGCGTGGAAGAAGGATTTGAACAGACACCAACGCATTCACAGTGGTGAAAAATTCTTCAATCGCGATCAGTGTGATTATAAAGGCACGCGGAAGAGTAATTTGATCACTCATCAACGAAGCCATAGCGGTGAAAAACCCTTCAAATGTGATCAGTGTGGCTATGCAATTACGCGGAAGACTGATTTTATATCAGACATCAACGCATTCACAGTGGTGAAAAACCCTTCAACTGTGATCAGTGTGACTATGGCAGCACGTATAAGAATGATTTGATCAAACATCAACGCATTCATAGCGGTGAAAAACCCTTCAAATGTGATCAGTGCGACTATGGATTCACGCAGAAGAGTAATTTGATCAGACATCAACGTAATAATCACTTGGACTAATAAAATGGATTGTAGTTAAGCATAATCAGCAATTTAAAACTTGGAAAGAACCATTTCAAAGTGTGTTAATTGCGCAACGTGTTTTAATTTTCTTTCACACTTTGCTGTTCTTGACAACTGTAGTAGATGCTCACTAAGAAAAAGTTTTCGTTCGTGGGAAAATTGTAAAAGCCTATCGTTACGGATTAATCACCGGACAGGCTATATCGTATTATAAAATTGTGAAATGTAACTAGCCTAACGTCTTAACGGGAAACTGGTAGTAATACTATGTTTGTGTTAGTTATTTATAAATACTTCACGAACAATATTGAATATTTGACTATTATTAACAATATTTTATATTAAAAATGGAATATCATCTTCGCTATTAAAGAATAAAAATTTTACCATAATGATTGATTTATATGTTATTGCATTGAATCTTAATTTGCTTCATCTTTGATTTCATCTTTGTCATCTCTTCTGGTGCTAGTTGGTTTCAGCAGAAACAAGAGAGACTGCAAAATTGTCGCTAAGCTTAAAGGGGCTGTCCGACACCCTCTCCTTTTTACCCACCCGCTATGTTAGGCTCTATGAGGAAGATCGTCGTTTGTCCCAGTGTCCGCACATAACTTTATCCTTGACTTCATACTTGTGTTTTTTCACTACTTTTTAGGTGTTAACATGTACCTACAGAGGTTTAATGGCAGAATATGGCTGTTCATATTGTCACGTGTATTTTATTGTACGTTGATCATGCGAAAGTTTGCATTCAGTTCTACCCAAATTTCTAACGTGGGATCAAGTTTGAAATTATATATATATATATATATATTTGAGAAAGTTGTTTGTTAGTTTTTTATGACACACGCAGTCACGATTAGTTAATTTCCAAATTCGACCAAGCTGCGGGGTTGATATCACTGATACCAGGAATTAAAAAAATCTTCCACGTTCCCATGTTATCCCAACGCGTAAGGTCAAACCTTTGGAAACCTCTGTTTCGACTCGGACATCGATTATTGTTTCTGAACTTGTTTTGTTTGCCTTTGTTTTTTTTAAGCCTAAGCATAACCTGTTATATCAATTGCCTTTGAAAATAGAAATGTTTGTGATGCGAGTTGTTTGATATCGTATGAAGTTTTAGTTTATTTCCTTTCTGTAGGAAAATCTAAGAAAAAATGTTCAACTCGATACAAATGTTCACCTGAAAATGAAAGGGAGCTCGAACTCGACATTCGAAAGGATACCAAAGAAAAACGCTTCAAATGTGATCAGTGTGACTATGCTAGTACGCGAAAGGATGATTTGATCAGACATCAACGCATTCACAGTGGTGAAACACCCTTCAAGTGTGAACAGTGTGACTATGGTAGCAAGAACAAGAGTAATTTGATCAAACACAAACGCATTCACAGCGGCGAAAGACCCTTCAAATGTGACCAGTGTGATTATGCCTTCACGCAGAAGATTAATTTGATCACACATCAACTCATTCACAGTGGTGACAAACCCTTCAAATGTGATCAGTGTGACTATGCAAGTACGACGAAGAATGGTTTGATCAGACATCAACGCATTCACAGTGGTGACAAACCCTTCAAATGTGATCAGTGTGACTATGCAGGTGCGCGGAAGGATGATTTGACCAGACATCAATGCATTCATACTGGTGAAAAACCCTTTCAATGCGATCAGTGTGATTATTCTTACACACGGAATAGTGATTTGTTCAGACATCAACGCATTCACAGAGGTGAAAAACCCTTCAAATGTGATCAATGTGACTATGCAATACGTGGAAGAATGCTTTGAAAAGACATCAACTCATTCACAGTGGTGAAAGTCAAATGTGATCATTGTGATTATGGCAGCGCACGGAAGAGCCATTTAATCCGACATCAACGTAGTAATCACTAGGAACATAAGTGGATCATGATTCACTTCTGCTAGGAATAATAAAATGGATTATAGTTAAAGATACTCAGCAAACTTGGACAGAACATTTACTAAATGTGTTGTACTACAAAATGTTTTTATTTTCTGAATATATATTGTTCTTTACAATTGTATTAGGTAATCTCTAAGAAAACTTTCCATTCTTAGAAATGATGTAAGCACCCTTATTTACCGACTAATTACCATGCCGGCTCTATGGTTGTGTGCTTTAAATATACTGCAGTATATTAAAATGGCGGCCGGAACTAACCAAATGTCTTAACGGTCAACGCCGAACCTTTTTTCTAAAAGTAGTAATAATAATATGATTTTGCTAGTTATTCATAAAACCATTACGAACTGATAGTAAAATTTATTAGTAACAATATTGTCTCAAAGGCTTTATTTAACATCAATTAATATTACAACTGGATTTACAGTATTTAAGTCTACGCTTACCGTAATAATTGACTAATTTTAATGGTCATCTCCCTTTTAAATTTCTCCAAAGTATTATTTAGTTTCGTTGCTTCCATGGCAAAACTGACCCTCATACCGGAAACTTGTTTCAAATTACGTTCAATATTTTTCTCAATTCTTGCCAATCTCTTCTCAAATTTTTTCATAACCTTTTCCTGGCGATTTTGGATACGTTTTTCGAATTGTTCCAAGCGCTTTTCCAAACGTTTGAGCTTTTCTTCTTTCGAACGAGTAACATTTTTGCCACCAGACTCCTCGGAACTTTCATTACCACTTAAATTGTCTGAAGTTTCTTCAGGTTTTGGCGTAGTACTTGCTAAAAGTCCTGGATCTTCATTTGCGTCTTTAATTACTTTAACTTCGTCACCAGCCCTGGTAGTAGATGGTTTCAAAAGAAGCAAGAGAGACAGGAAAATTGTCGCTAACCCTAGCTTCACCGTTGAATTCGTGCTCTTGCTTTTTTTCAGTACTTAGTAGGTGTATCACGTATAGAGGTTTAATGGCTGAATATTACTGTTTGTTCATATTGTCACGTATATTTTATCATACGTTTATTAGGATAAGTTTGCATTCTGTATAATGTCTTAGGAACGTTTCAGTGATGAAATTTTAATCAAAATATATTAGCTGCCAGGTTTAGAGTGGTTTGATTGAGTTCTTCTATAGACTGGTAATGCAGTGAACCCCTAGCCTTTAAGCCTGTTAAGAACGTCCTATTCTGGGCCAGTAACATTTTAGTTTTATGATTTACCACTATTTAAGTATCGTTACACTGAATTTGAAAGTTGTAAGAAAATTTAAACAATATTGCGAAGATACTTCATAGAGGTGGTCTCCAAGTCTATTTAGTGTTTATTGTCTACATAGATGCAGGAAAATTGTCGCTAACTTTACCGTTGAATTCATGCTCTTTTTTTTAGTACTTAGTAGGTGTATTCACGTATAGAGGTTTAATGGGAGAATTTTACTGTTTGTTCATTTTGTCCAGTTTATTTTATCATACGTTTATTAGGTTAAGTTTGCATTCTGATGATTCTGTATATAAACTAAACAATGAAAGCTTTTTTGTACCTTAAAAAACAGGTTTTTAATTAATTTCAATTAGAATGACCGAGGTGCAATTAACGAGATCGGGATCATTCGAGAGTGGAGTTCAATTCAAGGTTTTTGTTTTTCCCGCGCAAAAACCTGTATTTAAATTAGCTCTGTCTAGTAATTATTTTTTATTAGAACGACTGATTTGTAAGCGTTAAGATACATTTACTTGAGGACATATGAATTGATTTAATCGCGAAATACCTACCTACTTTTACAGATATATTTAGTTTGCTTTTGAAAATTGTTATAGATACTTTTTGCGGTCCAAGTCTGGCAGAATCTCCGATATTTTCTCGACATGATACTTCTAGAACCTTTTTTTTTTTTTTGCTCCGTTTTTATTGTTGAGCTAGGACCAAAGAAAAAGGTCTTACACTCCACAGCAGTGTTCAGCACACTTCCTCTGGTTCAAAACCAGTTTACTAATAGCTTGGACTAGTTTGAAAATTCAAGAACTGAGGGTTACTGGTCCTCGGGACCAGTTTATTAATTAAGAACAAAGGTGGGGGACTGGGGGCCAGTCCGGAGACCAGTTTATTATTTCGGACACTAGGAGGGATCACTGGTCCCAAGCAGCGTGGGAAATAAGGCGGTGGCATATGGCGAATGACCAGTTTAAAAATTGCCTGGACCAGTTTTAAAATTAAATCGGAGGGGGGTCAGTGATCCACGACCACTAATAAAATTCAAGGGTAACCAGAGTCCAGACGTTATCTCAACTATTTTAATTATCCACTAAGTGGATTCCACTTCTTCATTTTAGCACACGACGCGTCCTGGTCAATGGTCATGGAATAAGACAGGTTCACAAGTCCAAAACCAGTTTATTAATTGGTCGGACCAGTTTATTTATTCCAAAACTTGGGGTCAGTGGTCCCAGGGACCATTTTATTAATTATGGTTTTTGGAAAAAATAGACGGTGGGACCAGTTTATTAAGTTCGGGGTTCCTTATTAGAATTTTTCTAGCTCAACACATTTTCTACCAATTCTACTCATAGGTAGTTAGTACTCCTTGGCTACAACTTCCCTACAAAAGTTTTGTAGTCTATACTCTATTGACTATCGATCTTGTCTAGCGTCTATACTCACAGGATTTTGATCTGGCTTACTGATAGCGAGAGAAGATATTGCCACCGAATTTATGTAAAATGCAATAAGGAAAAAGGATAGTTCAGAAAAGGATTAAGAACTTCAAATATCATTAGACATGTTGATTGATATTTAGTGGCAACTAGTTGAAAAATTGTGATAAGAAATAAAAGTAAACTGTTATGGATTGTTATATGCTACCTTTTCCTACAGTAAAAAATTCAAAATCAATTAGAATTTTCAGCTTCTTTACTTTTCTGTCTTTACGTGCTTATTATTCTCACCATTTTAGAAATTTAATTTATAGTGGGACCGGTAAAATAATAATTAATGCGAGGGTCACTGGTCCCAAGGACCAGTTTACTAATTCCAACATGAGGGGTCGCTGGTATCGAGCACCACTTACAAAATTCACCTTATTTCCAACCCTGTCACGGACCATTTATTCCAGACCAGGGGTGGGGTGGCAGGCCCAATGTCCAGTTTTAAAAAATCCTTATTTCCCATTCCCACCCTGTACTCCCAACTTCCCAAGGACTAGTTTAAAAAAATATCCTTATTTCCCAGACTGATTGGTTAGGAAAAAGCTGTCTGCTAGACGTTCTCTTTTTTTGGCGTTTGTACCAGGGCCGGAAATAAGAAAAATTTCTTATAGGACATATGTCCAGTGACCCCCTATTTGACTGGAAAATTTATAGGACATGGTCCACTGGACTGTGCAAAATAGTGTCGCACCTGCATAGTCAAGCTATCAAAACTTCGCAAAATTTATTGGTCAAACTGTCCAGTTACCCCCTTATTTTTTTAAAAAATTATGGGACATTTTAAAATTTTATTGGACATTGTCCAGTGTCCTGTGCTTATTTCCGGCCCTGGTTTGTACTTTGTTGTGAATTTCTTTGTTACGGTAACGGCTCCTCCTTTAAAGGCTTTAATGTATTTTTTGATTATTAAAAAGAGTATCTATATACAAGAAAAGCTCTTTATAAAAGTTGAAGTTTTTTCTCATTTTTAACCCCAAAAACAGAACAGTGTGAGTAACTGTGAAACCAAAACAACGTTGATATAAGCCTTGCCTGGTAAGAATGTATATTAAACTGAGGGGAAACGCCCTTTTTAACACTAAATCTTTGTTTATGGCCATACTTTTTATTATTATTAAAATGTTACGTATTTTATCATAGCAGGATAACTGTACAAAAAGTGATGGAATTTGTTAAAGAATGTCGTGTTATGGTGGAACGTTTAAAATGGTAAGTGATGAATATAATGCAACTTGGATCATGTTAAACAGGCATAACGGATCTAAACCTATAGAGCTATTTCAGTGGGGGAAAAATTTCGTCTGCTACGAAAATTGGGCCTGCCTTTGAGTGTAGGGCGGCCATTTTATGAGAGTTTTCTCTATGGGCAAATAGCATTGGTGACGTAGCCATTACCCCCTCTGAAATAGCTCTATTGAAACTATTATACCTTGGAAAGAAATAGATCTTTCTTGCTGTTTAAAAAATAAAAATGCTAGCAGAATAAATAATTTATACGAAGCTAGTTGTAGTTGTATTCAAAAAATGTGCTTGAGAAAATCCCTAGTCTTGAACAAAAGTGTCACAATTTAAGCATCGCTAAGTTTTTCTTAGCTTTTTATAGCGAAAGCTACAATGTAAGGGGAAACTTTCCTTGTCCGTTTTTGATTTCCCTTCAGTTTGGAAAATTATTTTATTTTAGGGTAGATTTTCAATCTCACCAACTCTCGTTACAAAATTCCGAAATGAGTTTAGTAAATCTTCAAAGGTTGGCGATCAAAGAGGTATTTGCGAAATTATTGGAATATTCCCTTTTTTAGACAAACTGAGTTAAGTTATTGAAACTTTGTTTTTAGGAAATGGACTACGAGGAAGAATGTAACTATGATCACTTGAGCAAAGATGATCTAATCAAAGAAGTGAAAGCTAGAGATGATCGAGTTAGGGAACTGGAAGCCAAGGTATTTTTCGAAGCATAGGGGTTTTTAAGGAGTGTGAAATTAAGCACAGAGATATGAGAAAATTTAAATGGACAGTTGTTGAATCAGGTGTGCCTTAAAATAGAAGCAAACTCTATAAGTGGGTTAATTAATTAAGGTTATTGGTGAAAACACCTATCAGGATTGGCACAAAGCTAAGGGGATTGGCAACACGTCCTTCGTTTCTTTATTAACAAAGAAACCCGACGATGGCCTTTGTTGCTGATCCCCTTCTTCTGTGTCATTATCTTCCCCCTTTTCTCGCTTGCCCCTTTAAAATAGTTTAGCCAAAGAAACTCCGAAGATTGTTTTGTAATGGAATCTCATTTTGTTTAGTGCAATGTTTTAATTTCAAAAATGGCAAAAGAGAGAGTGAAAACATCATTAACGATAAATAAGCAAATAGACGAAATTGAAAGACTCAATAGGGTCAATAAAGAGTTGGAAAGTAGAATCAAAGATCTGATGGTATGGGCTGCGTTCAGTAACACTCATCAGGAAAAACATCGATGTTTGGGAAAATGAAATCGGTGTTCTTTTGACGTCATGATGACGTTGAAGTTGTTGAACGGGAAAATTTTATGTAATCGATGCTTTTCAAAATGGCGACTATATTATGATAACGTTAAACTGAACTATTTACAAATATATTATACTTCAATTTATCAATTAAATCAAAACGCCTAGCTCTTAAAATTCTGTCATAATCCTTTTTTAACGAAATAATACGTTACTTTTTAGTATTATCATACCACTTTTGGTATTATTATCCATAAATATAATATTTGCCAATTCTTCATTATTAAAAATTGCGGAAGATAGGGATGAAGTTCCCTACTATTTTTTTGTCGCGGCGCAAAATGACGAAAATTACGTCATGAATCCGATGCTCATCAAAAAAACCTCCTATCACAGCTGATTTTTCTGATGGGCATCCGATGAGCATCATGACGTCACGCCCAAAGACGCGAAAAACCGTTCAGTAAGACATCGATGTCATCATTTAGCCATCGATGTTTTTGATGCCGGTTACTGAACGCAGCCATGGAACATTCTTCACTTTCATACTCGATTGGAAAGATAATTACTTTAAGAATGAAAGTTATTGTTAATTGTTTAAAAAATAGGAGAAAAGTGGAATAATTCAATTTCCTAACGATGAATACGTGAAAACTGAACCCGTTGAAAATGATTTGGGAAATAATGGCCAGGAGTTAACCCTTCCAATTGCGATGCACAGTGTCCAAGCTGTCAATGTCCAAGGCATTCTGTCTAAAGAAAATATTAGTCAAGAATCACCTGGTTCTGAGGTTGGCAATTCAAACCCTGAAACTACCTTGAAAAATACTGAAAATATGGGGCTTATAACGCGAAAAACGAATCCGTGTGTCCTTAAACTGAAATACAGTGACAGTTTGCCTTATAGTGCGCCTTCACCAAAAATTAAGGTTGAAAACCCATTCGAAATGTCTCCTGACACGAACACGGAGAGCGATTCTCCACGAGAACCTCTTGAAAACAATTTTACCATTAACGATTCTTATCGTAAATCGCCAAGTTTCTCGACAGAGGGGGACACTGAGGATAATTCAACTACATCGAAGAAATTTCGTGTTCCTGAATTGAATGTTGAATCCGAAAAACATTTGGATCTTTCTCTTGATGCAAATGCCGAAAGCGATCCGCTAGAAGAAGCCCGTGAAAACGATCTTGATGATAACCAATCCACGATCATCTTGACAGATGCAAAGAAAACTTACAATAAGCAAAATCAAACTATGAGACTGTGCTTGCCAAAACTGAAGCGTGTTGATCCGAAGTCATTGAGTGTGCCAGTGTGTGTTCCTCAACTTGAACGCAACCCAAATGACCTATCAGAATTGACCCCCGTCTCTATGGAAAGCGATTTGCCCGAAGTTCCAATTGCAGGTCAACATAATAGTTCGGTGTCCAGCTCGGAGACATTAGAAGATGTCGCTCCAAAGAATCCAGATGGTAAAACCTCATCGCCTCGTTCGGAAATTGCAGGTAAGTCATTTCATTCTTTAATAGTCTTGAGTACCTAGATTGAAATATCATATTTCTAAGCCACTATTTCCGCCTTCTCGGAATAAAGTCTAGTCGCGTATTTCTTTTAACTGCTCAGTGGTTCGTACAACTTGGCATTGTGTTCTTTTCAAGTGGGTCTACACAATTCTACGTATTTAATGCCTTTTTTTGCAAACTTTATGTGATGAGTACATCGTTAATTCTACCGTGAAAGGTTTTTCTTCATCCATGCTAAATTAATTCAGTATCAAACTTAGTAAGGATGAAATTTATAACGTCCCATTAAAACGCGAACCAGAAAAACCCCTCAAATGAGATTAGTGTTCCCTTGGAAGCACGCAAGAAATTAATTTGATGAAAATCAATGCATTTACAAATTACACTAAGAAACTTCACATTTCTAGCCGCCATTTTTCAAGATGTCCACAGATTAAACCAATTTCTTTAACGTCCCTGCAACATTTATGCGCGAACGGTAAGGCCGGGGCATTGAGTATCAATCAGGTACGACTTTTACTTAAGAACACCAGGGTGCCTATTCTGTAAGCTTCGAAAGGGAGTTGTCGATCGACATCTCTCTCGGTCTCGAAAATCACAAAAATGGTATTCTGTCAGAAGTTGTCGAACTAGATATCGACAGGGTTTCGTTTCGAGTAACCCCTCTTGGATGAGTTTTAATCTGACAGTAAAGAGCTGCCCTTCTACATTTATCTCGCTTTGAGTTAAATAATCTGGCTAGGGAAATTATTCGGTGAGTTTTACGAAGACAATGTTCTAACTGAAGTAGAAGAAGATGTAGTTGTACTCAGGGTGCCTTTTGCTAGGTAGAGAAACAAAGTGCAAACTAGATGTGATAACAGAGAGTTGGTGCCAGAACGAAAGAAAATGGTAGCTTGTCTGCACGCAGAATCAGCTAGCATTTTATTCTCCGAACATCCGTTGAATTTGAAAATACGTCCTTTCGAGCCAAGGTTTCTCTTGCAATTCAATTTATGTGCATCCCCTTTTTACCTCTCCGTTTGACGATGTCGTCACGGAGAGGTATTACACTGGACGTGTCTGTCGTCACGGAGAGGTATTACACTGGACGTGTCTGTCACAGCGTTCACGCAATTGCGGGTTTTCTTATTATTGATTTTGAATCAATCGCCTTATATACCCTAAATTTCCAAAAATTGTTAAAGAGGCATACACTTGAATTGAAACGTCAACAATAGCTATGTTTAAAATGATTTTAGGAATAACGTTTCTTAGAATGACTAAACTAATATTAAGCTAAATTACTGACGTTAAAAATAATCAATATAAATTATATTTAATTAAGAACGTCTCGACTCGTAAAGGTCTATTTTCGTTTCCCAACTTGTTGTTTATAAGGTCGTTTACTCATACGTTAAAAAAAACAATGAGTTTTCGTAGTGCGATTGAATGTTACTGTATTTTTGATACTATATTGTAAATGACGTATGTGCCGTTTTTATATTTCATTAATAAATTTATGTAGGGAAATTCAGCAAGAAACGTTCAACTCGGATCAAATATTCTGCTGAATATAAAAGGGTTCCACAACGTCACATTAAGAAGGGTAACGCAGAAAAACGCTTCAAATGTGATCGGTGTGACTTTGCAAGTACTCGGAACTATGATTTGAAAATACATCTACGCGTTCATAGCGGTGAAAAACCCTTCAAATGTGATCAGTGTGACTATGCAAGCACGCAGAAGAATCATTTGATCACACATCAACGCATTCACAGTGGTGAAAAACCCTTCAAATGTGATCGATGTGACTATGCAAGTACGCAGAAGATTTCATTGATCGGACATGAACTTATTCACAGAGGTGAAAAACCCTTCAAATGTGATCAGTGTGACTATGCAAGTACGCAGAAGATTCATTTGATCAGACATCAATTTATTCACAGTGGTGAAAAACCCACAGAATGGATGGATTTACATTTTAAATGTGTAGGGCAATAACCATATTTCATCGGCTTGTGTAATGAATGGGCCGACACTGTGTATGTAACAGTCCATTAAATTTCTCCATTATAAATTGTATTAACGGAAGCGCCGGAAGACTCTTGGTGCACTATACCCAGTTGTAAAAGCACCATTTTCAGAACTAATTTTATATTAAATGTAATAAAATTCACTTAGACGATGCTAAAATAAGCCATAATAAATTTTGGATACGTTTTTCGAATTGTTCGAAACTTATTTCCAAACGGTTGAGCTTTTCTTCTTTCGAGCGATTTCCATTTCCGTTATCAGTCCCCTCGGAGCTTTCATTAGCACATAAATTGTCTGAAGTTTCTTCTGGTTTTGATGTAGTACTTGCTAAATGTCCTGGATCGTCATTTGCGTCTTTAATTACTTTAACTTCGTCATCAGCTCTGGTAGTAGATGGTTTCAACAGAGACAGGAAAATTGTCGCTAACCCTGACTTTACCGTTGAAATCAGTATTTATTAGGTTTATCACGTATAGAGGTTTAATGGCAGAATTTTACTGTTTGTTCATATTGTCAAGTTTATTTTATCATGCGTTCATTAGGATACGTTTGCATTCCGTATATTGTCTTAGGACCGTTTCAGTGATCAAATTTTAATCTAAATATATATTCGAAAGTTGTTTCTTTGTTTATGTTTATTTTTTCCGAATTTGACCGAGCTGCATGGTTTATATCGGTAACACTATTGGGAAGTGTTAAAACTGGTTTGATTGAGTTCCTCTATAGACTGGTAAGAACATACTATTCTGGATCCATCTGACCTTTATCATTAACCACTATTAAAGCATCGTTACATAGAATTTGAAAACCATCCGTTGTTCGCTTTAGGCGGACGCAACTTCTTTAGCGCCACCGCGTGACCGATACATAACAAGCTAATTATCAGTTTTAGGATAATATTACTAAATTTTGGGTTAATTGAAAAATGACTGTCACCATCGGTTGCTAATTCTAACCACCAAATATGCTGTACACTCACGAAAGTGAGTCGGAAGCAGCTAGCTCTCGTAGGAAAAAGAAACTAGCCGGGTAGCCGCGTGACTGCGAGCAGCTTGTGTCCGCGAGCGCGTGATCGAGTTGGCCATGGGACGCCCCAGGCGCTGGGGTCAAAAACTAAAACTGTCTGCTAGAGATAACGGTAAATGAAAGGGGAAACTACTACTTCAAAAGTTCAAAGAGGAAAATAATCATAACAGTGTAAGTGATAACTGATAACATTATTTTTATAGAGTTTAATCAAAAATTGAAGAAATACACAGGTTAAATCTTTATTATAAAAGTACAAAATATTTAACAGAAACTTTCGAGCTCGTGGCTCTTTTTCAACTGCCACCCACGTGCTCGGAAGCTTCTGTTAAAAGCAGGGTGAAAAGGAAACTCAAGCGATTTTTTGCCGATTCTTCTACTAATTATAAGACCAGGCTGCATAATGAAACATTCAGAAAATATTTCCAAATGATTTTAAAATTCAAATTAGGGTGAGATTTTATGGATAGTTTTAAATGAGCACCTCCGACGAATCGCATAACGCTTTGCATTACTGTTATCAGAGGTGGATTATCAAAATTGAGATTGCACGATCTACATCTCGAGCAATTTTATCAAATCTCGCGCTAAATTTCATTCGGCATGGAGCGTGCCACGAGAATTTTGTTATCAAGAAGGCAGGACGTTACGCGATTGGCCGGAGGTGCTTATACATAGTTTACAGGAATGGAGATTTGCTACCATTAAAACAAGGAGACCAGGCGACTTAGAGTGCTAAATAGCAGACGATTTTACGCTCTTAGTCGCCTGATCTCCTTCTATTAATGGTACGAATCCTAGATGCCTGGAAAATATGTATTTCAAATTTTCCATAAAATCTCAACAGAATTGTAATTTTAAAATCACTCTGCGATATTTCATGGATATCCAGATTGGTCTTATAGTTAACAAAAGAATAGGTAAAAAATCACTTAACCATGATCATAAATAATTTTAAAATTTATGATAACATAATTATTAAAACAGTACATTTTTTTTAAGCCTCGACTTAGAATTCTGTTGTACTAAACTTATCAATGCTAAATCTTGATTTACATTTAGTTTTATTATATTAAAATTTTACATGTCAAATAGTCAGGAGACGCTTGTATTTTACTTGGCAAAATTAGCCAAGTTTGATTTTATAAGTGAAATAGATTAAACACGTCATAAACTATCGATTTATACTTGTCTTCAAAATTTTATCAGCTGAAATTAATTAGTTTTAACTCTTTCAATTACACGAAAAATTCACTTTTTGTTGCTGGAACTTTGTGATTCTTAGAACTATAGCTTTTAACTTCGCTACGCTTCCCATACGCCTAACACTACAAACCTTTCTTACACAAAATCTAAGCAACATAATACATTATATTTAAATAAATTAAATTCAACCAAGTAAAGTATATTTAACATATTTAATTCATTATTTTTGGTTATTTATGCTTGAAAGTGAATTTTAAGACAGTTTAAATCAGGTAAATTAGAATATGCAACTCATAAAAAGTTCAAATTAGCAAAAGTCTCTTCTTCAATATTTTGAATAATTTTTAAGTTATGACATGATTCGTTGCAACTACAAAGGTCTGTACAGTTCAAATTGTTCTTGAAGCAACCACATCTACCATGACAGCCTTTCTTGCAAGAACATTTTCGCAAAGCTAAAAGGGCTTCTGGTGCTGGAGGCAACGTACACCGCTGTGGATGGAAAACACCATTCCTTTCCTCCCAACCGAACTCCGTTGGTTTGGGAAAGTTTGGCGTTGTTGTGTTAGAATTTTTAACCACTAAGCTTTGTAAATAAGCTCTCTTAATGTGTGGTATCAAGGTAGCCATTGTTGGTGGAAGTTGCCTTCCTTCCTTTCCGGATTTGGCAAACATATCCCAACGAAGGTCTTTCAAAGACTCATGATCTGCATTCGTTTTGTAGAGAAGGCAGACGTACCTTTCCATTTGTGCAACGATTTCATGACATATAAGGGCATTGGTTCCAAAAAGGGCAAATGCCTCCAAGATGCTGTCATCACATGCCATTAAGGTTTTGAAGTGGGATTTAAGAGCTTTGGTTGCGAAACATCCAGTACTATCACAGCCTTTAAAGCAATACCAACCGATCAACGCTGAGGCTTTTTTTGGTCCTAGTCTGTAGTAGAAGTCGTTAATTTTATATTGTTCTTTGTTTCGGAGCATCGTTGTACTAGTTGGTATATCTTTGTAAAATCCTGTGAGGAACACTAGTACATCAGTGTCTAGCGAATATACATCCAGTTGAGTGCCTCTGGGACTTATTCTCGCAACGTCTTGGGCGTGAAGAATAATTTGTTGATCTGCTTCTTCCAATGAATGACGACCGTGTCTCATCTCTTGGCTTGCAAAAACATCTTCCAATGGACGATTCGCCGAAATCAGATTATGATGAGAAACTACTAAGATCGTCTCACTGTCTTTAAAATAAGACAATAATTTATCCGAAAGATAAGAAGTCAATTCGGACTTCGTTTCAGAATGGAGAAGAAATTTTTTCACGTTATGAAATTTGGTTGCATCGTTTACGTGGTAGTGGACGGCTGTATTTTTCCCAATTCTCTTAGACCGTGTTGCATCTTTCAAAGAAGCCACAACGTATTGATCAAACAGTACCCTTATTTCGTCGTACATAAAACCCATGCGCTCAACCTTTTGTACAAATTTATCTGAGAGTTCTTGTGCCGAGGTAATATCCTTAGAGCTTTGGAAGGATTGAACGACGCACATGGCATCAATAATGAGGACCTTTCTTTCAGGAAGTGTACGGCCATAGATGTTTAGGACTTCTGGTAGTGGCAGCTTTAAGATTTCCGTTATAAGTTCGTGTTTATTAGCTAGCATGTGCATAGTGCCGTCAGGATTGAAAAGTGATGGAGGTGACACCTGAAACTCGTATTCCCCAATGGCATCTTTCGCGGCCAGATCTGGTCTTGCCTTTGCAACAACCAATAGTCTTGAGATTAGGCTTCTCTCTTCCTTAAGAGTATGGAGATCACCTTTGACTTTAATGGTGGTTTGAGATCCGAAGTCCTTGAAATATTTATATTTGTTTCGTTTTTGTGAATCCCAAAACCCCACGGAACGTTGAATAAGTCTTTCTTCGACAAATTTGGAGAAAGCTGCTTTTCCAAGTTCATCCCTATTCAAAATGTCATTTGCGATTTCGGTAGACGGTACAGCAAATGTCATCAAATTATGGATATCACCGTCAAGAAATGGATTGCCTTCTTTGGAAATTGCTAAGGATATACTTATGGCATGTTTAACAATTTTATATCCTTTATTTCCATAGCTTTCATGGTGAAGCGATGAAGGGGTTCTATTTTCTATGCCTGCTTGTTCCTTAAATTTTTCAACCATCGAACTTAACAGTGGTGCAATTGTGAAGTAATTTTGGAGAGCTGTAGGGTTTCCTGTTATTCCAACGACTCCGCCTCTGATCTTCATTTTCTTATGTTCCTGTTCAATTGCATGGTCAGGATCTAATGAAGTGAATGGAACTTTACCTTTGGTAATAACAAAGTTGCCATTGTTTAAAAAGCTCCAAGTCTCGGGATCTTCAATTTCTAGCTCTTTCATGTCAGCTATGTATAAAGGTGCCCAGCGACCGTAATTTTGTTGATCGTGGGCGTGAAAGTATATACACATTTCTTCTAGGGTTGCTAAATGAAGCTTCCAGTTGGCGCTGCGAGTTGCATGGATAAACGAGAGCAAGTTAAGAACTTGCTTAATGTAGTTTTGAAGAAAGGCTCCGTTCCCTTTGCATTCGGATGTTCGAACTTTTAGCTTTTGAAGAACGTTCTCATTGTTTAAAGCTTTTTGAGCTGCTAAGACGTCTGATCTGAGAGAAGATGGTTCTTTATCATCTTCGAATAATTTCTGGAGCTCAATCATTTGTTTTGAAACATGAAATTTTTCGTCTACAGAAAGTGTATTCTCCAAAAATAAGGAGTGAATAGCGAGAAGTGTGATGATGTGTGCTTCTAGACCTCTATACACGTGTCGCCCCTCTAAAATCTGACTGACTGTTGCTGCCCCATATACTCCAGCCACTTCCCAGGCCACATCAAGACCACTTCCTTCAATGTACTTTCCTAAGCATTTTAAAGAAGCCATAATTGTGTGTAACGATCCCAAACGGAACACCCAGTGTGTTTTGTAATCTTTCATTTTAACGGCGCGATCGTACAAATCACCATCGAGGGTAATTATGGGTCTAGATCCACCTCCACTTATGGTGTTGTTAATTTTCTCAGCATGGGCCAAAATGGTTCTTAAAACAGGCCATTCGGTTGGACTGCGACCATATAAAGGCGTTACTATACCGATATCACTTTCGTCCACGGCTTCCACTATGTGAGAATGGAATGCTCCCCAGGTTGGAATTTTACTTAAATTTCCTTTAGCCACCAATTCAGGTTCATCTACTACATTCTCTTGGTTTTCATTTCGGACACTCATTTCTTTTTCGACATAGTCACTGCTTTGGGTAGAGTTCGCGCCTTCTTCATCGGAAACATTTACATCGCAGACTATTTTCTTCGTAATATTAGGCATAACTGCTGTAGACGCAAGAAGTAACCAAAGAATCGATAAGTCTGTTGCTGAATTAATGGTGACAGAATCATTTATGTTCCCCAATGAAATGTATGGAGAAAATGATGAATAATGTATTTCTGGATCAAGAGGTTTGATGCACGGTAAATAATCAATATTGATTAGGGTTTGGTTTGAAATTAAGCTTTTGTCAGAAAATCTGCATAATTTTCCCAGAGATTTAGCTCCTACGCTTCGCTTCTGAGCAATTAACAAATCTGCGCCATGAAATGACCCAGCGTCACTACCAAAGTCTATATTATCTGTGGCAAAAATGGGCCGAACTCCTTCTTTAACGAAAGCTGGCAAGATGTTTCTAATGCTGTTTTCAGTCAACGTCTCCTTGATAATATAATCAGACAGACTCTTTGTTATTCTTTTGACATTCTTGTAATTAATTGAAAGATTGAGGTCGTAAAAAAATTCTAAATCTTGTTTCGATCTATTTCTTTGATACATCATTAAAGCATTTCCAACTGTTAAGGGGGTTTCACGGTTTTTACAAAACCCAGACCCAAACTTCCCTTTATACGAGACTTGCCGTTTTGATTTGAAGCATGAAACCACATGCTGAGCCAAAATTTTTGCGGCTGCAATAGCCTCATCATTCCTCTTACCAGTCAGGGTATCTTGCGGGCCAACTATTATCCATTCCATAAGTTGTGTGAGTTTTTTTGGAAATTTAAAGTCAGAGAAAGATCCTTCAAATTTCCATTCTGTCATTTCACTGATTTCCCGTCTAGCCGCCTTAGCCGTCTCCAAAAAGCACCCCATCTCATCGGCAATATTTTGTTGTTCAAAATATTCTTCTAGGATCAGATCTCTGGTCTTGGTACGAAATACCTTTTGAGAATATCGACCCCTTTTAAAAAACTCTATATCAGAAATGTTTTTCTTTAAAAGTGCCTTGATATGTTTCTTGAAGATATCTTCGGGTAAATGTGGAACACTTTTCTCGTTGAGTAGGGTTTTGTATTTTATATTCAGAGTGTTCATATCCGTTTCTGGCCTTTGGCAAGTGTCAGTTGGTGTCAGACAATGCTTAACTATGTTAACTATTTCCAAATCACAGATAGATCTTTCTAGTTGCATATCAGGTATAACTTCGGAAGACTTTTTGACCTGCAGTTCTACATTTTTTGTTTCGTGGCGAAGGCAATTCCTGTGGTAGCGCATGTTTTGGGCAAATGCGTCTTTATCCTCCACCAAATAAGCTAACCTGGCGCGTACTTCTTCTCTTTTCGAATGGGTTTTGATTAAAATGAATTTATTACCCATATCAGGGGTACAGACTTTGAATGTTTTCGAACCATCGTCATGTTGGCAAAAAACGCATAGTTTATCATTGAATGAAACCCGTACTCTTTTGTTTTCTCTCATGGTGCTCTCTGAAGGTTCTTTACGTTTTGGCCTACCTCTCGTTTTGGAACTTGAAGTACTCAAGACACTTTCCTGCAGCTTTTCATAATTCAGAATGTTTGTTTGATTGCAAAAGGATTTGTAGCATTTACGATGATAAAAAATTGGGTTTTTATCATCAAATACAGTTGTTTGAATGCGGCTGAACGAATCACCGTGTTTTCCGAGAGCATACCACCTTGATGAAAAGTTCTTAATTGTAGCCAGAGATTTTGATGTAGCCTCTGAAAATGCATCATCACGTTTCCCGTTACAGACCGTACATATTGACATAAGTTCATGATCTTTTTCTTTAGCACTAGCCATTGTATTAAATCGTTTCTAATTTTGACATATACATTTTTCTTTTGCACGTTAACCTAAGAGTCAACTACCTTTCGAGGTGAGAAGCTAGCTAGAATATGGAAAGATGTGTTGTTTGTAAAAGCTGTGAACACTGTATGGAAAATTTTCTAAACCCACTCACCGAGAGGTCAGATACTCTGAATCGTTGCCTGCACTGAGATAATACATTCCTTCTAAGACTGAATCAATTCCCGTCATTTTGTTCAACCGAGATATCGAGTACATGACCCCTTGAATCCACATTCTTAAGGCGGGATTTTACCCTCGACACGCGACTTTGAAAACCAGCCTTTACAATGCAGAAAGGTATCGTGTGGATTCCAAGTAGTGCACGTGGACGGTATGAATAGAAAGAATTTACTCGAGATTTTAAGGGATTTTACTCGGGGGTATTATTAAGCATTTTTGGTGTTTTTGAACTATTTTTTCATTCTTTGGATTATTAAACATTTAATGAGATAGTTATTCACTTAATTTCAGTTTAGTTAATGTATAATGTATCATATTAGTTGTTTGATTAGCTGAAATATAATTTTAAGATAGGCGTGGAAGGTTGTTCGTATTGTGTGCAAAATAAAAAAAGGTGAAAAATATTCCAAACTTAAACACAGAGCTCTTGAATTCACAAAGTTCCAGCAACAAAAAAGTGAATTTTTCGTTTAATTGAAAGAGTTAAAACTAATTAATTTCAGCTGATGAAATTTTGAAGACAAGTCTAAATCGATAGCTTATCATGTTTTTAACATATTTCACTTATAAAATCAAACTTGGCTAATTCCGCCAAGTAACACCGAAAAATTAACAACTCTCCCCTGACTAAAAGGTCTATGACAAAGCGAGAAAATCGGGATATTACATCGCAGTCCAAGAAAGTGCGAGTTCCTCAACTGAATGTCGATGTCAAAAAACATTTGGAATTATCCTTTGAAAGAAATATGGAGATCGATTCAATTGTAGAATCTTTGTTTGAAAAACTAGAAGCACAGGAATCTAAAAATAAGTTTCATGAAAATGGAAATATTGAACCGATCTACGATTTACCGGAAATGACCCCGGTTTGTCTTGAAAGCGACTTACTGGATATACCGCTTGAACTGAAAAACGATACTTCAGTGTCCAATTTAGATGCCCTTGAACCTTGCGCGGCAAACTATTCGTCTGCTAGTTCGAAAATTGGTAAGTAATTTTATTCTTTAAAAGTGTGAATACCTAGCCTATCGAATCATGTGTCGCACATTGATACCATAAGTTCATAAGACATGTTCCACAAATTTCTCACTTGTTGCTGAGAGCTTGTCATGAAAAAATACCTAATATTCCTATATTTTCATGAAAAAATACCTAATATTCCTATATTTTCATGAAAAAAATACCTATAATTCCTATATTTTCATGAAAAAAATACCTATAATTCCTATATTTTCATGAAAAAAATACCTATAATTCCTATATTTTCATGAAAAAAATACCTATAATTCCTATATTTTCATGAAAAAATACCTATAATTCCTATATTTTCATGAAAAAATACCTATAATTCCTATATTTTCATGAAAAAAATACCTATAATTCCTATATTTTCATGAAAAAATACCTATAATTCCTATATTTTCATGAAAAAATACCTATAATTCCTATATTTTCATGAAAAAATACCTATAATTCCTATATTTTCATGAAAAAATACCTATAATTCCTATATTTTCATGAAAAAAATACCTATAATTCCTATATTTTCATGAAAAAAATACCTATAATTCCTATATTTTCATGAAAAAATACCTATAATTCCTATATTTTCATGAAAAAATACCCATAATTCCTATATTTTCTTGAAAAAAATACCTATAATTCCTATATTTTCATGAAGAAATACCTATAATTCCTATAAATATTTTCGAAATTCGGCTGGGGGTCCTGGTTTACTGAAATGACTTGAATAAAAATGCGCTAAAACTTTTTTATCAAGGAGACACAGATTAACAGAGGGTTCAGCTTTTTGTGCTAACTTCGATTTTAACTTTTATTGATGGGTTAATTTTCTTTCTGTAGAAAAATCCAAGAATGAACTTTCAACTCGATGCGAATATCCTAAAAATGATCAAGAATGTCAAATGCGAAAGAATAACGTTTAAAAGATTTTCAAATGTGACGAGTGTGACTTTTCCACCAAAGAGAATAGTCTTTTGATCACACATCAACTCACTCACAGTCGGGAAAAACCCTTCAAATGTGATATGTGTGAATATAAATGCAAGCAGAAGAGTAGGTTGAGCGCACATCAACGCATTCACAGTTGTGAAAAACCATTCAAATGTGATCAGTGTGACTATGCAAGTAAGCGAAAGGATGATTTGACCAGACATGAACGCATTCACAGTTGTGAAAAATCATTCAAATGTGATCAGTGTGATTATAAATGTAGGCTGAAGTGTAGGTTGAGCGCACATCAACGCATTCATAGTTGTGAAAAACCCTTCGTATGAGATCAGTGTGACTATGCAAGTAAGCGAAAGGATGATTTGACCAGACATGAACGCATTCACAGTTGTGAAAAACCATTCAAATGTGACTTTTCCAGCAGTAAGAAGAGTAATTTGATCACCCATGATCGCATTCACAGTGGTGAAAAACCATTCAAATGCGATCAGTGTGACTATGCCAGCACTCGGAAGTATGGTTTGTACAAACACCAACGCATTCACAATGCCGAAAAACCTTTCTAATGTGATCAGTGTGACTATGCCAGTACAAGAAGATTAGTTTCATCACACATCAACATCCAAAACAACACTCAGTAATTTAAAACTTTGTAAGGAGATTTATTTAAATGTATTGTTCAACGCGTTTTAATTTTCTTAATAAATATAAATATTAATCTTATTGACCACTGTTATTAATATTGTAACCACTCTTGCGATATTTATAAAGTCGCCCCACGTGGCCATAAAAGCCTTGGCTAATACTAAGAATAAACTACACTTGTTCCTTAGGTTCAATCATACTTTATTAAACTAACTAATTAAACAATAATTAAATGCCACTTGCATTATACAAATAAAGAACTTATAATAATTACTGATAATAAGGATGAAGTCCAATCCTAGGGCAAAGCCCTTCACTCGAGCGACTACTACATCTTAGTAGTAAAGGAGAACTGACTTAATGTCATAAGCAGACGATGCTTATATAGTACGGGGAAAGGTCAGAGGTAACGCTGTGTGTTAATCCTCTATGTAACCGTACACCCCTGGAGTGGAAACCCAGGAGGTCCCTTAATTATTACGGGAGGTTACAATTATTTATTAAATTTAATTAACTCCATTTAGGGCTATTGGAATGGGAAAATATTAAATAACACTGACCAGCGTCCAAACTACAGGGAACCCAGGGGTCCTATAATTCCAACAAAATTCTATTTTTTTGCACTTGACCTATATTATCATATAATATCCTAAATTTTTCGAGGTTTTCGTATAGTTTTGCATCAACTTTATCAGTATTCAGCTCAGTTATCGAGATCCCATTTGAACAGACACCGAACTTGCTGAACTCCCTTCCCTTGCTCAGGATTTTTTATTTATTAAATTTTATTTACCTAAGTTTCTCTGTTCAAAGTAAAATCAAATTTTGCAATTTTTTGAGATTTTCCTACATAGTCTTAACCAAAGGAATATTATATATGAGCATTTATTGTCCTATGCTTTCCTATAAAAACACGTTTTATTTCCTATGAAATCCTATAATTCAGGAAAGAAGAAATTTACATTTTTGGCTGGGCTCCCTGCAACTATCATTTTCGTGATAACTAAACTTCTTCAAGTTTACTGAAATGAAGTGAATCCGTTACATTCGTAACCTTTTTGATTTTGAAAACAAACCGAACTTTATATCATCTGAGAAATTTGTATCAAGGAGACACAGGGGACACAAATTAAAAGAGGGTTCCGCTTTTTGTGCTGACTTCGATTTAAACTTAGGCATATATTGATGGGTTTTTTCTTTCTGTAGAAAAGTCCAAGAATGAACTGTTTACAACTCGATGCGAATATTCTAAGAATGATCAAGAACTTCAAATGCGAAAGAGGAACGTTGAAGAGATCTTCAAATGTGATGAGTTCGACTATTCCAGCAACAAGAAAAACCTTTTGATCACACATCAACTTATTCACAGTCCGGAAAAACCATTCCAATGTGATCAGTGTGAATATAAATGTACGCAGAAGAGTGGTTTGATCACACATCAACGCATTCACACTGGAGAAAAACCATTCAAATGTGATCAGTGTGAATATAAATCTACGCAGAAGAGTGCTTTGATCACACATCAACGCCTTCACACTGGGGAAAAACCAATCAAATGTGATCAGTGTGGATATAAATGTACACTGAAGAGTAATTTGATCAAACATCAACGCATTCACACTGGAGAAAAACCATTCAAATGTGATCAGTGTGAATATAATTGTAGGCGGAAGAGTGCTTTGATCACACATCAACGCATTCATAGTAGTGAAAAACTCTTAAAATGTGATCAGTGTGCTTATGCCAGCACTCAGAAGAATAATTTGATCACACATCAACGCATTCACAGTAGTGAAAAACCCTTCAAATGTGATCAGTGTGATTATGTCTGCACGCAAAAAAGCCACTTGGTCACACATCAACGCATTCACACTGGGGAAAAACCATTCAAATGTGACCAGTGTGATTATGCCTGCACGCAGAAGAACCATTTGATCGCACATCAACTCACTCACAGTGGAGATAAGCCATTCAAATGTGTTCAGTGTGGATATGCTAGCACTTACAAAATTAGTTTAATCAGACACCAACGCATTCACTGTGGAGAAAAACCATCCAAATGTGATCAGTGACAACATTGGCGCGTGGATGTGCTTATTGATCACACATCAAGGAATTCACGGTGTTGAAAAACTTCGTATTTGATCATTGTGATTTTAGGTGAGCTGCGTGAGTAATTTTATCAGACCCATCAACGCGTTCACAGTAGAGAAAAACCCTTCTAATGTGATCAGTGTGACTTTTCCAGGCAAACCCTTTGCACGTGATCGCAATAAATATTCAAAACCATTGACCATAACTAAATATTGAAAAGAATTCTAAATGAAAACTATTAAGAAACAGTAGTGGAGGATGCCAATGTATAATCTTCATTATAAGATAATACTACTACATTTTTAACAATTTAAATATATTGTTTACTTGAAGAGAAACCAACACACAGGTGGGAAGTCTCCTTTTCAGCGTACTTCCCTCGGCGCCAAGAAGCAAAGCAACGTCCCGCCTACTAGTGTTGCCTTTAATGCGAGCAGCTTGCTTCGTTGAGCGCGTGATCGAGTGGGCTATAGCCCGGTACTTTTTTTTTACCTCTCCGTGTGACGTAGTCCAGGAGACGTTCTGTAACGGCCGTGTCTGTGTGTCTGTCTGTCTGTCTGTCTGTCTGTCCGTTGTTACACCCACGTGACTCAACTCATCCAGCGTCTATTCACACGATCCAACTACTTGATTCAACTCGAGTTGACCCGTCAAGCTGAGCCAAAAAGTTGGATCGTCTGAAAGAGCCTTAAATATACTTCAAACTAACTTTATACCAAGTTTCATGCTTTCATGAAAAAGTGCATGATTATTTCAGCTATCCTCCAGACTATTTTTAGTACAGCGAGTTGCACATCCTATAGACCTTCGAATGTTTATCACGCCCACCCCTCGCTTTTGAAAATTGTTATAGATAGTTTTTGCGGTCCAAGTCTGGCAGAATCTCCGATATTTTCTCGACATGATACTTCTAGAGAACCACAGTTCACTCCACAGCAGTGACAGTAGTCTTCAGCACACTTCCTCTTGTTCAAAACCAGTTTATTAATTGCTTGGACTAGTTTTAAAATTCAAGAAGTGAGGGTTACTGGTCCTCAGGACCAGTTTATTATCTAAGAACAAAGGTGGGGGCCAGTCCGGAAACCAGTTTATTATCTCGGACACTAGGGGGGGGGGTCACTGGTACCAAGCAGCGTGGTAAGTAAGGCGGTGGCATAGGGCGAATGACCAGTTTAAAAATTGCCAGGACCAGTTTAAAAATTGCCAGGACCAGTTTAAAAATTGCCAGGACCAGTTTAAAAAATGCCAGGACCAGTTTAAAAATTGCCAGGACCAGTTTAAAAATTGCCAGGACCAGTTTAAAAATTGTCAGGACCAGTTTAAAAATTATCAGGACCAGTTTAAAAATTGTCAGGACCAGTTTAAAAATTGCCAGGACCAGTTTAAAAATTGCCAGGACCAGTTTAAAAAATGCCAGGACCAGTTTAAAAATTGCCAGGACCAGTTTAAAAATTGCCAGGACCAGTTTAAAAATTGTCAGGACCAGTTTAAAAATTGTCAGGACCAGTTTAAAAATTGTCAGGACCAGTTTAAAAATTGCCAGGACCAGTTTAAAAATTGCCAGGACCAGTTTAAAAATTGCCAGGACCAGTTTAAAAATTGCCAGGACCAGTTTAAAAATTGCCAGGACCAGTTTAAAAATTGCCAGGACCAGTTTAAAAAATGCCAGGACCAGTTTAAAAAATGCCAGGACCAGTTTAAAAATTGCCAGGACCAGATTAAAAAATGCCAGGACCAGTTTGAAAAATGCCAGGACCAGTTTAAAAATTGCCAGGACCAGTTTAAAAATTGCCAGGACCAGTTTAAAAAATGCCAGGACCCGTTTAAAAACTAAATCGGAGGGGGGGTCAGTGGTGTACTTGACCACTAATAAAATTCATGTGTAACTGGGTAACCAGAGTCCAGATATTATCTCAACTATTTCAATTATCCACTTCTTTATTTTAGCAGACGACGCGTTCTGGTCAATGGTCATGGATCAGTTTATTTATTCCAGACCAGGGGGGGGTGGCTGGCCCAGTGTCCAGTTTTAAAAAATCCCAAACTGTACTCCCAAGGACTAGTTTAAAAAAAATCCTTATTTCCCAGACTGATTGACGGCGGTTAGGAAAAGCTGTCTGCTAGACGTTCCCTTTTTTTTGGCGTTTGTACTTTGTAGTGATAAGTGAATTCCTTCACACCCCTTCCGTCACCTCCCAAGTAAACCTCATTTCCTTCCCTGATTATTCACATACTGAAACCTGAATAATCGCATCCTTGCCGAGGACGTAAGAGCCCGCTTCGCATTGAAACCTCCAAAAAAAAAAAAAAAAAAAAAAAAAAAGTGAATTCCTTTGTTACGGTAACGGTTCCTCCTTTAAAGGCTTTAGTGTATTTTTATTGATTATTAAAAAGAGTACCTATATACAAGAAAAGCTCTTAATAAAACTTGAAGCTTTTTCTCTTTTTTAACCCCAAAAACAGGGTAGATTTACAATCTCACCAACTCTCGTTACAAAATTCCGAAATGAGTTTAGTAAATCTTCAAAAGGTGGCGATCAAAGAGGTATTTTGTGAAATTATTGGAATGTTGCCCGTTTAAGACAAACTGAAGATGACGAAAACTTTGTTTTTAGGAAATGGACTACGAGGAAGAATGTAACTATGATCACTTGAGCAAAGATGAACTGATCAATGAACTAAAAGCTAAAGATGATCGAATTAGGAATCTGGAAGCCAAGGTATTTTCAAAGCATAGGTGGTTTTTAGCAGTGTGAAATTAAGTACAGAGATATGAGAAAATTTAAATGGACAGTTGTTGAATCAGGTGTCCCTTAAATTAGAACCAAACTCTATGAGTGGGTTAATTAATTAAGGTTATTGGTGAAAACACCTGTCAGGATTGGCACAAAGCTAAGGGGATTGGCAACACGTCCTTCGTTTTATTTATTAACAAAGAAACCCGACGATGGCCTTTGTTGCTGATCCCCTTCTTGCGTGTCATTATCTTCCGCTTTTTCTTGCTTGCCCCTTTAAAATACGTTTAGCCAAAGAAACTCCGAAGATTGTTTTGTAATGGAATCTCATTTTGTTTAGTGTAATGTTTTAATTTCAAAAATGGCAAAAGAGAGAGTGAAAACATCATTAACGATAAATAAGCAAATAGACGAAATTGAAAGACTCAATAGGGTCAATAAAGAGTTGGAAAGTAGAATCAAAGATCTGATGGTATGGGCTGCGTTCAGTAACACTCATCAGGAAAAACATCGATGTTTTTGATGCCGGTTACTGAACGCAGCCATGGAACATTCTTCACTTTCATACTCGATTGGAAAGATAATTACTTTAAGAATGAAAGTTATTGTTAATTGTTTAAAAAATAGGAGAAAAGTGGAATAATTCAATTTCCTAACGATGAATACGTGAAAACTGAACCCGTTGAAAATGATTTGGGAAATAATGGCCAGGAGTTAACCCTTCCAATTGCGATGCACAGTGTCCAAGCCGTCAATGTCCAAGGCATTCTGTCTAAAGAAAATATTAGTCAAGAATCACCTGGTTCTGAGGTTGGCAATTCAAACCCTGAAACTACCTTGAAAAATACTGAAAATATGGGGCTTATAACGCGAAAAACGAATCCGTGTGTCCTTAAACTGAAATACAGTGACAGTTTGCCTCAAAGTGCGCCTTCACCAAAAATTAAGGTTGAAAACCCATTCGAAATGTCTCCTGACACGAACACGGAGAGCGATTCTCCACGAGAACCTCTTGAAAACAATTTTACCATTAACGATTCTTATCGTAAATCGCCAAGTTTCTCGACAGAGGGGGACACTGAGGATAATTCAACTACATCGAAGAAATTTCGTGTTCCTGAATTGAATGTTGAATCCGAAAAACATTTGGATCTTTCTCTTGATGCAAATGCCGAAAGCGATCCGCTAGAAGAAGCCCGTGAAAACGATCTTGATGATAACCAATCCACGATCATCTTGACAGATGCAAAGAAAACTTACAATAAGCAAAATCAAACTATGAGACTGTGCTTGCCAAAACTGAAGCGTGTTGATCCGAAGTCATTGAGTGTGCCAGTGTGTGTTCCTCAACTTGAACGCAACCCAAATGACCTATCAGAATTGACCCCCGTCTCTATGGAAAGCGATTTGCCCGAAGTTCCAATTGCAGGTCAACATAATAGTTCGGTGTCCAGCTCGGAGACATTAGAAGATGTCGCTCCAAAGAATCCAGAGGGTAAAACCTCATCGCCTCGTTCGGAAATTGCAGGTAAGTCATTTCATTCTTTAATAGTCTTGAGTACCTAGATTGAGATATCATATTTCTAAGCCACTATTTCCGCATTCTCGATATAAAGTCTAGTCGCGTATTTCTTTTAACTGCTCAGTGGTTCGTACAACTTGGCATTCTGTTCTTTTCAAGTGCGTCTACACGATTCTACGTATTTAATGCCTTTTTTTGCAAACTTTATGTGATGAGTACATCGTTAATTCTACCGTGAAAGGTTTTTTCTTCATCCAGGCTTAATTAATTCAGTATCAAACTTAGTAAGGATGAAATTTATAACGTCCCATTAAAACGCGAACCAGTAAAACCCGTCAAATGAGATTAGTGTTCCCTTGGAAGCACGCAAGAAATTAATTTGATGAAAATCAACGCATTTACAAATTACACTAAGAAACTTCACATTTCTAGCCGCCATTTTTCAAGATGTCCACAGATTAAACCAATTTCTTTAAAGTCCCTGCAACATTTATGCGCGAACGGTAAGGCCGGGCATTGAGTATCAATTATGTACGACTTTTACTTAACAACACCAGGGTGCCTATTCTGTAAGCTTCGAAAGAGAGTTGTCGATCGACATCTCTCTCGGTCTCGAAAATCACAAAAATGGTATTCTGTCAGAAGTTGTCGAGTATCGACAAGTTGTCGAACTAGATATCGACAGGGTTTCGTTTCCGGTAACCCCTCTTGCATGAGTTTTAATCTGAGAGTAAATAGCTGCCCATCTACATTTATCTCGCTTTGAGTTAAATAATCTGGCTAGGGAAATTATTCGGTGAGTTTTATGAAGACAACGTTCTATCAGAAGTAGAAGAAGAAGATCGAGTTGCACTCAGGGTGCCTTTTGCTAGGTAGAGAAACAAAGTGAAAACTAGATGTGACAACAGAGAGTGGGTGCCAGAACGAAAGAAAATGGTAGCTTGTCTGCACGCAGCATCAGCTAGCATTTGATTCTCCGAACATCCGTTGAATTTGAAAATACGTCCTTTCGAGCCAAGGTTTCTCAATTCAATTTATGTTCATCCCCTTTTTACCTCTCCGTTTGACGATGTCGTCACGGAGAGGTATTACACTGGACGTGTCTGTCGTCACGGAGAGGTATTACACTGGACGTGTCTGTCGTCACGGAGAGGTATTACACTGGACGTGTCTGTCACCGCGTTCACGCAATTGCCCGTTTTCTTTTCAATTACTGTGATTCAATCGCTTTATATACCCTAAATTTCCAAAAATTGTTAAAGAGGCATACGCTTGAATTCAAACGTCAACAATAGCTATGTTTAAAATGATTTTAGGAATTACGTTTCTTAGAATGACTAAACTAATATTAAGCTAAATTACTGACGTTAAAAATAATCAATATAAATTATATTTAATTAAGCACAACGTCTCGACTCGTAGAGGTCTATTTTGGTTTCCCAACTTGTTGTTTATAAGGTCGTTTACTCATACTTTAAAAAAACAATGATTTTTCGTATTGGTCTTGAATGTTACTGTATTTTTGATACTATATTGTAAATGACGTATGTGTCGTTTTTATATTTCATTAATAAATTTCTGTAGGGAAATTCAGGAAGAAACGTTCAACTCGGACCAAATATTCTGCTGAATATAAAAGGGGTCCACAACGTCACATTAAGAAGGGTAACGAAGAAAAACGCTTCAAATGTGATCGGTGTGACTATGCAAGTACGCGGAAGGGTAATTTGATCCAACATCAACGCATTCACAGAGGTGAAAAACCCTTCGTATGTGATCAGTGTGACTATGCAAGTACGTGGAAGAATGCTTTGATAAATCATCAACGCATTCACAGAGGTGAAAAACCCTTCGTGTGTGATCAGTGCGACTTTTCAAGCACGCAGAAGGGTAATTTGATCGCGCATCAACGCATTCACAGAGGTGAAAAACCCTTCAAATGTGATCAGTGTGACTTTGCAAGTACGCGAAAGTGCGGTTTGACAGTACATCAACACATTCACAGAGGTGAAAAACCCTTCAAATGTGATCAGTGTGACTTTTCAAGCACGCAGAAGGGTAATTTGATCGCGCATCAACGCATTCATAGCGGCGAAAAACCCTTCAAATGTGATCGGTGTGACTATGCAAGCACGCAGAAGGTTCATTTGATCAGACATCAATTTATTCACAGTGGTGAAAAACCCACAGAATTAGATTAGTGCGAATATGCCAGTAATCGTATGAGTAATTTGATGATACAATGGTGAAAAACGCCTCAATAGTGATCGGTGGGACTATATATATATGCAGACAGAAGTGTCATTTGATAGTACATAAACGTAGATGTCACATGAATGAATAGATGGATTTACATTTTAAATGTGTAGGACAATAACCATATTTCATCGTTTTGTGTAATGAATGGGCCGACACTGTGTATGTAACTGTCCATTAAATTTCTCCATTATAAATTGTATTAACGGAAGCGCCGCTCATTTTCAGAGACAAGACTCTTGGTGCACTATACCCAGTTGTAAAAGCACCATTTTCAGAACTAATTTTATATTAAATGTAATAAAATTCACAAAGACGATGCTAAAATAAGCCATAATAAATTTTGGATACGTTTTTCGAATTGTTCCAAACTTGTTTCCAAACGTTTGAGGTGTTTTCTTTCGAGCGATTTCCATTTTCGTTATCAGTCCCCTCGGAGGTCTCATTAGCACATAAATTGTGGGAAGTTTCTTCAGTTTTGATGTAGTACTTGCTAAATGTCCTGTATCGTCATTTGCGTCTTTAATTACTTTAACTTCGCAGGGCTCCCAGAGTACCTATAATACCTATAAATACCTATAATTCTAAGATGGTCCTATAAAAACCTATAATTCGTGAATTTATCCTATTATACCTATATTTTGGATATGTTGAAGTTAGGTTTTAAGTTATACATTCAAGAAGGCGATTTAAACGCTCTAGTTTAGTTATTTAGAATAATGACAGTTGGGCCTAAACATGTGAAGGAAAATCGTAATAAAAGACTGACAAAACCTGTGAAAGTCATGGAATTTTAATCTGAAAATTTCGTAGTCCCAAGTAATTTAAATAATGATCATATTTTTATAAATCTGTTTAAAAGTTGTAGTCTACTCTCGAATATATAATATACTTCCTGTAAAACTCCTGGACCTATAAATATCCTATAATTTTAGCCTTTTAGACCTATAATACCTATTATTTTTTGTGCACTAAGCGCTGGGAGCCCTGAGTCTTCGTCATCAGCTCCAGGTACTAGATGGTTTCAACAGAGACAGGAAAATTTTCGCTAACCCTGACTTTACCGTTGAAATCAGGCTTGTTGTGTTTTCAGTATTTAGTACGTTTATCACGTATAGAGGTTTAATGGCTGAATTTTACTGTTTGTTCATATTGTCGCGTATATTTTATCATGCTTTCATTGGGATACGTTTGCATTCTGTATATTGTCTGAGGACCGTTTCAGTGATCAAATTTTAATCTAAATATATTTTCGAAAGTTGTTTCTTTGTTTATGTTTATTTTTTCCGAATTTGACCGAGCTGCCTGGTTTTATCGGTAATACTATTGGGAAGTTTTAAAACTGGTTTGATTGAGTTCTTCTATAGACTGGTAAGAACATACTATTCTGGATCCGTAACATCTGAGCTTTAACCACTATTAAAGCATCGTTACATAGAATTTGAAAACTTAAAAAAAAAAAAAAAATAGAAACAATGGGGGCAATTCTCTAACTTTTTAAGCGAGTTATTTCAAGTGATAACTTTAGGGCTGTGCGAGCCTTGAATTTTTGGTTTCGAGTCGAGTCTCGAGTATTGAAATTTTCCCTTATCGAGTATCGAGCCGAGTCTCGAGTACTCGAATCGAGTATCGAGTAGTTGGAAAATTTGTTTCGAGTATTTATCGAGTAATTGGGAATTGATTTTCTAGTATTTTTACACACTTTCTGCTAATTTATCGCTCTCATAGTGTAATTTTGATCATCGACAGATATACTTCAAACAATTCCCAGATGGTATTAGTCTTCTGCCCTTTAAATTTAACAAACTTAATTCCTCATTAGTATCTTCTTCGGATTCTCATTCCTCACTGAAGTCACTTCTAGCCATTGTTATACTTCGCGCAACTCCCAAACGAAAATTACTAAGCTGAACTTCAAAAAAATAATTAAATAAAAAAAAATAGTCAACTTGCCTTTAACTGTATTTTATTACTTTTACTTCCACTATTGAACCAACTAGGAGCTACTACCCTACTACATTACACTAGTATTATGATCTAAACTACTCAATGAGCACTAACTCGCGTCTGTCAACCAATAAGCGTGACTTTCTAGTAGAATTTTATAGCTGCTGCATCCCATTTTCAGAGTTGAAGGCCTTCCAAAAGCAGGTTCGAGTATTTATCGAGCCTTGGTTTGATACTCGAAACTTTTTCGAGTCTCAGAAAATCTCTTATCGAGTACTCGCACAGCACTAGATAACTTTCGTCTAAAGGGTTGTAGTCAACCTCGTGCCGTCTATGAGAGCGCGATATCTAAATAGGTGATTAGTCATAGGTGTCATCAAACCTTGAACGAAAAGCGGCGGATGTTTCGCGAATTCCCCTCGTGCTATTAAAAACAAGGTGGTCAAGTTAAAATTTCACGGTCTTTAGTTATAAAGCAAGCGATAACTTATGGACCAGTTTAACCGAGTTTAACCCTTTCGATAAGTTACCACTCTCTCTGGTTTCGAGCCAAGGTTTCTCTTCGCCATTTAAGTTAATCTTCATCCCCTTTTTGTTGATATGCTCGTTTACTCATCAGCACTGTTTCTTTTGTTTAACACTGAGTTTTCGTAGAGGCCTCAGCATTACCTATTTAGTGAAGTTCACTTGAATGTTACTGTATTTTCGATACTAGGCTAAATTATAAATTTAGTCGTTTTTATATTTCTTTTATATACATTCTATAGGTAAATTCAAGAAGAAACTTCGGTTAAAGTGTTCTACTGAATATAAAAGGGATATGCAACGTCACGTTAGAAAGGGTAACGAAGAAAAGCACAAATGTGATCAGTGTGACTATGCACACAAGTATAAGAGAAATTTGATCAGACATCAACTCGTTCACAGTGGTGAAAAACCCTTCAGATGTAATCAGTGTGAATATGCAAGCACGCGGAAGGGTAATTTGATCGTGCATCAACGCATTCATAGCGGCGAAAAACCCTTCAAATGTACTCGTTGTGACTATAAAGGTACACTGAAGATTAGTTTGATCGCACATCAACGCATTCACAGTGGTGATAAACCCTTCAAATGTGATCAGTGTGACTTTTCAAGCACGCAGAAGGGTAATTTGATAGCGCATCAACGCATTCACAGTGGTGATAAATCCTTCAGATGTAATCAGTGTGACTTTGCAAGCACGCGGAAGGATACTTTGATCGCGCATCAACGCATTCACAGTGGTGATAAACCCTTCAAATGTGATCAATGTGAGTTTTCAAGCACGCAGAAGGGTAATTTGATCGCGCATCAACATATTCACAGTGGCAAAAAACCCTTCAAATGTGATCAGTGTGACTATGCATGTACGCGGAAGAGTTCTTTGATAGCACATCAACGTAGAAGGCACAAGAATGAATAGATGGATTTGAAGGCTGCTAGACAATGTAAAATTTCTTTTTAAACTTAAAATGAACATTTTAAATTTGTTGTGCAAAAAGCATCTTTCATCCTCTTTTATAATGAATTTGACGAAACTGTTTACGTAAGAATCCATTAAATTTCTCCTTTCTGAATTGTATTAACGGAAACGGTGCGCATTGTCAAGGACAGGAATCTTGTTTCACTAACCGCCGTTTTCAGAATTAATTTTAAATTAAATGACGTTACTAAAATAAAAAAATAAAGGGACGCCTCTTCATCTTGTTTTGGGTGCTTCTCTCCAGGCTAGAAAATTGCCAAACGGGCAATCGAGAGCGAATAAATATTTGTAACTTGTCTTCTCCTATCTTTTGGTTGCAATTAATTCCAAGAATATCTGTTAAACATTCTGACTGAAAAATTAAACGACCGTTTGACCAAAGGTATGTACTTCCTTTTATTTAATGTTCATCACATTTATATCCATAACGTTTATTCGCCGGTACACTGCGGTCGGGAACGTTATGCTATTGAGAGGTACTGTCAGGGACGTTTCTGTGTCTGGCTTTCTGTGCTTGGTTACAATAGAGCGCGTTCACAGGTTTTACATGGATGTAAACGCGCTCCCCATTTCTGAACCGCGTACGCTTTTTCCCGTAATCGGGGGAAATTGTATTTCACCAAAAACGGATTTATGGGATAAGAACGTCGGAGTTAGCGAATTCACTCCCCATCCTCGCATACTTTATTGAGAAACTTCGTCTGCTTATATTTTGACTCCACCCACAAATTCTGTATATAGCTACTTCTAGAGATCGAATTTGTGGGTGGAGTCAAAATATAAGCAGACGAAGTTTCTCAATAAAGTATGCGAGGATGGTACTAGAGGCTAAAGCTATGATCCGACGTTCTTATCCCATAAATCCGTTTTTGATTTCACTATGTTAACTATTTTACTTGAGTACCGATCCACCCTTTTAGTGGCCACTATTCCTTTATCTGCCTAATCTCCCGTCCATTCCACAAGAACCGAATCTGTCGCATTGGCTTCTAACTCCACCACCTTCTGTTATCTATCTATTCCGTATAAAAAATGTTTCAGATTACCTTCTACTTCATTAACATCGTCAGGGGTACGACATGTAAACGACTAACGAGTAACGTAAAGCCTCCAAATGGCGGGACATTCACCAAATGTTCACGCTATTGATTTGGGTTGATTTAAAATTATCGTTCAGTAATAAAAAAAAAAGTTCAGCTAGCTAATTGGACCAAGTCATCTTGCGACTTATTGCCACTTATCTAACGCCTTTTCAATGCATGAGGCTGTACGAACACCATGTAAAGTTTACTTTTACAGATATATTTAGTTTGCTTTTGAAAATTGTTATAGATACTTTTTGCGGTCCAAGTCTTGTAGAATCTCCGATATTTTCTCGACATGACACTTCTAGAACCACAGTTCACTCCAGCAGTCTGGGAAATAGCACACTTCCTCTGGTCCAAAAACCAGTTTATTAATTGCTTGGACTAGTTTTTTAATTCAAAAAGTGGGGCTTACTGGTCCTCGGGACCAGTTTATTAATTGCAAATCTATAAGAGAACAAAGCCTGGGACCACTCCGGAGACCAGTTTATTATTTCGGACCCTAGGGGGGTCACTGGTCCCAAGGACTAGTTTAAAAAATATCCTTATTTCCCAGACTGCACTCCAGTCCACACTCCACAGCAGTCTTCACTCTTCAGCACACTTCCTCTGGTTCAAAACCAGTTTACTAATAGCTTGGACTAGTTTTAAAATTCAAAGTGAGGGTTACTGGTCCTCGGGACCAGTTTATTAATTAAGAACAAAGGTGGGGGACTGGGGGCCAGTCCGGAGACCAGTTTATTATTTCGGACACTAGGGGGGGGGGGTCACTGGTCCCAAGCAGCGTGGGAAATAAGGCGGTGGCATATGGCGAATGACCAGTTTAAAAATTGCCTGGACCATTTTTAAAATTAAGTCGGAGGGGGGTCAGTGATCCACTTGCCCACTAATAAAATTCAAGGGTAACCAGAGTCCAGACGTTTTTAGCAGACGACGCGTCCTGGTCAATGGTCATAGACCAGTTTATTTATTCCAGACCAGGGGGTGGCAGGCCCAATGTCCAGTTTTAAAAAATCCTTATTTCCCATTCCCACCCTGTACTCCCATGGACTAGTTTAAAAAATATCCTTATTTCCCAGACTGATTGTTTAGGAAAAAGCTGTCTGCTAGACGTTCTCTTTTTTTGGCGTTTGTACTTTGTTGTGAATTTCTTTGTTACGGTAACGGCTCCTCCTTTAAAGGCTTTAATGTATTTTTTGATTATTAAAAAGAGTATCTATATACAAGAAAAGCTCTTTATAAAAGTTGAAGTTTTTTCTCATTTTTAACCCCAAAAACAGAACAGTGTGAGTAACTGTGAAACCAAAACAACGTTGATATAAGCCTTGCCTGGTAAGAATGTATATTAAACTGAGGGGAAACGCCCTTTTTAACACTAAATCTTTGTTTATGGCCATACTTTTTATTATTATTAAAATGTTACGTATTTTATCATAGCAGGATAACTGTACAAAAAGTGATGGAATTTGTTAAAGAATGTCGTGTTATGGTGGAACGTTTAAAATGGTAAGTGATGAATATAATGCAACTTGGATCATGTTAAACAGGCATAACGGATCTAAACCTATAGAGCTATTTCAGTGGGGGAAAAATTTCGTCTGCTACGAAAATTGGGCCTGCCTTTGAGTGTAGGGCGGCCATTTTATGAGAGTTTTCTCTATGGGCAAATAGCATTGGTGACGTAGCCATTACCCCCTCTGAAATAGCTCTATTGAAACTATTATACCTTGGAAAGAAATAGATCTTTCTTGCTGTTTAAAAAATAAAAATGCTAGCAGAATAAATAATTTATACGAAGCTAGTTGTAGTTGTATTCAAAAAATGTGCTTGAGAAAATCCCTAGTCTTGAACAAAAGTGTCACAATTTAAGCATCGCTAAGTTTTTCTTAGCTTTTTATAGCGAAAGCTACAATGTAAGGGGAAACTTTCCTTGTCCGTTTTTGATTTCCCTTCAGTTTGGAAAATTATTTTATTTTAGGGTAGATTTTCAATCTCACCAACTCTCGTTACAAAATTCCGAAATGAGTTTAGTAAATCTTCAAAGGTTGGCGATCAAAGAGGTATTTGCGAAATTATTGGAATATTCCCTTTTTTAGACAAACTGAGTTAAGTTATTGAAACTTTGTTTTTAGGAAATGGACTACGAGGAAGAATGTAACTATGATCACTTGAGCAAAGATGATCTAATCAAAGAAGTGAAAGCTAGAGATGATCGAGTTAGGGAACTGGAAGCCAAGGTATTTTTCGAAGCATAGGGGTTTTTAAGGAGTGTGAAATTAAGCACAGAGATATGAGAAAATTTAAATGGACAGTTGTTGAATCAGGTGTGCCTTAAAATAGAAGCAAACTCTATAAGTGGGTTAATTAATTAAGGTTATTGGTGAAAACACCTATCAGGATTGGCACAAAGCTAAGGGGATTGGCAACACGTCCTTCGTTTCTTTATTAACAAAGAAACCCGACGATGGCCTTTGTTGCTGATCCCCTTCTTCTGTGTCATTATCTTCCCCCTTTTCTCGCTTGCCCCTTTAAAATACGTTTAGCCAAAGAAACTCCGAAGATTGTTTTGTAATGGAATCTCATTTTGTTTAGTGCAATGTTTTAATTTCAAAAATGGCAAAAGAGAGAGTGAAAACATCATTAACGATAAATAAGCAAATAGACGAAATTGAAAGACTCAATAGGGTCAATAAAGAGTTGGAAAGTAGAATCAAAGATCTGATGGTATGGGCTGCGTTCAGTAACACTCATCAGGAAAAACATCGATGTTTGGGAAAATGAAATCGGTGTTCTTTTGACGTCATGATGACGTTGAAGTTGTTGAACGGGAAAATTTTATGTAATCGATGCTTTTCAAAATGGCGACTATATTATGATAACGTTAAACTGAACTATTTACAAATATATTATACTTCAATTTATCAATTAAATCAAAACGCCTAGCTCTTAAAATTCTGTCATAATCCTTTTTTAACGAAATAATACGTTACTTTTTAGTATTATCATACCACTTCTGGTATTATTATCCATAAATATAATATTGCCAATTCTTCATTATTAAAAATTGCGGAAGATAGGGATGAAGTTCCCTACTATTTTTTTGTCGCGGCGCAAAATGACGAAAATTACGTCATGAATCCGATGCTCATCAAAAAAACCTCCTATCACAGCTGATTTTTCTGATGGGCATCCGATGAGCATCATGACGTCACGCCCAAAGACGCGAAAAACCGTTCAGTAAGACATCGATGTCATCATTTAGCCATCGATGTTTTTGATGCCGGTTACTGAACGCAGCCATGGAACATTCTTCACTTTCATACTCGATTGGAAAGATAATTACTTTAAGAATGAAAGTTATTGTTAATTGTTTAAAAAATAGGAGAAAAGTGGAATAATTCAATTTCCTAACGATGAATACGTGAAAACTGAACCCGTTGAAAATGATTTGGGAAATAATGGCCAGGAGTTAACCCTTCCAATTGCGATGCACAGTGTCCAAGCTGTCAATGTCCAAGGCATTCTGTCTAAAGAAAATATTAGTCAAGAATCACCTGGTTCTGAGGTTGGCAATTCAAACCCTGAAACTACCTTGAAAAATACTGAAAATATGGGGCTTATAACGCGAAAAACGAATCCGTGTGTCCTTAAACTGAAATACAGTGACAGTTTGCCTTATAGTGCGCCTTCACCAAAAATTAAGGTTGAAAACCCATTCGAAATGTCTCCTGACACGAACACGGAGAGCGATTCTCCACGAGAACCTCTTGAAAACAATTTTACCATTAACGATTCTTATCGTAAATCGCCAAGTTTCTCGACAGAGGGGGACACTGAGGATAATTCAACTACATCGAAGAAATTTCGTGTTCCTGAATTGAATGTTGAATCCGAAAAACATTTGGATCTTTCTCTTGATGCAAATGCCGAAAGCGATCCGCTAGAAGAAGCCCGTGAAAACGATCTTGATGATAACCAATCCACGATCATCTTGACAGATGCAAAGAAAACTTACAATAAGCAAAATCAAACTATGAGACTGTGCTTGCCAAAACTGAAGCGTGTTGATCCGAAGTCATTGAGTGTGCCAGTGTGTGTTCCTCAACTTGAACGCAACCCAAATGACCTATCAGAATTGACCCCCGTCTCTATGGAAAGCGATTTGCCCGAAGTTCCAATTGCAGGTCAACATAATAGTTCGGTGTCCAGCTCGGAGACATTAGAAGATGTCGCTCCAAAGAATCCAGAGGGTAAAACCTCATCGCCTCGTTCGGGAATTGCAGGTAAGTCATTTCATTCTTTAATAGTCTTGAGTACCTAGATTGAAATATCATATTTCTAAGCCACTATTTCCGCCTTCTCGGAATAAAGTCTAGTCGCGTATTTCTTTTAACTGCTCGTAATACAAAACGAATATATTATTTCCCCCTCCGAAATACGCGAATGATGGAAACACGGCCTCCCTGCTTTTGGACGTAATTCCGCTTTAAACTTAGATGAAAACTAATCTTGAGTCGAAAGCCCCCTAAGCGATGCTTATTTTCAATCGTGAGGTTGTAAATACTTAATAACAAATAACAGTGGCATGACGCCATATTGTTGCGCACTTTAGTGTAGTTATACTGCTTATATTATTGGAGCGTACGCTGATTCACGTGATCAAAGCCTTGACTTTTCTTCGACATTGCTTGTTCGTACAACTTGACATTCTGTTCTTTTCAAGTGCGTCTACACAATTCTACCTATTTAATGCCTTTTTTTTTGCAAACTTTATGTGATGAGTACATCGTTAATTCTACCGTTAAAGGTTTTTCTTCATCCAGGCTAAATTAATTCAGTATCAAACTTAGTAAGGATGAAATTTATAGCGTCCCATTAAAACGCGAACCAGAAAAACCCCTCAAATGAGATTAGTGTTCCTTTGGAAGCACGCAAGGAATTAATTTGATGAAAATCAGTGCATTTACAAATTACACTAAGAAACTTCACATTTCTAGCCGCCATTTTTCAAGATGTCCGCGGATTAAACCAATTTCTTTAACGTCCCTGCAACATTTATTCGGGGGACGGTTAGGCCAGGGCATTGAGTATCAATCAGGAACGATTTTTACTTAACAAAACCAGGGTGCCTATTCTGTAAGCTCGATCGACAACTCTCTCGGTCTCGAAAATCACAAAAATGGTATTCTGTCAGAAGTTGTCGAACTAGATATCGACAGGGTTTCGTTTCGAGTAACCCCTCTTGCATGTGTTTTAATCTGAGAGTTAATAGCTGCCCTTCTGCATTTATCTCGCTTTGAGTTAAATAATCTGGCTAGGGAAATTATTTGGTGAGTTTTACGAAGACAACGTTCTATCAGAAGTAGTAGAAGAAGAAGATGTAGTTGTACTCAGGGTGCCTGTTTCTAGGTAGAGAAATAAAGTGAAAACTAGATTTGACAACAGAGAGTGGGTGCCAGAACGAAAGAAAATGGTAGCTTGTCTGCACGCAGCATCAGTAATTAGCATTTGATTCTCCGAACATCCGTTGAATTTGAAAATACGTCCTTTCGAGCCAAAGTTTCTTTTTCAATTCAATTTATGTTCATCCCCTTTTTACCTCTCCGTTTGACGATGTCGTCATAGAGAGGTATTACACTGGACGTGTCTGTCACCGCGTTCGCAGTTTACAAATCGGAGCAAACGTATATGCTATATCCGGAACTCGTTCACAGTTCCATTATCGTTGTTAGGTTAAAGATGTACGCGGCGATCACCTACGAGAAATGTCTAGCCTCCTAATGACAGGGCTTCCACCAAAGGTTCACGCAATTGCCGGTTTTCTTTTCATTTACTGTGAATCAATCGCCTTATATACTCTAAATTTCCAAAAATTGTTAGAGGCATACGCTTGAATTCAAACGTCAACAATAGCTATGTTTAAAATGATTTTAAGAATAACGTTTCTTAGAATGACTAAACTAACATTAAGCTAAATTACTGACGATAAAAATAATCAATATAAATTATATTTAATTAAGAACAACCTCTCGACTCGTAGAGGTCTATTTTGGTTTCCCAACTTGTTGTTTATAAGGTCGTTTACTCATACTTTAATAAAAAACAATGAGTTTTCGTAGTGCTCTTGAATGTTACTGTATTTTTGATACTATATTGTAAATGACGTATGTGCCGTTTTTATATTTCATTAATAAATTTCTGTAGGGAAATTCAGGAAGAAACGTGCAACTCGGGTCAAATATTCTGCTGAATATAAAAAGGGTCCACAACGTCACACAAAGAAGTGTAACGAAGAAAAACCCTTCAAATGTGATCGGTGTGACTTTTCAAGCACGCAGAAGGGTAATTTGATCGCGCATCAACGTATTCACAGAGGTGAAAAACCCTTCGTATGTGATCAGTGTGACTATGCAAGTACGTGGAAGAATGCTTTGATCAATCATCAACGCTTTCACAGTGGTGAAAAACCCTTCAAATGTGATCAGTGTGACTATGCAAGCACGCAGAAGGGTAATTTGATCGCGCATCAACGTATTCACAGTGGTGAAAAACCCTTCAAATGTGATCAGTGTGACTATGCAAGCACGCAGAAGGTTCAATTGATCGCACATCACCGCATTCACAGAGGTGAAAAACCCTTCGTATGTGATCAGTGTGACTATGCAAGTACGTGGAAGAATGCTTTGATCGCGCATCAACGTATTCACAGTGGTGAAAAACCCTTCAAATGTGATCAGTGTGACTATGCAAGCACGCAGAAGGTTCAATTGATCGCACATCAACTTATTCACAGAGGTGAAAAACCCTTCGTATGTGATCAGTGTGACTATGCAAGTACGTGGAAGAATGCTTTGATCAATCATCAACGCATTCACAGTGGTGAAAAACCCTTCAAATGTGATCAGTGTGACTATGCAAGCACGCAGAAGGGTAATTTGATAGCACATAAACGTAGAAGTCACAAGAACGAATAGATGAGTTTGAAGGCTGCTAGACAATGTAAAATTTCTTTTTAATCTTAAAATGAACATTTTAAATTTGTTGTACAAAAACCATCTTTCATCCTCTTTTGTAATGAATTTGACGAAACTGTTTACGTAAGAATCCATTAAATTTCTCCTTTCTGAATTCAATTGTATTAACGGAAACGGTGCGCATTGTCAAGGACAGGAATCTTGTTTCACTAACCGCCGTTTTCAGAATTAATTTTAAATTAAATGACGTTACTAAAATAAAAAATAGAGACGCCTCTTCATCTTGTTTTGGGTGCTTCTCTCCAGGCTTGAAAATTGCCAAACGGGCAATCGAGAGCGAATAAATATTTGAAACTTGTCTTCTCCTATCTTTTGGTTGCAATTAATTCCAAGAATATCTGTTAAACATTTTGAGTGAAAAATTAAACGACCGTTTGACCAAAGGTATCTACTTCCTTTTTATTTAATGTTCATCACATTTATATCCATAACGTTTATTCGCCGGGAACGTTATGCTATTGAGAGTACTGTCAGGGACGTTTCTATGTCTGGCTTTCTGTGCTTGGATACAATAGAGCGCGTTCACAGGTTTTACATGGATGTAAACGCGCTCCTCCATTTCTGAATCGCGTACGCTTTTTCCCGTAATCGGGGGAAATTATTATTATTTCGCTATGTTAACTATTTTACTCTAGTCCCGATCCACCATTTTAGTGGCCACTATTCCTTTATCTGCCTAGTCTCCCGTCCATTCCACAAGAACCGAATCTGTCGCATTGGCTTCTAACTCCACCACCTTCTGTTATCTATCTATTCCGTATAAAAAAATCGTTCAGATTACCTTCTACTTCATTAACATCGTTAGGGGTACGACATGTAACGAGTAACGTAAAGCCTCCAAATGGCGGGGCATTCACCAAATGTTCACGCTATTGATTTGGGTTAATTTAAAATTATCGTTCAGTAATAGACACCCATTATCCGTAAAATAGGAAACATTTGAGGCTGTACGAACACCATGTAAAGTTTACTTTTACAGATATATTTAGTTTGCTTTTGAAATTTGTTAAAGATACTTTTTGCGGTCCAAGTCTGGTAGAATCTCCGATATTTTCTCGACATGATACTTCTAGAACCACAGTTCACTCCAGTCCACACTCCACAGCAGTCTTCAGCACATAGAGATAGGAACATATATACCTCTAGAGTCACAACATGGAAGTGTCCCCATAGACTTTAACCTTATCATTAGTGAATATACAACGTTAAAAACAGTATACTTTATCAAATACACCCAGCGCCATCTGTGAAAAAACCGAAGAACTATTTTGATATATTTTCAACCGCGTAGTCTGCTACTGTGTCTGTGCGTGTGTATTGTATTCTATCAAATTCGAGGGAAGTGATAATGAATTAATTAAACAAATTGATGGTGATTTGACAAGTTAGTTAAACAAACATTTGGAGTGAATTAAGGAATCATGAACGCTGAATGTAAAATGTACGTATATAATGTGTAATGTACCAAGTTACCAACTAATAAATAAATTCAAATTATAAATATACTATTATTGTCCTTGGAATAAAATCAGTTTGGTCAGTCGTTTTCTAATATTCTCTCTTTTCATTTTCTCGTTCATATTCTTTGCTATTTTCCTCAGCCTGATATCTGTGTAGATGTTTATAGCCTTTTTAACTATGTGATTTAAATGGTGGTTCCAGCCGAACTCTTGGTCATACATGTGCTCCGTTAGAGTGGGAAATATGTTTTCATGCATTAAGCATCGTCTAACAAGAGTTTCTATTTTGAGCGGAAGGTTTTTAATGCAACCACCGCATTTTTCAAGATTAAGACTTCTAATGCATTTTTCAGTAAGATCAATGATTTTGACAATATCCTTAGACGAATGGATCAAACCACCATGGTCGCGAATAAAATAAAACACTTAAATATACTTTGGAAACATTTATTTAGATAGTTAAGAACATATAATATAATAATAATAATATAAGGTCCGTCAACTGAAAAAAGTTTGAAAACGTTACAGATTTAGCGCGAAAAGTTCATTTTTCCCGCCAAAAATTCATTTTTAGCGCGGAAAACCTTATTTAGCTACGCCATCTATTTTTAGCTCGAATAATATTTTAGTTAAGAATATCGCCGATAGTGGCGCAGGTGTCGAATGATAAAGTTTACATGGTTTTAAAAAGTGCGGCCTGCCTCGGGATATACGTTGTGACTCTAGAGGTATATATGTTCAGGCCCGTAGCCAGAAAAGTTACGCAGAGGGGGCAGTATCTTTCTGTGAGTTGGCATGGCAAATGGACTTTTTTTGTAGAATAACATAACATAAATATCAAAATGTCAGACAATAAATATTTCCACAGGTATTTCATTATTTAACATTTGAAAATCAAACTTTTTTTTAAAAAGTTTAAAAAAAAATAAATTGTTAATAAACAGTTCTAAATATAAATTTCTAGTCAGATATTTTTCGTAGGCTAGGAAAGTTAAGTTTCACTTTCTTTAATGTGACATAGCTCGTCGTTAAAGTGAAAATACGCGAGTAGGGCAAGAAAAGCTTGCCTCGCAACTTCGCAAGTCGCTGTTGAGGCGTCAAATGTAAGTCTGTACCCCGAGGGGTCGGTCATTCGTTAACTCCCGTAGGCTATCCGTGAAATCCAACTTAAGAAATCCGAAATCAATGCTGATTTTGAAATCAAATAAAAAATCCGAAATCAGCAACGAAATCACAAAATCATTAAAGAAATCATAAAATCAGGAAAAAAACACAAAGTCAACTAAGAAATCACGAAATAAACATAAAAATCACGAAATAAGAAGCGAAATCACAATATCAGAAACATAATCAGTAAAGAAATCGTGAAATCCAAAGAAATCACAAAATCCGAGGAAATCACGTAAAAAATCTCAAAATCCGAGGAAATCACGTAAAAAATCTCAAAATCCGAGGAAATCACGTAAAAAATCTCAAAATCCGAGGAAATCACCTAAAAAATCTCAAAATCCAACGAAATCAATGGAAATATCGCAAAATCCGTCGAAATAACGAGAAAATAAATCCGACGGAATCATGGGAAAAATCTAAAAATTCGATGAAATTCATTGGATTTTATCGAATTCTGAAATCAAACGGAATCCGAAGAAATCAAATTGGATTTCGAAATCCCGAACACTTTTTCCAAAACGCCCGACCCCTCGCTGTACCCCGACATAATATTTTGGTCCTGGATGACAAATCCAACGATATATATCAAGGATAACGACAAAAAGCTAAAAATTCCAGTGCATCAGGGAATTTAAAACATACAAATGAATCAGAGATATATCAAGTAAAAAAATTCAAGTGTATCAGGAATATACACAGATAAAGACAATAAAGTCTAAAATATGTTGATATACATTCTTAATACTTTTAATATTTGTGAACCAAAATGAAAACTTAATTTGATAAGGGGCATTGGAAAATTTTGAGGGGCATTTAGGGGCAAACCGAAATCTTATTTGAGGGGGCAGGATATATTTTTGAGGGGCATTGCCCCCTGGTGCCCCCCCCCGTGGCTACGGGCCTGTATATGTTCCTATCTCTATGCTTCAGCACACTTCCTCTGGTTCAAAACCAGTTTACTAATAGCTTGGACTAGTTTTAAAATTCAAAGTGAGGGTTACTGTTCCCCGGGACGTGTTTCTTAATTAAGAACAAAGGTGGGGGACTGGGGGCCATTCCGGAGACCAGTTTATTATTTCGGACACTAGGGGGGGTCACTGGTCCCAAGCAGCGTGGGAAATAAGGCGGTGGCATATGGCGAATGACCAGTTTAAAAATTGCCTGGATCAGTTTTAAAATTAAATCGGAGGGGGGTCAGTGATCCACTTGACCACTAATAAAATTCAAGGGTAACCAGAGTCCAGACGTTATCTCAAATATTTTAATTATCCACTAAGTGGATTCCACTTCTTCATTTTAGCAGACGACGCGTCCTGGTCAATGGTCAGGGACCAGTTTATTTAATCCAGACCAGGGGGTGGCAGGCCCACAGTGGCGTCGCCAGGGTCTCGATTTTGGGAGGGCTTAAGCCCTACCTAAAGCACTGTGTTACCAATTTTTCAAAACACATCACGTTTATCACGACACCCTCTTGTCTATAAGACGAATATTAGAGTAATAAAATAAGGAAAAGTAATTAAGGACTGAACGCATGTTTTATCAAAAAAGCTTTTGCATCACACAAATTAATTTGATTACTGTTAAAATGTTTGAATATAACTTGACATTGACTATATCAGGACTAGACTAAACTCGAGTGGGCGTGCTTAATTGAGGGGGTCAGTTAATGGGAAAATTTCAATTATTCGATTCGGATATCCTCGGTAGTTAGTGGCTAGAGGACGGGGCGAAGTTATTTTTTAGACCTTGCTTCGGAAGGCACGCGATTGAGGCGAAAGGGGGTAGATGTTGCCCTCAGTGCTTGGGACAGTGTAGGTTAGCTATGCTACAGAAAAAAATCAAGAAAATAGACTGTTACGACTGTATAAATACGCTCTAGATGATATAAATATGAAATAGTGTTTCTGTGTGTATTTCACTTTCATATAGTAAAAACTTCAATTCACCCCAACTGAATAATTAGGAGAGGCTTTCAGTAAATATATGGGGGCGCTTCGGAGAATTTTCAGGGGGCTCAAGCGCCTCCAAAAAACCCCTGGCGACGCCACTGCAGGCCCAACCCCAATGTCCAGTTTTAAAAAAATCCTTATTTCCCATTCCCACCCTGTACTCCCAAGGACAAGTTTAAAAATATCCTTATTTCCAGGGCCGGAAATAAGCACAGGACACTGGACATTGTCCAATAAAATTTTAAAATGCCCCATAACTTTTTAAAAAACTATGGGGGTCACTGGACATTTTGACCAATATATTTTCTGAAGTTTTGATAGTTTTTTTATGATAATGCGACACTAATTTTGCGCATTCCAGTGGACTATTAGCTTTCTTTGGTCGTCTGATATTTAGACGTCTGAGTCAGGAAGAAATTACGGTTGAGGGTTGATAGAAAATCATTATTTATTGATAAAGCGTTAACATTTGATTGAGAAAATTATCGTACGTCCGTACATTACGAGAGCAGATACGCGAACGCGCCAAATATCCCGACAACGTGCTTTGATGGGGATGCGAAAGCGGAAAAACTGGTTTTGGGGCTAGACCCCTCGTACCTACTCTAGAGACGGTTTCGCCCTCTACCTTCGTTCCTTTTGGCGGGCGTTACAAACTCGTACAAAAAATATAAGGGAAATAAAATATAGTAAAAGTAAATGAAAACGTTAATATTCGGCCATCCGTTACTATTGACCTCCCGGTTATTTGAAAGTTATTAACTAATTGGTACTCAAAATTAAATTCAAAAAATATGTTTTGTACACAATACTAATGTAGAAATTAAGGTTTTTTTTTTGCAACGTCAGTTCTTTTATAATTAAAAATTCAAATGATATTCTTGCAAGTGTCTTGGCCGTTTCACCTGTCTTTTTGGCCTCGTTCGCACTTCTCCTTCGGTTGGCGGAAGTGACTCGGATTCGTTCATCCTGGGGATGTTCTTCGTCTTATCGTTCTTTAGGGTTGTTCGTATTACATTGGTTTTTGCTTTTAAATGTTTCTCGTCTCGTTCTAACTCTTCATCCTCTGACTGTTCAGAACTTGAATCGTCACTGTTATCAGGAACTATAAATCGCTTCAGTTTGTCAGCGGGCGCCGTGTTTCGGTAAAATCTTTGCGATCTCTGCGTTTCAGGCAAGTCTTCTATTACGTATCGGTCATAATCGAGCTTCTGAGAGACCACGTAAGGGCCACGGTAGGCAGCGTTGGTCTTACGGGGTTCTCCGGTTGCAGGTGTTTCACGGCGGACGACTACTAAATCACCCGGTTTGTATGTCTCAGCTTCACAGCGTTTAGAGTTGTAACGTTCTCGCTGGCGTTTTTGATCTTCTCGAATTCTCGCGATAGCAGTTGCTCGTCTTTTGAGAACCTCCTCGTCGAAACTGTCTCGTATGGCATTCGTTACTTCGTTGCCTACTGGAGATCGTGAGTGATAATTGAATAACAGGGCGAACGGCGTCGTTTGCGTTGCCTTGTGAATTGTGTTATTCAATCCCCATTGAACCTGGGATAATCTGGCATCCCAGTCCTTTTCATCGTCACGTTCGCACAAGCTGGCGATTGACGGGGTAATTGTGCGATTAAAACGTTCTACCTGTGCGTTTCCTCTTGGGGTGGCGGTCGCATTTAGCACATGACAAATATTTGCGTCTTGACAAAGTTGTTTGAATTTTCCGCCTGTATACGATGTCCCCTGATCGGTTATCAGTCTTCGTGGTGCACCAAAAATAGCAATGATTTCCTCCAAAAACTGTTTAGCCTGGTTCATTCCCGCATTTCGTACAGCTTTCAGTAAGGTGAATTTGGTGAAACCATCTACCGCGACTATCAGGTAAGTATTGCCCTTTAAACTGCGAGTAAAAGGTCCTAGGTGATCCATGTGGATCGTGTGGAATGGCTCTCCGACTTTTTCAATGGAGTGAAGCATCCCTGGTTGTTTTCCGGCGGGCTTTTTATGGTATAAACATGGCAAGCATGTAGAAATATAACGACGTACATACCGCTTCATGCGAGGGAACCAGTACTCGGACTTCAGTTTAGCGTACGTTTTGTCAACGGAGAAATGACCGACATCGTCATGGCACGACTTAACAATTCTCCATCGAGCGTTGTCTGGAACGACCCATAAAAATTTCGCTTCCAATGCGTCGGCGTTCGGGTTTTGGCGGAAAACGCGCCCGTGCTTCAATGTAAATTCAGTCTTCACTTGTCGATCGGCCTTAGTCAAGTTCTCTGTCTTCAGAAGGTGATCCTTAATTCTACGGACTCGTTTATCAGAGTGTTGAGCTGCCGCTAACCAATCTTCGGTGGTCAGTTGAAGACTTAAAACTTCCAGTCCAGTGGCAATGTCTGTTGCCAAAGCTTCGTCTACTGGAGCTCGACTGAGAGCGTCCACATGGGCCATTCTGGTTCCAGGTCGATGCTCTATCTCGTACGTAAACTCTTCTAGTTTTAGAAACCATCGTCCAATCCTTGGAATTAGGTGCTTTTTGGAGTGTGTGTTTCGCATAGAATTACAGTCTGTTACGACGGTGAACTGTTTTCCAATAAGGAACGTTCTAAATTTTTCAAGCGCCCACACCACGGCTAAGGTTTCGAGCTCATACGAATGATATTTTTGTTCGTCTTCTGTGGTTGACCTACTGGCATAACTTATTGGATGCTTCTTGTTGTCTGCCCCGGTTTGAAGCAAAATTGCGCCTAGACCTAGTTGGGACGCGTCGGTATGAACTTCGGTTTCCGCTGTAGGATTATAAAGTCCCAGAACTGGTCTGTTTGCCAGACACGTTTTTAGGCAGTCGAATGCGTCTTCCTCTGGTTTTCCCCATTTCCAGGGAGCGTCCTTCCGTAGTAAAGCGTTCAGTGGACTGGCTATACTAGCGAAACCTTTTACGAAACGGCGAAAATAGCTCGCTAGGCCAAGAAACCTTCGGACCTCGTTCACGTTCGTGGGGCAGGGAAAATTTCGTACACAATCAGTTTTGCTTTTTCCCGGCTGTATACCGTCTTTGCTTACTTCGAATCCCAGAAAGTCTATTCTACTTTGCAGGAAGAAACATTTTTTAAGGTTTAGCGTTAGTCCGGCATTTCTCAAAACTTCTAAAATTTGCTTCAAATTCTTAAGCCCGTCTTCAACGGTGACGCTGGGCAGGAGCAGGTCATCCAGGTACGCCATTGCAATGGTGTAACGTAGTGGTCCCAAAATATTGTTCATTATGCGTTGAAAAATTGCAGGGCCATTTGTAAGGCCGAATGGCATGACGTTAAATTCAAAGTGACCATCTGGGGTCACAAACGCTGTTTTTTCTCTGGAATTTTCTTCTACAGGGATTTGATAATATCCCGACGCTAAATCGAGTGTAGTGAATAATTGAGCTCCTTGAAGGCGTTCTAGTTGGTCGTCAATTCTTGGTAACGGAAATGCATCTCGTTTTGTAAGTTTATTGAGCGCTCGAAAATCGATGCAAACTCTTTCTTCTCCGTTCTTCTTCTTCACAAGTAAGATCGGACTTGCGTACGGTGAATGCGAATCGACAACGACACCCGTTTCTTTAAGTTCAGCGATTTTCTTTCTAACCGTTTCTCGTTCAGCGTAAGACAAACGATACGGGCGAAACGTTACCGGCTCGTCTGAGGTCAGCTCGATCTTCAGCTCGGCTTTATTCGTTCGACCGAGTTCATGAAGGTTTTCTGCGAAACAATCGCGATAGTCGTTCAATAATGCAACCAACTCGTCCTTCTGTTTTTTCGTAACCTTTGGACCAACATGAATAGCTTCGCATTCGAGTGCTTTTCGCTTATGAAGGTTCATGTGCAGAACAGTTTGTGGCTCTTCGTCGTTCGGAACTGCTAAACAAACTTCTGCTTTAGCAAACTTCTGTCCCTTTTCAATCTTCAACTCTTTTTCTGATACATTAGCTACGGTCATTACGGAATTCCCCTTGGAATCAACTGAGATAAGACTACGTGGGAGGCAATGTTCTTGCCCCGGATGGAGTCGAAGTTGAGCGTCGACAAACAAGTTTTGATCCATGGCTTCGGCATCGTGCGTCATAAGGTTTATGTAACCAACGTAGTTTGGTGCAATTACCACTGCGTCCTTAGCCCATAGTTTTATCTTTTCCTTAGGTAAGGCTGGTATGTGAATGCGCTCGAGGCAATTATCTTCTTCGTCGTCTTCGTGCTTCTCGTTAAACAGTCGTACTGTGTTTTGTCTCTTAACGACAGTGACATGAGGTTGATCGGTTAGTGGTTGACCGATAAGAAGAGGTATTGATTGTATGTGGTCCTCCACGACATAGATATCTACGACAGCGTTCGCTTGGTCTACTTTGACTTCGCCTTGTAAAAAGCCAACAGGTACGGTCTTCCCTAATCCAAACCCGCTAATTACAGAACCTGCAGGTGGCTCGTCGTACGCAATATTCATTGTCTCGGCAACAGTCTTCTGTAATGTTACGCATCTACTTCCTTGGTCAACATACGATCGTATGGGCTTTCCATCCAACCAGGCGTCTTTAAAGTATTTCTCGTTTGACTGGCTAGACGCGTTCTTAGTGTCAACGTGAAGTTGTTGAGTCTGAGTGTTTGTTCGGGAGTCCTTATTCGGTCGGGAAACCCGCCAACGGCATTTGTCGGCCGTGTGCCCCGTTCTCTGGCAAGACGTGCACCTTAATTTTCTTTGAGGTTTAGGGCATTCAATTGACATATGTCCGTACTCCAGGCAATTAAAACATAAGAATTCACCTTTCGAGTTTCGACTAGGTTTATAGGCAGTACTTTGTCGATCGTTCGTTTCTGGTGTTTGTCGTTCAAAAGTGCGTTCCGATTTCGTTACGTGCTTTGTTCGTTCGTTAAGGTGAAAGTTCGTTCGATTTTTCTTCGTCAACGCCCGTCGTTCTTCTATTTGACTGATGCTCTGTAGTAGTTCGTGCGCTGATTCGAAGTTTCTCGCGTTTAACGCTGTGGCCATATTCTCATCGTTTAAGCCAGCTATAAGGTAATCAATCATCGTTTCGTCATCAAGTCCTGCTCTTCGAGCTTTTGCCACTTTATCGTGAAAGTACTCCTCCAATCGTTCAGAGGGGCCTCGTACTCTGCGTTCCATTTCCTTCATTAAGTACATGGTTCCTTTTGTGGCTGGAAACCACTTCGTCAGCAGATCTTTCCATTCAGACCACGTATGGGTGACGGTATCGAGGCTTTCGAACCATATTTTAGCGGTCCCTCTCAATTTAGGCAGTGCGTATCGTATTTTATCTCTATCGTCCCACACGTACGTTTCGGCCAGTTGTTCGACCTTCCTCTGCCACATTGTAACGGTCTGCTGGGGTTGTTGCGGATCAAATTCCGGAACTAACTTTTCGGCATCGTGCATTTGCCGCGCTTGTGGCACCACTTGTTGTACTTGTAAAGCTGCCGCTACAGCCGCTTGGATAGCTTGATTAAGAGCAGCTATCGGAATGAAATCGGGCGGTATTTCGTTCACCCCGTGCCTTGCGTTCGCTCTGTGACGGCGGGCGTTCTCTCTCCTGCGGTGGTCTACGTTCGGATTATATGCGGGATCTCGAAAATCATCCCGTTCGCTGCCGCTTTCATCGGGGTAGTCGCTTCCCCTGTCAGACGCTCTGTCGCTCCCTCTGTCGGACGTTCTGTCGCCTTCCCTGTTACCTTCACCACCATCAGCCATTTCGAAAATAGGATCTTGCACGTTCTCTCCTAGATTTCCCGTTCTTGGGGTGGGGTTGTCGTTCTCTGAAGGCGCGACGTTTTCGTTCACGTTGGGCGTAACCCTCTCGGACAATACTTCGTTTTGGGGTTTAGGATGCTCAATTATAGAGATGTGCTTACGGTTACTTCTTTCGTTCGTCGTACTTTTCTGAGTAGTTTCTTCGTTCTGTTTATCTGAACAGCGTTCGTTTGACTCTTTTGGCGAACTCGTTCTATCGTTCTTGAGCGGTTTCGATAACGTTCTGCAGTCGTCGCAAAAATCGCATACACGCTGTGCTTTCGTTCTTGTACTTCTTCTTAGCTCATAATTACTCATTAAAATAGTGTCTCTCGTTCTCGTTCAGCAAAATAATTATACACCGTTCACGTACTATAAGGCGGCGTTCATGTGCCTCGTGTCGTCGTTCTGATAGTCCCTTTCACGTTCTATAGGGCGGCGGTCGCGTACCTCGTGTTGCTTTTGAAATCAATTTTCATCAGCGGACTCAGTTATCCCACTTCTGAAATATTAGCTTTCTTTGGTCGTCTGATATTTAGACGTCTGAGTCAGGAAGAAATTACGGTTGAGGGTTGATAGAAAATCATTATTTATTGATAAAGCGTTAACATTTGATTGAGAAAATTATCGTACGTCCGTACATTACGAGAGCAGATACGCGAACGCGCCAAATATCCCGACAACGTGCTTTGATGGGGATGCGAAAGCGGAAAAACTGGTTTTGGGGCTAGACCCCTCGTACCTACTCTAGAGACGGTTTCGCCCTCTACCTTCGTTCCTTTTGGCGGGCGTTACAAACTCGTACAAAAAATATAAGGGAAATAAAATATAGTAAAAGTAAATGAAAACGTTAATAGGACAATGTCCTATAAATTTTCCAGTCAAAGGGGGTATCACTGGACAATTTTGGACATATGTCCTATAAGACATTTTTCTTATTTCCGGCCCTGCTTATTTCCCAGATTGATTGGTTAGGAAAAAGCTGTCTGCTAGACGTTCTCTTTTTTTGGCGTTTGTACTTTGTTGTGAATTCCTTTGTTACGGTAACGGCTCCTCCTTTAAAGGCTTTAATGTATTTTTTATTGATTATTAATAAGAGTATCTATATACAAGAAAAGCTCTTAATAAAACTTTAAGCTTTTTCTCTTTTTTAACCCCAAAAACATAACAGTGTGAGTAACTGTGAAACCAAAACTTCGTTAATATAAGCCTTGCCTGGTAAGAATGTATATTAAACTGAGGGAAACGCCCTTGGTAACACTAAATCTTTGTTTATGGCCATACTTTTTATTATTATTAAAATGTTACGTTTATCATAACAGGAAAACTGTACAAACTATGATGGAATTTGTTAAAGAATGTCGTGTTATGGTGGAACGTTTAAACTGGTAAGTGATGAATAAAATGCAACTTGGATCATGTTAAACAGGCATAACGGATCCAAACCTATTGAAAAGAAATAGATCTTTCTTGCTGTTTAAAAAATTAAAAATGCTAGCAGAATAAATAATTTATACGAAGCTAGTTGTAGTTGTATTCAGAAAATGTGCTTGAGAAAATCCCTAGTCTTGAACAAAAGTGTCACAATTTAAGCATCGCTATGTTTTTCTTAGCTTTTTATAGCGAACGGGAAACTTTCCTTGTCCGTTTTTGATTTACCTTCAGTTTGGAAAATTATTTTATTTTAGGGTAGATTTTCAATCTCACCAACTCTCGTTACAAAATTCCGAAATGAGTTTAGTAAATCTTCAAAGGTTGGCGATCAAAGAGGTATTTGCGAAATTATTGGAATATTCCCTTTTTTAGACAAACTGAGTTAAGTTATTGAAACTTTGTTTTTAGGAAATGGACTACGAAAAAGATTGTAACTATGATCACTTGAGCAAAGATGATCTAATCAATGAAGTAAAAGCGAGAGTTGATCGAATTAGGAAACTGGAAGCCAAGGTATTTTTCTAAGCATAGGGGTTTTTTAGCAGTGTGAAATTAAGCACAGAGATATGAGAAACTTTAAATGGATTAGTTGTCGAATCAGGTGTCCCTTTAAATAGAACCAAACTCTATGAGTGGGTTAATTAATTAAGGTTATTGGTGAAAACACCTATCAGGATTGGCAACACGACCTTCGTTTCTTTATTAACAAAGAAACCCGACGAGGGCCTTTGTTGCTGATCCCCTTCTTCTGTGTCATTATCTTCCCCCTTTTCTCGCTTGCCCCTTCAAAATACGTTCAGCCAAAGAAACTCCGAAGATTGTTTTGTAATGGAATCTCATTTTGTTTAGTGTAATGTTTTAATTTCAAAAATGGCAAAAGAGAGAGTGAAAACATCATTAACGATAAATAAGCAAATAGACGAAATTGAAAGACTCAATAGGGTCATTAAAGAGTTGGAAAGAAGAATCAAAGATCTGATGGTATGGAACATTCTTCACTTTCATAGTCGATTGGAAAGATAATTACTTTAAGAATGAAAGTTATTGTTAATTGTTTAAAAAATGGGAGAAAAGTGGAATATTTCAATTTCCTAACGATGAATTAGTGAAAACTGAACCCGTCGAAAATGATTTGGGAAATCCCTTCCTATTGTGATGCACAGTGTCCAAGCTGTCAATGTCCAAGGCATTCTGTCTAAAGAAAATATTAGTCAAGAATCGCCTGGTTCTGAGGTTGGCAATACAAACCCTGAAACTATACCTTGAAAAAAACTGAAAATATGGGGTTAATAACGCGAAATACGAATCCATGTGTCCCTAAACCGAACTACAGTGACAGTTTGCCTCAAAGTGCGCCTTCACCAAAAATTAAGGTTGAAAACACATTCGAAATGTCTCCTGACACGAACACGGAAAGCGATTCGCCACGAGAACCTCTTGAAAACAATATTACCATTAATGATTCTTATCGTCAATCGCCAAGTTTCTCGACAGAGGGGGACACTGAGGATAATTCAACTCCATCGAAGAGATTTCGTGTTCCTGAATTGAATGTTGAATACGAAAAACATTTGGATCTTTCTCTTGATGCAAATGTCGAAAGCGATTCACTAGAAAGAGTCCTAGAAAACGAACTTGATGAAAACCAATCCGAAATCGCCGTGACAGATGCAAAGAAAAGTGATGGACAAAATCAAAGTGTGGAGCTGTTTGTCGATCCGAGTTCATTGAGTGTGCCAGTGCTTGTTCCTGAAGTAGAACGTAACCCAATTGAACTATCAGAATTGAACCCCGTCTCTATGGAAAGCGATTTACCCGAAGTTCCAAATGCAGGTCAACATAATAGTTCGGTGTCCAACTCGGAGACATTAGAAGATGTCGCTCCAAAGAATCCAGGGGGTAAAACCTCATCGCCTCGTTCGGAAATTGCAGGTAAGTCATTTCATTCTTTAATAGTCTTGAGTACCTAGAGTGAGAAGTCATATTTCTAAGCAACTATTTCCGACTCCTCGGTATAAAGTCTAGTCGCGTATTCCATTTGAATACTTTAAGATCGCTCTCGATTTGCTCAATAAAATCCGAATGTATTTTTTTTTTTTCATCTTTCAAAAATCGCGAATGTGGGAGACACGAACTTCCTACCGGAGAGTCAGTGTTCAGTTTTAGGATCTAATTCCGCTTTAAACTTAGATGAAAACTAATCTTGGGTTATATTAATTCAAAATCTAAAACGTCACATTAAAACGCGAACCAGGAAAAAAATCTTCAACTTTTATTAGTGTTTCTTTGCAAGCAAACTGAAAATTAATTTGGTCAAACAATTGTCAAGCCATTTACAAATGGGGGGAAAAACCTTTGTTCGTGATCATCAATTAGGGCTGTGCGAGCCTTGAATTTTTGGTTTCGAGTCGAGTCTCGAGTATTGAAATTTTCCCTTATTGAGTATCGAGCCGAGTCTCGAGTACTCGAATCGAGTATCGAGTAGTTGGAAAATTTGTTTCGAGTATTTATCGAGTAATTGGGAATTGATTTTCTAGTGTTTTCACACTTTCTGTTAACTTATTGCTCTCATAATAGACATTTGGTGTAATTTTGATCATCGACAACTACTTCCATCAATTCCCAGACGGTATTAGTCTTCTTCCCTTTAAATTTAACTAACTTAATTTCTCATTAATATCTTCTTCGGAATCTCATTCCTCACCGAAGTAACTTGTAGCCATTGTTATGCTTCGCGCAAAGTTCCAAACGAACATTTCTAACCTAAACTTAAAAAATAAATAAATAAAATAATAGTAGTAAACGCGCCTTTAACTGTATTTCATTACTTTTACTTCCACTATTTTACCAGCTAGGAGCTACCACAATACTACATTGCACTGGCATTATGATCTAAACTACCCAATGAGCACTAATATGCGTCTGTTAACCAATAAGCGTTACTTTCTTGTAGATTTTTATAGTTACTCCATCCTATTTTCAGAGTTCAAGACTTTCCAAAAGCAGGTTCGAGTATTTATCGAGCCTTGGTTTGATACTCGAAACTTTTTCGAGTCTCAGAAAATCTCTTATCGAGTACTCGCACAGCACTATCATCAATGTGCCTTAGGATGAACGTTCTTGACTTGGTAAAAGCATCTGTAAATAGAATGGATTTGAAGACTACACAGCCAAAAAAAAACTTCATTTACGTCCTATATGGAACATATTTAAATGTCTTGGACAAAACGTTCACACTTTTTATGTTATTTTTAAGATTCTGCGTAACGTATATTTGAATTGTAGCACTTAACGACCTTTCAGCCTCTTGAATAATGAGACTTTCCCAAGGGTCTTCACTCTTTTCTTATCATCGCTGGTACTTATTTCAGCCAAAAATTCTTTTGCAATAGAGAGGGGGTGCGAGGACGAATTAAAGGGGTAACTTGTCATCATGCAGCGTCACCTAGCATTTGATTCCCTAAAAATCCGTTGAATATTTTGAGAGCAAAGCAGTAGCGTCGCTAGGGTTTGAAATTTGGGGGCGGGGGGGGGGCAAAATCTGGGCAAACTAGTTATTATAAGAACTTAATATAAAAAATTGAATAATGGGTTCATTGGAAAATGTGTAGACCTTTAAAACTATCCGTAAATTTGTGTCAACGTGAAATTATTCGTATTTTAAAGATATACAGCCTTTTATATATAAAGACTACGGAACCGATTATGTAGGATTTTCACTCGTCTTAGGTTTATTTTTAGTTGTGGTTAGCTTTTAGAACACACTACTGGGACTCCCTTCGAAAGAACATGAAACATTTTACTTGTCTCCATCTGTTTTTTTCTTCAAAATTTTACTGTTTGATGTTTAAAAATTTTTATATATTGCTACAGAATTTTACGTTGCTAACAGCAATTTTTTGGTAGGGTTTACGGATTATTTTGGGTGGGGGGGGGGTAAGTTTGGAATTTGGGGGCTATAGCCCTCCCCCCAAAAAAGGCCTAGCTTATAAAACCTGATTATAAAAGGGGTGTACAAAGTCATATTTCAAAGGGTAACGAAGAAAAATGCTTCAAATGGGATCAGTGCGAATGTAGATTCAAGCGCAAGTGTCATTTAATCGCGCATAAACACATTCATAGCGCTGAAAAACTCTTTACATATGATCAGTGTGACTATGGGTGTTTTTAACTTTTTCCCTCGGTAAACATTATTAATCAACGCTACTATTTACCTCTCCAAGTGACATATGTCATTGAGAGTTACTGTCTGGGACGTTTCAGTGTCTGTCTGTCTTTTGTTACCATAGAGCGCGTTCACAGGTTGCGTATGGAAGTAGAAGTGTTCGCGTTTTCCGATGGTCGATAAAAATTGTATTTCACTATGTTAATTTTTCTACTTGAGGACCAATCCACACTATTCCTTCATCTGCCTAGTCTCTCGTACATTCCACATAAACCGAATCTGTTGCATTGGTTTCAGACTCCACCGCCTTCTAGTGTCCATGTACTTCGTATATTTGAGATGAGCTTCTACTTCATCACCATCCTTAGGGGTACTAGGAACGTCTAGCCTCCAAGGGGCGGGGCTTACGCAAAATTTTCACGGTATTTCGCTATTCATCATCAAATGATTGCCTGCAAGTCTGCAACTCCATTATAATCGTTACGGATAAGATCACGGGAACTGTCTAACCTCCACATGGAGGAACTTACAACAAATGTCATAACAATTATGAACCTCTTATTTTAGTAATTAAATCAGTCCTACATTCTTAAACATAAGTTAGATCTGGCAATAAGTTAAAACGATTGAACAAAAGTTATTTTGAGAGCAAAGAAATGTTAAAAGTCCAACCTTTCGGGTTTCGAGCCAAGGTGATGTTTATGGTTTATATTTTTTGTAGGGAAATTGAAGAAGAAACGTAAAAAGAGCTTCAAATATTCAACTGAATATAAAAAGGCTCTACAACGTCGCATTAGAATGGGTAAAGAAGAAAAGGGCTTCCAATGTGAACAATGTGACTATTCTTGCAAGTATAAGTACGATTTCATCAAACATAAACGCATTCATGGCGGTGAAAAACTTTTCAAGTGTGATCAGTGTGACTTCGCAAGTACGCGGAAGATTGATTTGATCAGACACGAACGCATTCACAGTGGTGAAAAACCCTTCAAATGTGATCAGTGTGAATATAGATGCAGTCAGAAGAGTTATTTAAAACAACATCGACGCCTTCACAGCGGTGAAAAACGCTTCAAATGTGATCATTGTGACTATGCAAGTACGTGGAAGAATGATTTCAAAAGACATCAACGCATTCACAGTGGTGAAAAACCCTTCAAATGTGATCAGTGTATCTTTGCTTGTAATCGTAAGGGTAATTTGATCATACACAAACGCATTCACAGTGGTCAAAAACCCTTCAAATGTGCTCGGTGTGACTATGCAAGTGCGTGGAAGAATAATTTGATCACACATCAATTTATTCACAGTGGTGATAAACCCTTCAAATGTGATCAGTGTGACTTTGCAAGTGCGTGGAAGACTGATGTGATCAGACATCAACGAATTCACAGTGGTGAAAAACCCTTCAAATGTGATCAGTGTGACTATGTAAGTACGCGGAAGAAAGATTTGAACAAACATCAACGCATTCACAGTGGTGACAAACCGTTCAAATGTGATCAGTGTGACTTTGCAAGCGTGCACAAGGGTAATTTGGTCGCTCATCAACGAATTCATAGCGGCGAAAAACCCTTCAATTGTGCTCGGTGTGACTATAAATGTACACAGAAGTTTAGTTTGATCGCACATCAACGCACTCACAGTGGTGAAAAACTCTTCAAATGTGATCAGTGTGACTATGTAAGTACGCGGAAGAAAGATTTGAACAAACATCAACGCATTCACAGTGGTGACAAACCGTTCAAATGTGATCAGTGTGACTTTGCAAGCGTGCACAAGGGTAATTTGGTCGCTCATCAACGAATTCATAGCGGCGAAAAACCCTTCAATTGTGCTCGGTGTGACTATAAATGTACACAGAAGATTAGTTTGATCGCTCATCAACGAATTCACAGTAGTGAAAAACCCTTCAAATGTGATCAGTGTGACTGTGCAAGTACGTGGAAGTATGCTTTGAAAAGACATCAACTCATTCACAGTGGTGAAAAACCCTTCAATTGTGATCAATGTGACTATGCATGTACGCGGAAGAGTTCTTTGATAGTACATAAACGTAGAAGTCACAAGAAGGAATAGATGGATTTGAAGGCTGCTTGACAATGTAAAATTTCTTTTTAATCGTAAAATGAACATTTTAAATTTTTTGGAGAAAAACCATCTTTCATCCTCTTTTGTAATGAATTTGCCGAAACTGTTTACGTAAGAATCCATTAAATTTCTCCTTTCTGAATTCAATTGTATTAACGGAAACTGTGCGCTTTGTCAAGGACAGGATTCTTGGCTCACTAACCGCCGTTTTCAGAATTAATTTTAAATTAAATGACGTTACTAAAATAAAAAAATAAAGGAACGCCTCTTCATCTTGTTTTGGGTGTTTCTCTCCAGGCTAGAAAATTTCCAAACGTGCAATCAAGAGCGAATAAATATTTGTAACTTGTCTTCTCCTATCTTTTAGTTGCAATTAATTCCAAGAATATCTGTTAAACATTTTGAGTGAAAAATTAAACGACCGTTTCACCAAAGGTATGTACTTCCTTTTTATTTAATGTTCATCACATTTATATCGATAACGTTTATTCACCGGGACACTGCGGCCGGTAACGTTATGCTATTGAGAGGTACCCTGGAGGTACTGTCAGGGACGTTTCTGTGTCACGCTTTCTGTGCTTGGTTACAATAGAGCGCGTTCACAGGTTTTACGTGGATGTAAACGCGCTACCCATTTCTGAATCGCGTACGCTTTTTCTCGTAATCGGTGGAAATTGTATTTCACTATGTTAACTATTTTACTCTAGTCCCGATCCACCCTTTTAGTGGCCACTATTCCTTTTATTTATTTATTTGGACTAGTTACGTACAAGCTAGCCTTAGGCTTTTGTGGTACGGACGGAATGGTTTTGATTTTCACATGAGAATAGTAAACAAATTAGAATTAAATGAACAGTGCATATAGATAATTAAAGATTTTAAAAATGAAAATAGTAAACAAATATTAAGAATTAAATGAGCAGTGCATATAGGTAATTAAATTAAAGATTTTAAACATGAGAATATTAAACAAATATTAAGAATTAAATGAACAAATTGTATTTAGATAAATAATTAATGATTTTAAACATGAGAATAGTATAAAATATTAAGATTTAAATGAACAAACGAATTTTGACTTGGGAATAGTAACAAATATTAAAAATTAAATGAACCAAGCGCTTAAAGGTAATTAATTAAATTTAGGAATGGAATAGTAGTAAACTAATTTAAGATTTAAACTAACAAAGGGCTTGAAGGTAATTAATTAATTAATGAAAGAATTTCCAGGACTAGTGGGAGGAATGACAAGTGGATGATATTACAAGTGAAAATGTTGGGAAAGTGCAGCGCGGAATTTAGACCTTGGGTACGTTCAGTAACCCTCTTTGATGACAGCGCTTACTAAGCGATGCCAGATTTTCACTATTGTACGCTTTTTCGCGTTTCCGGTTTTGACGTCATGATGCTCAGCGCTTGCTCATCAGAAAAACCATCTAATCGATATGGTTTTTTTGATGGCGTGACGTAGCGCTTGACTGTTGTTGGCGCGGGATTTAAAAATTAAATTCCAATAATGCTATTCCAACAGTAATTGTATTAGTTTTCTTTACAAAACTACTTCTACCATTCAAATGGACATAATTTTCTTAAACAATTTCATTATTTGCGAGCTCGTTAATAGTGTACAAGAACCATTTGCGCTTCGTAACGTTTTGAGGGCCAGTAAGACGTTTCCCCAATCCCATTTTCGAAAACAGCGCTAACTTCAAAATGCTACTTTTCCGTTCAACAACCTTTTACGTCACTTTGACGTCTCGAGCCCATCAACCAAACATCAAGAAAACAGCGATTTCTTTGAGATTTCGTTACTGAACGTACCCCTTATAGGGATCGAGATTATTGATTCTGGGAGTGCCTTCCAATCAGAGACGACCGAGCTTGTATCTGCCTAGTCTCTCGTCCATTCCACATAAACCGAATCTGTCCCATTGGCTTCTAACTTCACCACCTGCTATCTATCTATTCCTTATAAAAAAATCTTTCAGATTACCTTCTACTTCAGAAAAATCGTTAGGGGTACGACATGTAACGAGTAACGTATAGTCTCCAAATGGCGGGGCATTCACCAAATGTTCACGCTTTTGATTTGGGTTAATTTAAAATTATCGTTCAGTAATAGACACCCACTATCCGTGAAATAGGAAACATTTGAGGCTGTACGAACACCATGTAAAGTTTACTTTTACAGATATATTTAGTTTGCTTTTGAAAATTGTTATAGATACTTTTTGCGGTCCAAGTCTGGTAGAATCTCCGATATTTTCTCGACATGATACTTCTAGAACCACAGTTCACTCCAGTCCACACTCCACAGCAGTCTTCAGCACACTTCCTCTGGTTCAAAACCAGTTTACTAATAGCTTGGACTAGTTTTGTGAGGGTTACTGGTCCTCGGGACCAGTTTATTAATTAAGAACAAAGGTGGGGGACTGGGGGCCAGACCGGAGACCAGTTTATTATTTCGGACACGGGGGGGGGGGTAACTGGTCCCAAGCAGCGTGGGAAATAAGGCGGTGGCATATGGCGAATGACCAGTTTAAGAATTGCCTGGACCTGTTTTAAAATTAAATCGGAGGGGGTCAGTGATCCACTTGACCACTAATAAAATTCAAGGGTAACAAGAGTCCAGACGTTATCTGAACTTTTAATTATCCACTAAGTGGATTCCACTTCTTCATTTTAGCAGACGACGCGTCCTGGTCAATGATCATGGATCAGTTTATTTATTCCAGACCAGGGCAGGCCCAATGTCCAGTTTTAAAAAATCCTTATTTCCCATTCCACCCTGTACTCCCAAGGACTAGTTTCAAAAATATATCCTTATTTCCCAGACTGAATGCTTGGGAAAAAGCTGTCTGCTAGACGTTCTCTTTTTTTGGCGTTTGTAACTTTGTACTTTGTTGTGAATTCCTTTGTCACGGTAACGGCTCCTCCTTTGAAGGCTTTAATGTATTTTTATTGATTATTAAAAAGAGGTTCTATATACAAGAAAAGCTCTTAAAAAAGTTGAAGCTTTTTCTCTTTTTTAACCCCAAAAACAGAACAGTGTGAGTAACTGTGAAACCAAAACAACTTTAATATAAGCCTTACCTGGTAAGAATGTATATTAAACTGAGGGGAAACGCCCTTTTTAACACTAAATCTCTGTTTATGGCCATACTTTTTATTATTATTAAAATGTTACGTATTATATTATCTTAACAGGGAAACTGTACAAAAAGTGATGGAATTTGTTAAAGAATGTCGTGTTATGGTCGAACGTTTAAACTGGTAAGTTATGAATATAATGCAACTTGGATCATGTCAACAAGGCATAACGGATCCAAACCTATTGAAACTAATATACCTTGAAAAGAAATAGATCTTTCTTGCTGTTAAAAAAATAGAAAATGTTAGCAGAGTAAATAATTTATACGAAGCTAGTTGTAGTTGTATTCAGAAAATGTGCTTGAGAAAATCCCTAGTCTTGAACAAAAGTGTCACAATTTAAGCATTGCTATGTTTTTCTTAGCTTTTTATAGCGAAAGCTACAATGTATGGGGAAACTCTCCTTGTCCGATTTTGATTTACCTTCAGTTTGAAAAATTATTTTATTTTAGGGAAGATTTACAATCTCACCAACTCTCGTTACAAAATTCCGAAATGAGTTTAGTAAATCTTCAACGGTTGGCAATTAAGGAGGTATTTGCGCAATTATTGCAATATTGCCTGTTTAAGACAAACTGAAGATGACGAAAAATGGATTTGGAAGTATCCTTGTTGCCGCCTCTTGAGAAATATACCTTTAACACAGTTGGTTCTCTCTCTCTTGTTTATATTATTAACAAGTAAAGTTAATATTAATTTTCGTCGTCTCAAGAGCAATAAATGGGAATCCATTTTACCCAAGTATTCGTCTGCTACTGGTTTTCATTATATTTTGTGCCTACAACGCCACATATATCTATGGAAATCGGTGGCGTTGGTGCTAGCGACGCGTCAAACCAAACTGTAGGTGTGCATGATTTTCCGCTGACGCGCTCCGTTGGCCGTTGCCGCTACCGTTCCGTTTACCGCTCCCAAACCCATGTATGCATCCGCCTTTAGCGCATGCGCGTCGGCGACAACGGAGAGCGGCAACGGCTCAGCGGCGTATGTGTGCATCCGCCTTAATTATGGACTGTTCGATATTGGTGAAAACACCTATCAGGATTGGCACAAAGCTAAGGGGATTGGCAACACGTCCTTCGTTTCTTTATTAACAAAGAAACCCGACGATGGCCTTTGTTGCTGATCCCCTTCTTGCGTGTCATCATCTTCCCCTTTTTCTCGCTTGCCCCTTTAAAATACGTTTAGCCAAAGAAACTCCGAAGATTGTTTTGTAATGGAATCTCATTTTGTTTAGTGTAATGTTTTAATTTCAAAAATGGAAAAAGAGAGAGTGAAAACATCATAAACGATAAATAAGCAAATAGACGAAATTGAAAGACTCAAGAGGGTCAATAAAGAGTTGGAATGGAGAATCAAAGACCTGATGGTATGCAACATCCTTCACTTTCATACTCGATTGGAAAGATAACTACTTTAAGAATGAAAGTTATTGTTAATTGTTTAAAAAATAGGAGAAAAGTGGAATACTTCAATTTCCTAACGATGAATTAGGGAAAACTGAACCCGTTGAAAAAGATTTGGGAAATAATGGCCAGGAGTTAACCCTTCCTATTGCGATGCACAGTGTCCAAGCTGTCAATGTCCAAGGCAACCTGTGTAAAGAAAACATTAGTCAAGAATCACCTGTTTCTGAGGTTGGCAATGCAAACACCGAAACTACCTTGAAAAAAAGTGAAAATGTGGTGTTTATAAAGCGAAATACGAATCCATGTGTCCCTAAACTGAACTACAGTGACAGTTTGCCTCAAAGTGCGCCTTCACCTAAAATTAAGGTTGAATCTATTCGAAATGAGAGCGATCCGCCACGAGAACCTCTGGAAAACAATATTAACAGTAACGACTTCCTTCGTAAATCGCCAAGTGTCTCGACAGAGAGGGACACTGAGGATAATAGAACTCGATCGAAGAAATTTCGTGTTCCTGAGTTGAATGTTGAATCCGAAACACATTTGGATCTTTCTCTTGACGCAAATGCCGAAAGCGATTCACTAGAATTAGTCGTAGAAAACGAACTTGATGAAAACCAATCCGAAATCGCCGTGACAGATGCAAAAAAAAGTGATGGACAAAATCAAAGTGTGGAGCTGTTTGTCGATCCGAGTTCATCGAGTGTGCCAGTGTTTGTTCCTGAAGTAGAACGTAACCCAATTGAACTATCAGTATTGACCCCCGTCTCTATGGAAAGCGATTTACCCGAAGTTGCAATTGCAGTTCATCATGATTGTTCGGTGTCCAACTCGGAGACATTAGAAGATGTCGCTCCAAAGAATCCAGAGGGTAAAACCTCATCGCCTCGTTCGGAAATTGCAGGTAAGTCATTTCATTCTTTAATAGTCTTGAGTGCCTAGATTGAGATATCACATTTCTAAGCAACTATTTCCGCCTTCTCGATATAAAGTCTAGTCGCGTATTTCTTTTAACTGCTCAGTGGTTCGTACAACTTGGCATTCTGTTCTTTTCAAGTGCGTCTACACGATTCTACGTATTTAATGCCTTTTTTTGCAAACTTTATGTGATGAGTACATCGTTAATTCTACCGTGAAAGGTTTTTCTTCATCCATGCTAAATTAATTCAGTATCAAACTTAGTAAGGATGAAATTTATAACGACCCATTAAAACGCGAAGCAGAAAAACCCCTCAAATGAGATTAGTGTTCCTTTGGAAGCACGCAAGAAATTAATTTGATGAAAGTAATGCATTTACAAATTACACCAAGAAGCTTCACATTTCTAGCCGCCATCTTTCAAGATGTCCGCGGATTAAAACCAATTTCTTTAACGTCCCTGCAACATTTATGCGGGGACGGTTAGGCCGGGGCATTGAGTATTAATCAGATACGACTTTTACTTAACAACACCAGGGTGCCTATTCTGTAAGCTTCGAAAGAGAGTTGTCGATCGACATCTCTCTCAGTCTCGAAAATCACAAAAATGGTATTCTGTCGGAAGTTGTCGAGTATCGACAAGTTGTCGAACTAGATATCGACAGGGTTTCGTTTCGAGTAACCCCTCTTACATGAGTTTTAATCTGAGAGTAAAGAGCTGCCCTTCTACATTTATCTCGCTTTGTGTTAAATAATCTGGCTAGGGAAATTATTCGGTGAGTTTTACGAAGACAACGTTCTATCAGAAGTAGAAGAAGAAGATGTAGTTGTACTCAGGGTGCCTTTTGCTAAGCAGAGAAACAAAGTGAAAACTAGATGTGACAACAGAGAGTGGGTGCCAGAACGAAAGAAAATGGTAGCTTGTCTGCACGCATTGATTCTCCGAACATCCGTTGAATTTGAAAATACGTCCTTTCGAGGCAAAGTTTCTCTTGCAATTCAATTTATGTTCATCCCCTTTTTACCTCTCCGTTTGACGATGTCGTCACGGAGAGGTATTACACTGGGTTCACGGGTAGTTGAGCGGTTTTCAAAAGAGCGTTTTGGAATAAAGCGGTGCCCAAAACAGCGGTTTGCAAAACCGCGGTTGCTGTTTCCGCGTTTCTCAATACAGCGCTATTTCCCAAAACAGCTGTTGCTGTTTCCGCGTTTCTCAATATAGCGCTGTTTTCCCAACCAGCGGTTTAGCACTACAGCGTTTCATAACCGTTTGTGATCCTCACGTTATGAACTGGTTCGCGGAATATATTTTGGAAAAGGTGGCAGCAAATTAATAGGAGAATATTTTGGAAAAGGTGGCAGTTAATTAATAGGAAAATATTTTGGAAAAGGTGGCAGCTAATTAATAGGAGAATATTTTGGAAAAGGTGGCAGCTAATTAAGAGGAGAATATTTTGGAAAAGGTGGCAGCTAATTAAGAGGAGAATATTTTGGAAAAGGTGGCAGCTAATTAATAGGAGAATATTTTGGAAAAGGTGGCAGCTAATTAATAGGAGAATATTTTGGAAAAGGTGGCAGCTAATTATTAGGAGGATATTTTGGAAAAGGTGGTAGATAATTAATAGGAGAATATTTTGGAAAAGGTGGCAGCTAATTAATAGGAGAATATTTTGGAAAAGGTGGCAGCTAATTAATGGGAGAATATTTTGGAAAAGGTGGCATCTAATTAATGGGAGAATATTTTGGAAAAGGTGGCAGCTAATAGGAGAATATTTTGGAAAAGGTGGCAGCTAATCAATATCAGAATATTCTGGAAAAGGTGGCAGCTGATTAATAGGAGGATATTTTGGATAAGGTGGAAGGTAATTTATAGGAGTTCAAATAACCCATCCCAACCAAACATTAAAACGCTAGACCACGAAACTGTTTGTTTGACATTCATTAAAATTCAAACCTAAAGCTGAAATCAATACTAATTAAAGCTCGGCATTATCCATCCGTTATCCGTAAATTAGTGAATAATCGATTATTTATAGATAAATGTTTTGGACATAATTCGATTTAATATACAACTTCTGTTGATAATTCTGGATTATGGATAAAATAACGTGGATAATGGATAGATAATGCCGAGCTCTAATACTTATACCTTCAACAATACGAAACAACGCTCAAGATATAAACGCTGTAATCAAAATGCGCTCAAACGAGAAATGGCTATAATGGCAAACGCGTTTATGAAAAAGCCTTTTGGACAATGCTGTTTTGATAACACGCCCAATCGATAACATACCATTACACTGGACGTGTCTGTCACCGCGTTCACGCACTTGCGGGTTTTCTTATTATTTATTGTGAATCAATAGCCTTATATACCCAGGATTCGTACGGAACCTAGATAACCTGGAAAACCTGGATAAGTCAGGGATATGGAAAATAGGAGCAAAAGTCAGGGATAAGTCAGGGATTTAAAAAAATTCCTAAAAAGTCAGGGATATGTCAGCGATTTCGTTTGGTGTATCAAACCATGCTTCGACCAATGCTAAATATGAGACAGGTGTGATGAAGTGGGCTCTGGTAAACACCTTAAAATGGTCAGGGATATTGCCAAAAATTTGGTCAGGGATAACCTGGAAAAGTCAAGGATTTTGAAAGTAAAAATTTCGTACGAACCCTGATACCCTAAATTTCCAAAAATTGTTAAAGAGGGATACGCTTGAATTGAAACGTCAACAATAGCTATGTTTAAAATGATTTTAGGAATAACGTTTCTTAGAATGACTAAACTAATATTAAGCTAAATTACTGACGAATAAAAATAATCAATATAAATTATATTTAATTAAGCACAACGTCTCGACTCGTAGAGGTCTATTTTGGTTTCCCAACTTGTTGTTTATTAGGTCGTTTACTCATACTTTGAAAAAAACAATGAGTTTTCGTAGTGCGCTTGAATGTTACTGTATTTTTGATACTATATTGTAAATGACGTATGTGTCGTTTTTATATTTCATTAATATATTTCTGTAGGGAAATTCAGGAAGAAACGTGCAACTCGGGTCAAATATTCTGCTGAATATAAAAGGGGTCCACAACGTCACACAAAGAAGGGTAACGAAGAAAAACGCTTCAAATGTGATCGGTGTGACTATGCAAGTACGTGGAAGGTTCATTTGATCAAACATCAACGCATTCACAGTGGTGAAAAACCCTTCAAATGTGATCAGTGTGGCTTTGCAAGTGCGTGGAAGACTGATGTGATCAGACATCAACGAATTCACAGTAATGAAAAACCCTTCAATTGTGATCAATGTGACTATGCATGTACGCGGAAGAGTTCTTTGATAGCACATAAACGTAGAAGTCACAAGAATGAATAGATGAGTTTGAAGGCTGCTAGACAATGTAAAATTTCTTTAAAATCGTAAAATGAACATTTTAAATTTGTTGTACAAAAACCATCTTTCATCCTCTTTTGTAATGAATTTACCGAAACTGTTTACGTAAGAATCCATTAAATTTCTCCTTTCTGAATTCAATTGTATTAACGGAAACGGTGCGCATTGTCAAGGACAGCACTCTTGGTTCACTAACAGCCGTTTTCAGAATTTATTTTAAATTAAATGACGTTACTAAAATAAAACAATAAAGAGACGCCTCTTCATTTTGTTTTGGGTGCTTCTCTCCAGGCTAGAAAATTGCCAAACGTGCAATCAAGAGCGAATAAATATTTGTAACTTGTCTTCTCCTATCTTTTGGTTGCAATTAATTCCAAGAATATCTGTTAAACATTCTGAGTGAAAAATTAAACGACCGTTTGACCAAAGGTATCCACTTCCTTTTTATTTAATGTTCATCACATTTATATCCATAACGTTTATTCGCCGGGAACGTTATGCTATTGAGAGTACTGTCAGGGACGTTTCTTCATTGCCATCGTTAGATATAACGAGGAACGTCTAGCCTCCAAGGGGCGGGGCTTACGCAAAATTTTCACCGAATTTCGCTATTCATCATCAAATGATTGCCTGCAAGTCTGAAACACCATTTTAATCGTTAGGGGTAAGATTACGGGAACTGTCTAACCTCCACATGGAGGAACTTACAACAAATGTCATAACAATTATGAACCTCTTATTTTAGTAATTAAATCAGTCCTACATTCTTAAACATAAGTTAGATCTGGCAATAAGTTAAAACGATTGAACAAAAATTATTTTGAGAGCAAAGAAATGTTAAAAGTACAACCTTTCGGGTTTCGAGCCAAGGTGATGTTTATGGTTTATATTTTTTGTAGGGAAATTGAAGAAGAAACGTAAAAAGGGCTTCAAATATTCAACTGAATATAAAAAGGCTCTACAACGTCGCATTAGAATGGGTAAAGAAGAAAAGGGCTTCAAATGTGGTCAGTGTGATTAAGCCGGTAGAGATAATAGCAATTTGATCGCACATCAACGCATTCGCAGTGGTGAAAAACCCTTCGTATGTGATCAGTGTGACTATGGATGCACTCAGAAGGGTAATTTGATCAGACACAAACGCATTCACAGTGGTGAAAAACCCTTCAAATGTGCTCGGTGTGACTATGCAAGCACGCAGAAGAATAATTTGATCACACATCAATTTATTCACAGTGGTGAAAAACGCTTCAAATGTGATCAGTGTGACTATGGATATACGCGGAAGATTCATTTGTTCCGACATAAACGTAGAAAACACACGCATGAATAGGTGGATGTATTGTACAAAAACCGTATTTGCTCGTCTTCTGTAATTAATGGGCCGAAACTGTGGATGTTTCTTCATTCTAAATTGTATTAACGGAAGCGCCTCTCATTTTCAGAGAAAATAATCTTGGTGCACTATACCCAGTTGTAACAACTCCATTTTCAGAACTAATTTTATATTAAATGTAATAAAATTCACGTAGAGGATGTTAAAATAAACCAGGTACTTTTTTGAATTGATCCAAACGTATGAGCTTTTCTTCTTTCGAACCATTTTCATTTCTGTTACCAGCCCACTCGGAACTTTCATTAATTTAGAATAAAAACTATCAATATAATATTTTTTTGAATTTTGGTAAATAAGTTCAGCTAGCTAATTGGACCAAGTCATCTTGCGACTTATTGCCACTTATCTAACGCCTTTACAATGCATAGAGGGGTGGTGGCTAGCCCCTATGCCACAGCTAACCGACAGCGCCCTATACTAACTATTACCGTTAACCATTTTTCTAAATTACCGTTATTTTTGATGGATCTTCATTTGCGTCTTTAATTACTTTAACTTCGTGATCAGCTTTCAATAGAAACAACACAGACACGAAAATTGTCGAATTATAAACTTGTTTTTCCAGTACTGAGTATAGGCGTAGTTGTTTGTTTGAATTTATCTTCTTTCCGAATATGACCAAGCCGCCTGGTTTATATCGGTAACACTATTGGGAAGTTTTAGAATTGGTTTGATTGAGTTCTTCTCTAGACTGGTAATGCGACGAACCCCTAGCCTGTTAAGAGCCTACTATTCTGGACCCGTAACGTATTTAACAAAACGTTCACACTTTTTTATGTTGCTTTTAAAATTGTGCATAACGTATATTTGAACTGTAGCACTTATGACTTTTCATCCTCTTGAATAATGAAAATAATAAAATGGCCCTCTTTCCCAAGGGTCTTTACTCATTTCTTATTATCGCTGGTAATTATTTCGACCAAAATTATTTTAACAAAGAGGGGGTGCCAGAACGCGATAAATTGGTAACTTGTCTTTAAGCAGCGTTACCTAGCATTTGATTCACTGAAAATCCGTTGAATTTGGTGAGAGCAAAGAGAAGCTTAAAATACGGCCGTTCGATTTTTGAGCCAAGGTTTCTTCTCCGTTTAAGTTGATGTTCATCCCCTTCTAATTGATATGCTCGTTTATTTATCAGCTAACGTATTTTATGAACGACGCTTCTTTTCATAAACACTGTGTTTTCGTTCGCCTCAGCATTACATTTTAATAAAGTTCCCTTGAATGTTACTGTATTAGTGTATTTTCGATACTAAATAAATGATATATGATATATGTCGTTTTTAAGTTTTATATGTATAATTATAATCTTTAGGGGTAAGATTAGGGGAACTGTCTAACCTCCACATGGCTAGATTTACGACAAATGTTCGCGCATCTATTCTTATCCCGCTCCTTAATGATTCATAACTATTATGAACCTCCTATTTTTGTAATTAAACAAGTCCTACATACTTTAGAATTAGTTTCATCTCGCAGTAAGTTCTAATGAACCTATCTTCAAACGATTTAACGAAAATTAATTTGCGAGCAAAGAAAAGTTAAAAGTACAACCTTTCGGATTTGCATTTATTTTAGTTTATCTTCATCCCCCTTTTTGTTGATATGCTCGTTTACTCTAGGCTAAAGCCTCAACTGATCAACTCACCTTTTTTCTGCGTTTTCGTGCGCATTACCTTTTTTTATGAAATTCGCTTGAATGGAAATGTATTTTTTGATACTAAATTTGTGTTTTTTATATTTTCTGTAGGTAAATTCGAGAAGAAACGTATAACGGGGACCAAATTTTCAACTGAATATGAAAGGGGTCTACGACTTCGCGTTAGAAAGGGTAAAGAAGAAAAACGCTTCAAATCTGAGCAGTGTAACTATGGATGCTCGCAGAAGAGTTCTTTGAACATTAACCAACGCATTCACAGTGGTGAAAAACCCTTCAAATGTGATCGGTGTGAATATAAATGTACACAGAAGAGTACTTTGATCAGACACGAACGCATGCATAGTCGTGAAAAACGCTTCAAATGTGATCAGTGTGACTATGCATTCACGCAGACGAGTTCTTTGTACGCTCGTCAACGCATTCACAGTGGGGTAAAACCCCACAAATGTGATCAGTGTAAATATGCCAGCACTAAGAAGAATAGTTTAATCATACATCAACGCATGCATAGCGGTGAAAAACCCTTCAAATGTGATCGGTGTGAATATAGATGCAGTCGGAAGAGTCATTTGATCGCACATCAACGCATTCATAGTGGTGAAAAACCCTTCAAATGTGATCAGTGTGACCATGGATTCACACAGAAGAGTTCAATGGACATTCATAAACGTATTCACAGTGGTGAGAAACCCTTCAAATGTGACCAGTGTGAATATAGATGTAGTCGGAAGAGTCATTTGATCGCACATCAACGCATTCACAGTGGTGAAAAACCCTTCAAATGTGATCAGTGTGAATATAGATGCAGTCGGAAGAGTCATTTGATCGAACATCAACACATTCACAGTGGTGAAAAACCCCACAAGTGTGATCAGTGTAAATATGCCAGCACTAACAAGAATACATTAATCATACATCAACGGAGGCATAGCGGTGAAAAACCCTTCAAATGTGATCAGTGTGACTATGCGTGCGCGCGGAAGTATCATTTGACCTTACATAAACGTAACAGACACGTGTATGAATAGATGGATTTACCTTTTTAAATATGTTGGACAATAACCACATTTGATCCTCTGAATCATGGGCCAAAACTGTGTATGTAACAATCCATTAAATTTCTCCATTCTAAATTGTATTAACAGAAGCGCCGCTCATTTTCGGAGAAAATACTCTTGGGGCACTATATACTGTTGTAACACCGCATAATTTACCATTTTCCTAAATTACCGCAATTTTCTTACCCTAGTCCTGGATCTTCATTTGCGTCTTTCATTACTTTAACTTCGTCATCGGCTTTAAACAATAGAGATAGGAAAACGGTCGAATTCAAACTTGTTGTTTTTCCAGTACTTAGTAGGTATATGACGTAAAGAGGTTTAATTTGCTGAATTTTACTGTTCAATCATATTGTAACGTATATTTTATCATGCGTTTATTAGTATAAGCAGGAGTTCATGTAACTTTGCATTCTGTATATTGTCTCAGTTATCAAATTTTAATCTACATATATATTTTCGAGAGTTGTTTGTGTGAATTTTTCTACTTTCCGAGTATGACCAAGCAGCCTTTATATCGGTAACACTATGGGGAAGTTTTAAAACTGGTTTGATTGAGTTCTTCTCTAGACTGGTAATGCGACGAACCCCTAGACATTAAGCCTGTTAAGTACGTACTATTCTATTCTGGACCCGTAACATGTTTAAATGCGTTGGACAAAACGTTCACACTTTTTTATGTTATTTTATGCATAACGTACATTTGAACTGTAGCACTTACTACCTTGAATAATGAAAATAATAAAATGCCCTCTTTCCCAAGGGTCTTTACTCATTTCTTATAATCGCTACCAATTATTTCGACCAAAAATATTTTGACAGAGAGGGGGTGCCAGAACGCAATAAATAAATTGGTAACTTGTCTATACGCGGCGATTCACTGAAAATCCGTTGTTAATGGTGAGAGCAAAGAGAAAATTTTAAAATACGGCCGTTCGATTTTCGAGCCAAGGTTTCTTCTCCATCTAAGTTGATGTTCTCCCCTTCTAATTGATATGCTCGTTTATTCAGCTAACGGTTTTGATCAACAACGCTTCTTTTCATAAACACACTTTTTTCGGTCGCCTCAGCATTATATTTAATGAAGTTCCCTTGAATGTTACTGTATTAGTGTATTTTCGATACTAAATAAATGATATATGATATAAATGTCGTTTTTATGTTTTTTTGGCTATCGATGCATGCATAAGAGAATTTTGATCATACATCAACGTATTCACAGTGGTGATAAACCCTTCAAATGTGATCAGTGTGATTATGCAAGTACGTGGAAGAGTGATTTGATCAGACATCAACGCATTCACAGTGGTGACAAACCGTTCAAATGTGATCAGTGCGATTATGCATGTAAGCGGAAGTATGTTTTGATCACACATCAACCCTTCAAATGTGTCACACTGATCAAGCAGAAGAGTTCATTGATCAGACATGAACTTATTCACAATGGTGAAAAACTCTTCAAATGTCATCAGTGTGACTTTGCAAGTACGCGGAAGAGTGATTTGAACAGACACGAACGCATTCACAGTGGTGAAAAACCCTTCAAATGTGATCAGTGTGATAGATATATGGTTTTTGGGTTTTGAAATCGCGGTCATCTTGGAAAATGGCAGCTATAAAAGAAATGAAATCGTCGTAGCGGGGTAACGTCTGTATATTTTAGCCTCTTTTACCGCTGTTTCTGGTTTGTGTAAAATCTTGTTTACTATGTAATAGAGATACATGGGAGTTTTTTTTGGTTTTGTTTTAATCCACGACCATCTTGGGAATTGGCGGCCAAAAAGTAAGTAAAACGTAAAGGCATAACGTACCTATATTTTAACCAAATAGCTTTACACATGTAACGCGGGGGAACCTTTTCTTCTAGCTTCATTTAATTACACAACTATTTCCCTTCTTCAAGTTATGAACTTCTGGTTTTCTACATAAATTATATAGAAAATGAAATAGATTTTATACCGCAAAAATTTAATATTTGATTAGGCCCACATTCAGCCTCGAACCACTCAGCATGGCTGACGGAAATACGTCACAAGTCGATTCGTTAATCACGTGTTTAATTATAATCAATAATTGAGACTGAAATTATGTTTAAAATGTTAATTAGGGTTAAGAAAACGAACCTTGGATTGTTTATATTGTTCGTCGTTATAAGTGTGGCGTTTTACTTCACTTGCGGTCGTGATTACGTCATGACGAAATTTCAACCAATGACCGAAGAGTATGATTTTGAATCTGATGATGTGGTTTATTATTCTATGGAGAATGATGATGATTATTTGCCAGTATAAATTTTCCCACGGAAATTATTGAATATGAAGAAGAATTTAAAGTTCAAAAGGATGTTTTGTATCAGGTGATTTTGGAGTCAGTTTAATGATGTGGAATATTTTGAATTATACGAATATGTACGCGTTCGACTAGTGTCTTTAATCAGAATTAGTAAACTTTAGGTGTACTATAATAACAATCTTGATTAAACTTTAACACACAAGAAATCAGACCAGTGTAACTATCTATTGAATTTAAAGTTTTGTTTTGCAAATTAATTTTTATTTATCAACTTTAACACTTTGAAACCTTTTTAGTATAATCTATGGCCAGGGATAAATTCAATTTTAGAAGTAGGAATGGAGAACGGTTAGTATTTACTTCAGTCCGACTCATAGCCCAGCATAGACCCCTCCCTCCAACACGTAACGAAAATTTTAAATTATTCTATTGGTTCACTTAAACTACATTTTGATGACGTTGCTGATGGGGGCGTCGAAAAATACGTAATTCCTTTTTACCTCTATCGCTATGACCCGACTCTTCTTCGGGGCTTTGACGCGCGCCCACATTACTCTGTTCTCCATTCCTACTTCTAAAATTAAATCTATCCCTGCTATGGCAAAATAGAATGTATTGCAACACATGTCTCAATGAAATTTCTGGTCATTCGAATCAATAGAATCGTCCGAGGGCTTATGATCGAGTGAGCTATGACTTTCCTACTTGGAGAAGAGAATGGGATGGAGACTTCATCTCTTTACCTATAAAGTAGCCTCTATAAACACATCTATGGCAACTACGTTCTCCGAGCATCCTCGCTGTTTCGGTATGGGGTAATACGGTACGAAAACGTCAAAGATGTCCATTATGTCTTAAAAATAGAAACTACTCTCATACAAATACAATGGTGCTACGCGGCAGAACTTAATAATCAACTATGGAAGGGTAGTGGCGTCCGCAAGGTACTCATGGAGACTTTCATTGCCGCACATGTTCCACCAACATTTTACTCCAGCCCACTATTTCCTCCAAGTTAACTCATTGAGTTTCCATGGAGCAATGAAAATAGGAGAAGTATTTGAGGCCATCAGTTAAAACCGTTTCTGCAGAATCAAGGTCTGCAATTTTTATTGTTCCTTGATAGCGCTCATTCGCCTTGAAAAGTTCATATTTAGAATTGAATAATTCTCTCTTTGAAGCACTTTATTTAAAATTTCAAAAGGGAAATTAGGGAATGCCCGTGCCAGCCTGCCAGGCTGCCAGCGTGGTAGCGTGCCGCCCTTATACCGTCGTCTGCTACCATGACTGCTACACAATTTAAACCGAAATTGGCCCCAACATGAAGGGGTTCTGAATTTTCGCGTTAAATTTTAGTATTCTGTCTTCCCTCTCAATTTATTTGGCAACATTGGGGGAATGATTTTCGTAAAGGATTCGTTGTTTGTTTTTGATAAAATAGCTCTAGTTTGAAAAGTTACGTCTTTAGAGTCAGACATTTCGGAAATGAGTTTAATAAGTCTTCAAAGTGTGGCGCTTAAAGAGGTACTTGAGAAATTATCCGTGGTTTGCACAGGAATTTTAAATTTCAAAAAACTGGACTTTGCTTATAGGAAATGGAGGCGAATGATTGTAACTGTGATCATTTAAGCAAAGATGATGAAATAAAGCAACTAAAAGCCAAGGTGAGTTTCAAAGCCTATAGCGTTTTTCCAGAACAGCATGAGCCATCCAATCTAGTATCCCTTTAAAGCCAGTCTCAGCTGTGACTGTGCTTTAGTGTAAAAAAACGGCACCAGATGCTCCCACAGTCGAGGGGTGGAGTTGACTGACCCAATAAGCTTATCAAGGACTAGGTCTAGCTCCGCCCTTGAGGACAATTTCTGATTGGTTCCTGCCTTTGGCTACATAAAATTGGTGTGTAGAAGGTTAATCAGTGTGTTAGGGGCGCCACAGTAGCTGATATTTGCTTTAAAGTATAAATCGCAATAGAAAAGCCTTAAGTAAACCAATGTTCATTGGTGGGTGATTAGAAACACCATAAGCCTATCACACATCCCTCGACCATTTATAGCGTTATTAAAGGGCACCACAAAGCCTTGTGGGAGCTGTATGCCCACACACACAAACTGCAGCCTTCCTTATAGTTCTTGCAAAGCTACCGCGCCCGCAAGCCTCTGGTGGCGCCCTTGACAAAAAAACCCCTTCTGATCCCCCTTTGTTGACGTCACTGGTTTCTCTGTTTTCTTTCTGGACACTTTAAAAGACATTCTGCATAAAAGAAAGTCCTATTTTGTAACGCAGTCTATTTTTTTCAGTGTAATGGTTTAATATCAAACATGAAAGAAGTGAGAATGACAATTTTATTTGCGATAAATAAGAAACTGGACGAAATTGAAAGGGTCAATGGGGTCATTAAGAAGTTGGAAAGTGAAATCAAGGATCTGATGGTTTGTAACATTCTTCATTTTCATTGTCGATGTGAAAGAGAATCGGGTTAAAAGTATTAGTTCAATTATTGTTAATTGTTTATAACACAGGAGGAAAGTGGAATACACGAAAGAGCCAACATTGAACGCGTGAAATCAGAACCTGTTGAAAATGATTTAGGACTGAATGAACAGGAATTATCTCATCCTGTTCTGATAAATCAACAAACAGAAGAACAAATACAAAGGTATTTAAAGCAAAAAACCAATGAGAACTTGTCGACGAGGGCGGAGCTAAAACTAGCCTTTGCTAAGCTTAGCAGGTCTGTCAACTCCACCCCTCGACTATGGGAGCATCTTGTGTCATTTGTTTGAACTAAACCATAGCCTACTCTCGGCTATGGTTAACTTTAAGCTCAAGTATAATTCGTTAAGCCTTGTCCTGAGAATCGTGAATAAAATCACTAAATCAGAAGTATATAATGTTTCGAGGGAGAAGTGGGGTAATTGTAACATGATTTTTCCCAACATCATTTAATATTTGGAGCAAGGTTACTATTAAACCAAATCACACGCGTTAAATAGTTCCCTCATTATTACTCTATTAGTGCCTAACTATTTGCCAAGGCGCATGCATGCGCTTGTGGTCATTTTTGTCCCACGTCAAGACAATCAGGGTTTGTGCAGTGTTGATTGCTGAGGATTTAGCAAATACCAAACAGTTATAGAATTCACCCCACGTTGTGATGCCCATCTGAAGTTTGTGGAGCAGGAAAGCAAATGTTCAAAAAGGGGTCCTTCGCCTGGGAAGAATCATGTTACAGTCGTCTCCAATGAAAACTTTCTCTCCCGCGACGTCTTGTTCATTCATTAGTACCCCAAATATTAGGTCTTGTGAAAGAAATTAAGAAACCAAAGTTGATCGTCACTTTTAACAATCTAAGTAGGTGATGATTGTTCTCATCAACTAGGATAAGAATATGGTTTTTTATTAAATGAAGAAGTTATGTTTTGTTAGGAATATTATATATATGAATATGAGGTCATGTCTGCGTGCAGGATATAACTCGCAGTTTAGAACAATAAATGGGAAAATGCGTAGCACGCTTGTTAAAAAAAATCAGTTCCAAACACGTTATTGCGATTGCAAGTAAATTTATTCAAAAGTCTATACGTGGGCAAGCAGTTTATTTATTTCAATATGGATCACTAAAGTGTTATTAAATAGGGTTCTTAAAGTTATAAATTTAATCAATATCTTGTCATCTTTCCGTTAACATCGATGACGTTTTGTAGCCTTCGTGGCATCGATGCGAACAACTCCGCCGTGTAGTTTTGTCTTTCACTGATTTCCTCCCAGGCAACCTTCACCATAGCCCAAAGCTCATCTGCGTTTTGAGGTGCCACTACAATCCGTCCCATGCTCTTCTTCATTTCCGCCCAAACGTGTTCAATTGGAGACAGATCTGGTGAACATGTTGGCCATCTAAGAAGAGCAATTTCCGGACGATACTCCCGAAAATATTGCAGCGTTGCGCGCGAAGTGTGAATCCTCGAGTTGTCTTGCTGGAAAGTGAATTTTCCATCCGGAAAGTAGTTGTCAAGGACGTGAGGAACGAAGCTGTGCTCAATTATGTCTATATATTTTTCTGAGTTCAAATGCCCATCGATGCGCACCAAACATCCTAGCCCTTCTCGACTGATGTAAACCCAAACAGGAACGGAAAAACGACCACTATTCTTTCGAGAATTAATGAATGAAGGATCATACCTGCAGCCTATCTCCCTCCATACCCGACATTGGTGATTTTGGCTAGAGCAAAAGGTTGACTCGTCGCTTATAATAACCTGATTCCATTCATTTCCCCAATGCAAATAATCGCGCGCAAAGCCCAGTCGTTGTGCTTCTTGCTCTGGCTTTAGGAAACGTTTGTTGGCTGCGATGCGGCTTCGAAGCCCGGAAGCACGAATCCTTCTTCTGATAGTCTGTTCCGAAGCTTCTAAGTCCATGAGGAATTTGATGGGACGACACGTGATTGTCGGGTTGTTCAAAGCGATGGCTGCAATAACTTCATCCTCTTCTTGTGTCGTAACTCTTTGTGCTCCAGGTCTTGGCATGAAGAGCTATTAACCTTTCCCAATCTAGATTACTTAATCTCGGCATAGTGAATGTTCTCTAAACCTCATTGTTAAGCTCTATTTATATGAAATGGCCAAATGAACTTTGACCTTAGTTCATTGGACAATTTTTGATAATACAGTGTCGATGAAGCATTGCCTGAAGAACAAACACGCATGAATTTTTCCCTTTATTATCCTTAAACTGTGAGTTTTATCCTGCACGCATACTTGACCTTACATATATATATATATATATATATATTAATTAATACATTTTATCAGAAGGGGATAATAGAAAAAGGATGACACTCTTTAGTTATATGTACAGTCGTCTCCAATGAAAACTTTCTCTCCCGCGACGATTTGTTCATTCATTAGTACCCCAAATATATATATATATATATATATATAACGATTTGTTCATTCATTAGTACCCCAAATATATATATATATATATATATATATATATTTGGGGTACTAATGAATGAACAAATCGTCGCGGGAGAGAAAGTTTTCATTGGAGACGACTGTACATCCCTTGCCGAAATAATTACATACGGTTTTAAGAGGTCTATTCTCTAGAAAAAACGTTGAGTTTTAGACGCCCCAAAGACCACATAAAAAGGTACTCTGAAGCTGTGTAGGAGGTTATGGAGACGTTATACAGAGCGACTTATTCAGAAACATTTAGGATGTATCATTGTAAGACGTCTTGACTAGGTGTACAATGAGACGTCTTTAACAGGGCATACTTTAAGAACATGGAGGAAAGTCTTTATTTAGCCTACTTAAGGACTACTTACATTGAGAATACCCATAATCGTGCTGTAGTAAGCTCAATAGTGGTGTCCACCTGGGAAGGTGCTAAATGAGATCTTGTACTGGTCATGCTAAGAAAGGTCTTTGACGTATCCATCTAATTGAGCTCGTGATGTACCTGTTCGCGAAAAGGCCTATTTGCAGCGGTGTATACTTCGTCTAACATGAAGCACACTCAAAAAGCTCTTGGTGTAGCGTTCTAAGTCAGGTCCGAATTCCGAACAGCTAGAGATGTCTAATAGATGCCGTCTAAATGGCGTCTAATATAGAGTACACCCAAAAAGGTCTTAATGAAGCGTTCTAAGTCAGGTCCGAATACCGACCAGCTGAAGATGTCTAATAGATGCCGTCTAAATGACGTCTAATATAGAGTACCCCCAAACAGGTCTTAATGAAGCGTTCTAAGTCAGGTCCGAATACCGACCAGCTGAAGATGTCTAATAGATGCCGTCTAAATGACGTCTAATATAGAGTACCCCCAAACAGGTCTTAATGAAGCGTTCTAAGTCAGGTCCGAATACCGACCAGCTGAAGATGTCTGATAGATGCCGTCTAAATGACGTCTAATATAGAGTACCCCCAAACAGGTCTTAATGAAGCGTTCTAAGTCAGGTCCGAATACCGACCAGCTGAAGATGTCTAATAGATGCCGTCTAAATGACGTCTAATATAGAGTACCCCCAAAGAGGTCTTAATGAAGCGTTCTAAGTCAGGTCCGAATACCGACCAGCTGAAGATGTCTAATAGATGCCGTCTAAATGACGTCTAATATAGAGTACCCCCAAACAGGTCTTAATGAAGCGTTCTAAGTCAGGTCCGAATACCGACCAGCTGAAGATGTCTGATAGATGCCGTCTAAATGACGTCTAATATAGAGTACCCCCAAACAGGTCTTAATGAAGCGTTCTAAGTCAGGTCCGAATACCGACCAGCTAGAGATGTCTGATAGATGCCGTCTAAATGACGTCTAATATAGAGTACCCCCAAAGAGGTCTTAATGAAGCGTTCTAAGTCAGGTCCGAATACCGACCAGCTGAAGATGTCTAATAGATGCCGTCTAAATGACGTCTAATATAGAGTACCCCCAAAGAGGTCTTAATGAAGCGTTCTAAGTCTGGTCCGAATACCGACCAGCTAGAGATGTCTGATAGATGCCGTCTAGATGACGTCTAATATAGAGTACCCCCAAAGAGGTCTTAATGAAGCGTTCTAAGTCAGGTCCGAATACCGACCAGCTAGAGATGTCTGATAGATGCCGTCTAAATGACGTCTAATATAGAGTACCCCCAAAGAGGTCTTAATGAAGCGTTCTAAGTCAGGTCCGAATACCGACCAGCTGAAGATGTCTAATAGATGCCGTCTAAGTGACGTCTAATATAGAGTACCCCCAAAGAGGTCTTAATGAAGCGTTCTAAGTCAGGTCCGAATACCGACTAGCTAGAGATGTCTGATAGATGCCGTCTAAATGACGTCTAATATAGAGTACCCCCAAACAGGTCTTAATGAAGCGTTCTAAGTCAGGTCCGAATACCGACCAGCTAGAGATGTCTGATAGATGCCGTCTAGATGACGTCTAATATAGAGTACCCCCAAAGAGGTCTTAATGAAGCGTTCTAAGTCAGGTCCGAATACCGACCAGCTAGAGATGTCTGATAGATGCCGTCTAAATGACGTCTAATATAGAGTACCCCCAAACAGGTCTTAATGAAGCGTTCTAAGTCAGGTCCGAATACCGACCAGCTGAAGATGTCTAATAGATGCCGTCTAAATGACGTCTAATATAGAGTACCCCCAAAGAGGTCTTAATGAAGCGTTCTAAGTCAGGTCCGAATACCGACCAGCTAGAGATGTCTGATAGATGCCGTCTAGATGACGTCTAATATAGAATACCCCCAAAGAGGTCTTAATGAAGCGTTCTAAGTCAGGTCCGAATACCGACCAGCTGAAGATGTCTAATAGATGCCGTCTAAATGACGTCTAATATAGAGTACCCCCAAAGAGGTCTTAATGAAGCGTTCTAAGTCAGGTCCGAATACCGACCAGCTAGAGATGTCTGATAGATGCCGTCTAGATGACGTCTAATATAGAGTACCCCCAAACAGGTCTTAATGAAGCGTTCTAAGTCAGATCCGAATTCCGAACAGCTGAAGATGTCTATTGGATGCCGTCTAAATGACGTCTAATATAGAGTACACCCAAAACGTTCTTAATGTAGCGTACTAAGGTCAGGACCTGACCACATAGGCTGTCTAAATTACATCGAATATAGAGTACGCATTTACCATTGCCCGCAAATTGTACGAATCTCAGGATATATCACATCCAGACATTAGAATACCTTAAAAGCTCTAAACACGTGACGGGCTAACGGACTTAACGAGTTCAAATTTTAGGGTCACCGAGAAATATTTAAATTTCAAGGCCATCGTCGACACTATGTGCCCTTAACACAGAATACGTTTACATTCCCTTTTTTTTTATTTTTTGTTTTACACTTAGTTTTGTCTACACTTGGATATTATTGTCGTTTTTTTCGTCGTTTTCCTCATCATTTTCGTCGCTTTCCTGATCATTTCCGTCTTTTTTGGGTGTATCTTCTTTTTCGATCAACTGCTCTTGTTCCTGGGCATCCTCGGTTCCATCGTCCTCGTCGTCGTTTTTTTGCCGTTTTTCGGTTTTCTTTTCGCCTTTTCGAAGACTGTGTCGAATATTCGCGCACTTCTTATTGATAATGCGATTTATGTCACTTCTTGTAATCGTCCTCCCCTTTTTCCATCCGAATTGCCTTGTTACTAGAACCGGAATAATGTAAGTCCAATTAAATTTTGAAGAATGATTCACTTCACTGGTTTGGACAATTACGCAACATGTTAAGATAGGTCATATCCCACTAGTTACTGAGAGGTAGTCCTGAAATGACGTAGACGAAAGGTCATAACTCTTAGAGAGAGACCTTGTAACACTTAGCAGAATCGAAAATGAGATGGAACTCGTTAACTAAAGTAATGCGTCGGACTACCTGTCAGTAATTATTAACCAGTTCAAACTATTGCAAGTGGCAGACGTCTCTAATCTTACATATATTTCAGTACGTTGTCATTACCGAATGTGACCAACATCAGTAACACTAAAGGGAATGGTTTTAGAAGGCAGGGTTCATTTTAGAAAAATGTTCATAAACATAGGTTTAACATTGAAGGCTCCTAACTCTGGTACTATTAAAGATACGAGCATGTCCTTGAAGTATGTTATAGTCATCTTTGTCACCGTTTCTAACGATACTAAGTACTTGGGGTTTCAGGGGTTAATTAAGCATATAATGATCCTTAACTTTCGGGATACTTAATATATGGGGGCAAACCTGGAAATACCAGCGGAGAAATTCAAGGGAAACATTCTGGAAATATGAGATATTGGTTTTCTAAAGATTGTATGAACCTGTAAAGTGGTCTTGTTGAATTCCCCAACGTTTGCCCGATGATCTCTAGTCTTTTACAACCGTGATACTTTAGTTTTATCATTAACTTCTAAGCATCGTTCAAATTGAAATGCCCAAAAACAACAAACAAAAGGACAACGGTGGGTAGATTTTAAAATTATGGTTATTAAAATAGTGAGCCCTTACGATGAATTACGTCAAGGTGTTCTTTAGGCAAGCCCTTCCATTCCGTGGTGCCCAATGCCGTCATTTGGGCAAGTTCATCTTCCGTATGCAGCATTCTTAACAACTCATGGATCATGCGGCTTTCACTTTCCAGATGAGTTTCTAAATTTTTTTGGCGACGTCTGAAACGAATACATTGTACCCTTCGCACAACCTAACCTGTTAAAGAGTGAAACCGAAAAAAAAAATTAATTCGGTTCTGAAAATGTTCTATTCCACCCAAACCCATAGTCATCACGAATTCCACATTACGGGATTTGCTAATGCAAACCCATAATCGAGTAATACAATTAGCACACCCATCTTTTAAAGGAATTCTCAAGTATTTGGGTACGATCAGTTGATCAAATTGAGATATAGCGCATTCATTATTCTATAGAAATCATACCTTCTGTCTCTTTGATGCCGTTTTTCTTTGAGGAATGGGCTCGTCCTCTGATGAGCTGTCGATGCCACTATGTTGATCGGCCATCAATGCGATTTTTCGGCAAAATTTGACAACCGATTTTGTAATACCTAAAATATATACGCTGCTCAGTTGGTAACATATGTATCGAATGGACTAGTCGGACAATTGGGGGCAATTCTCTAACGTTTTAAGCGAGGAGTTATCGCAAGTGATGACTATCGTCTAAAGGGTTGGTGCATATCTTGTTCCGTCTTTGAGAGCGCGACATCGAAATTGGTGATTAGTCATGCGTGTCGTCATACCTTGAACGAAAATTGGCGGATGTCTCGTGAATTCCCCTCGTGATAATAAAAAACCAAGGTGGGCAAATTAAAATTTTACCGTTTTTAATGTTCACGAGAGTGATAACTTAGTAAAAGGGTTAAGCAGGTGGATAAGTTATCGCATGCTTTATAACTGAAGACGGTAAAATGTTAACGTGACCACCTTGTTTTCTATTTGCACGATGAGAATTCCGCCGATTTTCGTTCAAGGTTTGATGACACCTAAGACTAATCACCTACTTAAATATCACGCTCTGATAGACGGCACAAGGTTGACAACAACCCTTTACACGATAGTTATCACTTGCAATAACTCTGTTAAAATCTTAGAGAATTGCCCCCACTGACCATAAATGTTTAGCACCCTACAAGTTCTGCCCTTAAAATACTTCTACTATTGCAAGGAGTCCATGACTACTTCTACTATTGCTTACCCAACTCTTGGAAAGTGGCTTGAATTTTCATAGCTTCCGTGGAAGAACTTGAAGGCAAAACAGTGGAATTTTGAAGGCTCCTTGAACTGCAGGGTATCAGGCCCATTTCTTTAGCAGCATCAACACTTGATTGGCTCGGTTCCAGGGTTTTTTGACTAGGGCTATGCAAAGTAAAAATATAACAATATGTTTACTGCAGTCTCGAATGTAGCTCGCCCAAATAGTACTGCAACACAGTCACAAGTCATTGTTCAGAGTGTAAATTTCGTACTTTAGTTCACCGATGTCTCAAAGGTTATTACGCGACTGTAAAGATTTTAAAATTGAAATTAGGTTCAGATTTTAGGGATAATTTGAAATAAATTACCTCCGACCAATTGCACAACGCCCTGCCTTTTTGTTAACAAAATTCCAGTGGCACGCGCTCCATGTCGAATGAAATTTATCGCGAGATTTGATAACATTTGCGCGCGATGTGACAATCGTGGCTTGAGACATGGGGCGTGCGACGATAATTGTTTTAACAAAAAGGCAGAGCGTTACATGATCGGTCGGAGGTCATTATTTCAAATTATCCTAAAATCAGAACCTAATTTGAATTTTAAAATCGTTCGGAAGTATTTCCTGAAGGTTTCACTATGCAAAATGATCTTATAACTAGACGAAGACTCGATAACAAATCACTTCTTTTTCCACTTCACCCTCCCTTTAAAGGGAGTAGAAACCCTCTACTTCAAAAGGTATGAGCAAACATACTTCATCTTGCTCATATCATGATAAATATTACAATATTGTTCCATGCTTTAATACCAAGTGCTGTTTTATAACGTAGAGTAAGTATTGCTAATTGATGGAAGACATATGCCTGAATCACAAGATTAATTGTGCTACTTCCCGCTTATATTTTACCCAGCTTTGGTACGAATCATGCGCTTGGCTACATTAATGTATACCTTTCATTGTTCAGGTTTCCCAGGGGCTCCTTCATCATGATTTCTTGGCATGTTTTGGCCGCTAATTTTTTGACGTCTTTTTTGGCTTTTTTTTGGACGTCTTGAGTTGATTTTTTTCCGAGAACATTGTTGATGAACGTTTTAATGTCGTTGTCATCGTCTAAAAAAACAAATCACATAATATTGCAAAGCCTTAGGTTTTAGATCCCGTAAACCGACCAACAATAAAAGGAAAAAAACAGGTTAAATGTTTATCGATTCTTCTGTCAATTCGAAGGCTTTCAAGAATTATTTCCCAGTGAATTTAAATATTCAATTCGCTACCGATTCCATTGACTATTATATATTAAGTAATATCACTAATCACGTATAGTCCTGCCTTCCACTTTACACAAATGCAAGAGCACGATCTGTGTGTCGCGTAATTTATCGCATGATGTGGTCAATATTGCAAGCGAATTGTGTGATTGGTTCTACTCCTTGTTATGAAATATAACAATGGAAAATAAAACTATTCCGTTTCTAAAATCATAAGGATATAATTCCTGAAATTGTAACTAGCGGGTAGTTCTTAGAACTAGTAAAGCAATCAATAAAAGATCATTTAATGTTCCTTTTCAGCCTCCCTTTAAAAACAGTGTGAAAACGAAATTCAAGTGATTTTTTATTGATTATTCTACTAATTAAATATAAGACCTATTTGTATAGTGAAACATCCAGGAAATACCTCCGAGTTAGTTTGTTATTTTATTGATAAAATGTCGAATGTCGAATGCAATTTGGCGCTAGTTTTGATATAAATCGCGCGCTGTCTTACAATCTTGTCGCAAGATATAGTGTGAGACACGGAAATTTTTGTTAACAGGAAAGCGGGGCATTACGTAATTGGTCGGAGGTGCTAATTTAAAATCTCAATCTAATGTGAATTTTAAAGGAGGCATTTTCCTGAGGTTTCACTATGGAGACTGGTCTTATAAATAGTGCCACTTCTTGAAGGAAGGATCAAAGGGAGGGTGAAGTGTAAAATCAAGTGATGTTTTATCGTTGATTCTTCTAATTATTAGACGCTCATGTTAGTTATGTCGAGAAAGTTACACTTTGCTCAAAAGTCTGATGTAGAATAATTTAAAAACATCGTCATTATCCTCTGCACCCTCTTTTAAACATTCGGTTCCTTTAAATTAAGATTAAGACGAAAATGATTACCTGAAAAATGAAGCAATTTCGCCTGATAAATCTGGGATTTTTTGCTTCCGCAACCTCGCTTCCAAATGACATCGGTCATTTTATTTATCGCGTCTTTGCTTCTTAACGATGGGTTAATAATTTGGTCTAAACTGACCGCGCTTATTTTCTGGTCGTTTTGCCATTGCACTACTACCTTTAAGCGTTTGGAGCTCATTTTTAAACGCGTTAAAACGAAACCCGATCTATAACGCAAACTTCAATGTAATAATAGTCGCGGCGGTCTTACAATACTGAAAGAGCGTAAATGTAGCAATGAATTTCGCATACAATTATGTATGAACCCCAAACCTCTAGGGAGGCCCAAGGGTCATCTTTTTATCAGTACCGCAAATAGAGCTAGATTATCTGTAGTAGACCAAGCAGCGTAAATAGGCCAAATACGACGTCAACCCACCTATTTGTTGGAAAATGTACAAGTTTCAGCTTTTTTGGCGATATGTCTCTATGTTCTATGCACCAAATGGTGAACTATGCGGACATATACTGGATGCCGAAAATATATTAGCGCGGAGTTAATTCATAGAACATTTAATATTGCCATTTTGCGTAAAGAAGTATATTGTTTAAAAAACTGAAGTCCTAAAACATTTACGAGTTTTCAACCCTTTTCCCCAAACGTAGGAGCGATGAGGTCATGTTGGGCCTATTCAGGCTACTCGGACTGTACATGAACTTTAAACTGTAGTTTGACTCGCGCTAGATGCTGACCTTGAAGTTCAAAGATCAGTTTTTACTGATACATTATTCGGCGGCATGCGTTGAATAAAATTCGAGTAAGGAAATAAGCATGTGAAATTACCATACATAAAGTACTGGTACGTTACCGATTCCAATTTTGGGGAAAATAAAATTACCATTTGTCGGTGATTTAGATTTTTCCACGCGCAGAGATATAGTCCATTAAACTACGTTGAAATGTGAGCACTTTATTAGGTGCTTTACACAGCGCAAACCATAAGTTTATAAGATATGTTCCATAAGTATGTCACTACCCATACTTCGTAATGTTAGAGGCTTAATGAGAGCTAGTTCAAGAACGACGCGAGAATTGACTACACTCGGTTTTGCAGTCCATACTCCTCTTTAGTCTGTACTAAGCCTTTGACAGCGCCTCACTAGGCGTCACTTTACGAGATTCTATGACGTTTCACCTACGTCACTTCATGACAAGCTCTCATTAAGGAGTGACACACTTATGGAACATATCTTATAAACTTATGCGCAAACGGATAGGAAAATTCAGGGAAAGATGGGCTCCGAAGTAAAATTGGCACATTGTTACAGTCTCTTGCACTTAGTTTTACTCAAATATACAGGTAAGAGCTGGAAAAGGTTTCTATTTTAGAGACTGATTAACACTGTGGTATGATGTAGATCAGTAATTTGCTGAGGTAATTCGCAAATTACAAGTAATTTACTGACGGTAATTGAACTAGACCAAAGCTGGAGCCATGTAATTAACCATTTACTCCTTTGGTTAATCACAACACTTGCACCATGAGCTTATAAAATATGTTCCATAAGTTTGTCACTGGTTACCGAGAGCTTGTCATGAAGTGATGTAGGTGGAACGTCATAGATTCTTGTTAACGCGACGCCTGGTAAAGGCTTAGTGTATGCAGACTAAGTAAGAATATGGACTGCAAACACCGAGGGTTGACAATTCTCGCTTGTCGTTCTCAACTAGCTCGAGCTGTAAGTGTCTAGCATTAAGAAGTATAGGTAGTGTCATACTTATGGAACATATCGCAAGCCGATTTAAAGGGAGGGTGAATTGGAACATCAAGTGATTTTTTTTATCGATATTTCTTCTAATTATAAGATCATTTTGCATAGTGAAACATCCAGGAAATATCTCCGAATGATTTTAAAAATTGAAATTAGGTTCATATTTTAAAGGATAATTTAAAATTAAGACCTTCGACCAATCGTATAACACCCTGCCTTTTTGTTAACAAAATGATCCAGGTCTCGCGCCACGATTGTCACATCGAACGCAAAGTTTATCAAATGTCACGATAAATTTCATTCGACTTGGAGCGTACCTCGAGAATTTTGTTAACAAAATGGCATGACGTTATGCAATTGGTCGGAGGGGCTTATTTCAAATTATCCTTAAAATCTGAACCTAATTTGAATTCTAAATTCATTCGGAGGTATTTTCTGAATGTTTCACTATGCCGAATGATCTTATAATTCAAAGAAGAATCGATAAAAAATCACTTTATTATCTACTTCACCCTCCCTTTAACATATCAGCAACAGTTCCTTTCGTAGGCACTAGAAAATAAAGGTTATAGTTAGTTACAAGACCACGACTATGTTTCGTTTTCAACGTTTAATCGTTTTAACACATAAACACATCTTACATTGTATGAACAATTGATTTTTAAGTCTGTGTACAAAATACATGCGGAAATAAATTTGAGATATGGTTTCCTGGTCCAAATGCAGACAATTTTGCGATATTGCGTGCACTTTATAAAGCTACTCAAATTCATTGAAATTTACCACATCTAGCAGAAACCATATATTATCGACGTTAAACGCTATCTGTATGTTATTAATATGTTGCACATCAATTATGTCCAAATTCTCGGTATCATTGCGTGTAATCTTTTTTATGTGCAGAGCAATGCACTTATTAGTGGAGTCTTTTGTAGTTTTAAAACATGATGTTTCCACTGTACATTTTGTAACAACAGAATGGTATTCAGGTTTGCAAATGCATTTATCCTCAAACATTTCACATCGACACAGAGGAGTGTGCTTAAAGAAGTACATTATTTGCCCATAGTTCAAATATCCATTCGATATGTAAGAAATAAACGAATTATTGTGCTTTCGAAGTCTAGTGTACGTACTAGCTACAAAAAGAACGTTCTGGATGTTAAGTCTTAAAAACTTGTAACACTTCCCTATGTTTCCTTTTGACGCCAAAAAAAGGGAAACACAAGTGGGAATGGGCGTCAACTTTTTAAACACCCCTATAACTGTGATGTTTGAAGTTATTTGATCATTTACGCGTAGTATTTGATGATGTGCCGTCAATTTCTTGCAAAACTTTGATATCGGTCTTAGAGGGTCTAACGTTTGAATTAGTAGTGGAGTTTGAAGGTAATAACCCAGCTTTAAAGCAATTTGGTGGCAAGACGATCTTGTGCCATGTACAAACTTGACAATGGTACCGTTGATTGATTCGAAAGGGAAACAGGATGTGACCCATAGTGGTCCCAATTTCCGACAACTATTTGGCAAATGGAGGAGGAGGTGGATGACCATAGACATTTTATCCTGACCATATAGGGCTTCGAACATACAAACATAGCACATTAAGGCCTTTTCCGTGGCGTTTAGTACCTCTCTAGAAATACTCTGCTGACTAAGAGCGTACACGGATGTGACTAATAACAAATGGTGTTCCCAGTATTCAATGGGCAACACGTCACTCAATACTGGAATAGAGTAATAGAGCAACCAGTTCTTAAATTCAGAGGCCTTCCAGTGCGCTATGTCCGTAGTTGGCCTGGGAAGCCTTTGTATAATGCTTGGTGGTTGAATTTGGCAGAGACGACTATCTACCTTAGACCTATGTTTTGAAATTGAAAACTCGAAAAGGCTATATTTCGAGTCGAACCACAAACTTAAAAGTTTCTTCGTAACTCCAGAATACACTGTGTGCATGACATCAATACCTGTACCATCTATGATGTCTGGAACTAGTTTTGATAAAAAGCTTGGACCTTTAACACCGTAAACTGATTTATCTCTGGAGTTCATAGCAGCAATTCCATATTCCGACGTTTCTCTGTGGCTCCTCATAGGACCATTTATGTTTTCGTGGTCAAAAGGGTATACATAGCTTTTGGCACCCATTGCACCCTTTTGCAAACAAATGTGACACCCGTAACTGCCATTATACTGTGTCATATCAAGCACTGCTGCTTTCGCTGGAAGATCGCAAGTACCAGCGATTAGTATGCCTTTCACCATTATCGGCTCTTTTCCTCCCTTAAAGTCTGGTGATAATAATTCAATACCCGATCGTAATTCCTTCAAACACTCATACTGGTTGCCAAAGAACACAGTCATATCAGGCTTTTTACGGCCAATCCAGATAGCTGGTACAAGCATGTTTTGCAAAATGACACGATCACGATATGGTAGCTCATTAATGGCCAGGTAAATCGGCCAAATACTCACAGTGGAAGACTTAAACAAAGACACTCCGTCTGTATACCACATTAAGGAGATATTGGTGCTATTGCTATCTAAAAAGCCATTTTCCCCATTAAATCTCTTGTATACCTCGCCATCATAAATGTCCCTGAGCTTATCAGTCGATGTATTGTCTTTTCGAGAAGGCCCGCGTACTTTATTGAAAAAGCCATTTCGTGAGTAAAGTGTTTGTAATTGTCTCTTAAGCGGTATTTGAACCATATAACCACAAGCATCTTTAGCGTCGATGTTAGATTTACAATAAACGCATTCTTTAGAAGCCCCTAGTTCTAAGAGACTATTACATGCCAGGCAAAATCCTTTATGTAATATATTGAAATTACTGGTTTTAAAATACTTTTTAAAAAAGTGCATTGTCTTCATGCACTTATTTGGGTATTTACAATGACTATCTATCAAGGTTAATAAGTCGCTTAAACATTCTCCGGTTAGTGAGTGTTTCATGCTAAAAAGAAGAATGAGTAAAACGCTTTCATTAATAGATATTGGAGCATCATTGTAAATAGGTTCATCCATTTCATCTTGGTTGTGGATCCAGTTAAACCCGTCAGTGTTAATATCACGTGCCCCTTCACTCTCGTCATCATCGGATCCTTCATTACTAGTTTCATACTCGTTTTGACCTTCACTATCGAAATGCGCTTCGAGAAAGTCGTCAGTATGAGTTTTGGTGCTATCAGTGTCGGATTGACTGTCTGTGGTGCTCATTGCTTCTGATTCGTCCCTTGCATGAAGTTCTACTAATTCTAAATTGCCATCGTAATCCTCAGTGTTATAAACTGCGTCTGATTCGTTACTTGTGCCAAAAGCAACACCTTTCTATTCTACCGATTCTAAACGTGTGCCATAATCCCCAAAACTATATTCCATATCTGAATCCGAATGTGCGGAAACGGGTCTCTCATCACGCAATTCCGTTCTAAGGAGATTACTATGGTCTGTAAAGTTCAGAAATATACCCTTTTAATAGTGTTATACGTATAAACATATTACCAGAAGGGGATAATAGAGGAAGGATGACACTGTATCCTCCAAATACTTCAGTTATGTAACGTCATTCTTCCCAGGCTCAACCTTTTTGTTTGCTCTCCCGCTCATCAAACTTCAGGTGGGCATCGCACCGTAAGGCGAATTCTAAAATTATTTGGCACTAAATCCTCAGCAATCAACCAACAAAAACCTTGTCAGGGGGTGGGACAAAATCCACAAGCGGTTTAGTAACCTTGCCCCAAATGATCCGATGTTTGGAAGAATGACGTTACATTTACCCCAATTTGCGGTACACTTCTTTCTGTTATTACACATCCTCTCGCTCTTTCCCAAAAATGCTATCTTAACGTTTGAAAACATTCAGCTGGTGGTTACAAATCAATGTGACGATAGATGTGGCGCAAAACCCATTGACATACAAGAACGTACTAGCGATGTGAAACACCGTATCGGTAACTTACCGATCCATTTTCTCCAGAAATATAAAAATATCGAAAAAATGACAATTTAGCATGGGGTTTGTTTCTGATTATCGCAGTTTGATGGCAATTTACAACGGTAAAGCTACGGTATTTATAAATCGGTTATCTGCAGTACTATTTGATATTTTACCCGTAATGGTAATTTACAGACTTTAAAATACCGATTCACATCGCTTAAACGTACAAATACCAGTGGTAGCATTCGAATTCCAGAACCTCATATTTATTGGTAACACGACCGGCTTCAAGGATAGACGAGTTACTCTAGAATAATACCATGAATCTATATAATTGGTTATATAGATTCATGGTAATACTATACCCATAGAACGATCGGAAGTATCGATCTGTGGAAAGGAGAAATATGTGACCCATAATTCCTCTTGTTTTTGGGCTCTGCAGTGAGCGACGCCCAACCCAAAACGTCATGCTTGAGCAGTTACCATTGCTCCTCACATTTCGACTCCGATGAAACGCGTCTATCCTTCAAGCTGTAACTGATTCATTGCTAGTTAAATGTAGTTATAATGGGGACATGGGCTGTTTTATTATTTTGCACTCCGGCCTGCCATTTCGGAGACAGGAAATGATTATGTACGAATGGTCCCTTCAAAGTGTAAATTTGGAACAGACCCATCCGGTATGTTTATTCACATTTATGGTGTCAAACACAGGGCCAAATTAAAAAATGGTGGGCCCTGGGTCAGAGATGAAATGCGCCCACTTAAGCTAGAAAACAGGCGCCCTTAATACGGTCCTGGTCAAGGACACTTTCGTTGTAAGGTAATCATCGACAATTAGTGAAATGTAATGATTTACATCATGCTTTTAACAATACATTCAAATTATGTTCAATCTCTTCCCTTTATAGCTAATCATACTTTATTTGGGTTTTGCGAGGCCAACTCTGCATTTGTCGTTAATTAGCTTCCTTAGGTTTTATTTAACTGACAGTGTCTATGTCATAGGAGCCTAAAAATGTCCCATCTCCGGAATGGGGGCTAGGAGGACAAAATCATTGAACAATCTCTACTACAACTGGCCCTAGATCGTGTATAATCGCGCTTCAAGAAACACCCTGTATAGTTCTTATATGAGAAATTTTACATTTACCCGATAATAATTCGTCACAATCGCTTGGAGAGGATAATTCGTCAAACATTCCTTTGGCAACTAACAGTGAATTTTCAAAGTGTTGTCTGTCACGGTCCATTGTCACTAACATTCATTACAAGACATGTTAAAACACTGTCTACAAATATCGGAAATATTTATTGTCTAATTAGAATAACATCCCAAGCTTCAGTGCTTCACATGTCTATCAAACATCACCCCTCTTCCTCGTTAGCGTATGCAAGGTTCAAATATTCGCCGGCGACCAGTCATGATACGTCTCCTAAAGCGGAGTTGTTTTGGAGCGAAAACATGTAAGCATAACTTCATAAGATGTATGTTCCATACGTATGACACGTCCTATTCTTCGTAATGCTACCTACTGAGAGTTACTTGGAGAACGACACGTGAGAATTGAATACACTGGGTTCTGAAGTCCATAGTTTGTACTAATCCTTTGACAGCGCCTCAGATGGCGTCGCTTCACGAGAATCTACGACGATTCAACTACGTCACTTCATGATAAGCTCTCAGTAACTAGTGACAAACTTATGGAACATACCTTATGAACTTATGGTGTAAGGGAGTTACAGGCTCTAGAGGAGACATTAAAGAAGTAGAGTAATTGCTTTACCTCTTATTGGTGTGGTATTAATTCATTTCAGTTCCGTTAAATATACTAACTCAAAAGGTTTTATCTAGCTTGTTAAGCAAAGCAAAGGGTTGTGCCTGTGAACAAAACGATGGTCGCGCAATTGCGACGGTAAATCTCGATCCATTTTATTTCTTTACTAGCACGTCGTATACATTATTCCTGTGTAACACCAACGCGTTAAGAGAGAAATATCTACGATGGTCGCTGGCGACCGTCTCCACACTATATAACGGAATGTTTTCTAAGCAATTACCGACCGCGAAATTCTTAACATTTAACGAAGTTAAATATTCTAAAACTCTAGTAGACCTATATACTACCTTATCGTGAACATGGGGACCTTTCTGCATTGCATATACTAAACCGTCCTCGAGGAAATAGGCGAGATGGAGTATAGAAGAAATCTCCATACCTAAAACCACGGAGGAGTAGACATGGAAACTAACTGTACGCGGTTTTTAGAGTAAACACTGTCACCAACTCACCATACACTTAAACAACGGGAGAAAAGAGGGATGGGTAAAATATTTCGTCAGAAGTGGCAAGAAGCATAAGATTTCCCGCAAAGACGCACTGCGAACTTCCCTTTAGTGAGAATCATGATAAGAAAACATGCGTCCGTTCACTGTGGCAGCATGGATCCTGTTTCGAACTCACAGTGTGGGCGGCGTAGCGGTTCGCGCTTTCGCCTCGCAGCAAGAGGATCCCGGGTTCGATCCCGGACTGTGGCACCGGGTGAAAAATCTGGGAAGAAATCCTTCTGCGTAGAGTTTGCAAGTTCTCTCCCCGCTTGTTAAAGGAGTTTTCCTCCGCGGTCTAACCTGGTTTCTCCTTTCCATCAAAACTTGCAGAGGTTAACGGTAATAGTTAGTATAGGGCGCTGTAGGTTAGCTGTGGCATAGGGGCTAGCCACCACCCCTCTATGCATTGTAAAGGCGTTAGATAAGTGGCAATAAGTCGCAAGATGACTTCGTCCAATTAGCTAGCTGAACTTATATTAACTTATATATCATCCCGGTCAGCAGCGGGTACCCTTATAAGGCTTTTTTGTCCGATGTCTTATTGGTTTTGGAACAGGGAAAGTATGATATCCTGACCACGTGAGTCCTTATTCACGATTTTTACACAACTCAAAGACTCAGTATTTCATCATTGTACATAAACTAATTTCTTTTCTCATAAACTAAAACGCGGGAGGCTGGCACCTTTATGCTTAAACCTTGCACTGATTGCGCAACGATTCTCACTAAAAGGCAATTCGTAGTATGTTTTTGAGGGATATCTGATGCCGCGCCCCACATGATAACTTGTAATGAAGTTTTTGGTCAACCAACTTTGCTCCTCTTGTGGGAGTATATGGTGACAGTGGTCAGAACAATTCCTCTCCGTGTCTACTCTTCTTTTTATAGCGTAGCATCTGCAACCCCATCTACGGCAACAAAAGCCTCCCAGCATCGACAGAGTTTCGGTAGGGTCGTGCAATAGAAAAACCGTCGGCAATGCCCCCTGTCTAAATCATAGAAGCTAATTCACGAGAAGTAGCTTCCATGTTTAAATGGCGCTATGTGGCAGCGCTTAAAAAACCAACGATAATTAGGGATGCAAATCAAAATTCTTACTCATCTGCCGGTAGAACCAAACGTATTGCAAATCAATTCAGAAATGTTTCCACATTGGATGATTACTTTACGTGGCACAAGCTTCCGATTCCAACGTTACTTAGCGTATAAGCCACAACTACTTTCTACAGTTTTAACTCAAACCGCATGCTTCTTTATTAAGAGGGCGGTGATAATTTAATAGGTTCCCCTCGCCACATCCTGTTGAAAGTTGCCCTTTGGACGAGCGCACCAAAAATAGACTATCAAACCATTTAAAAAACTAACTTTAACTATAATATCTATTTATTCGTAAAGTATGGAATGTAACATGAGAAGCAACCATTTTATATTTGGAATATACAGGGTGTTTCAGAAGGTTCTTTCGGAACGCTGAAGATATCTGTAGTACTTGCGAGGACAGCGATTTGAATTATAACTATAGTTGCCATGAAAGTAAATGAACACGTTGCAATAGATCTCTGAACAAGAATAATTCTTTCACCTCCGCAACCGCCTTTACGCAAACTTGAATGGGTTCCACTAAAATAGGCGAAGAACTCATTAGAGGAGCCTGTGGCAAACTTTCACGTATGTTACTAAATATAAAGGTGACGCGCACTCTATACCCGCGTCGCTTTAATTAGCCGCACTTAAACGTTGACAGAATTAAACGGATTGAAAGTTGAGTTCCTCAAGTATGTTAGTCCTTTAGTGAACGGTACTGTGAACCTTATCTATATTTTGGGAGCAGCTAACTGCCAGCGGTTTTCAGACATGTTAAAAGAGGGTTGTAGAGGCGATAAAATTGGCGTGCTTCTCCTAATTGTCAATTTGCTTTAATGGGACTGAAGTCGGTACCTCTTCCAATTCACTTCCTCCGCAACTACTTGAAAGAATTCAATCAGAAAGCCGAATCGTTTAGAAAGAACATTCTTGAACAGCCTGTAAAGCCGCTGTCCTCCAAGGGCATGGGTCACTAGATAAAACAATGGATTTTTATGGCCTCTCATTCTAATTCATTTGGCTGAAAACCGCTGAAATGGGATGTTTTTTTTTATACATGGATGTATAATGTTCAGGTTAACCAGACCAATCCCATGCAATTTAATCCACGGTTTAGTGTGAAATACGCGAATGTCTTATTTATTTCGCGGTTCTTAATATTCTATTTAACCTGGTAGTACTTAATACATATTGTTCAAACATTTCTTATTAAACATTGCAATGGTAATCTTGAACGTTGAGGGATTTTTTGGGCTTCATTTTGATGCCACCGTAGCATGCCAATAGACCTTTTCCACGTAGGTAACCCTCATAGTATCGGGACATACAAGTGGTTGATACCTAGCCGACTTTGCGCTTTCTCATCATACAAAAAGACTAGCGCACGCGCTAAAAACACGAGGAGGGCAAAGTTTTACCACGGTGTCTTTCCCTCTTAGGTACATCGAGATGGTCTATTTAGAGGCTGAGAGCCTTCAAACAATTTCATATAGGGCTCATATTGTTTACGTCCATCATGCTGACTTTGGTCTATAGATTGACTATCAGTTTTATGCGGTAATTTCCTGATATAAGTGAGAACTTAAGGATACTTGTAAACGTTTTCCTTTTTAACGTCCCCCTCAGGAGATAGGGGGACATAATGTTTGTGGGATTGCAACATGATAATCAAGATTGTGGAAGATACAAGATATCGAAGTTCCACGCGGAGGACTCGCGCGTATATATTTTCATGTGGACAGGGCTCGTATTATAAGGCAGTGCGTTTTCGTTTTTAATCACATACGATGACCTTTTAGTTTCACCTAGTGAAAAGAAGGAGAAGAAAATGATGATGTACAAGATGCTTCGTTCGTTATTTTTCAATTGCACTTCGCAAAACCACTTCTAGGTGGTGCTGGCCAAATAATTTCTTTATCAACGAGTTTTAAATTCATATTATTTATTTTCCTTTCCACCACCACGTGGAACCGAACCCGGGACCTTCGGATAGGCAGCCTGATACTATACCAATTCCTCTAAAAATACTTGTTGAAACTTGGTTGAAAGAGGGTTGCAGAGACAGTAGGTGAGAGAGAACGAAAGGATATGGGAGCGGTCCCAGCTGTGCTTAGTAAGCTCCGAAAGAGAGAGGAATAGCATATAGGTTCGGTACGAGCGTGCGAGGATTCTATAGAAGTGCGCGCGCTTTGGATATTTTGCCCATAGATCTCTTGCTATGTTCTCAGGTGCAAGGTATCGATGGAACCATAAGAAAATAATATATAGCTCCCTATAAGTATGAAACGTAGTACATTTTCATACTACAGCATTTGCCCCCAAATTTGGCGCGCTTACGCTTTTACGCCCCGTGGGAGAAGTTTCGGTACTACGAGTAGAAGGGGGGCGAAACCACCGCCGCCACCTAAGGTGTCCGCGAAAGGCACGATGGTCCGGGAAATATTGCCGCGCCCGTAGAGACTCAAGATGCTCCTTACCTCGTACCTGTGTTGGTGCTAGCCTTGTTCGTCAAAATCTCGCGCCATCTATTAATTTATTATGATAATTTTGACATGTACTTAATCAGTTATAATTATCATAATTAAAACTTCTTAAAACTTACAAAATAAAATTTGAAACCTTTCAAAACAAATATTTCATCTTTTTTACAAAAAAACTCTTAAAAGGTGGCATAAGAAACCTTTTACAAATTTCAATGGAAGAAAATGCTGTTTACATGGCTTAAATGGAGAGTTTCATACTTATAGGGAGCTATATATTATTTTCTTATGATGGAACTAATAGTCATGGCCAGAACGTGCTTCCATTTTGGGCCAGAGAACGGGGCAAAAACTGCTTTAATTGGTTATTTAAATTGTTATGGGTCCATAGGGCTATAGTTAGTAGTTAGTCCATTGTGAGGAGTCGGAGATGCGAGTTTTAAGGTTCGGCAGGAGGTGTGCCTCCTACAACTACAAGTAATCACCAGTGCCGTTTTCAACCTCTAACATTATACCCCTTAACCTCTAAGGAAATATATTGTATGAATGATGCTTCGGAAGTTTCTCCTTCTGTATCTACCTCTAAATTAGTTGCATTGACCAATGACGTTAAAAGTTGCTATTTTACCATGGCTTGTAGCATATTTTGCTGATAAGTGTTTTCACGTAACACGACGATTTTACAAATGAGATGTCGTTTGTAATTGGGGCGTTTGTTTCTGAACTATCGAATACTCGAACATCACGGGCACGATAATTCTAAATGGGACTGCTAATGCGACAACTTTATGACTGTTTCATTTCAAAAATAGGGGCATGCGCACGGTTCTGATATTTAGCGTAAAGGTGACGTTGAAAACATATTGGGATAAAAAGACGTACAGAAATAATAATGTTAACTGTGTCGCTCCATTTCTGTCGGGTATTTTCCTGCTTTTTCCGGTTTCACTGTTTCCAAACGGGTTTATTACCTGAGTTCGTTCCAAATACTTTGGTTTCACATGTAAACTTAAAAGAAAAACACAGTTTGTGAACAGAACATGACAGTTTATTGGAATTATATGAGATTACGACGATCTATGTTTACAGAGCAAAATATATATATTAAAAATCAACTAAATTCGGTGGCGACGCAAGGGGGTGGACTGATTAGGCTGTACCCGACGCATAAACGTCCAAAGCAGCCCAAGGGGACCCCAAATTGGATCCATAAAGGACCCGCCTATTTTTGGAGATGAGAAAGCTTCCAAGGGGCCCCAAAAGTTTAACCGTACTAATTGGAAAATTTGCATTTCTAATATTCAGACACGTTATGAAAATTATTGTGGGCATGGTGTTTTATTTAAGACAACTGCAGACATATTTTACGAAGACTCGATATGGACCTATTCGCGCCTCTTCTCCTCGTCTTAATATAGACGTCTGCAGACATACTTTATTAAGACTCGATATGGACCTATTCGCGCCTCTTCTCCTCGTCTTAATATAGACGTCTGCAGACATACTTTATTAAGACTCGATATGGACCTATTCGCGCCTCTTCAGCTCGTCTTAATATAGACGTCTGCAGACATACTTTATTAAGACTCGATATGGACCTATTCGCGCCTCTTCTCCTCGTCTTAATATAGACGTCTGCAGACATACTTTATTAAGACTCGATATGGACCTATTCGCGCCTCTTCTCCTCGTCTTAATATAGACGTCTGCAGACATACTTTATTAAGACTCGATATGGACCTATTCGCGCCTCTTCTCCTCGTCTTAATATAGACGTCTGCAGACATACTTTATTAAGACTCGATATGGACCTATTCGCGCCTCTTCTCCTCGTCTTAATATAGACGTCTGCAGACATACTTTATTGAGACTCGATATGGACCTATTCGCGCCTCTTCAGCTCGTCTTAATATAGACGTCTGCAGACATACTTTATTAAGACTCGATATGGACCTATTCGCGCCTCTTCTCCTCGTCTTAATATAGACGTCTGCAGACATACTTTATTAAGACTCGATATGGACCTATTCGCGCCTCTTCAGCTCGTCTTAATATAGACGTCTGCAGACATACTTTATTAAGACTCGATATGGACCTATTCGCGCCTCTTCTCCTCGTCTTAATATAGACGTCTGCAGACATACTTTATTAAGACTCGATATGGACCTATTCGCGCCTCTTCTCCTCGTCTTAATATAGACGTCTGCAGACATACTTTATTAAGAGTCGATATGGACCTATTCGCGCCTCTTCAGCTCGTCTTAATATAGACGTCTGCAGACATACTTTATTAAGACTCGATATGGACCTATTCGCGCCTCTTCAGCTCGTCTTAATATAGACGTCTGCAGACATACTTTATTAAGACTCGATATGGACCTATTCGCGCCTCTTCTCCTCGTCTTAATATAGACGTCTGCAGACATACTTTATTGAGACTCGATATGGACCTATTCGCGCCTCTTCTCCTCGTCTTAATATAGACGTCTGCAGACATACTTTATTGAGACTCGATATGGACCTATTCGCGCCTCTTCTCCTCGTCTTAATATAGACGTCTGCAGACATACTTTATTGAGACTCGATATGGACCTATTCGCGCCTCTTCTCCTCGTCTTAATATAGACGTCTGCAGACATACTTTATTGAGACTCGATATGGACCTATTCGCGCCTCTTCTCCTCGTCTTAATATAGACGTCTGCAGACATACTTTATTGAGACTCGATATGGACCTATTCGCGCCTCTTCTCCTCGTCTTAATATAGACGTCTGCAGACATACTTTATTGAGACTCGATATGGACCTATTCGCGCCTCTTCTCCTCGTCTTAATATAGACGTCTGCAGACATACTTTATTGAGACTCGATATGGACCTATTCGCGCCTCTTCTCCTCGTCTTAATATAGACGTCTGCAGACATACTTTATTGAGACTCGATATGGACCTATTCGCGCCTCTTCTCCTCGTCTTAATATAGACGTCTGCAGACATACTTTATTAAGACTCGATATGGACCTATTCGCGCCTCTTCTCCTCGTCTTAATATAGACGTCTGCAGACATACTTTATTGAGACTCGATATGGACCTATTCGCGCCTCTTCTCCTCGTCTTAATATAGACGTCTGCAGATATACTTTATTGAGACTCGATATGGACCTATTCGCGCCTCTTCTCCTCGTCTTAATATAGACGTCTGCAGATATACTTTATTGAGACTCGATATGGACCTATTCGCGCCTCTTCTCCTCGTCTTAATATAGACGTCTGCAGACATACTTTATTGAGACTCGATATGGACCTATTCGCGCCTCTTCTCCTCGTCTTAATATAGACGTCTGCAGACATACTTTATTGAGACTCGATATGGACCTATTCGCGCCTCTTCTCCTCGTCTTAATATAGACGTCTGCAGATATACTTTATTGAGACTCGATATGGACCTATTCGCGCCTCTTCTCCTCGTCTTAATATAGACGTCTGCAGATATACTTTATTGAGACTCGATATGGACCTATTCGCGCCTCTTCTCCTCGTCTTAATATAGACGTCTGCAGACATACTTTATTGAGACTCGATATGGACCTATTCGCGCCTCTTCTCCTCGTCTTAATATAGACGTCTGCAGACATACTTTATTGAGACTCGATATGGACCTATTCGCGCCTCTTCTCCTCGTCTTAATATAGACGTCTGCAGATATACTTTATTGAGACTCGATATGGACCTATTCGCGCCTCTTCTCCTCGTCTTAATATAGACGTCTGCAGACATACTTTATTGAGACTCGATATGGACCTATTCGCGCCTCTTCTCCTCGTCTTAATATAGACGTCTGCAGACATACTTTATTGAGACTCGATATGGACCTATTCGCGCCTCTTCTCCTCGTCTTAATATAGACGTCTGCAGACATACTTTATTGAGACTCGATATGGACCTATTCGCGCCTCTTCTCCTCGTCTTAATATAGACGTCTGCAGACATACTTTATTGAGACTCGATATGGACCTATTCGCGCCTCTTCTCCTCGTCTTAATATAGACGTCTGCAGACATACTTTATTGAGACTCGATATGGACCTATTCGCGCCTCTTCTCCTCGTCTTAATATAGACGTCTGCAGACATACTTTATTGAGACTCGATATGGACCTATTCGCGCCTCTTCTCCTCGTCTTAATATAGACGTCTGCAGACATACTTTATTGAGACTCGATATGGACCTATTCGCGCCTCTTCTCCTCGTCTTAATATAGACGTCTGCAGACATACTTTATTGAGACTCGATATGGACCTATTCGCGCCTCTTCTCCTCGTCTTAATATAGACGTCTGCAGACATACTTTATTGAGACTCGATATGGACCTATTCGCGCCTCTTCTCCTCGTCTTAATATAGACGTCTGCAGACATACTTTATTGAGACTCGATATGGACCTATTCGCGCCTCTTCTCCTCGTCTTAATATAGACGTCTGCAGACATACTTTATTGAGACTCGATATGGACCTATTCGCGCCTCTTCTCCTCGTCTTAATATAGACGTCTGCAGACATACTTTATTGAGACTCGATATGGACCTATTCGCGCCTCTTCTCCTCGTCTTAATATAGACGTCTGCAGACATACTTTATTGAGACTCGATATGGACCTATTCGCGCCTCTTCTCCTCGTCTTAATATAGACGTCTGCAGACATACTTTATTGAGACTCGATATGGACCTATTCGCGCCTCTTCTCCTCGTCTTAATATAGACGTCTGCAGACATACTTTATTGAGACTCGATATGGACCTATTCGCGCCTCTTCTCCTCGTCTTAATATAGACGTCTGCAGACATACTTTATTGAGACTCGATATGGACCTATTCGCGCCTCTTCTCCTCGTCTTAATATAGACGTCTGCAGACATACTTTATTGAGACTCGATATGGACCTATTCGCGCCTCTTCTCCTCGTCTTAATATAGACGTCTGCAGACATACTTTATTGAGACTCGATATGGACCTATTCGCGCCTCTTCTCCTCGTCTTAATATAGACGTCTGCAGACATACTTTATTGAGACTCGATATGGACCTATTCGCGCCTCTTCTCCTCGTCTTAATATAGACGTCTGCAGACATACTTTATTGAGACTCGATATGGACCTATTCGCGCCTCTTCTCCTCGTCTTAATATAGACGTCTGCAGACATACTTTATTGAGACTCGATATGGACCTATTCGCGCCTCTTCTCCTCGTCTTAATATAGACGTCTGCAGACATACTTTATTGAGACTCGATATGGACCTATTCGCGCCTCTTCTCCTCGTCTTAATATAGACGTCTGCAGACATACTTTATTGAGACTCGATATGGACCTATTCGCGCCTCTTCTCCTCGTCTTAATATAGACGTCTGCAGACATACTTTATTGAGACTCGATATGGACCTATTCGCGCCTCTTCTCCTCGTCTTAATATAGACGTCTGCAGATATACTTTATTGAGACTCGATATGGACCTATTCGCGCCTCTTCTCCTCGTCTTAATATAGACGTCTGCAGACATACTTTATTGAGACTCGATATGGACCTATTCGCGCCTCTTCTCCTCGTCTTAATATAGACGTCTGCAGACATACTTTATTGAGACTCGATATGGACCTATTCGCGCCTCTTCTCCTCGTCTTAATATAGACGTCTGCAGACATACTTTATTGAGACTCGATATGGACCTATTCACGCCTCTTCTCCTCGTCTTAATATAGACGTCTGCAGATATACTTTATTGAGACTCGATATGGACCTATTCGCGCCTCTTCTCCTCGTCTTAATATAGACGTCTGCAGACATACTTTATTGAGACTCGATATGGACCTATTCGCGCCTCTTCTCCTCGTCTTAATATAGACGTCTGCAGACATACTTTATTGAGACTCGATATGGACCTATTCGCGCCTCTTCTCCTCGTCTTAATATAGACGTCTGCAGACATACTTTATTGAGACTCGATATGGACCTATTCGCGCCTCTTCTCCTCGTCTTAATATAGACGTCTGCAGACATACTTTATTGAGACTCGATATGGACCTATTCGCGCCTCTTCTCCTCGTCTTAATATAGACGTCTGCAGACATACTTTATTGAGACTCGATATGGACCTATTCGCGCCTCTTCTCCTCGTCTTAATATAGACGTCTGCAGATATACTTTATTGAGACTCGATATGGACCTATTCGCGCCTCTTCTCCTCGTCTTAATATAGACGTCTGCAGACATACTTTATTGAGACTCGATATGGACCTATTCGCGCCTCTTCTCCTCGTCTTAATATAGACGTCTGCAGACATACTTTATTGAGACTCGATATGGACCTATTCGCGCCTCTTCTCCTCGTCTTAATATAGACGTCTGCAGACATACTTTATTGAGACTCGATATGGACCTATTCGCGCCTCTTCTCCTCGTCTTAATATAGACGTCTGCAGACATACTTTATTGAGACTCGATATGGACCTATTCGCGCCTCTTCTCCTCGTCTTAATATAGACGTCTGCAGACATACTTTATTGAGACTCGATATGGACCTATTCGCGCCTCTTCTCCTCGTCTTAATATAGACGTCTGCAGACATACTTTATTGAGACTCGATATGGACCTATTCGCGCCTCTTCTCCTCGTCTTAATATAGACGTCTGCAGATATACTTTATTGAGACTCGATATGGACCTATTCGCGCCTCTTCTCCTCGTCTTAATATAGACGTCTGCAGATATACTTTATTGAGACTCGATATGGACCTATTCGCGCCTCTTCTCCTCGTCTTAATATAGACGTCTGCAGACATACTTTATTGAGACTCGATATGGACCTATTCGCGCCTCTTCTCCTCGTCTTAATATAGACGTCTGCAGACATACTTTATTGAGACTCGATATGGACCTATTCGCGCCTCTTCTCCTCGTCTTAATATAGACGTCTGCAGACATACTTTATTGAGACTCGATATGGACCTATTCGCGCCTCTTCTCCTCGTCTTAATATAGACGTCTGCAGACATACTTTATTGAGACTCGATATGGACCTATTCGCGCCTCTTCTCCTCGTCTTAATATAGACGTCTGCAGACATACTTTATTGAGACTCGATATGGACCTATTCGCGCCTCTTCTCCTCGTCTTAATATAGACGTCTGCAGATATACTTTATTGAGACTCGATATGGACCTATTCGCGCCTCTTCTCCTCGTCTTAATATAGACGTCTGCAGACATACTTTATTGAGACTCGATATGGACCTTTTCGCGCCTCTTCTCCTCGTCTTAATATAGACGTCTGCAGACATACTTTATTGAGACTCGATATGGACCTATTCGCGCCTCTTCTCCTCGTCTTAATATAGACGTCTGCAGACATACTTTATTGAGACTCGATATGGACCTATTCGCGCCTCTTCTCCTCGTCTTAATATAGACGTCTGCAGACATACTTTATTGAGACTCGATATGGACCTATTCGCGCCTCTTCTCCTCGTCTTAATATAGACGTCTGCAGACATACTTTATTGAGACTCGATATGGACCTATTCGCGCCTCTTCTCCTCGTCTTAATATAGACGTCTGCAGACCTTTTCTATCGAGACATAAGTTGGATTTGATGGGGAGTCTGTTTTTGTTCTTTCTTTAAGACCTCTCATAGGAAGATGCGTTAGAGTTGCTATAGACGAATTACTCTTACCTTAAGGATTATTGAAGATGCAGAAGGTCTTCATTTAGGTCTATATTTTTCTAACCAAATGCTCAAGACTACTATTAGATGTCATTTAGAGGTGACAGATGTCTTGAAGACCAATTTTGGACCACATTTAGAGGAAATATTTCGGCAAGAGATATAACTAAAGAGTGTCATCCTTTTTCTATTATCCCCTTCTGATAAAATGTATTAATCTTTTATTGCTGTTGCTACATCAGTTTTTAACAATTTTTTATTGGGATAGTTCGCAAAGTATACCAGCTGAGATTACCAACAACATTTACCAAAGTCTACTTGAAGTGGAAGCCACGAACCTCGAGCAATTTGGGATAGGTATGGTGTCACATTATCGTGATTCTGACACGCAACCTGATGTAGTTCCAGTTTGATGAAACTATTAGGGTTATTGTTTCGTTTTGATCATCAAGGTTCGTTGGTAAAAGCCGAAGGTGCTTGCAATATCGAAGGCACGCTGACTGAAGAAGACATTAAGGAAGAATCACCTGAATGTGATGCGGAGATTGGCAAAGGAAACACGTCCCAAACTAAAACTACCTCAAAAAATGCGCGAATTATGAAACTATGTATTCCTAAACTCAAATGCCGTGACGGTGTTCCTTTACTTAACCTTGAGGGCGAAGCGCAGTTCGAAATGTCTCCTGTCCCAACGACAGATTCGCCTCCCGAGAACAATCTTAGCGTTAACAATTCTTATCCCAAATCACGAATTTCTTCGACCAAGAGAGGAAATGAGAGAATAGCAACTCGATCCAAGAAATTGTGCCTTGAAAAACATGGGGAATTCTCGTCGCTTGACGCAAATAAGGAAAGCAATTCTCAGGAAGAAGGTCCAGAGGAGAATCTTGATGATAACCAATCCAAAGTCACCTTGACCGATTCAAAGAAAACTGATAATAGACAAAATAAAACTATGAAACTGTGCTTGCCAAGCGATTTACCAAAAGTACCGATTGAAGTTGAAGATAATACTTCAGTGTCCAGCTCTGATACATCCGAAAGTAGCTCGTCAAGTAGTTCCGAAAGTAATACAACTTCTGCCAGTTCGGAAATTGGTAAGTCATTTTACGCTTAGGGTCAGCAACGATTTTCGGGACTGGAACATAAGACTCAAAAATCGTCAAAATCGAGCCACTTACAGTAGAATTTAGAAACCTCACCAAAAACAGGGGATGTTTCGAAATTTTCTAGTGGTAGTTCCCCTAACAGGTTTTTTAACCCCGTCCTTTCTAACCCTGATTACTTTCTGTCTTCCCTGCGATTTTTCAACCTAATCCTCAATGTTTAGCATGTTAAATCTTAAGTTTCCAAAAATTTTGTGTCATTTAAATTAATACGTTTTTAACTTTAAATTAAAACGGAAAATTGTCCCTGCTAATAATATTAAGCTCAATACTTGGTTACCTAAATTCAGCGGTTGAGCCTGAGCTCCGTGGCCACCGGACGAGACAAAATTCTCTTTTAAAAATGCAGGCACCCGGCCGTCCTTGGTGTCTTAAGGAGCCCAAGCAAACGTTGCTCAGATTGATAAGACCTTATTGCTTTACTCCCAATGGTCTTTGAAACTGTGAATAATTTCATCTGAAGAATATTTTAGAGACCCTATTCCGTCTCTATAGCAGTTCTCGAATATTTGTAAGTGGTTAATCGGTTCTTGAGGTAGTGTCGAAGGAACCGCGTCACCGAATAATTGTCCTTCGCGTGCTGGGAGGTTCTATAGGAGGCGTTGCGAATATATCGTGTAGCTCACCTATGGCCCAAGATGCATACTTTGTGTGTGAAGCTTTACCTCTTTTGGTCTTACCAGGAGTTCATAATAACACCCCTTCGGAGGGGAAGTACGAAACGTGCCATAGAGCTAATGGTAAAAATCGCGAACAACAAGATTTTGTCGTTGCGCATATAAAGGACTAGCCTGTTGATGGACATACAACTTTACAGTAGATTGTAGTAGTATCTATACTCCTTGGTTTTCGTTCCAAAACTTCCGTTTTCTGGGATCTCCGTCGTTAAAGGGGCTGGTCGGAGCTGTTGGGGGTGAAGGGGGGGGGTCAAACTGTTGGTTAGCATATTGCTTACCCGCCCACCGCGACGGTGGCGCCATTCCTTATGGCCAAAGAGCTGGGTGTTTTCCCCCTGAACTAAGGGCGGACTTCACCCCAACAGCGCTGGTTAGCCCCTTTAAGATAAATGGCGAGTATGTGGACGTAGAAACACGATGGAAATGTTATATTAAAGATACAGGGAATAAATTTGTCCAAACCGTTTTAATTTAACCACGGAATTCTCACTCACACATATCACAACAAAACATTATTGACGATCGTATAAATGTTTAGTACAAAACTAGGAACCACCGCAAAGCCAACTTCTTAGCCAAGGCTTAATGTACCCCCCCCCCCCGCCGACAGGCGCGACTCGCGAGCCATTTAAGCTTCCAAAATCACAAGATAAAAATAGTGCTAAACCGGAAAATGGGAAATTAATGCGCGTGGGCGCAAAAAATTGGGATAACTATTTCTTTGGGAGTTAAGCGGTGTATAAATCCGCTGAGCTTTACGGCGAAACTTTGTTGTTACGGCCTTTTTAGCCAGTTTCGTACTTTCCCCCCCCCCTAAGGGGGGTTATTATGAACTCCTGGTCTTACTGATAATGAAAGATAAAAGATCTATTATTGAAAATGTAATGGTCACAATTTGTAATGCACTGAAAATTACTTAATGTATGGGGAAACAAGGGTTTTAAAGAGAAAATGGTGTTAAGGTAAACATCCTGTTATATTTAGTGGAAGTACATAAAAATCAATCACTTAGTTTATGTAAATTGTGCTTTTAATGACATGAAGTGACATGACCAGAACGCGAGAGAACAACAATGCTGGTAGATTGTAACCACGCGTACATACATATAAAACGAGATGATTTGTACAGATGTCGCCACTGTTTGGCTGTGATAAATAGTCCCGCGAAATTTAAAGTTCTTCTAGGTCGTCTAACACCCCTCCTGGATCTATGATCCCCAAACTTTCAAGATGTTGCTTCATTTTGGGACTAGGTAATACTTTGGTCAGTCCGTCAGCTAGGTTCAGTTGTGAAGCGACGTATGTTAACTTGATTTTCCTTGCTTCAATCAAATCACGAATGTGAAACAGTCTTAAGTCGATGTGTTTTGATCTTTCTGACGTGGTAGGATTTTCTGACAATTTCATCGCGCCTTGGTTGTCGATTTTGATTTCTAACGGGTTGCCTAAGAATTTGGCCTGACCAATTTCTTCCAGCATATTCCTGATCCATGTACATTCCTTTCCACATTCGCTTAGAGCAACGAATTCGGCTTCGACTGTGCTAAGTGCTGTACATTTTTGTTTCTTGCATGACCAACTAACTGCCGCTCCTCCAACTTTGATTACATATCCGCTGAAAGATCTCCTGTCTTCAATGTCAGATCCCCAATCTGAATCAGTGAAAACATCCATTTTCTTGTTACTCTTCTGATAATGTATCGACAATGCCTTTGTACCATTTAGGTATCTTAAAACGTTCTGCATTCCTGTCCAATGTTCAGTAGAAGGGTTTTGGTTGAATTTGCTTAAGTAGCTTGTTGCAAACGACAAATCCGGCCTTGTATGCGTCGCTAAATAAAGCAGACTACCAACAGCGTGTCTATACTGAACAGCCTTTTCTTCACTTAGTTCCTGTCCTGGTTGGCAGCATTGATATTTTGCTCCCAAGCATAGTGGTGTTGATACAGGTTTGGAGTTCAACATACTCATACTTTCGAGTAACTCGTTGGCGTATAATGTTTGGTCTAAGATGATGGCATCTTGTGTCCTTCTTACTCTCATTGATAAGATGTGCTTAGCCTCCCCTAGATCTTTAACTTCAAATCGATCTTGTATAGCTTTCTTGAAATGTTCAATGTTTTCTAAACTTCCGTAGAGTACAAGGTCATCAACATAGGTTGTGATCAAAAATTCTTTATTCTTGCAATAATATAGGCAAGGATCTGCTCGAGATCTTAGTAGTCCTTGGGATTTAAGGAATTTGTCCAGGTGTATATTCCACAAACGACCTGATTGATGTAAACCGTAAATACTTTTCTTCAATTTTAATTTAGTATCTTGTAGTTCTGTTGTTGGTGGAATATGAGGGAAAGAACTTCTCAATTCTTCACATAGTTCTTGAAAATTCTCCGGCGTTTCGATGTAAACATCTTCATCGATATTAGCATTTAGATACGCAGCCTTTATATCCAAATGATGTATCGCCCAATTTTTCTCAGCCGCGATACCAAAAAGAATTCTAGTAGTTTTCATTTGCACTACTGGTGAATAGGTTTGGTCAAAATCCAATCCGGGTCGTTGGGTATTGCCCAACGCTACCAATCTCGCTCTATGTCTTGCTAAGTTACCTTTCTCGTCATACTTGGTTTTAAATATCCATTTACAACGAATTGCCCTCTGTTTTGGTTTTGGACCTTTTAAGAAAGTGAATGTGTCGTTGCGTAAAAGATTTTCTGTTTCTTCAAGCATAAAAAGATTTTCTGTTTCTTCAAGCATAGCTTGTTTCCATCTATGACTATCCGGACCCTTCAAAGCTTCGGCTGGAGACTGTGGGTCTGATTTCTTTGTTAAGCTTGCTGCTGTGTTACATTTATAATCTTTCATCCAATTTGGTTTCCTGAGTGGTCTACCCGCTCGCGATTGTCTTTGCTGCGGTTCATCCACATTTCCATCTTCCCTGTCTTCTTCTATATTTCCATCTTCCCGGTCGTCTACATTTCCATCTTCCCTGTCTTCTTCTATATTTCCATCTTCCCTGTCTTCTTCTCTATTTCCGTCTTCCCTGTCTTCTTCTATATTTCCATTCCCCTCCTCGTTATGAGTGCGCTCGTCATCAAAGCTCTCATCGGAACTAGAAATATCGATCTCTGACTCAGTGGCCATGTCTGGTACACCCATGGGATGGTGTTCTACATCGAATGCACGCCATATAGTGTCATTGAGGTTGAGGGACTTTGTGGCCACTTCTTCCCTTCGATGCTTGAAAGGAAATTTGGATTCCTTAAATACTACATCACGGCTTATAAAAACTTTGTCATTCGTTTCATCCCAAAGGCGATATGCTTTTGCGTGTGTGTCATATCCTATGAAGATGCATCCTATGCCTTTGTCCGTGAATTTAGTGGATCTCTGTTTATTTACCGCCCAAGCACGACATCCAAAAACCTTAACGTGTGATAAATTTGCGGGTTTTTTCTTCCAAAGTTCTAATGGAGGCGTTCCTTCATTTGCAACTGTTGGGCATCTATTTCTTACGTAGGCGGCCGTATGTACTGCATCTGCCCAAAATGATGTGGGCATGCCTGATTCTATTAACATACATCTTGCTGTATCAAGAATCGTTTGGTTAGCTCGTTCGGCAACGCCATTCTGTTGCGGTGTTCCTGGGATTGTCAGTTGACGGTCTATGCCCAGTTCCGTTAATTTACTTTGGAAAGATTTCCCAAGGTATTCGCCCCCGTTGTCGCTTCTGAGTGTGACGATCTTCTTTCCTTGAAAATTTTCCACTCTTCGTCTATATTCGTCAAATTTATCTTCTACTTGGTTTTTGCGTTGTAACATATGGACTTCAGTGTACCTTGTATTGTCATCGATGAAGGTTACAAAGTATTTAGAACCCCCTTTGGAAATAGGTGTTATCGGTCCTACGACGTCCGAGTGTATTAAACGTAACGTTTCTGTCTCTCTAGTCAAACTCCGTTTAGGAAAAGGTTTCGTTTTTAGTTTACCTTTCATGCAAACCTCGCACTTTTCATCTTGAGGATCTTCGTCAATCTCTATAACTACGGAATCTTTACAAGCTAGTTGTTTAACCGCGGCAATATGCAGGTGACCCAATCGTCTGTGCCATACTTCTTCAGAGGTGTTTTTCGTCTTGGTAACCAATGATTTGACAGTAATAGGACTTATCTCTTCTTTGAAATAATATAGATTCCCTTCTTTCTTTCCTTTGGCAATGATGTCACCTTCCCTTTCAATGATAGCTTCTTGGTTATTGAGTAGAACTTCTAGACCCTTGTCAGTTATCTGAGATGCAGACATGAGGTTGCCTCCTAACTCAGGTACGTATAATGCGTTACGAAAAGTTAATTTCCAGCCTCCACATTCTTTGGCTAATTGGATACGAACATTTCCTTTGCCGGTACATTTTAGATTTCCTCCACCAGCTACTTCGATATCAGTATTATAGCTTTGAAAAGTAACAAATTTCTCACGAGATGACGTCATGTGGTCCGTCGCCCCACTATCCATCACCCAAATGTTATTTACATTTGCATCTCGATTTGTTTCTCTCGTGGCTTTTAGCGCTAAATGGTGAATATGTGCATCGCTTTCTACCCTGACAAGTTCCGTACTGCTTAATTTAGCTATTGATGCTGAGTGCATTTTGCTAGTAGTATTTTCATCACATTTTTTCTTCATTTCTACCTCGTCATATGGACACTCTCTTGCGATATGCCCAAACTCCAGACATTTATAGCATCGTCGGTTTGAATAATCTGCCGTTGGATTTCTGGATGTATCTCTTCTGGTACCTCCAGGTGCGTCATTTTGTTCCGAGTACCGCCTCGCAGGACCTCCTCGAACCCGGCCTCTGCTAATTCCACGACCTCTACCCTTAGAGAATGCTTGAGTAGCAAGGGCTTTAGTTTCGTTTCGGTAAGAAGAACGTTCCCTTCCATCTTCGTTATCTTTGGAAAATTGCAATCGTCTCTCTTCTTCTATGAGTTTTGCTTTAAGCTTCGTCATGCATAGATCACCTTGGTCGAGTCTCAGACTCCGTGACAAAAACTCAAATTCTGACGGTAGTCCCAAAACGGCAAACCCTGCTATCGCTTTTTCTTCGAACTCAAATCCAGCGTCTTTCACCTTACGATATAGGCCATTACGTCTCGTTAAATAATCACCTATTGATTCATCAAGTTTCTTTGTGTTTACAAAATCCTTCAATAATAATAAACCATGCCATGTGTCGTATACTGTATGTATACTCTTCAGAGTATTCCATATGGCCTTCGCTGTAGCGCAGTCGGCAATATCGTCCAGACTTTCATCGTTAAGTATCATGTAGAAAATTCCCTTTGCTTTGTGGTCCAACGCTTGTTGCGTTGCCGTAGCTTCATCGGGGAAACCAGGATTAACGGCATTCCAGCAGTTTTTAGTTTCTAACAGTCCCTGGGCTCTCAAAGACCAATAACGATAATTCTTTGAGTTTAATTTCTCCACTTTATACTCGTCTCCCATGGTGAATGTTATTTTATAGAGGTTGTTCTTCAGTAGTTTTGATTCAACGTTCGTCGCGTTAACAACAGTACATATTCGATATCAGTATCTTCACTTAACTGCGGCTCATCAATCGTGCCTTACTAATGTCTTTGTTAAACGTTTGTCCTCTCTGTGTGCAGTATCTTCACTTAACTGCGGCTCATCAACTGTGCCTTACGAATGTCTTTGTTAAAGGTTAGACTCTTCACTGTGTCGTCTTCCTCGTGGGTGCGTTAGGCCTTGGTCACTTTATTAGGTGGGTTGGAAAAGCATATACATCGCTTACTTTTCTTGTCTGACTTGTCTTAGTGTAATTTCTTCTTGTTTACGCGTTAACACAGTCGTGCGGGGCCCATAATCTGTTATATTTAGTGGAAGTACATAAAAATCAATCACTTAGTTTATGTAAATTGTGCTTTTAATGACATGAAGTGACATGACCAGAACGCGAGAGAACAACAATGCTGGTAGATTGTAACCACGCGTACATACATATAAAACGAGATGATTTGTACAGATGTCGCCACTGTTTGGCTGTGATAAATAGTCCCGCAAAATTTAAAGTTCTTCTAGGTCGTCTAACACATCCTTGGGATTTGGGTTGAGCCTTTCGGAAAAATAATGTTATAGTCGTTGCAAACTATCCAAGACGATTTCTTTTCTTCTGACTTAATCGTTGCAATAAGTAAATCACGATTTTGTCGCACACACCGCTTACGCCTCGGAGAAGTGGCCATCATATCCTAAAATTATGATGATATCCAACTTATCGAAAATTTTCCGCTTTCTCTACCATCATATTCAGTTCATAAGGGTAACGCCAGGGCCAAATGTTTCCCACACAGTCTTGAGTTAATTTGGTGTTACGTGTTAACGAATTGCAGTTACTTCCGTTTAAACTCGATCACCTAGAAACAAAAAAGAGGAGAGGACATTATAACGCCTTTCAATAACGGCAGTCATACCATTTTACCTTCCAATTTATTTTATAAGCATATTTATATTGCAATAGACTAAAACCTTAAATATTTTCTTAATAATTAACAACCATTAGTTTCCACTCTCAGATGGGTAAAATCTCGATTCGGAGCGGTATTAATTTTGTTTTCCGAACTTGTGTTTTCTTTAACTTGGTGTAATTTTAGTACTCGGCATGACCGGTTTTATCAAGTGCTATTGAACATAGTAATGTGTTTGATTCAAATTGTAAGGAAGTTTCAGTTTGTTTGCTTTCTGAAGGAAAATCCGAGAAGCAGCGTTCAACTCTTTGCAAATATTCTCCTGAATATAAAATTGATCTTGAACGTCACATTACAAATGGCACTGAAGAAAAACGCTTCAAACGTGATCAGTGCGACTATACTAGCTTTGAGAACAGTTCTCTGATCAGACGTGAACATTATTTAACTGCTCTGTGATCGACCTTGTTTGGCTTTCATCTTCCAAAAATCGCGAATGTGGGAGACACAGACTCCCTGCCGGAAAATTAGGCCGAGAAATTCCGCTTTAAAGTTAGATGAAAACTAATCTTGGGCAAAAAGCCGCTAATCTATGCTAATTTTCAGTCGTTGTGGTTGTAACATATTTAAATGTGTTGGACGAAACGTTCACACTTTTTATGTTATTTTCAAGATTCTCCATAATTTGAACTGTAGAACTTGAATAATGACACAAACCCTTAAAATGCTCCCTTTCCCAAGGATCTTCACTGTTATCTTATCATCACTGGTGCTTATTTCGACCCAAAATACTTTGGCAATAGAGAGGGGGTGCCAGAATAAATTGGAAATTGGTAACGATTTGAACGTCCATCAGCGCATTCACAGTGGTGAAAAACCCTTCAAATGTGATCAGTGTGACTATGCTACTGCCCGTAAGTGTACTTTAATCGCACATCAATGCATTCATAGCGGTGAAAAACCCTTCAAATGTGATCAGTGTGATTATGCCAGAACAATGAAGAAAAGTTTGAGAATACATCGACGCATTCACAGCGGTGAAAAACCCTTCAAATGTGATCAATGTGAATATGCTAGCTCGCAGAGCTGTCGTTTGAACGTCCATCAACGCATTCACCGTGGTGAAAAACCATTCAAATGTGATCAGTGTGATTATGCCTGCACGCACAAGAGTAGTTTAATAATATATCAACGAGTTCACAGTGGTGAAAAACCCTTAAATGTGATCAGTGCGACTATGGTAGTAATCGTGTGAGTAATTGGATCATACATTCACAATCGTATTGACAGTGCTGAAAAACCCTTCAAATGTGATCAGTGTGATTAGGCCAGCACGATGAAGAATCATTTGATCTGTCATCAACGCATTCACAGTGGCGAAAAACCCTTCAAATGTGATCAGTGTGACTTTGAAGCACTCGGAAGAGTAGCTTGATTGCACATAAACACATTCATAGGATAGGTACATATCGGGCTGTTTAACAACGTTTCTTTAGATAATGTAATGTGCAATGCACATTAATGCTTAATTACAATTGTCTGCAAAGATTAACGGCTCGGGCCGGATCGAAATTAAAATTCACACTAAGGCATAAAGCAGACTGTGCATTGTCTCTAAATAGAGATTCAGATGGTTCTATAAGTTTAATTAATCGAATCAGGGGGAAAGCTTCCATTCCCGCTCCCTGATCGAACCCGGTGACATCACTGCAAATATATTCAACCGTCATAGGTTTGTGCACCTCCTAGGTTCACGTGGAATATCATTGAAACAAATAATATAGAATCTGTTTATAAGTCTATTTTTATTACCATAGAATATTTTTTTTTTTTTGAAGTTTCCACAATTTCAAAGCATATATTAGGTTAGGAATCATCAAAATTGTCGCTAAGCTTAACTTTACCCTTGAATTCGTACTTGTGTTTTATCACTACTTTGTAGGTGTTATCATGCACCTACAGAGGTTTAATGGCAGAATATGGCTGTTCATATTGTCACGTATATTTTATTGTACGTTTATTATGGAGAAGTTTGCATTCTGTATTACGCGAGTGTCTAACGTGGGATCAAGTTTGAATCTTCCACGTTCTCAACGCATATATTAGATTTGGTAAGGTCGGGTCTTTGGAAACCGCTGTTTCGATTCGGACATCGATTATTGTTTCTGAACTTTTTTCGTTTGCCTTTGTGTCTTTTTAAGCCTAAGCATAACCGCGTTATATCAATTGCCTTTGGATAGTGAAATGTTTGTGACGCGAGTTGTATGATATCATATGAAGTTTTAATTTATTTCCTTTCTGTAGGAAAATCCAAGAAGAAATGCTCAACTCGATACAAATGTTCACCTGAAAATGAAAGGGAGCTTGAACTTGGCATTCGAAAGGATACCAAGGAAAAACGCTTCAAATGTGATCAGTGTGACTATGGTAGCAAGCGCAAGAGTAACTTGATCACACATCAACGCATTCATACTGGAGAAAAACCCTTCAAATGTGATCAGTGTGACTATGGTAGCAAGCGCAAGAGTACTTTGATCACACATCAACGCATTCACACTGGAGAAAAACCCTTCAAATGTGATAAGTGTTTCTATGCTGGTGCGTGGAAGAGTGATTTGATCAGCCATCAGCGCATTCACAGTGGTGAAAAACCTTTCAAGTGTGAACAGTGTGAATATGCCAGCGCGTGGAAGACTAGTTTGATCAGACATCAAGGCCTTCACAGTAGTGAAAAACCCTTCAAATGCGATCAGTGTGATTATGCTTGCACGCGGAATTGTGATTTGTTCAGACATCAACGCTTTCACAGTGGTGAAAAACCCTTCAAATGTGATCAGTGCGACTATGCTAGTACCTTGAAGAGTACTTTAATCAAACATCAGCGCATTCATACCGGTGAAAAACCCTTCAAATGTGATCAGTGTGGCTATACTAGTACGTGGAAGTCTCATTTGATCGAGCATCAGCGCATTCACAGTGGTGAAAAACCCTTCAAATGCGATCAGTGTGACTATGCAAGTGCGTGGAAGAATGATTTGATCAGACATCAACGCATTCACAGTGGTGAAAAATTCTTCAAATGCGATCAGTGTGATTATAAAGGTACGGAGAAGGTTTATTTGATCAGACATCAACGCATTCACAGTGGTGAAAAACCCTTCAAATGTGATCAGTGTGACTATGGATCCACGCAGAAGATTAATTTGATCAGACATCAACGCATTCATAGCGGTGAAAAACCCTTCAAATGTGATCAGTGTGACTATACCAGCACAATAAAGTATAATTTGACCAGTCATCAACTCATTCACAGTGGTGACAAACCCTTCAAATGTGATTAGTGTGACTACGCAAGTGCGCGGAAGGATTATTTGACCAGACATCAACATGTTCACAATTATAATAAAAACCCCTTCAAATGTGATCAGTGTGACTATGGATCCACGCAGAAGGGTAATTTGGTCGCTCATCAACGAATTCATAGCGGCGAAAACCCTTCAATTGTGCTCGGTGTGACTATATATATGTACACAGAAGTATAATTTGATCAAACATCAAAGCATTCACAGCGTTGAAAAAACCCTTCATATGTGATCAGTGTGATTATGGCAGCACGCAGAAAATTAGTTAGATCACACATTACCGTTTTTGACAACTGTAGTAGATGCTCACTAACAAAATGTTTTCGATCATAGATAAACTATAACAAGGCGACCCAAGGGCTCGTAATAGTAGCCACATCGTACGAGTGAATAGCCCCTCTATACCTACCCTAATGAGTGGATAACCCCTCTATACCTTACCTAACCTACTGTGATTGTTCAATCCTTTACTCCTCAATTCGAACTAGGAAACGATAAAAATGTACTGCGCACACACGACAATTTAAACGAACGTCAACAACAACAAAAAATTATTAATTATAATAAGAAATTACAAAATAATTGTTAAAAGAAGTTAAAAAAATATTCCGCAATATCTTAGCACCAAAAAATAAACGTCTCTTCGTTTTGAAGCTTTAACAAGAATGAAAGGAAAGGAATGCTGCCCCAAGCTAGTACCTTCTTTTAAAACTCTTCTCGATTTATGGAGAAACGACGTAACTTCTAGTAATAAACACCACCTTTCCAAATATAACGTCGGTATATAGTTCCTTTTGCTTTTTAAAAATCTCCCTCGATTTCTCTGAATTTTGAAATCGGGGGGTGAGATGAAAAGCGTGAAACCCTTATTGTTGACGGGTGACAGGAATTTTAAAGGGAGTATTAAACCTTCCATTTAAATTAAGCCAATACTAAATTCCTCTCTCTCTCTCTAGCTTTAAATATATGGAGCAAACGTAAACCACATTTCACAAAGCTTAACCTTACCTGTACAATTAAATGTATGCTTGCACTTACTATTATAATCCCCATCCTTTTAAAATACACGAACGAAAAATATCACCTCACCACAATTCTCTCACATTCACTCTCTCTTCAATGTCGAACGAAACGTTTTATACTGCCAAAGCAATAAAATAACCATTTCTTCGGTTAGCTCTGACTAACTATTTCCTTGGGTAACTCTGACCACATTCCAAATCGCGAAAAACTACTACGACCACCACACCCACACCCACAGGCTCGCGGGACAAACTAATAGCCTCATCGTATATATACGATGTGGCTAAAAACTATTGAGAACTTGTCAACGAGGGCGGAGCTAAAACTAGCCTTTGCTTATGCTAAGCTTAGCAGGGCTGTCAACTCCATCCCCTCGACTATGGGAGCATTTTGTGTCATTTGTTTGAACTAAACCATAGTCAAGTCTCGGCTATGGTTAAGTTTAAGCTCAAGCATAATTTTTTATTTGACTGACTAATTCGCGTCCACAAAACTTGATTCGTTAAGCCTTGCCCTGAGAATCGTGAATAAAATCAGAAGTATATAATGCTTCGAGGGAGAAGTGGGGTAATTGTAAACTGATTCTTCCCAACATCATTTTATATTCGGAGCAAGGTTACTATTGAACTCTATTAGTGCTTAACTATTTGCCAAGGGGCATGCGCTTGTGGTCATTTTTGTCCCACGTCATGACAATCAAGGTTTGTGCAGAGTTGATTGCTGAGGATTTAGCAAATACCAAACAGTTATAGTATTCACCCCACGTTGCGATGCCCATCTGAAGTTTGTTGAGCAGGAAAGCAAATGTTCAAAAAGGGGTCCTTCGCCTGGGAAGAATCATGTTACATGATATAACTAAAGAGTGTCATCCTTTTTCCATTATCCCCTTCTGATAAAATGCTATATCAGTTTTAACGATTTTTTATTGGGATAGTTCGCAAAGTATACCAGCTGAGATTACCAACAACATTGACCAAAGTCTGATTAAAGTGGAAGCCACGAACCTCGAGCAATTTGGGATAGGTATGGTGTCACATTATTGTGATTCTGACACGCAACCTGATGTAGTTCCAGTTTGATGAAACTATTAGGGTTATTTTTTCGTTTTGATCATCAAGGTTCGTTGGTAAAAGCCGAAGGTGCTTGCAATATCGAAGGCACGCTGACTGAAGAAGACATTAAGGAAGAATCCCCTGAATGTGATGCGGAGATTGGCAAAGGAAACACGTCCCAAACTAAAACTACCTCAAAAAATGCGCGTTTTACAACGCGAATTATGAAACTATGTATTCCTAAACTCAAATGCCGTGACGGTGTTCCTTTACTTAACCTTGAAGGCGAAGCGCAGTTCGAAATGTCTCCTGTCCCAACGACAGATTCGACTCCCGAGAACAATCTTAGCGTTAACAATTCTTATCCCAAATCACGAATTTCTTCGACCAAGAGAGGAAATGAGAGTATAGCAACTCGATCCAAGAAATTGTGCCTTGAAAAACATGGGGAATTGTCGTCGCTTGACGCAAATAAGGAAGGCAATTCTCAGGAAGAAGGTCCAGAGGAGAATCTTGATGATAACCAGTCCAAAATCACCTCGACCGATTCAAAGATAACTGATAATAGACAAAATCAAACTATGAAACTGTGCTTGCCAAGCGATTTAGCAAAAGAACCAATTGAAGTTGAAGATAATACTTCAGTGTCCAGCTCTGATACACCCGAAAGTAGCTCGTCAAGTAGTTCCGAAAGTAATACAACTCCTGCCAGTTCGGAAATTGGTAAGTCATTTTACGCTTAGGGTCAGCAACGATTTTTGGGACTGGAACATAAGACTCAAAAATCGTCAAAATTGAGCCACTTACAGTAGAAACCTCACCAAAAACAGGGGATGTTTCGAAATTTTCTAGTGGTAGTTCCCCTAACAGGTTTTTTAACCCCGTCCTTTCTAACCCTCATTACTTTCTGTCTTCCCTGGGATTTTTCAACTTCATCCTCAATCCTTTGCATTTTAAAGCTTCTAAAAATTTTGTCTCATTTAAATTAATACGTTTTTAACTTTAAATTTAAACGGAAAATTGTCCCTGCTAATAATATTAAGCTCCAAACTTGGTTACCTAAATTCAGCGGTTGAGCCTGAGCTCCGTGGCCACCGGAGGAGACAAAATTCCCTTTTAAAAATGCAGGTACCCGGCCGTCCTTGGTGTCTTAAGGAGCCCAAGCAAACGTTGCTCAGATTGATAAGACCTTAGTGCTTTACTCCCAATGGTCTTTGAAACTGTGAATAATTTCACCTAAAGAATATTTTAGAGACCATACTCCGTCTTTATAGCAGTTCTCGAATCTATGCAAGCAAAGAGAATATACCAAGAAGAGCAGAAAGTCTAGCCTTTCACAAGGCTTTTGAAAGGCTCGGCCACAGTTTTGGTCGTAACTAGATCCGGTTTGTGTTGATTGGCTAAGCAGCGACGCCTTTTATCGGTTAAATTATGTCGACTGCTCATTTTTGGTGGTGGCTACAGGGCCGGAAATATGAAAAATTTCTTATAGGACACGTGTCCAGTGGCCCCTCTATTTGACTGGAAAATTTACTAGTTGCTCCAAATTCAGAGCCGGTCCCTTTTTACAAAGTTTCTGCTCCTCTTGGTATATTCTCTTTGATGCAAGTGGTTAATCGGTTCTTGAGGTAGTGTCGAAGGAACCGCGTCACCGAATAATTGTCCTTCGCGTGCTAGGAGGTTCTATACGAGGCGTTGCGAATATATCGTGTAGCTCACCTATGGCCCAAGATGCATACTTTGTGTGTGAAGCCTTACCGCTTTTGGTCTTACTGATAATGAAATATGAAACGATCTATTATTGAAAATGTAATGGACACAATTTGTAATGCATTGAAAATTACTTAATGTATGGGGAAACAAGGATTTTAAAGAGAAAATGGTGTTAAGGTAAACATCCTTGGGATTTGGGTAGAGCCTTTCGGCAAAATAATGTTATAGTCGTTGCAAACTATCCAAGACGATTTCTTTTCTTCTGACTTAATCGTTGCAATAAGTAAATCACGATTTTGTCACATACACCGCTTACGCGTCGGAGAAGTGGCCATCATATCCTAAAATTATGATGATATCCAACTTATCGAAAATTTTCCGCTTTCTCTACCATCATATTCAGTTCATAAGGGTAACGCCAGGGCCAAATGTTTCCCACACAGTCTTGAGTTAATTTGGTGTTACGTGTTAACGAATTGCAGTTACTTGCATTTAAACTCGATCACCTAGAACCAAAAAGAGGAGAGGACATTATAACGCCTTTCAATAACGGCAGTCATACCATTTTTCTTCCAATTTATTTTATCAGCATATATATATTGCAATAGACTAAAACCTTAAATATTTTCTTAATAATTAACAACCATTAGTTTCCACTTTCTGATAAGTAAAATCTTCGGAGATAGTCATTTCGATTCGGAGCGGTACTAATTTTTTTTCCGAACTTGTGTTTTCTTTAACTTTGTGCCATTTTTGTCCTCGGCATGACCGGTTTTATCAAGTGCTATTGAACATAGTAATGTGTTTGATTCAAATTGTAAGAAGTTTCAGTTTGTTTGCTTTCTGAAGGGAAAATCCGAGAAGCAGCGTTCAACTCCTTGCAAATATTCTCCTGAATATAAAATTGATCTTGAACGTCACATTACAAATGGTACTGAAGAAAAACGCTTGAAATGTGATCAGTGTGATTATGCCAGAACAATGAAGAAAAGTTTGAGAATACATCGACGCATTCACAGCGGTGAAAAACCCTTCAAATGTGATCAGTGTGACTATGGATCCACGCAGAAGATTAATTTGATCAAACATCAACACATTCATAGCGGTGAAAAACCGTTCAAATGTCATCGGTGTGACTTTGCAAGTACGCAGAAGAGTTCATTGATCAGACATGAACTTACTCACAGTGATGAAAAACCCTTTGTATGTGATCAGTGTGACTTTGCAAGTACGCGGAAGAACGATTTGAAAAGACATCAACGCATTCACAGTGGTGAAAAACCCTTCAAATGTGATCAGTGTGACTATGCAAGTACGCGGAAGTATCGTTTGATCATTCATCAACGAATTCACAGTGATGACAAACCCTTCAAATGTGATCAGTGTGACTATTCAAGTGCGACCAAGAATGGTTTGATCATACATCAACGCATTCACACTGGTGAAAAACCCTTCAAATGTGATCAGTGTGACTATGCAAGTGCGACGAAGAATGATTTGATCAGACATCAACGCATTCACAGTGGTGATAAACCCTTCAAATGTGATCAGTGTGACTATGGATCCACGCAGAAGGGTAATTTGATCGCTCATCAACGAATTCATAGCGGCGAAAAACCCTTCAAATGTGCTCGGTGTGACTATAAATGTACACAGAAGATCAGTTTGATCACACATCAACGCGTTCATAGCGGTGAAAAGCCCTTCAAGTGTGAACAGCGTGACTATGGTAGCAAGAACAGGAGTACTTTGATCAAACCCAAACGAATTCACAGCGGCGAAAAACCATTCAAATGTGATCAGTGTGATTATGCCTTCACGCAGAAGATTAATTTGATCACACATCAACTCATTCACAGTCGTGACAAACCCTTCAAATGTGATCAGTGTGACTATGCAAGTGCGCGGAAGAGTAATTTGACCAGACATCAACATATTCACAATTGTAAAAAACCCTTCAAATGTGATCGGTGTGACTATAAAGGTACGCAGAAGGTTCATTTGATCATACATCAACGAATTCATACCGGCGAAAAACCCTTCATATGTGATCAGTGTGATTATGGCAGCACGCAGAAGATAAGTTTGATCAGACATCGACGCATTCATAGCGGCGAAAAACCCTTCAAATGTGCTCGGTGTGACTATAAATGTACACAGAAGCATAATTTGATCAAACATCATCGCAATCATAGCGTTGAAAAAACTCTTCATATGTGATCAGTGTGATTATGGCAGCACGCAGAAGATTAGTTTGATCAACAATCGACGTTATAATCACATGGACTAATAAAATAGATTGTAGTTAAGCATACTCAGCAATTCAAAACTTGGAAAGAACCATTTCAAAAAGTGTTAATTGCGCAACGTGTTTTCATTTTCGTTTCACACATTACCGTTCTTGACAACTGTAGTAGACGCTCACTAACAAAATATTTTCGTTCATAGCAAAATTATAAAATACTAAAAAACCAATCGTGACGGAATAGTCACAGGTCAGGCTACACGGTTTTACAAAATTGTGGAATGTAACAAGCCTAACTTCTTTTAACGGAAAACTGGTAGTAATACGATGTTTGTGTTAGTTATTTATAAAACCTTCACGACGATATTTAATGTAACCTTTTTTACCTCTCCGAGTGACGTATGTCACGGAGAGGTTCTAATTTCGACGTGTGTGTCTGTCTGTCTGTCTGTCTGTCTGTCTGTCTGTCTGTCTGTTGTTACACCCACGTGACCGCGTTCGCAGTTTCCAAATCGGAGCAAACGTGTTCGCCATTTCCGAACTGCTTTCACAGTCACGGAAATGGCTACTTTACTTGAGTTCTCACACCACCATCTTCTGGTCGTTGTCCATTCCACACGGACACCAGTCTGTACATACTGGCTTCTAATCACCACCATCTTCTGGTCTTTGCCCATTCCACACGGACACCAGTCTGTACATACTGGCTTCTAATCACCACCATCTTCTGGTCTTCGTCCATTCCACTTGGACACCAGTCTGTACATACTGGATTCTAATCACCACCATCTTTTGGTCTTCGTCCATCCCACATGCACACCAGTCTGTACATACTGGCTTCTAATCACCACCATCTTTTGGTCTTCGTCCATCCCACATGGACACCAGTCTGTACACCTGGCTTCTAATCACCACCATCTTTTGGTCTTCGTCCATCCCACATGGACACCAGTCTGTACACCTGGCTTCTAATCACCACCATCTTCTGGTCTTCGTCCATTCCACACGGACACCAGTCTGTACATACTGGCTTCTAATCACCACCATCTTCTGGTCTTTGTCCATTCCACTTGGACACCAGTCTGTACACCTGGCTTCTAATCACCACCATCTTCTGGTCTTCGTCCATTCCACTTGGACACCAGTCTGTACACCTGGCTTCTAATCACCACCATCTTCTGGTCTTCGTCCATTCCACTTGGACACCAGTCTGTACACCTGGCTTCTACTCCATCGTCATCGTTGGGTTTAAGACATTCGCGGCGATCAGCTAGGGTTACGAGAAACGTCTAGCCTCCCTAAGGTGGGTTGTCCACCAAAGGTTTTCGCAATTGCGGTTGTTCTTGCTTTTAGCTGTAGTTCGACACCCTTATATACTACCTATTTGAATAAGGTAATGCAACCGGAGTATGCTTCATTTCAAACGCCAATATTAGTCAGGTCTCTCAAGAATGTCTAATTGTTCTTTATAAACGCGATGTAACGCTCAATAAGGCGAACAACTAACGAAGAAAATATTTAATATTAATTATATTTATTTTAATATTCAAGATAATCTAGTTTCTCAACTCAAAATTAAAACGGAAAGAGTTAAGAAGCAGCCTATGTTTTAGTCTGTGTGTGTCCGTCCGTTAGTGCACCGCGTTAGCAGTTCGCTTTGTTTTGTGGAAAGAAATCCTACAAAACCTTAAAATTTGGTTTTCTCATAATGTATAATTAATATTTGGAAATATTGTTCGTAATTTCGATGCGTTTAGTGATTTTGTAGCTATAAAGCTCTGTTTCATTTCGATATCCCAAGAATATTTTTAATTATTATTATTTGAAATCGATGTTTATATATTACTTAAGCTATACTACATCTGTTTATAACATAATTCTTTCTAAAGTGATTTCAAGAAGAACGCAACTATATTGGTCAAATAAATTTTTGTTTGTCAATAGGCCTAGTGAACCAAAAAGTTAACGCTTGGGTTTGGTTTTCGTTTCTGTAATACAGAGACATTAACGGTTCAGAGTGAGCCGAAAGTTAAATACACTTTTTACCTCTCCGAGTGACGTATGTCACGGAGAGGTTTTGTAACGATCGTGTGTGTCTGTCTGTCTGTCTGTCTGTTGTTACACCCACGTGACCGCGTTCGCAGTTTCCAAATCGGAGCAAACGTCTTCGCCATTTCCGAACTGCATTCACAGTCACGGAAATGGCTCCTCTACTTGAGTTCTCACACCACCATCTTCTGGTCTTTGTCCATTCCACACGGACACCAGTCTGTACATACTGGCTTCTAATCACCACCATCTTCTGGTATTCGTCCATCCCACATGGACACCAGTCTGTACATACTGGCTTCTAATCACCACCATCTTCTGGTCTTCGTCCATTCCACTTGGACACCAGTCTGTACATCCTGGCTTCTATTCACCACCATCTTCTGGTCTTCGTCCATTCCACTTGGACACCAGTCTGTACACCTGGCTTCTACTCCATCGTCATCGTTGGGTTTAAGACATTCGCGGCGATCAGCTAGGGTTACGAGAAACGTCTAGCCTCCCTAGGGTGGGTTGTCCACCAAAGGTTTTCGCAATTGCGGTTGTTCTTGCTTTTAGCTGTAGTTCGACACCCTTATATACTACCTATTTGAGTAAGGCGAAGCAACCGGGGTATGCTTCATTTCAAACGCCAATATTAGTCAAGTCTCTCAAGAATGTCTTATTGTTCTTTATCAACGCGATGTAACGCTCTATAAGGCGAACAACTAACGAAGAAAATATTTAATATTAATTATATTTATTTTAATATTTAAGATAATCTTGTTTCTCAACTCAAAATTAATACGGAAAGAGTTTAAAAGCAGTTTATGTTTTTCTCTGTGTGTGTCCGTCCATTTTTACACTGTGATAACTAAAACCATGTAGTCAAAGTTTATATAGGACGAGTTATGAAGATTGCGTATAAAGTCGATACACTATGGAAACTCTTGAAAGTTAAAATAGGTCGAGTATTGATGTTAATAGAGACGGAGTAGAAGAGTTGAATTAGGATAAATAACAAATTCAGTTTGTTGTGTTACTGTCTCAGTTAGAGAGGTAACGGTTGGTAAGTGCGAAACTATCGTAAGTGTGATAGGTTGTGTTTCCCTGTTTTGGGCACATTCGCGTTGTATGTACACAATTAGAAAGATGTTTTCAATCCGCGGCCATCTTTGAAACTTCCACACCTCTGTTCATACTCCTTGGGGGTTTCCAATTTCTTTTCTTAAAGAATTAAGAAGTTGAAACTATATATTTTATTAGCGGTGTATTTAAATATTTTTTACCGTCGCGAAACACCACAATGATAAGGAAACATTTTTTTAAAACATAATCAGATGAATTTGAGTTTTAAAGGACTAAAATCCTGTGCATACCTAGGAGTAATGGAGTGAATTTTTACCAATGTCCAGAGATGATAAACATAAGCGGGATTGTTTCATATTTGAATAAAAATACTGTTTCCAATAATGGGTTTATACTCCTTGTTTGTGTAAGAGTAGTGTAGCTGTAGAGTGTAATCTAATCTAATCTAATCTAAGCTTTTTTAATCATGACAAAGGCTTAAATTAAATTGACATTTTTTAATCCTCTTGATTTATTATTAATAAGAATATTAAACATTTATTCTTTGTTAAAAAATATTTTATGAGCTTTGATTTTAAGATTGCTTTAGAAAAATCCAAACTGTTGGGCAGGGTTAAAAAAGACAAATTGTAGAGATTAAAATTGATATTTACGTTTTGATAAAGACTAAAGCTTCCACTATTGTGTTTGCACTCCTTGTTTGTTTGACTTAAAACCATCTAGCTTTAGATAACAGTTCGAAAAAAAATCACAAAAATGATATTTTTTAAATCTAATGAGATAACGCCCACCTAGTTGAAAATTGACCTTTTTAGTCCTCGGGAGCCATTCTTAATAAGAATTTCTATGCTAGTAGGTTGTCAATTAAACTACCGGTATATTATTGTTGTTGGAAGTTGGAGAGTAAGTGAAATTAAGTGGTTGTAAAGAGCCAGCAGGTTTTTGCCGCTTCTTTTTGTGAGTATTTGACTTTTTGTATGTAAAATGGAGGAAGATAATGTTGAAAGTAAGGAGGAAATGCGAAAGCGTAAAGCTAGGGAAAGGATGAGGGCCAAAAGGTCGGATCCAGAGTTTAAAAAGAGAGAAAATGAAAGGAGAAGAGTTTTAGCAGCTCAGAAAAAAGCTAAGGGTGAAGGTAGCGGTGCTAGAACGTCCAGTCCTAATATGCTTGATAGTTCTATGGCGTCGCCAGTCGGCCACGGTAGTTCTGGTTCAGATCGCTCTTTTGTAAACCCAGAGCTGGTTATTGACGATGAATCTATGAATTTAGTTAGTAATAATGCTAATAGTTCGACAATGGTAGCGAACGATGAACAATTACCTTGTACGTCTCATGGTAATGTGTATCCGTTAGAGAGAATGAGAATTTTGAGACAGAATGAAGAGTATAGAATGAAAGAGGCGCGATCAATGGCCAAAAAGCGGGAGAATGAGTCATATCGTGAAAGGGAAAATCAGTATGGTATATTTACTAAGCGAATGAAAAGGCTTGATGAATGGTATAGAGCAAGCGAAAGAGTTAAGGACCAATTAAGTAAGGCTAGTAAACGCCAAGATTTGGAGCACGTTGAAGCAGAACGTGTAAGAAATCAGTTGAATAAGGCTAGTAAACGCCAAGATTTAGATTACGTTGAAACTGAACGTGTTAGAAATCAGTTGAGTAAGGCTAGTAAACGCCAAGATTTAGAGTACGTTGAAACTGAACGTGTTAGAAATCAGTTGAGTAAGGCTAGTAAACGCCAAGATTTAGAGTACGTTGAAACTGAACGTGTTAGAAATCAGTTGAGTAAGGCTAGTAAACGCCAAGATTTAGAGTACGTTGAAACTGAACGTGTTAGAAATCAGTTGAGTAAGGCTAGTAAACGCCAAGATTTGGAGTACGTTGAAACTGAACGTGTTAGAAATCAGTTGAGTAAGGCTAGTAAACGCCAAGATTTGGAGTACGTTGAAACTGAACGTGTTAGAAATCAGTTGAGTAAGGCTAGTAAACGCCAAGATTTGGAGTACGTTGAAACTGAACGTGTTAGAAATCAGTTGAGTAAGGCTAGTAAACGCCAAGATTTGGAGTACGTTGAAACTGAACGTGTTAGAAATCAGTTGAGTAAGGTTGCCAGGCGTGAAAATGTAAATGTTAGAAGCCCAGAGCGTTCTAGAAATAGATTGTCTATGGCTGAAAGGAGGACAAATCCTTTGTTTATAGAGCAGACTTATTTTGAAAGTATTAAAGAAGGTCCAACGTGGCCATGTGAAGGGTGCTCAGGTCTTTTTTTTAAAGCATCGGGTAGCTTTGTTAAGTCTACAGTGCTTTTGGCTGTTCCTGGGATTCACGGTCGTGAATTAGGTGACAAAGTATTTTTATGTAGTACTTGTAATAAAGCTGTGAAAAAGAACGAAATCCCCAAGTTTTCCAAAGAAAATGGATTTGAATTCCCCGAAATTCCGGCAGAACTAGTTAATTTGTCTAATTTGGAGGAAAGAATGATTTCACCAAGAATACCTTTTATGCAAATAAGAAGGTTAGGTTGTGATCAACAAAGAGGGATTAAGGGAAACGTGGTCAACGTTCCTATAAATGTAGAGTCTACAGTGTCAGTGTTACCACGGTTACCCCGTGAAACAGATACTATTCAAATTGAGTTTATGAGGAGAATGCAATATAATACACCCTATTTGTATGAAACTGTTAGGCCGAAAAAAATGCACGAAGCTCTTAAGGTTTTGGTGAAAACACCGTTGTATATTAAGCATGGGATAACCGTTAGGAGCGATATATTAGATCCAATTCCAGAAGAACTTGAATTTATTGTTGACGAAAATGACCGTCAGTTAAACCATGGTGATGCATTAAGTGAAAACCCACAAGGGTCAAGGAATGTAGAGAATGAGAATGATAGCGATGAAATTTGGAATGAATCTAACGAAGTTAATTCATTCCCAGTTGGGAATCAAGACACGTTGTTAGTGTCATTGTCTGATTTCCTACCCACTAATACCATGCATGTTAAGTTTGCTCCTGGTGAAGGTCAAACGCCAATGTCTTTACTCTATGACGAGGACGCGGAGGAATTGTCATTCCCCAGTATTTATGTGGGTCAGAAGAGAGACCTTAAAGTTAAAGGTAGTTTTGGGGACATTGCTAAGTGGGAGCTTCGTAATATTGATAGGCGTTGTGCTAAAAATCCGTCTAAATTGTTTTACACTTTTGTTAAGTTGGAAACTATGAAAGTTAGAGATTCCATACAAGTTTGTATGAGAAAAACCAAGAGAAAAGATGGCTCAAACTACACTGCTGGGTTTTTATCGTCTGCTGGTGCACTCGATTCAATTATTAAGCAGGATGATGGTTTTAGAGTATTAGAAAATTTGCAGTCCTCGCCTTCATATTGGCAGCATAGGCAGAAAGAGTTGATGGCTATGATTAGGCAGCTTGGTACGGCTACCTTTTTTATAACGTTTTCAGCTGCAGAAGGCAAATGGCCTGAGCTTTTGAACATATTGAGGGTGACTTCGTGTCAGGATCGCTTAGCGAATGATGATATTGGCAATTTAAGTTTTTCGGAAAAGGCAAAGTTGATTCAGGATGATCCTGTTACTTGTGCTAGATATTTTGACCACCGTTTTCGGGCACTTCTTAAAGCTCTGCAAAAGCTAGGCCCTCTTGGTGTTATTGAAGATTATTACTTCAGGGTTGAAATACAGCAAAGAGGCTCTCCTCATCAACATGGGTTGATTTGGATTAAAGATGCGCCGAAGCTTAAAGGTGACTTGTCAAATGTTAAAGAGGTAGAGGAATATATTGATAAAGTTATTTCTTGCGCTGGTAAATTGAACGATGATAATGGGGATTTGTTAACGTCATTGCAAATGCATAAACACACGACAACGTGTAGGAAGAAGGTTAATGATAGTTCAGTTTGTCGTTTTGGAATTCCATTTCCTCCCATGCCTAGAACTATTATTTATGATCCGAGTTTAAGAGAACCCGGTACTCTTGACGAAGAACTTAAGTGTAAGAACAATTCCAAGAAATTGCGTGAGCTTTTGCAATCGAAAGAAAAAGAATTGTGGGTAGATAGTTTTGAGGAGTTGATGGAAAAGTTGCGTATAACTGAAGATGATTATATTAAAGCCATTACGTATGATCTCAAAAGGAAAGTGGTTTTATTGAAAAGACACCCTAAAGATACTAGGGTTAATCCGTACAACCCGTGCACTTTGCGCCTCTGGCAAGCGAATATGGACATTCAGTTTGTACTTGATCCATACGCTCTGGTTATGTATATCGTGTCTTATATAGGGAAATCTCAGCGTGGTATGTCAATGCTTCTGCGTGAAGCTGCTAAACGAGCGCAGTCAGATAAATGCACGGTGAAGCAAAAGTTGAAGGTGATTGCTAATCAGTTTTTGAACGCGCACGAGGTAAGCGCGCAGGAAGCGGCTTATAGTGCTTTACAAATTCCAGTCTCCAGGTGTAGTCGGGCTTGCGTTTATGTTAATACAAATGTGCCCGAAAATCGTGTTCATATTCTCAAAAGCAAAGTTGAGCTTGAACAATTGTCCAAAGATAGTATGGATGTTTTCGCTTCTGGAATGTTAGACCATTATGTTCAAAGGCCAGATGATTTAGAGGCAGTAACGTTAGCTCAATTTGCGGCTTGGTATGAATTTTCCAAAAGTCGTAGAGTTTCGAAAAATCAAAGTCATATTGATGACGGTGAGAACGATGAAGTTCAATGTGGTAAATGGTTAAAACTGAAAAATGATTCAGGGTTCATTAGAAAACGTGGTCACTCTAAAATAATACGGTATCGTAGATTCAATTTAGTGAAAGATCCCGAGCAGTTTTATCGTGAACAAGTCATGTTATTCTCGCCTTGGCGTGATGAGAGTAGAGATATTTTGACAAAGGATGTAAAATCTGAGTATGAGCTTAGGCTTGAGATTATAACGGAATCTAGAAAAGAATTTCATAATGAAATTGACGAAGCAGCTATTGAACAGGCTGTGAGAGATTTCGAAAGTGAAGCTGTTGAAGCTGATCTTACTAATATCCAACCTGAATTGGAACATCAGAATGAAAATGATAGGTCTTTAATTGTTGAAGATTCTGAATTTCTAATTAATACAGTGGAAGAGGCAGTAGGAAATATTAACAGAGATATTCTTGATGGTAATGCGGAAAAAACTGTTGCTCCATCAGTCACGTTAGTTAATGATTCAGAATACAATGCCCTTGTTAGAAAGCTGAATTTGAAACAGAGAGAAATATTTTATAAAGTTCTGCACCATTTAAAGTGCAAAGAAACGCCTTTACGGCTATTTGTTACAGGAGGCGCTGGTGTTGGAAAAAGCGTTTTGATAAGTGCCATATTTGAATCTGTTACTAGATTTTACAATAAGCAACCAGGGTCTAATCCCTCGGAGGTTAAAGTTCTGCGATGCGCACCTACGGGCAAGGCTGCCTTTAATATAGGTGGGGCGACTTTGCATAGTACCTTTTGTCTACCCGTTAGTCAATTTGCCGGAAGCATTTCCAGATTAGAAAGTGAAACTCTTCACAATTGTAGATTGATGTATGGTCAAGTGAAGTTGTTAATTATTGACGAAATATCAATGGTTGGTGCGAAGGTTTTTAACCGAGTTAACTCGAGATTGCAAGAGATAATGGGTTGCCCAGATTATTTTGGTGGTGTCTCTGTACTTTTAGTTGGAGATTTTAACCAACTTAGACCCGTCCGGGATCATTTCGCTTTTCAAAGTCAAAGTGATAGTGACAATCCATATGCGTCTTTAATTGGTAACCCAATATGGGAGGAATTCCAATTTGGTGAGCTTGAAGAGATTATGAGGCAAAAAGATGATAAGAGGTTTGCGGAAGCTTTGAATAGAATGGCTGTGGGAACTATGAATCAGGATGATATTGACTTATTCGTAAGTTTAGAAGTAAACAGAGAGCGTGTACCGCCAAAAGAAGCGATACATCTTTTCCCTACTAACGTTGAAGTCAACCAATTTAACCAAGAGACTCTATTAAAAATGAATACGGAAAAGTGTATTTCATTTTCAGTAGATGTTGTAAATGGTGATCTTAGTAGCGAAGTTAAAAGTAACATTCTTTCCCAAGTTCAAACGTTAGCAACGTCTGATACGTATGGTCTTCCTAAAGAACTAACACTCGCTTGTGGTGCGAGATATATGATGACTAACAATGTAGATACGTCTGATGGACTTACGAATGGTGCGACAGGTTGGTTAAGAAAGATAGAGTACGGTACTAATAGGCTCGGGGAACAAATTCCGTTCAGAGTTTGGATTGAGTTTGCTGATGCTAATGTTGGGAAGTTGTTGAGACAAAAGTGTCTTGGATTGTACGAGCAGAATAACTATAACAGGACTTGGACTCCTGTCGAAAAAGTTATTAAGGCATTTAGTAGAAAATGGAGGCAAAATAATGTTTCAGTCTCTAGGAGACAGTTTCCTTTGGTCATTTCTGAGGCTATTACGATACACAAGAGTCAAGGCGATACATATTCGTCCGTAGTAGTGCATTGTAATCCCAGAAAGAAATTAGAGAGAACTCATTTATACGTTGCTTGTAGTAGGGCTAGAAACGCCTCCGGTTTGTATATTGAGGGTAAATTTCAAGTTCCAAATGCGCCTAAGAACAATCAAGTAGAAATGGAACTTCAAAGATTACGAGCTACGAGGAGTATTGTATTACCGTTTTTGAACGAACGTGTTTACATTTATGTTCATAATGTGCAGTCCTTAAACGCGCATTTGGATGATATTTTAGCAGATACGGTAATAAAAAATGCCCAGTTATTATGCTTTGTTGAAACGTGGAAGAAAGATACCGATGATTTTAGTGTGCCATCCTTTAAGGAAGTGGGCGGTATTTATCTGCCAAGAACGGCACGTAGAATTGCGTTTGGTTCTTCCATTTATTTAAAAGATATACCCGAAAATGTTGTTAACGATTTGGATAATAGGGTTTTGCGAACCGATAGACCTTTCAGAAATTCGCATGTGGAACGTTGCTGGTTGGATGTTTCCATTGAAAATGAACCGATGACTGTTGTTTTGTTGTATAAATCGCCCGGAGCGAGTTTGAGATCAGTTTTTGAGGATTTTAATCCTTTATTCGATATTAGATACGATGCCTCTGTTCCAACAGTTGTAGTCGGAGATTTTAATATAAATTTTTTAAAAAGTAAAACGGCACTGAAAATGTTCTTTGATTCTTTTAACATGTCTCTTATGCCGGGTCTTGAAGAGAAAATTTCAACTGACTATCATTGCCAGTTAGATTTAGCGTTCGGAAACAAACTTTTCCAAGACAGATTCGAAGCCAGTTACAGAGAATCGTACTATTCGTATCATAAAGGTATATGTTTTGTTAAAAAGACAGCATAACTGTAGAAGTTTCGTAAGAGCAACCGTAATGGTTGGTGAGCATCCTGGCTGTAGAAGCTTTGTATTATAACCCGAAAGGGTTAGTGGTAGTCCTAGCTCTCGAAGCTTTGTATGATCAGCCTTAATTAATGGTAGATAGAAATCCTAGCTCTCGAAGCTTTGTATGATCAGCCTTAATTAATGGTTGATAGAAATCCTAGCTCTAGGAGCTTTGTATGATCAGCCTTAATTAATGGTTGATGGAAATCCTAGCTCTAGGAGCTTTGTATGATCAGCCTTAATTAATGGTTGATGGAAATCCTAGCTCTAGGAGCTTTGTATGATCAGCCTTAATTAATGGTTGATGGAAATCCTAGCTCTAGGAGCTTTGTATGATCAGCCTTAATTAATGGTTGATGGAAGATGAAAGTTATGTATCATTGAGTGGCGTAGCGTGAGGGGTGAACTGAGCTCTATTTTAAGGGATTAGATTGTACAGTTTAGTCGAAACTTGAAAGAGGTTATCTAAAATTGTTATAATGGTGATATAATCATCAAAGCTGCCATAAGTAATGCGAGTTGAGAGAAGATTCTCGGATTAAAAAGTATTAAAGCCTACTATGTTCAAGTCGAGATTAACAAATCTCCTTATCTTGAAAATCCAACAATAGGTATAAATCGTCTTTTATCACTATACTAAAGACTTTGCGTTGCAAAAACACGCAGAATAAAAGTTCATTTAATGAAATACTTATTTGAGTCCTTTCGATAATAGTAAAATATTATCACAGCTTTATTAAATAGTTAAATAAGCATAATTGCAAAAACAGGAGGGCAGAAAAATTTATGGTAGGCCGCGGGTAGGATAAATTCACGCACAAGTCGAGATTAACAAATCTCCTTATCTTGACAATCGAACAATCGGTATATATCGACTTATATCACTATACTTAAGACTTTGCGTGGCAAAGAACATGCAAAATAAAAATCTATTTTATGAAATACGTTTTATTTGAATCCTTTCGAAAATAGTGAAACAAAATCAGAGGTTTATTACAGAGCTCAATAAGCATAATAGAGAAAAAAGAGAGGGGAAACTTTATGGTTGGCCTCGGGTGGGATAACTTCACGCTACGCCACTGCTATAGTAAGAGTTGCTCAAAAAGGGTTAACGATAGTCCTAGCTCTTGGAGCTTTGTATGATCAGCCTTAATTAATGGTTGATGGAAATCCTAGCTCTAGGAGCTTTGTATGATCAGCCTTAATTAATGGTAGATGGAAATCCTAGCTCTAGGAGCTTTGTATGATCAGCCTTAATTAATGGTTGATGGAAATCCTAGCTCTAGGAGCTTTGTATGATCAGCCTTAATTAATGGTTGATGGAAATCCTAGCTCTAGGAGCTTTGTATGATCAGCCTTAATTAATGGTTGATGGAAATCCTAGCTCTAGGAGCTTTGTATGATCAGCCTTAATTAATGGTTGATGGAAGATGAAAGTTATGTATCATTGAGTGGCGTAGCGTGAGGGGTGAACTGAGCTCTATTTTAAGGGATTAGATTGTACAGTTTAGTCGAAACTTGAAAGAGGTTATCTAAAATTGTTATAATGGTGATATAATCATCAAAGCTGCCATAAGTAATGCGAGTTGAGAGAAGATTCTCGGATTAAAAAGTATTAAAGCCTACTATGTTCAAGTCGAGATTAACAAATCTCCTTATCTTGAAAATCCAACAATAGGTATAAATCGTCTTTTATCACTATACTAAAGACTTTGCGTTGCAAAAACACGCAGAATAAAAGTTCATTTAATGAAATACTTATTTGAGTCCTTTCGATAATAGTAAAATATTATCACAGCTTTATTAAATAGTTAAATAAGCATAATTGCAAAAACAGGAGGGCAGAAAAATTTATGGTAGGCCGCGGGTAGGATAAATTCACGCACAAGTCGAGATTAACAAATCTCCTTATCTTGACAATCGAACAATCGGTATATATCGACTTATATCACTATACTTAAGACTTTGCGTGGCAAAGAACATGCAAAATAAAAATCTATTTTATGAAATACGTTTTATTTGAATCCTTTCGAAAATAGTGAAACAAAATCAGAGGTTTATTACAGAGCTCAATAAGCATAATAGAGAAAAAAAGAGAGGGGAAACTTTATGGTTGGCCTCGGGTGGGATAAATTCACGCTACGCCACTGCTATAGTAAGAGTTGCTCAAAAAGGGTTAACGATAGTCCTAGCTCTTGGAGCTTTGTATGATCAGCCTTAATTAATGGTTGATGGAAATCCTAGCTCTAGGAGCTTTGTATGATCAGCCTTAATTAATGGTTGATGGAAATCCTAGCTCTAGGAGCTTTGTATGATCAGCCTTAATTAATGGTTGATGGAAATCCTAGCTCTAGGAGCTTTGTATGATCAGCCTTAATTAATGGTTGATGGAAATCCTAGCTCTAGGAGCTTTGTATGATCAGCCTTAATTAATGGTTGATGGAAATCCTAGCTCTAGGAGCTTTGTATGATCAGCCTTAATTAATGGTTGATGGAAATCCTAGCTCTAGGAGCTTTGTATGATCAGCCTTAATTAATGGTTGATGGAAATCCTAGCTCTAGGAGCTTTGTATGATCAGCCTTAATTAAAGGGTCGCTCAAATTGGAAACCTATTGCCCGAAAGGGTCGCTCAAATTGGAAACCTATTGCCCGAAAGGGTCGCTCAAATTGGAAACCTATTGCCCGAAAGGGTCGCTCAAATTGGAAACCTATTGCCCGAAAGGGTCGCTCAAATTGGAAACCTATTGCCCGAAAGGGTCGCTCAAATTGGAAACCTATTGCCCGAAAGGGTCGCTCAAATTGGAAACCTATTGCCCGAAAGGGTCGCTCAAATTGGAAACCTATTGCCCGAAAGGGTCGCTCAAATTGGAAACCTATTGCCCGAAAGGGTCGCTCAAATTGGAAACTTATTGCCCGAAAGGGTCGCTCAAATTGGAAACTTATTGCCCGAAAGGGTCGCTCAAATTGGAAACCTATTGCCCGAAAGGGTCGCTCAAATTGGAAACCTATTGCCCGAAAGGGTCGCTCAAATTGGAAACCTATTGCCCGAAAGGGTCGCTCAAATTGGAAACCTATTGCCAGAAAGGGTCGCTCAAATTGGAAACCTATTGCCCGAAAGGGCCGCTCAAATTGGAAACCTATTGCCCGAAAGGGTCGCTCAAATTGGAAACCTATTGCCCGAAATGGTCGCTCAAATTGGAAACTGTGGAAGAAGTAACTAGATATGATGGGTTGCTGGTATGTTCAGTTGGTAGAGTTACTATTCTCTCATCAGATGTAATTGGTAAGTTAAATAAAATCACTTTTGATAAAAAGTAGAGGAGGTAGTCTATCGTTAAATATAAAAAAAGAAATCACTTCTGTGTTACGTATAGTGAACAAGTTTATTTGCGTGAAGATGCGTTTATACAAAGCGCGATACTAGTCGTATCCATATTAGTTATTACTAATGTTTAAATAAAAACAGATGAATGAAGTTTAGTTCACAATTTAACACGAAGTGTTTTTTATCTTTAACATTATCACCTTTGATAGTGTTTAAAACGTTTTTTACCATGATAGAAAAAGGACGCTAACCATTATTTTATTATTGACTACGTTTAAGATACTCATGACTAATGGAGCACCACCATAAAAATGTTCAAAGTCAGGCACTGAAAATGAGAGCGCAGATGGCGATGATGGAATGGATGAAAATGCCGTTCCGATCTGCATCGATCCAAGGAACTTGAATAAAGAAAGCGACATATCCAATGCCTACCGATCAACAAATCAAAGCTGGTCTTCACTGCTCACAAATTTTCACCGTACTGGACGCGCAAAGTGCGTTCTGACACATAGAGCGGAATGAACCAAGTACTTACTTGTGTACATTCACAACACCTTACGGACAATACAGATTCCTGCGGCTACCTTATGGTCTCTCCTCAGCGTCAGAATTATTTCAAAGCACCATGCACCACCTTTTTCACCACAAAACTTTCCGTACATCCACATTTCCACGGATGACTTTCTGATAAATGACAAAGACCAGCAAAAACACAATCAAGTACTGGTTGCAGTCTTTGAAAGAGCCCGCCAAAGCAACCTAAAATTCAGTCGGCAGAAAATGCAACTAGCGGTAGACAAGATGGAATACTTGGGCAAGATCCTGTCCTCCAAAGGTGTCGAAATTTCACCAACCAAAGTTCAAGCGATTCAATCAATACCGTCCCCAACAGACAAAAAATCACTACTAAGATTCCTTGGCATGCTGAATTATTGTCCAAATTTCTGCCCCAACTATTACAGTTCCACTACGCGAGCTTCTGATGAAAAAGGTCTCATTCATGTGGGACGCGAACTCGGAAACTGTCTTCCGAAGCCGGGAGTGTGGCGCACTCCTGTAAGCCAAGCTTCTGGGCGGCAAAGTTTGAGGGAATAAGACACATGTCGGCGATCCTACCCTATAGGTGCCGACTGCCCCGTGTCCACCGGAGGTGACTTGACCCCCACCCCCCGTCCGTCACCTCCCAAGTAAACCTCATTTTCTTCCCCTGCTTACACACGTACTGAAACCTGTATAATCACATCCTTGCCGAGGTCCACTGACCCACTCGCATTGAAACCCTCCAAAAAAAAACTGTCTTCCGAAAACTTAAACAACTCATCTCCTCGTCCCAAGTACTGGCCTATTACAATCCGCAAGCCACAAGCACAATATCAGTAGACAGCGGCCTAATAGGCGTCGGTGCGGTACTACTTCAAAATGGTCAACCTGTTGAGTATGCTTCAACCACTCATGACTAATGGAGCACCACCATAAAAATGTTCAAAGTCAGGCACTGAAAATGAGAGCGCAGATGGCGATGCTGGAAAGGATGAAAATGCCGTTCGGATATGCATCGATCCAAGGAATTTGAACGCAGCTATAAAGAAAGCGACATATCCAATGCCTACCGATCAACAAATCTAAGCTGGTCTTCACGGCTCACAAATCTTCACCGTACTAGACGCGCAAAGTGCGTTCTGACACATAGAGCTGGGTGAACCAAGTACTTACTTGTGTACATTCGCAACACCTTACGGTAGATACAGATTCCTCCGGCTACCTTATGATCTCTCCTCAGCGTCAGAACTATTTCAAAGCACCATGCACCACGTTTTTCATCACAAAACTTTCCGTACGTCCACATTTCTACAGATGACTTTCTGATAAATGAAAAAGACCAGCAAAAACACAATAAGTACTGCTTGCAGTCTTTGAGAGAACTCGCCAAAGCATCCTAAAATTCAGTCGGCAGAAAATGCAACTAACGGTAGACAAGATGGAATACTTGGGGAACATCCTGTCCTCCAAAGGCGTCGAAATATCACCAACAAAAGTTCAAGCGATTCAATCAATACCGTCTCCAACAGACAAAAAATCACTACTAAGATTCCTGCCTCAACTATTACAGCTCCACTTCTGATGAAAGAGTTCTCATTCATGTGGGACGGAAACTCGGAAGCTGTCTTCCGAAAACTTAAACAACTCATCTCCTCGTCCCAAGTACTGGCTTATTACAATCCGCAAGCCACAAGCACAATATCAGTGGACAGCAGCGTAATAGGCGTCGGTGCTGTACTACTCCAAAGTGGTAAACCTGTTGAGTATGCTTCAACCACTTTCACCCGCACACAACAAAACTACGCGCCAGAAGAACGTGAACTTCTAGGCAAAGTCCACGCGTGCGAACGATTCCACTATTATGTCATTGGAGTCCCCTTTATCGTACAGACCGATCATAAACCTTTAATTACCATCATTAAGAAACCGATGCAATTACTCTCACCACGCATCGAACCCTTTGTTCTTCGCCTGCTCAGATACCAAATAACGATTGGCACTCATTTACAAGTGGCCGACACGTTGTCACGTGCCTCTTAATCCACGACACAAATTGACACATCCTGCTTAGAAGGACCCCATGTCGTAGTGCATACAACCACAGCTCTGTTGCAAGCGAAACAATCGCAATTCAAAAACGCTACCACATCCGAGCCAATTGCACAAACGGTACTTTTGCACATAAAAGGATGGCTATATGCATACGAAAAATTACACACCGAGTTAAAACCGTTCTGGGCGATCAAAGAAGAACTTCATGCATCAGAAGGCATAATTTACCGAGTGGATACGCTTTAGGTCCCTGATGCGCTACGCCATGATGTTATGACCCAAATTCACTCAGTTCATCAAGGAATAACCGCGTGCCTATCTAAAGCCAAGCTGAATCTCTACTGGCCCCAAATGACAAGAGACCTCACAGAGTATGTTCACAACTGTACAACTTGCCGACAAAGGGACCGTTCCAACACGCCCTATGCTCTTACGCCTCACCATGCACCACAGCTACACCGACACACTGTTGGTACGGATCTGTTCCACATCAATAATACAAATCTGATCATTCTCGTTGACTATTTCTCCAAATACGTCCAAGCTCAAGAGTTACGAACCACTAATGCTGATAATAAGGTTCCTAAATCTACAATTCTGTCGACATGGTGCCCCGCAGAAAATGGTGTCTCATAATGGTCCCCCTTTCAATCAAGCTTATTCAAGGGTTTCCTCCAACAATGGGCAGTACAACAGATAAAATCCAGCCCATACCATCCTAATAGCTACGGTATGACAGAACGAACCATACAAAAAATAAAAAACCTGGCAATCAAAGCGCAACAAGAAGGTACCTACAGTATGTTCTTATGGAATATCACTCGACGCCCATTGTAAGTTACCATCGCCCAGCGAGATGTTAATGGGACGCCGTACCAGAACACGATTAACGAAGCAACAAACACTTCGACCGACCGTCATATTCGCAAAACGTTACTGGACGGAAAAAACCTCATGGTTAAACGACAAAATCACGCGCACCGCCCGGTACCTGAAACCCCAAAGGTCGAGAGACCATTATATTGCCAAGTCTGACCACGGCAATGGAAACCTGCAGAAGAAGTACACGGAAGCAAAGAGGTCTTGTCGTATGTCCTGAAGACAATGAAGGCAAAACATTGCGGAGAACTCAAGACCAAATACGGCCGACACACCTACACAGTACAGTACCTCAAAGCAGTTATGCTGAACAAAACACGGCAGATGAAGTACAACAGGTGGAGGACAATTGTGTTAAGCATTTGCGGCAAACTTTAACCAATCAACCCGATCCTGCGGCCAATACACGCCGAACCACTTCAAGAGTCAGACTAGGAGAATTACTACCACTCATACACAAACGAACTTCAATCTCAACATCTCAAATTCATTCACCGACCTCGGCAACACAGAACAAATCTCCAACACCACGACCCACACAAAACCAAACTTCAATTTCAACACCTCAAATTCATTCATCGACTTTGGCAATACAGAACACATCTCCAACCCCACAACCCTTGCAAAATCAAACTTCAATGTCAACAACTCAAACCAATTCAGCTATTTCAGCAACACAGATCCGATTTCCTACTATACTTCAAACGCCAAGACGAGACCAAAAGCCAATAGTGGTTGTAATTACACCACGTAAACTCGAACCGCGACGTACAACACCAATATCAAACATTAGGAAATTAAGTCCTTCTAGCACGACGACTGTTCGAAGGCTGGACAACACAGCTACTCGAATTTCTCCAAGAACGTCCCCATTTTCCAAGACTATTTCTGTATACGCCGTACAGCACACGAGCACCATTTACAGCAAGTACACAACAACTAAGGTCAACCCGAACAAGAACTAATATTTTCCCTTCAAAACGTTTTTGTAATACTAAATTTTTTTTAAAGAAGGAAAGATGTTATATCCTCCTGTTAAATACTTTTGTTAGACAGTTGTTATATACTCTTGCTATATACTCTTAATAACATTATCATATATTGTAAATGATGGTAGTACTACCCTTATGTATTCCCACTAGTGAGCGCGACCCATAGCGAATAACGAGGTTTCCTCATAAAGGAGCTAGCTATTTTGTAGTCAGTTTACAATGACGAGCACAGTCAATAAATATTCTATTACAATTAATTATGTCGACTTACTAATCATAACAGTGGGTTTTCCCAGAACTTTTTTCTCGCGTACAAGTGGTTCATTTGGTTCGACTTAGCCTTTAGTAGTTTTCCATAAGTTGGTTGTAATGTAAATTAGAGAAACGTTTAGGACATGTTGTTTTGATTAGGGAGGCTAGAGATAAAATAAAGATTTATGATTTGAAAGTGAACTTTTAAAATTAAATTACCGAGATGAACACTTTTCACTTCTATAACCTTGAAAAACAGATAAGGAAAGTTCAGGCTTTCGTTAGAAAGGAATCAGGATCTTTTCGTAAAGTTGTGTTATAATGGAAATCGTGTCTTACAGATTTTATTCTAAATTAAACGTTATATAAAGCAAAACTACTGGTATGCATCAGAGAATAAAATTTAAGATAGAACTTTTATATTCCTTTGTAAATAATGGTTTGAAACCAAGGATTAGCGGATGATAATAGATTTAGACAGTGTAGAGAAAACTATTCGATCATTTAAGCTTCGTTAGACAAAAAAAAAAGCCAAAAATGTAGGTTAAGTATTTCGATATTCAGTCAGATACTAGTCTTTTTCTCGGCTCGGAGAGGTAATATTTTGGTTTTCCCAACTTGTTTAAAAAATATAATTAACAATATTTAATATGACAAATGGTGTATCAGTAATTATATCTTCGCTATTAAAGAATGATATTTTTACCATAATAATTGACTAATCGTAATTTGCTTCTTTCCTTACTTTAACATCGTCATCACTTCTTGTTCTTGTTGGTTTCAGCAGAAACGAGAGACTGCAAAATTGTCGCTAAGCTTAACTTTGCCGTTGAATTCATGGTTGCGTTTTTTCACTTCTTAGTAGGTGTTATCATGCACCTACAGAGGCTTAATGGCAGAACATGGCTGTTCATATTGTCACGTATATTTTATTGTACGTTTATTATGGGGAAGTTTGCATTCTGTATTACGCGAGTGTCTTACGTGGGATCAAGTTTGAATCTTCCACGTTCTCAACGCGTATATTAGATTTGGTAAGGTCAAACCTTTGGAAACCGCTGTTTCGACTCGGACATCGGTTATTGTTTCTGAGCTTCTTTTGTTTGCCTTTGTGTCTTTTTAAGCCTAAGCATAACCTGTTATATCAATTGCCTTTGGATAGTGAATGTTTGTGATGCGAGTTGTATGATATAATTTGAGGTTTTAATCTATTTCCTTTCTGTAGGAAAATCCGAGAAAAAATGTTCAGCTCGATACAAATGTTCACCTGAAAATGAAAGGGAGCTTGAACTTGACGACCGAAAGGATACCAAAGAAAAACGCTTCAAATGTGATCAGTGTGGCTATGCAAGTACGTGGAAGAATCGCTTGATCAGACATCAACGCATTCACAGTGGTAAAAAACCCTTCAAATGTGAACACTGTGACTATGGTAGCAAGAACAAGAGTAAGTTGAACAAACATCAACGCATTCACACTGGAGAAAAACCCTTCAAATGTGATCAGTGTGACTATGCAAGTGCGTGTAAGAGTGGTTTGATCAGACATCAACGCATTCACAGTGGTAAAAAACCCTTCAAATGTGAACACTGTGACTATGGTAGCAAGAACAAGAGTAATTTGAATAAACATCAACGCATTCACACTGGAGAAAAACCCTTCAAATGTGATCAGTGTGACTATGCAAGTGCGTGTAAGAGTGGTTTGATCAGACATCAACGCATTCACAGTGGTGAAAAATTCTTCAAATGCGATCAGTGTGATTATAGAGGTACGCAGAAGTATCATTTGATCGAACATCAACGCATTCACAGTGGTGAAAAACCCTTCAAATGCGATCAGTGTGATTATAGAGGTACGCAGAAGTATCATTTGATCGAACATCAACGCATTCACACTGGAGAAAAACCCTTCAAATGTGATCAGTGTGACTATGCAAGTCCGTGGAAGAGTGGTTTCATCAGACATCAACGCATTCACAGTGGTGAAAAATTCTTCAAATGCGATCAGTGTGACTATGTAAGTACACGGAAGAACGATTTGAACAAACATCAACGCATTCACAGTGGTGACAAACCCTTCAAATGTGATCAGTGTGACTTTGCAAGCACGCACAAGGGTAATTTGGTCGCTCATCAACGAATTCATAGCGGCGAAAGACCCTTCAATTGTGCTCGGTGTGACTATAAATGTACACAGAAGCATAATTTGATCAAACATCAACGCATTCATAGCGTTGAAAAAACTCTTCATATGTGATCAGTGTGATTATGGCAGCACGCAGAAGATTATTTTGATCAGACATCGACGTTATAATCACAAGGACTAATAAAATAGATTGTAGTTAAACATACTCAGCAATTTAAAACTTGGAAAGAACCATTTCAAAAAGTGTTAATTGCGCAACGTGTTTTCACTTTCGTTTCACACATTACCGTTCTTGACAACTGTAGTAGATGCTCACTAACAAAATGTTTTCGATCATAGAAAAATTATAAAAAACTAAAAAACCATTCGTGACGGATTTGTCACCGGACAGGCTACACGGTTTTACAAAATTGTGGAATGTAACAAGCCTAACTTCTTTTAACGGAAAACTGGTAGTAATACGATGTTTGTGTTAGTTATTTATAAAACCTTCACGACGATATTTAATGTAACCTTTTTTTAAAAAATTTAATTAACAATATTTAATATGACAAATGGTGTATCAGTAATTATATCTTCGCTATTAAAGAATGATATTTTTACCATAATAATTGATTAATCATATTTGCTTCTTTCCTTACTTTAAATTCGTCATCACTTCTTGTTCTTGTTGGTTTCAGCAGAAACGAGAGACTGCAAAATTGTCGCTAAGCTTAACTTTGCCGTTGAATTCATGGTTGCGTTTTTTCAATTCTTAGTAGGTGTTATCATGCACCTACAGAGGCTTAATGGCAGAACATGGCTGTTCATATTGTCACGTATATTTTATTGAACGTTTATTATGGGGAAGTTTGCATTCTGTATTACGCGAGTGTCTTACGTGGGATCAAGTTTGAATCTTCCACGTTCTCAACGCGTATATTAGATTTGGTAAGGTCAAACCTTTGGAAACCGCTGTTTCGACTCGGACATCGGTTATTGTTTCTGAGCTTGTTTTGTTTGCCTTTGTGTCTTTTTAAGCCTAAGCATAACCTGTTATATCAATTGCCTTTGGATAGTGAAATGTTTGTGATGCGAGTTGTATGATATAATTTGAGGTTTTAATCTATTTCCTTTCTGTAGGAAAATCCGAGAAAAAATGTTCAGCTCGATACAAATGTTCAACTGAAAATGAAAGGGAGCTTGAACTTGATGACCGAAAGGATACCAAAGAAAAACGCTTCAAATGTGATCAGTGTGGCTACGCTAGTACGTGGAAGTCTCATTGGATCGAACATCAGCGCATTCACAGTGGTGAAAAACCCTTCAAATGTGATCGGTGTAATTATGCAAGTGCGTGGAACAGTGATTTGATCAGACATCAACGCATTCACAGTGGTGCAAAATTCTTCAAATGCGATCAGTGTGATTATAAATGCACGTGGAAGAGTAATTTGATCACTCATCAACGAAGCCATAGCGGTGAAAAACCCTTCAAATGTGATCAGTGTGGCTATGTAAGTACGCGGAAGACTGATTTTATCAGACATCAACGCATTCACAGTGGTGAAAAACCCTTCAACTGTGATCGGTGTGACTATGCCAGCGCAATCAAGGGTAATTTGATCACTCATCAACGCATTCACAGTGGTGAAAAACCCTTCAAATGTGATCAGTGTGGCTGTGCTAGTACGTGGAAGTCTCATTTGATCGAACATCAGCGCATTCACAGTGGTGAAAAACCCTTCAAATGTGATCAGTGTGACTATGCAAGTGCGTGGAAGAAGGATTTGATCAGACATCAACGCATTCACAGTGGTAAAAAATTCTTCAATCGCGATCAGTGTGATTATAAAGGCACGCGGAAGAGAAATTTGATCACTCATCAACGAAGCCATAGCGGTGAAAAACCCTTCAAATGTGATCAGTGTGGCTATGCAAGTACGCGGAAGACTGATTTTATCAGACATCAACGCATTCACAGTGGTGAAAAACCCTTCAACTGTGATCGGTGTGACTATGCCAGCACAATCAAGGGTAATTTGATCACTCATCAACGCATTCACAGTGGTGAAAAACCCTTTAAATGTGATCAGTGTGACTATGGCAGCACGTATAAGAATGATTTGATCAAACATCAACGCATTCATAGCGGTGAAAAACCCTTCAAATGTGATCAGTGCGACTATGGATTCACGCAGAAGAGTAATTTGATCAGACATCAACGTAATAATCACTTGGACTAATAAAATGGATTGTAGTTAAGCATACTCAGCAATTTAAAACTTGGAAAGAACCATTTCAAAATGTGTTAATTGCACAACGTGTTTTAATTTTCTTTCACACTTTGCTGTTCTTGACAACTGTAGTAGATGCTCACTAAGAAAAAGTTTTCGTTCATGGGAAAATTGTAAAAGCCTATCGTTACGGATTAATCACCGGACAGGCTATATCGTAATATAAAATTGTGAAATGTAACTAGCCTAACGTCTTATCGGGAAACTGGTAGTAATACTATGTTTGTGTTAGTTATTTATAAATAATTCACGAACAATTTTGAATATTTGACTATTATTAACAATATTTTATATTAAAAATGGAATATCATCTTCGCTATTAAAGAATAAAAATTTTACCATAATGATTGATTTATATGTTATTGCATTGAATCTTAATTTGCTTCTTTAATAACTTCATCTTTGTCATCACTTCTGGTGCTAGTTGGTTTCAGAGAGAGACTGCAAAATTGTCGCTAAGCTTAAAGGGGCTTTCCGACCCCCTCTCCTTTTTACCCACCCGCTATGTTAAGCTCTATGAGGAAGATCGTCGTTTGTCCCAGTGTTCGAACAGCCCCTTTAACTTTACCCCTGACTTCATACTTGTGTTCTTTCACTACTTTTTAGGTGTTATCATGTACCTACAGAGGTTTAATGGCAGAATATGGCTGTTCATATTGTCACGTGTATTTTATTGTACGTTGATCATGCGAAAGTTTGCATTAATTTCTACCCAAATTTCTAACGTGGGATCAAGTTTGAAATTTGAATCATATATATATATATATATATATTGAGAAAGTTGTTTGTTAGTTTTTTATGACACACGCAGTCACGATTAGTTAATTTCCAAATTCGACCAAGCTGCGGGGATAATATCACTGATACCAGGAATTAAAAAAATCTTCCACGTTCCCATGTTATCCCAACGCGTAAGGTCAAACCTTTGGAAACCTCTGTTTCGACTCGGACATCGATTATTGTTTCTGAACTTGTTTTGTTTGCCTTTGTGTTTTTTTAAGCCTAAGCATAACCTGTTATATCAATTGCCTTTGAACATAGAAATGTTTGTGAGGCGAGTTGTTTGATATCGTATGAAGTTTTAATTTATTTCTTTTCTGTAGGAAAATCTAAGAAAAAATGTTCAGCTCGATACAAATGTTCAACTGAAAATGAAAGGGAGCTTGAACTTGATGACCGAAAGGATACCAAAGAAAAACGCTTCAAATGTGATCAGTGTGGCTACGCTAGTACGTGGAAGTCTCATTTGATCGAACATCAGCGCATTCACAGTGGTGAAAAACCCTTCAAATGTGATCGGTGTAATTATGCAAGTGCGTGGAACAGTGATTTGATCAGACATCAACGCATTCACAGTGGTGCAAAATTCTTCAAATGCGATCAGTGTGATTATAAATGCACGTGGAAGAGTAATTTGATCACTCATCAACGAAACGCTTCAAATGTGATCAGTGTGACTATGCAAGTACGCGGAAGGATGATTTGATCAGACATCAACGCATTCACAGTGGTGAAACACCCTTCAAGTGTGAACAGTGTGACTATGGTAGCAAGAACAAGAGTAATTTGATCAAACACAAACGCATTCACAGCGGCGAAAGACCCTTCAAATGTGACCAGTGTGATTATGCCTTCACGCAGAAGATTAATTTGATCACACATCAACTCATTCACAGTGGTGACAAACCCTTCAAATGTGATCAGTGTGACTATGCAAGTACGACGAAGAATGGTTTGATCAGACATCAACGCATTCACAGTGGTGACAAACCCTTCAAATGTGATCAGTGTGACTATGCAGGTGCGCGGAAGGATGATTTGACCAGACATCAATGCATTCATACTGGTGAAAAACCCTTTCAATGCGATCAGTGTGATTATTCTTACACACGGAATAGTGATTTGTTCAGACATCAACGCATTCACAGAGGTGAAAAACCCTTCAAATGTGATCAGTGTGACTATGCAAGTACGTGGAAGAATGCTTTGAAAAGACATCAACTCATTCACAGTGGTGAAAGTCAAATGTGATCATTGTGATTATGGCAGCGCACGGAAGAGCCATTTAATCCGACATCAACGTAGTAATCACTAGGAACATAAGTGGATCATGATTCACTTCTGCTAGGAACAATAAAATGGATTATAGTTAAAGATACTCAGCAAACTTGGACAGAACATTTACTAAATGTGTTGTACTACAAAATGTTTTTATTTTCTAAATAACTATTGTTCTTTACAATTGTATTAGGTAATCTCTAAGAAAACTTTCCATTCTTAGAAATGATGTAAGCACCCTTATTTACCGAATAATTACCATGCCGGCTCTATGGTTGTGTGCTTTAAATATACTGCAGTATATTAAAATGGCGGCCGGAACTAACCAAATGTCTTAACGGTCAACGCCGAACCTTTTTTCTAAAAGTAGTAATAATAATATGATTTTGCTAGTTATTCATAAAACCATTACGAACTGATAGTAAAATTTATTAGTAACAATATTGTCTCAAAGGCTTTATTTAACATCAATTAACATTACAACTGGGTTTACAGTATTTAAGTCTACGCTTACCGTAATAATTGACTAATTTTATTGGTCATCTCCCTTTTAAATTTCTCCAAGGTATTATTTAGTTTCGTTGCTTCCATGGCAAAACTGACCCTCATGCCGGAAAGTTGTTTTAAATTACGTTCAATATTTTTCTCAATTCTTACCAATCTCTTCTCAAATTTTTTCATAACCTTTTCCTGGCGATTTTGGATACGTTTTTTGAATTGTTCCAAGCGCTTTTCCAAACGTTTGAGCTTTTTTTCTTTCGAACGAGTTCCATTTTTGCCACCAGACTCCTCGGAACTTTCATTACCACTGTCTGAAGTTTCTTCAGGTTTTGGCGTAGTACTTGCTAAAGGTCCAGGATCGTCATTTGCGTCTTTAATTACTTTAACTTCGCCATCAGCTCTGGTAGTAGATGGTTTCAAAAGAAACAAGAGAGACAGGAAAATTGTCGCTAACCCTAGCTTTACCGTTGAATTCATGCTCTTGCTTTTTCAGTACTTAGTAAATGTATCACGTATAGAGGTTTAATGGCTGAATATTACTGTTTGTTCATATTGTCACGTATATTTTATCATACGTTTATTGGGTTAAGTTTGCATTCTGTATACTGTCTTAGGACCGTTTCAGAGATGAAATTTTAATCAAAATATATTAGCTGCCTGGTTAATTAGAGTGGTTTGATTGAGTTCTTCTATAGACTGGTAATGCAGTGAACCCCTAGCCTTTAAGCCTGTTAAGAACGTCCTATTCTGGGCCAGTAACATTTTAGTTTTATGATTTACCACTATTTAAGTATCGTTACACTGAATTTGAAAGTTGTAAGAAAATTTAAACAATATCACGAAGATACTTCATAGAGGTGGTCTCCAAGTCTATTTAGTGTTTATTCTCTACATAGATGCAGGAAAATTGTCGCTAACTTTACCGTTGAATTCATGCTCTTTTTTTTAGTACGTAGTAGGTGTATTCACGTATAGAGGTTTAATGTGAGAATTTTACTGTTTGTTCATATTGTCAAGTTTATTTTATCATACGTTTATTGGGTTAAGTTTGCATTCTGATGATTCTGTATATAAACTAAACAATGAAAGCTTTTTTGTACCTTAAAAAACAGGTTTTTAATTAATTTCAATTAGAATGACCGAGGTGCAATTAACGAGATCGGGATCATTCGAGAGTGGAGTTCAATTCAAGGTTTTTGTTTTTCCCGCGCAAAAACCTGTATTTAAATTAGCTCTGTCTAGTAATTATTTTTTATTAGAACGACTGATTTGTAAGCGTTACGATACATTTACTTGAGGACATATGAATTGGTTTAATCGCGAAATACCTACCTACTTTTACAGGTATATTTAGTTTGCTTTTGAAAATTGTTAGAGATACTTTTTGCGGTCCAAGTCTGGCAGAATCTCCGATATTTTCTCGACATGATACTTCTAGAACCACAGTTCACTCCAGTCCACACTCCACAGCAGTCTTCAGCACACTTCCTCTGGTTCAAAACCAGTTTACTAATAGCTTGGACTAGTTTTAAAATTCAAGAAGTGAGGGTTACTGGTCCTCGGGACCAGTTTATTAATTAAGAACAAAGGTGGGGGACTGGGGGCCATTCCGGAGACCAGTTTATTATTTCGGACACTAGGAGGGGTCACTGGTCCCAAGCAGCGTGGGAAATAAGGCGGTGGCATATGGCGAATGACCAGTTTAAAAATTGCCTGGACCAGTTTTAAAATTAAATCGGAGGGGGGTCAGTGATCCACTTGACCACTAATAAAATTCAAGGGTAACCAGAGTCCAGACGTTATCTCAACTATTTTAATTATCCACTAAGTGGATTACCAATTCTACTCATAGGTAGTTAGTACTCCTTGGCTACAACTTCCCTACAAAAGTTTTGTAGTCTAATACTCTATTGACTATCGATCTTGTCTAGCGTCTATACTCACAGGATTTTGATCTGGCTTACTGATAGCGAGAGAAGATATTGCCACCGAATTTATGTAAAATGCAATAAGGAATAAGGATAGTTCAGAAAAGGATTAAGAACTTCAAATATCATTAGACATGTTGATTGATATTTAGTGGCAACTAGTTGAAAAATTGTGATTAAGAAATAAAAGTTAACTGTTATGGATTGTTATATGCTACCTTTTCCGACAGTAAAAAATTCAAAATCAATTAGAATTTTCAGCTTCTTTACTTTTGTGTCTTTACGTGCTTATTATTCTCACCATTTTAGAAATTTAATTTATAGTGGGACCATGAGTGGGACCAGTAAAATAATAATTAATGCGAGGGTCACTGGTCCCAAGGACCAGTTTACTAATTCCAACATGAGGGGTCGCTGGTATCGAGGACCACTTACAAAATTCACCTTATTTCCAACCCTGTCATGGACCAGTTTATTTATTCCAGACCAGGGGGTGGCAGGCCCAGGGTACGTTCAGTAACCCTCTTTGATGACAGCGCTTACTAAGCTATGCCAGATTTTCACTACTGTACGCTTTTTCGCGTTTCCGGTTTTGACGTCATGATGCTCAGCGCTTGCTCATCAGAAAAACCATCTAATCGATATGGTTTTTTTGATGGCGTGACGTAGCGCTTGACTGTTGAAAATTTGACAGACGAAAAGTTGGCGCGGGATTTAAAAATTAAATTTCAACAATGCTATTCCTATAGTAATTGTATTAGTTTTCATTACAAAAATACTTCTACAATTCAAATAGACATAATTTTCTTAAACTATTTCATTATTTGCGAGCTCGTTAATAGTGGACAAGAACCATTTGTGCTTCGTAACGTTTTGAGGGCCAGTAAGACGTTTCCCCAACCCCATTTTCGAAAACAGCGCTAACTTCAAAATGTGACTTTTCCGTTCAACAACCTTTTACGTCACTGTGACGTCTCGAGCCCATCAACCAAACATCAAGAAAACAGCGATTTCTTTGAGATTTTCGTTACTGAACGTACCCCCAGTGTCCAGTTTTAAAAAATCCTTATTTCCCATTCCCACCCTGTACTTTTGCGGGAAACTTTGCCAAATTGACTCGCGCTTCTCTACGCTCTTTTTTTGACTGAAATCGGTATAATTACCTTAAATCTTTGATCAATCTTTAGTTGGAAGTTATTCTACGTGCTATTTTAATCTTTGTGTCGTTAATGTGTTCATAATGTCTCTGAACGGTTTCAAAGGATGGCCTGGCCAAGGTCTAATAGTCTTTCTGCGATCTCCCCTAAGCCTCGGCTTAAGTCTGTACTACATTTATATGTGAACAATGGTAGTCACCCACTCACCCAAAAAGCAGGGTCGTACCTGTGTTTTGGACAGTACTCTGCCGTCTACAAATGCACCTTTCACCGATACATTAACATTGTCTTGTCACAAGCCTGCCTTATGTTCGACTCATAATGCCTCAGTTCCTACGTCACAGGTTCCTCTTGCTACACCTTCAAGTGACCTCTCACATAATGATCAAAGTCATGCAAATACCTTATCCTGTGATACTGATACTAATAGTTCCTCGTCTGGCTCTTTGATATGTGACAATTCCTCTCCGGCAACTGAATTGTCAGGTGCTTTTGCCTATGATATTGCCCGTACTTTACTAAGTGATATCATCAATGATGCTACCTGTGATATCTCGCGTTCTTCTGTTAATGACAATGCGCGTACTCTCTCCAGTGATATCTCCAATGATGCTACCTGTGACATACTTAGTTTACCTCCTCCAAGTTCCGATGCCCAAAAAGCTCAAGTCAGTAACTCTACATGTGATAATGAGGTCAACCCCCCACGTGCGCCACGTGGTCGTCCTAAAGGCTCCCGCAATAAAGGAGGTCCTCAGAAAGTTACCCTTTCTACTTCTATCTCTCAGGCGCAAAAAACAAAAACAAAAACTAAAGCTAAACCTCCGAAACTCACCACCGATGTCTTTTCTCCCTGCCCAGTTTGCTCACAATTTGTGGAAGATACCCACCCCTCATTTCAATGTGAGGCCTGTCTAAACTGGTGTCACATTAGCTGCGTTAACATCTCTTCAGCCCTATACGAGTTCCATCAAGCCAATCCATGTGATAGCCTACTATTTTTCTGTCCAGACTGTCTTCAACATGCCCCGTCAATCCTACAAACTCTCTCAAGCCTCTCTCGAGACTTTGAATCTACAAAAATGAAATTGGACCCCCTAGCCTTGAAATTTCACTCACTATGTGCTGCAACGGCTAAACTCACTGAAGACTTTAAAAACATTCCAACTATGCCACTCAATACCTCTCCACCTCCTGAGTTTAATACCCTAGAAGACACTGTTCGTCATTTCGAATCTCATTTGGAGGCGGTGGTAGCCGATGCCTCTAATTCACGCACTTCCATTATCGAAGAACTCCACGCCCTAAAGGCCTTTCAGTCAATCCTAACTGAGCAACTGGAAGCACAAAGTGATGAATTGCAAAACCTGAAGACCCAGCTACACACAAATCAAGACAAATTGGAAACTCACCTCGCTCATGTTACTCCTACTACTGCCCATGATTATTTTCCCCAACTAACCTCCTTACTACCTCAGTAAAATCGACTGATTTCCCTATTACTGTTTCTTCACCTCCTCCTTGTAATGAAGCCCCGCCAACCATTCCATCTCAAATGCTGCAATGTCCTCTCAACCCAGTCACTCCAGCATCAAACGTTGCCCGGCCTACCATCTACCATAATGGTGGTCCTCTGACCTCAACAAGCACGATACATAATCCTGCCACTATAAACTGTTACCCTCCCCATTTTGCCTTGAATGCACATACCTATGGGCCCACCCAGAGCTCCACCAAGAGCTGTACCAATACCACCAATGATGACTACCAAGAAATCTCGCGTCGAAAACGAAATGCCCTTCTTTTTCACGTTCCTGATACTGCAGATCCAAGCGCGGACAATACTCTAGCCTATGACATTCTCCGTGATATGGAGTTCACCCATGCTCAATGTACCTGTATTCGCGTTACGCGTCTCGGCCAATTTCCTCCAGGCTACTGCCGTCCCTTACGTTTTGAGTTTCGCTCAGTAAACCACCGTCAATACTTTGTTCGTGGCATTGCTCATTGGCGGTCCCACTTTCACTATGAATATGCGGTCTCCCCCGACCGTACTGAATCCCAGCGGCTCCTCCACCGTCGTCTACTAGCCGAACTACGCGACCGTCGCGCCAGAGGTGAAACAAACCTTGTTATTCGTCAGGGTAAATTAATTGTGCGTGGTACTAACTCACAAGACACGCCCATCCCTGAAAATTCAACCCATAGTATGCCGATACCTCTCTCCTCTCCCAATTCCAACCCTGTTCAATAATAACCCCTTCATTCCAACAACACCTTATCCATGCAAAAAAACTAACTGATACCCCACCGTCCACCACCAGCCTCGTCGTAATTTCATTTAATGCCCAAAATCTATATGGTAAAAGGCAAGAACTATCAGCGTTATCTCACACTTGGAATGCAGATTGTATCTGCATAACTGAAACCTGGGCAACTCCCTCGTTAAGTGATGCGGTATATAACCTGCCTGGCTATACCCTACTACGTCAAGACCGTTCTGATCGCCCTGGTGGTGGGGTGTTTATTTATCTCCGTCAAGATTTAGTTTTTCATCAAATAACTACCCGTGTGAGTTACTCTGAAGCTGTATGGCTTGAATTAAAACCACGTTCCTCAACCTCCTGGATTATACTTGGGTGCATCTATCGTGCTCCCAATACGTCTGAGGCAGCCACCTTAAATCTCTATCAGGACATCAAGTCTTTTTCTTCTCGTGCTGGGGAAATCATCGTCACGGGAGACTTCAACCTACCCAAAATATGCTGGTCAACTTTATCATGTTCGATAGGATCGACAAAGCTTCATAGAGCTTTCCTTGACCTCTTACATTCCGCGGCTCTTCAGCAACATGTAAATTTCCCCACTCGTTACAGCCAAAGCCATTTAGTGAGTGCCAATACACTAGATCTTGTATTAACCAAACTTAATATAATACCAACGGTCGCTGCTCTCCCACCACTTGGAGGTAGTGACCACTCAGTACTACACGTTTTATATCCCCTCCTGGGTCCATCCCAATCAAACTCTGGCCATTTCACCCGAGACTACACGCGTGGTGACTATGTTCGCCTTAACTACCTAATATCTAACCATGACTGGTCCGTTATCACCGGTCTAGCCACTGATGCTGCTTGGACTTACTTTAAAAATACGCTCTTTGACTTCATCGCTAAGTCTATCCCCTTATATGACCACTCGGATGCCCGTTCGTCTCGCCCTTGGATATCGGTATCCACCAAACGTGCGATACGAAAAAAAGAGAGACTTTGGAAAAAACTATGTCGACTTTCGAAGTCTGGAAACTCACTTCGTCATAATCTTACGCAAGCGGCCTATAAACAACAAACGCGACTTGTAAAAAAACTCCTCCATGATGCAATTGCAAAATCTCACCATCGCAAGCTAAACTCTATTCACGCAAATACTCACGCTTTCTACCGATTTGTGCGTAGAAACCTACGCTCTATGCCATCTCGCCTTAATATTTGCCTACCGAATGGTTTAAAAACGGACTCTGATTTTGCAATGGCAAACTGTGTCAATCATACTCTAGTTCAAAATTTTAACTCGTCACCCCCCAATTTCAATAATCTCCCTTCTCCATGCCCTAATAACATGCAAGATTTCTATCCAACACCCAATGACATTTACTCTATCCTCCGTAAACTTGATGTTAAAAGTGCCTCTGGTCCAGATGGGATACCCAATAGAGTACTAAAAAATTGTGCCTTTTCTTTATCCAACCCACTTCATGCTCTCTTTACCATATCCTTATCTGAAGGTGCGTTACCGTGTGATTGGTGCACAGCGCATGTTACCCCTATCTATAAGGGCAAGGGAAAAAAAGCGATGCTACTAATTACAGACCTATTAGTCTTACTTCTACAGTTTGTAAGGTTTTAGAAAAATGCATTCGCGCCCCGCTGTTAAAATTTGTAGGCCCCGTCCTCAGTAATTTTCAGCACGGATTCCTTAATAACCGGTCCGTGGAATCAAATCTGTTATCCGCCTTTAATACCTGGTTTGCCGCCTATGATTCAGGAACACGTGTTGATGTTATATATCTCGATCTTGCCAAGGCATTTGATACTGTCCCCCATGCACGGCTCTTAGCCAAGCTCGATTCTTTAGGCGTCCGTAACAATATCCTATGTTGGATTAAATCCTACCTCCAAAACAGATCCCAATCAGTGCGCGTCAATGCTTGCCTTGGCGACCCCCTTCCTGTTGTTAGTGGAGTACCCCAGGGCAGTGTTCTCGGCCCGCTTTTGTTCCTAATCTATATAAATGACCTTCCGAACAACTTAACTTCCCCCCTATGTTTATTTGCAGATGACCTTAAAATTTACCGCGAAATTCACTCTTTTAATGATGTCAGTCTTCTTCAAGCTGACCTTACTCGGCTTGAGACCTGGTCTGTTGACAATGGTCTAACCTTCAACAGTCAAAAATCTATGGTACTATCAATTGCGCGTACCAAAGCAAACCCTGCATTACCATCCCCGTACTACCTAGCCGGAAAAAACATTCAACGTGTTAACGAATGTCGGGACTTTGGCATCCAGGTCACACATGACCTCACCTTCCATGCGCATATTAGCAAAACGTACCGTCGTGCCACAGGTCTCCTTGCAACTATTAGAGCAAATTTTCCAAAAATTTCAAATAAGCTGCTAACCAGGCTCTTCCAATGTTATGTCCTCCCTGTTATCGAATTTGGCAGCCAAATATGGAATCCATATCGCGTTGCTGATATAAATTTATTAAATAAAATACAGGCCAGGGCCTCAAAAATCCCCCTTTATCTTCGTAAATTACCACGTGGGGCGCGATTATCTGCTCTAAATTGGTCGCCTCTCGCATCCCGACGTACTTACCTAGATCTAGTTAGCTTATTTCGTATTCTTTCCCGTGAAGATCAAATTATTTTAGGTATCCTCCTCCAGCAACTCACAATACCCGAGGGCATAGGCGTAAACTTTTCCTACCCTCATCCTGTAAAGACCCCATGAAGTACTCCTTTTTTCGGCGGGTTATTCCCATCTGGAACTCTCTCCCCTCTGATCTGGTTTTGGCCCCCTCCTTACCTGCTTTTAAACTAGGACTACGAAAATTCCTCAAAATTTAGTATTTAGTCCCGAACCCTCCTCCCTTCATGTCCACCTACCTGGAGCTGTAAGGTTTATTGTAAACCCTAGCTCGTCATCCCACACGGAGCAAAAAAAAAGGACTAGTTTAAAAAATATCCTTATTTCCCAGACTGATTGGTTAGGAAAAAGCTGTCTGCTAGACGTTCTCTTTTTTGGCGTTTGTACTTTGTTGTGAATTCCTTTGTTACGGTTACGGCTCCTCCTTTAAAGGCTTTAATGTATTTTTATTGATTATTAAAAAGAGTATCTATATACAAGAAAAGCTTTTAATAAAAGTTGAAGCTTTTTCTCTTTTTTACCCAAAAACAGAACAGTATGAGTAACTGTGAAACCAAAACAAAGTTAATAAAAGCCTTGCCTGGTAAGAATGTATATTAAACTGAGGGGAAACGCCTTTGGTAACACTAAATCTTTGTTAATGGCCATACTTTTTATTATTCATAAATATTACGTATATTATCTTAACAGGGAAACTGTACAAAAAGTGATGGAATTTATTAAAGAATGTCGTGTTATGGTGGAACGTTTAAGCTGGTAAGTGATGAATATAATGCAACTTGGATGATGTCAACCAGGCATAACGGATCCAAACCTATTGAAACTATTATACCTTGAAAAGAAATAGATCTTTTTTGCTGTTTAAAAAAGAAAAAAATGCTAGCAGAATAAATAATTTATACGAAGCTGGTTGTAGTTGTATTCAGAAAATGTGCTTGAGAAAATCCCTAGTCTTGTACAAAAGTGTCACAATTTAAGCATTGCTATGTTTTTCTTAGCTTTTTATAGCGAAAGCTACAATGTATGGGGAAACTTTCCTTGTCCGTTTTTGATTTACCTTCAGTTTGAAAAATTATTTTATTTTAGGGTAGATTTACAATCTCACCAACTCTCGTTACAAAATTCCGAAATGAGTTTAGTAAATCTTCAAAGGTTGGCGATCAAAGAGGTATTTGCGAAATTATTATTTATTTAAGACAAACTGAAGATGACGAAAACTTTGTTTTTAGGAAATGGACTACGAGGAAGAATGTCACTATGATCACTTGAGCAAAGATGATCTAATCAATGAAGTGAAAGCTAGAGATGATCGAGTTAGGGAACTGGAAGCCAAGGTATTTTCAAAGCAAAGGGGTTTTAAAGGAGTGTGAAATTAAGCACAGAGATATGAGAAAATTTAAATGGACAATTGTCGAATCAGGTGTCCCTTAAAATAGAACCAAACTCTATGAGTGGGTTAATTAATTAAGGTTATTGGTGAAAACACCTATCAGGATTGGCACAAAGCTAAGGGGATTGACAACACGTCCTTCGTTTCTTTATTAACAAAGAAACTCGACGAGGTCCTTTGTCGCTGATCCCCTTCTTGCGTGTCATCATCTTCCCCTTTTTCTCGCTTACCCCTTTAAAATACGTTTAGCCAAAGAAACTCCGAAGATTGTTTTGTAATGGAATCTCTTTTTGTTTAGTGTAATGTTTTAATTTCAAAAATGGCAAAAGAGAGAGTGAAAACATCATTAACGATAAATAAGCAAATAGACGAAATTGAAAGACTCAATAGGGTCATTAAAGAGTTGGAATGGCGAATCAAAGACCTGATGGTATGGAACATCCTTCACTTTCATAGTCGATTGGAAAGAGAATTACTTTAAGAATGAAAGTTATTGTTAATTGTTTAAAAAATAGGAGAAAAGTGGAATAATTCAATTTCCTAACGATGAATACGTGAAAACTGAACCCGTTGAAGATGATTTGGGAAATAATGGCCAGGAGTTAACCCTTCCAGTTGAGATGCGCAATGTCCAAGGCAACCTGTGTAAAGAAAATATTAGTCAAGAATCACCTGTTTCTGAGGTTGTCAATACAAACCCTGAAACTACCTTGAAAAAAACTGAAAATATGGGGTTTATAACGCGAAATACGAATCCATGTGTCCCTAAACTGAAATACAGTGACAGTTTGCCTCAAAGTGCGCCTTCACCTAAAATTAAGTTTAAAAACCCATTCGAAATGTCCCCTGACACGAACACGGAGAGTGATTCTCCACGAGAACCTTTTGAAAACAATTTTACCATTAACGATTCTTATCGTAAATTGCCAAGTGTCTCGACAGAGGGGGACACTGAGGATAATACAACTCGATCGAAGAAATTTCGTGTTCCTGAATTGAATGTTGAAGTTGAAAAACATTTGGATCTTTCTCTCGACGCAAATGCCGAAAGCGATTCATTAGAAGGATCCCCAGAAAACGATCTTGCTGATAACCAATACAGAATCAACTTGACAGGTGCAAAGAAAAGTGATATATTGAGTGTACCGGTGTTTGTTCCTGAAGTAGAACGCAACCCAATTGAACTATCAGAATTGAACCCCGTCTCTATGGAAAGCGATTTGCCCGAAGTTCCAATTGCAGTTCAACATAATAGTTCGGTGTCCAACTCGGAGACATTAGAAGATGTCGCTCCAAAGATTCCACAAGGTAAAACCTCATCGCCTCGTTCGGAAATTGCAGGTAAGTCATTTCATTCTTTAATAGTCTTGAGTACCTAGATTGAGATATCATATTTCTAAGCAACTATTTCCGCCTTCTCGGAATAAAGTCTAGTCGCGTATTTCATTTAACTGCTCGTAATACAATCCGAATGTATTTTTCCCCCTCCGAAAAACGCGAATGATGGAGACACGGCCTCCCTGCTTTTGGACGCAATTCCGCTTTAAACTTAGATGAAAACTAATCTTTGGTCGAAAGCCCCTAAGCGATGCTTATTTTCAATCGTGTGGTTGTAAATACTTAATAACAGTGACATGACGCCATATTGTTGCGCACTTTTGTGTAGTTATACTGCTTATATTATTGAAGCGTATGCTGATTCACGTGATCAAAGCCTTTACTTTTCTTCGACATTGCTTGTTCGTACAACTTGGCATTCTGTTCTTTTCAAGTGCGTCTCCACAATTCTACGTTTTTAATGCCTTTTTTTGCAAACTTTGTGTGATGAGTACATCGTTAATTCTACCGTGAAATGTTTTTCTTCATCCAGGCTAAATTAATTCAGTATCAAACTTAGTAAGGATGAAATTATAACGTCCCATTATAACGCGAACCAGAAAAACCCCTCAAATGAGATTAGCGTTCCTTTGGAATCACGCAAGAAATTAATTTAATGAAAATCAATGCATTTACGAATTATTGCCGCCATTTTTCTTGATGTCCGCGGATTCTGTATATTGTCTGAGGACCGTTTCAGTGATAAAATTTTAATCTAAATATATTTTCGGAAGTTGTTTATTTGTTTATGTTTATTTTTTCCGAATTTTACCGAGCTACCTGGTTCATATCGGTAACACTATTGGGAAATTTTAAAATTGATTTGATTGAGTTCTTCTATGGACTGGTACTGCGGCGAACCCCTGGCCTGTTAGAACATCCTATTCTGGACCCGAAACATTTTACCTTTATAATTAACCACTATTTATGCATCGTTACATAGAATTTGAAAAGATTTTTTTCTTTAAAAAAAATAGATACAATGGGGGCAATTCTCAAACTTTTTAAGCGAGTTATCGCAGTGATAACTTTCGTCTAAAGGGTTTATGCCGACCTCGTGCCGTCTATGAGAGCGCGATATCTAAATAGGTGATTAGTCATAGGTGTCATCAAACCTCGAACGAAAAGCGGCGGATGTTTCGCGAATTCCCTTCGTGCTAATAAAAAACAAGGTGGTCAAGTTAAAATTTCACGGTCTTTAGTTATAAAGCAAGCGATAACTTATCGACCAGTTTAACCCTTTCGATAAGTTACCACTCTCTCTGGTTTCGAGCCAAGGTTTCTCCTCGCCATTTAAGTTAATCTTCATCCCCTTTTTGTTGATATGCTCGTTTAGTCATCAGCACTGTTTCTTTTCTTTAACACTGAGTTTTCGTAGAGGCCTCAGCATTACCTATTTTAAGGAAGTTCACTTGAATGTTACTGTATTTTCGATACTAGGCTAAATTATAAATTTAGTCGTTTTTATATTTCTTTTATATATATTCTATAGGTAAATTCAAGAAGAAACTTCGGTTAAAGTGTTCTACTGAATATAAAAGGGATCTGCAACGTCACGTTAGAAAGGATAACGAAGAAAAACACAAATGTGATCAGTGTGACTATGCACACAAGTATAAGAGAAATTTGATCAGACATCAAGTCGTTCACAGTAGTGAAAAACCCTTCAGATGTAATCAGTGTGACTTTGCAAGCACGCGGAAGGGTAATTTGATCGTGCATCAACGCATTCATAGCGACGAAAAACCCTTCAAATGTACTCGTTGTGACTATAAATGTACACAGAAGATTAGTTTGATCGCACATCAACGCAATCACAGTGGTGAAAAACCCTTCAAATGTGATCAGTGTGACTTTGCAAGTGCGTGGAAGACTGATGTGATCAGACATCAACGAATTCATAGCGGCGAAAAACCCTTCAAATGTACTCGTTGTGACTATAAATGTACACAGAAGAATAATTTGATCAAACATCAACGCATTCACAGACGTGAAAAACCCTTCGTATGTGATCAGTGTGACTTTTCAAGCACGCAGAAGGGTAATTTGATCGCGCATCAACGTATTCACAGTGGTGAAAAACCCTTCAAATGTGATCAGTGTGACTATGCAAGTGCGTGGAAGACTCATTTGAAAAGACATCAACTCATTCATAGTGGTGAAAAACCCTTCAAATGTAATCATTGTGACTATGCAAGCACGCGGAAGAATAATTTTATCAGACATCAATTTATTCACAGTGGTGAAAAACCCCACAGAATTTAATTAGTGCGAATATGCTAGTAATCGTATGTGTAATTTGATGATGCAATGGTGAAAAACGCCTCAAGTGTGATCGGTGGGACTATGTCTATGCAGACAGAAGTGTCATTTGATAGTACATAAACGTAGAAGTCACATGAATGAATAGATGGATTTACATTTTAAGTGTGTAGGACAATAACCATATTTCATCGTTTTGTGTAATGAATGGGCCGAAACTGTGTATTAACAATCCATTAAATTTCTCCATTATAAATTGTGTTAACGGAAGCGCCGGAAGACTCTTGGTGCACTATACCCAGTTGTAACACCACCATTTTCAGAACTAATTTTATATTAAATGTAATAAAATTCACTAAAACGATGCTAAAATAAGCCATAATAAATTTTGGATACGTTTTTCGAATTGTTCCAAACTTGTTTCCAAACCTTTGAGCTTTTCTTCTTTCGAGCGATTTCCATTTCCGTTATCAGTGCCCTCGGAACTTTCATTAGCACATAAATTGTCGGAAGTTTCTTCAGGTTTTGATGTAGTACTTACTAAATGTCCTGGATCGTCATTTGCGTCTTTAATTACTTTAACTTCGTCATCAGCTCAGGTACTAGATGGTTTCAACAGAGGCAGGAAAATTGTCGCTAACCCTGACTTTACCGTTGAAATCAGGCATGTTGTGTTTTCAGTATTTATTAGGTTTATCACGTATAGAGGTTTAATGGCAGAATTTTACTGTTTGTTCATATTGTCGCGTATATTTTATCATGCGTCCATTAGGATACGTTTGCATTCCGTATATTGTCTGAGGACCGTTTCAGTGATCAAATTTTAATCTAAATATATTTTCGAAAGTTGTTTCTTTGTTTATGTTAATTTTTTCCGAATTTGACCGAGCTGCCTGGTTTATATCGGCAGAAGTAATATAAGAAACCTCCCTACGGGAGGGAAGTATACAAGGCGCCATAGGCATAACGTTAAAACACGCGAGACATCCTCGAACCGCCAAATACCATATTCAGACACTATTGCTCACGGACAAGGTACGTCAGATCTTAGTACTTTGATATGGTCGTTGGAATTGGGAAAGAGGAAAAAACCAGGGCTCTACATAAGGATATTTTTTTAGTAGTCAGCCTGACTAGTGAGCCCCCCTATCCCAATTTTTTTTAGTAGTCACTGAATAGTGAGACGCATGGTTTACGAATATTTGGGACATTTTTTTACTAGTCAAGTTGACTAGTGAACCCCCAGATTTCGATTTATTTTAGTAGTCAAGGCATTTTTTTAGTAGTCAAATGCCTTGACTAGTGCCTTATGTAGATCCCTGGAAAAAACTCTTCAAACTAGTGTAGTCTGCTTAGCCGTCTGTCGTAAAGAAATAGAAGATTCCTGATTTTGCTAATAAATATTCACATACGGTTATTTCGAAACGAAAATCTAGTTTGTTGTGAAGCCAAGATGAAGAGGAAAATTATGAATACAAGAACAAAATTTCGAGATAGATAATAACACCATTTTAAAATCTATCTATGTATAGTGTTAGTCATATACCTTGGCAAGGTAAGGGTTTAATTCAAATTTTATGCAAAGACCTATGAAAATCCTATAATCGAGTTTAGGTCCTTAGGAATCATTGATTATCATCAAAATCTAAAAATGCTGCATGAATTATTTCATTGGAAAAGTTTAAAATTACAATGAGTCTGTGAAATTGACTTAACTTAAGCAGCCGACGCAATTGCGAGATCAGAGAATGTATTCCTACGCTCTCCGCGGCGCGGCCCTATTTTTTAAACTTTGTTTACGGCTGTATAAGTGCGCGGGGACATTCGCGGTACGAGGATGTATGGGGAAAAATTTGCCTTTGTATACTTTTCTCCCGAAGGGAGGTTTCTTATATTACTTTTGATATCGGTAACACTATTGGGAAGTGTTAAAACTGGTTTGATTGAGTTCTTCTTTAGACTGGTAAGAACATACTATTCTGGATCCGTAACATCTGAGCTTTATGATTAACCACTATTAAAGCATCGTTACATAGAATTTGAAAACTATCCGTTGTTCGCTTTAGGCGGACGCTACTTCTTTAGCGCCACCGCGTGACCGATACATAACAAGCTAATTATCATTTTTAGGATAATATTACTAAATCTTGGGTTATTTGAAAAATGACAGTCACCATCGGTTGCTAATTCTAACCACCAAATATGCTGTCAGGGATAGATAGACTTTTTTAAGACGGAATAAACAATGTTTGGCCTTTACTTCAGTCCGACTCATAGCCGAGTATATAGCCCCTTCCTTCAACACCTAACCAAAAAATTAAATTATCTTATTGGGTCACTAAAACTACGTATTGGTGACGTTGCTGACAAGGAGGGCCAAAAATACGTAATTCCTGTTTACCTCTGTCGCCATGACTGCGACCCCTCTTGCGTTGTACCATAGCCCACTCGATCACGCGCGTCACGACGCAAGCTTCTCGCGCTATAGCGGGAGCGCGGATCGAGTGGGCTATGGTTGTACAGATAAGCGTCTTCACAGGAGCTCAAAATGGAGCCGTCTGAATGCGAGGGTCCGGTAATTATTCGGGAATTGTTTTTAATAGAAATTAAGAAGGTAGTTAGTGAATTTGGTGCCGGTGTTTTGGATTTGGAGTACATCTGTAAAGGTGAAAAGTGTTCGCTAATTCTTTCTTAAGCCAGGCATGTCTACTATCCTCATGATTTTGTAAACGAATTTGATGAAGTTAACCAAGGCTTAGTGAATGGGCAGGAGTTTTGTGAGCTTAGTGTTTGGTTAAAACCTGTTCGTGCTGTAATGTCTATGAAGACTTTTACTCAATTCTAACTCACTTTTAATTTTCTTGGGTCTTCCCCGTTTTTTTTCACTTGCAAGCCCTATGTCTTGCGTAACTTCCATTTTTAAACAATGTTATTTCAAAAATTACAATCCAAACCCATTCCAACTTGGCAGACGAAGGGGCAGACGACGTTTATTTGACCCGGATATACATACAACGCCATAACGAAAATAAGACCCGCCTCTTATTTTATATCCCTCCGTCACGGGTAAGGGGGTCGTGGACTTGGACGCGCACCCGAATAACCCTGTTACCCATTCCGTCTTAAAAAAGTATCTATCCCTGATGCTGTACACTCACGAAAGTGAGTCGGAAGTAGCTAGCTCTCGTAGGAAAAAGAAACTAACCGGGTAGCCGCGCGACTGCAAGCAGCTTGTGTCCGCGAGCGCGTGATCGAGTTGGCTATGGGACGGCCCAGGCGCTGGGGTCAAAAACTAAAACTGTCTGCTAGAGATAACGGTAAATGAAAGGGGAAACTACTACTACTTCTTCAAAGAGGAATATAATCATAACAGTGTAAGTTATAACTGATAACATTATTTTTATAGAGTTTAATCAAAAATTGAAGAGATACACAGGTTAAATCTTTATTATAAAAGTTCAAAATATTTAACAGAAACTTTCGAGCTCGTGGCTCTTTTTCAACTGCCACCCACGTGCTCGGAATTTTCTGTTAAAAGGAGGGTGAAAAGAAAAACCAAGCGATTTTTTGTCGATTCTTCTACTAATTATAAGACCAGGCTGCATAATGAAACATTCAGAAAATACTTCCAAATGATTTTAAAATTCAAATTAGGTTGAGATTTTATGGATAGTTTTAAATGAGCAATTTTATCAAATCTCGCGCTAAATTTCATTCGGCATAGAGCGTGTCACGAGAATTTTGTTATCAAGAAGGCAGGGCGTTACGCGATTGGCCGGAGGTGCTTATACATAGTTTACAGGAATGGAGATTTGCTACCATTAAAACAAGGAGACCAGGCGACTTAGAGTGTAAAATAGCAGACGATTTTACGCTTTTAGTCGCCTGATCTCCTTCTATTAATGGTAGGAATCCTAGATGCCTGGAAAATATGTATTTCAAATTGTCCATAAAATCTCAACATAATTGTAATTTTAAAATCACTCTGCGATATTTCATAGATATCCAGATTGGTCTTATAGTTAGCAGAAGAATAGGTAAAAAATCACTTAACCATGTACATAAATAACTTTAAAATTTATGATAACATAATTATTAACATAATACATTTTTTAAGCTTCGACTTAGAATTCTGTTGTACTAAACTTATCAATGCCAAATCTTGATTTATTAGTAGTTTTATTATATTAAAACTTCAAAGGTCCTTGACAAAGAGAGAAAATCGGGATATTAAATCGCAGTCCAAGAAAGTGCGAGTTCCTCAACTGAATGTCGAAGTCAAAAAACATTTGGAATTGTCCCTTGAAAGAAATATGGAGATCGATTCAATTATAGAATCTTTGTTCGAAAAACTAGAATCACAGGAATCTAAAAATAAGTTTCGTGAAAATGGAAATATTGAACCGATCTACTGTTTACCGGAAATGACCCCGGTTTGTCTTGCAAGCGACTTACTGGATATACCGCTTGAACTCGAAAACGATACTTCAGTGTCCAACTTAGATGCCTTTGAACATTGCGCGGCAAACTATTCGTCTGCTAGTTCGAAAATTGGTAAGGAATTTTATTCTTTAAAAGTGTGAATACCTAGCCTATCGAATCATGTGTCGCACATTGATACCATGAGTTCATAAGACATGTTCCACAAATTTCTCACTTGTTACTGAGAGCTTGTCATGAAAAAATACCTAATATTCCTATATTTTCATGAAAAAATCCCTAATATTCCTATATTTTCATGAAAAAATACCTATAATCCCTATATTTTCATGAAAAAATACCTATAATCCCTATATTTTCATGAAAAAATACCCATAATTCCTATATTTTCATGAAAAAATACCTATAATTCCTATATTTTCATGAAAAAATACCTATAATTCCTATAAATATTTTCGAAATTCGGCTGGGGGTCCTGGTTTACTGAAATGACTTGAATAAAAATGCGCTAAAACTTTTTTATCAAGGAGACACAGATTAACAGAGGGTTCAGCTTTTTGTGCTAACTTCGATTTTAACTTTTATTGATGGGTTAATTTTCTTTCTGTAGAAAAATCCAAGAATGAACTTTCAACTCGATGCGAATATCCTAAAAATGATCAAGAACGTCACATGCGAAAGAGGAACGTTGAAGAGATTTTCAAATGTGACGAGTGTGATTTTTCCACCAAAGAGAATAGTCTTTTGATCACACATCAACTCACTCACAGTCGGGAAAAACCCTTCAAATGTGATATGTGTGAATATAAATGCAAGCAGAAGAGTAGGTTGAGCGCACATCAACGCATTCACAGTTGTGAAAAACCATTCAAATGTGATCAGTGTGACTATGCAAGTAAGCGAAAGGATGATTTGACCAGACATGAACGCATTCACAGTTGTGAAAAACCATTCAAATGTGATCAGTGCGAATATAAGTGCAAGCAGAAGAGTAGGTTGAGCGCACATCAACGCATTCACAGTTGTGAAAAACCATTCAAATGTGATCAGTGTGACTATGCAAGTAAGCGAAAGGATGATTTGACCAGACATGAACGCATTCACAGTTGTGAAAAACCATTCAAATGTGACTTTTCCAGCAGTAAGAAGAGTAATTTGATCACCCATGAACGCATTCACAGTGGTGAAAAACCATTCAAATGCGATCAGTGTGACTATGCCAGCACTCGGAAATATGGTTTGTACAAACACCAACGCATTCACAATGCCGAAAAACCGTTCAAATGTGATCAATGTGACTATGCAAGTAAGCGAAAGGGTGATTTGGCCAGGCATGAACGCATTCACAATGCCGAAAAAGCTTTCTGATGTGATCTTTGTGACTATGCCAGTACAAGAAGATTAGTTTCATCACACATCAACATCCAAAACACCACTCAGTAATTTAAAACTTTGTAAGGAGATTTATTTAAATGTATTGTTCAACGCGTTTTAATTTTCTTAATAAATATTAATGTTATTGACCACTCTTATTAATATACATATGCTTTGCACCTTTTGGAAGGTGACCAGTTGAGACTTAAGCCGGTGTAAAGGAAATTAAACCCGCGATTTTATATCTGATCCAACAAAACAGCTTCATGACTTTGCATACATTTGCAAATTTATTGACGTAGTGGGTATCCTAAAACTAAGTAGTTTTAGAATTCATACACTCCGCCATAGAACCCCGATGAACTATTTTTAAGGCAAATTATTCATTAAAGTTTTATGAGAATTTCTTAAAGTTAAGTTGGAGTACTTAAAGGAAAATTGGAGGTAACATAACATTATTCCTTAAAGGGATAGAACCAAGTTTTTTCATCTAGTATAAACTGCATTTGGTTACATATAAAAAAGTATGCCTAAAATTATGTGGTGTACGTGAAAAGTCTGAAAAAAGATTTTAATTACGGAAAAAGAACGTTATAAGTTTAAAAATTTAAACTATACATGGGCAACCGCCAACTTGTTTATCCCCGTTGTTTCGTCACAACGGGATGCGATCCTATTGGTCGGGAAAAAACTGAAATGCTTCCACCGACTTTAGCTTCTGCAGTACGATTTTTGTTACTTTTTGTACTGGGGAAGCAGCGCATATTTGAGACGTTTGTAAACATAATTCTCAATTTTCATATTTATTATCCTTTGTTCTCGTAACTCTTGGTTACGTTGTAGAGTAAGAATGATAGCGATTTGTCAAAATTGTCACAGGTAATGTCCAAAACACCACATTTTTACCCTATTTTAGCAAAGGCTTAGCTCCATATATAATAATGGTATGGCTTTATTTTAGCCTAATGGCTCTAATCTAAGCTTCAACACATTTTTATTTGTAATTAAACATTGTAAAACTACTACTTTGAACACCAAAATTACAGTGAAACTATTTACCTTCCTTTATAACTCTCAAAGCATCCGTATCGAAATGAAAAATATTAATATAGCGAAATCCGCGAAAATGCAGAATAGTATGAAAACTACTTTTAGGAGTAAATCTACCATATTTCCGTGTGAGAGGAGGGTAGTGGGGGTTAAACTATCAATATATATATATTTTTGAAAACGTAATTTTAGGTTCTATCTGATTTAAAAAAATGAAAGCTTTTCATTAGTGGTCAAAAGATTGATTCTATCCCTTTAAAAGAACGGTATTTTTCTAAATATATATGGTAAAATATTAAAAATGACTAAATTATCTCTTATTACAGTATGATAATTAGCATTTAATTAGTCTTAAAAACAATGAAGGACTGCTGCGCTACCCGCCATTGGTTTAGTGGTGTCTGCTAAATCGAACCACTCACCACTACGGGATTGGTTGAATTCTCACACGCCGAGAGAGATAAGGGGTAAGAGGTTAGATTTAGCAGACGCCACTAAATCAATGGCGGATGGCCAGGCTGGGAAATAGCACACTTCCTCTGGTCCAAACCCAGTTTATTAATTGCTTGGACTAGTTTTTAAATTCAAGAAGTGGGGGTTACTGGTCCTCGGGACCAGTTTATTAATTGCAAATCTATTGGAGAGCAAAGGCTGGGACCAGTCCGGAGACCAGTAAATGATTTCAGCCACAAGGGGGTCACTGGTCCAAAGGACTAGTTTAAAAAATATCCTTATTTCCCAGCCTGCGGATGGCGCAGTAGCCATAGACATTAGAATGGTCCTGAGTCTAGCTCTAGAGATAACTCAGATAAGTATTGTATTTTCTAAATGCCACTCCAATAACAAAAATATTACTACCTCCAAGCCCGAAGCTGGGAAACTTACCTCTCTCAGGCTGTCTGCTAGTCATTCTAATTATGGCGCGAAAAGCGGTCGCCGGTCAACGAGACAACGAACATCGTAGACAGAAGCCCTTAAATGTGTATTACTAAAATTATTAATCCTTAGCACTAGAAATACTATTAATAAGAGAAGAAACTCTTTCTCCAACAAGAGCAAAAGTCATTAGTTACTAGTAACAAGAAAACTTTTCAGTTAGACGATAAAGGGCTTGACTTTTAGCCTTGAATGATTGGTTTAATCAGCTTTTTTGACGGGTAAAAGAGGACAAGTAGGATGGATTCATTGAAAGATTGTGTTGTTACGATGAAACCTTTAAGCTGGTAAGTAGTAAAAATGTTTCGGAAATTTGAAGAATACCTCAAGAGGTTTAAGGGAACTGCCCTGGCAAAACCTAACCTAAGTTGATCTAATCCGGCCTAACTAACCAAACACAATGTAAAACAGGATTAAATTTTTTGGCCCATCTATCTTAGAAAGGCCAAATGGGCCAGGGAATCAAGAAAAGATTTGCTTTGTGAATACTTTATTGTACAAAAAGGGAAACTTTAGCCTGAGTTGATTGAAAAAAGACAGTTACTATGGGAGCTAATTCTAACAACCAAATACGTGAAATCTCGTACGCTTCTCGCGAAACCAGAATCAAAGATGAAATTATAAGTCGCGAAATCATTGAAACTAAACTTGAAAAAAAGATCTCTAAATTAATTAGAAATTCATTTTTCTCCATTCCTTTGCTTGTTTTTCAAAGAATGTTCCATGTCTTCATTCAAAGTTTAATTTTAGGGAAGAAATGTGTCGTCACAAACTGTCTTTACGCAACGCCTATATGAATTTGGTCAATTTTCAAAGGAATATTCAAAGACAGGTATATGAGAAAATATTGTTCTACCGCGTGAAGTTTAAAATTACGATGAAAATTTTAGGAAATGGATGAGAATGATGGTTTCTTAAGCAAAGATGATAAAATGAAGAAACTGAGGAGTAAGGTGATAATTGACAAAACGAGAACACTTACAAAATATTATTTCCATAGAAAAAGCATTGCAAGGAAACCTGATGGGAAAAACGAAACTAGGGGTGCTTTCGCCATTGTCTGGAGTTCAATGCTCATCAGCCATTAAATGGCTGATGAGCATTGAACTTTTGTAAATGTCCTGCCAATGAAAAATTTCACTCTCATTGGCTAGAAGTTTAGTGGATGAAGCTCCCTTGTTTTCATCATCATTAAAAAATTAGGATCAACAATTTTCTTTAAAGGACATTGGTTTCCTCTCTCTCTCTCTTGTTTGTCCTGAAGGTCCCATGGAAATCAGCTTTTGTAATGGAATCTTATTTGAATTTTTCAGTTTGACGTTTTAATTTCAAACGTGAGAAAAGAGAGGATGGAAAATGAGTTAACTATTAATGAGCAACGAGGTAAAATTGACAGGCTCAATAAGGTCAGAGAAGAATTGAAAAACAAAGTCAAAGATCTCAGGGTGCACAACTTTGTTCATTTGATGAAAACGCAAATATGAGGTTGGTTTGGTCCCGATTCGCCGCCCATCCATTTCGCCGCCACTTCATTTCGGAGTCGTCGCATTTCGCCGCTTTTTTGTGATTAGACTTTAATATTTTAAGAAGTAGGGTATAAGAATATCGTGCTTGTTATTTCGCGTCTCAAATGGCTTCTCAAACGCTGCTGGCCCATTGGGCCGAACCCCATTAGACCGAATGTCCCATTGAACCGCATCCCGTTGGACCGAATATAGCCAAATAATTTGTTGGAAAAGGCCCCCTTTTCCTACGTAAGGACCTCAATGAAAATAAAAATATTATGGAAAATCGGTTATCCTAACCTAACCTAACCTAACCTGACCTAACCTAACCTAACCTAACCTAACCTAATACATCCAAATATATTTGAATTAATTAAAGTTCTGAAGGAAGAAGAAGTCAAGGTAGTGGACGATTTGAAACTTCTTCGGAATGGAAGGATTATCCGTAGGCGTGATCCAACTTACAGCCAACTGGACAAGCGTCTTGTCGAGCTCAAGTTAAGATTTGAAAGTTCAGATTTAACTTGGATTGAATATCTAAACGCGGCTAGTCATCTTGTAAAACATAAGTATTTTACCTTTGGTTTTACATTTATGTCAAAATGAAGTTTTTTATGAATATGGTATATTAGAAAATCTCATCTTAATAAGTCCCGTTTGGCGGCGAAATGAAAAGCGGCGAATCGGAACTTCTTGGCGGCGAAATGAAAAGCGGCGAATCGGGACTGGACCATGAGGTTAGGTATTAGCAATAATCATTAATCATTGTTAATTGTTTAAAAAATTAGGAGAAAAAAGTAATTCAAAACGTTAAAAATGTATCAGTGAAAGTTGAACCAGTTGATTATGATTCAGAGCCAAAAGTTGAACCAGTTGATTATGATTCAGAGCCAAAAGTTGAACCAGTTGATTATGATTCAGAGCCAGATAGCCAAGCATTATCCCTACCAGTTGCGGAACAGCAACAACCTCAACCTCAAAATGAAAGGTATTGCAAGAGAAAAAAAGGTGTATTGATTTTGTTGTTTACACATGTTTTTTATCATAAATTATCTCTGTAGTTCGGAAGGAGTCCCTACTGAGGACCGGAACCACAAGCAGCCTGGTGCGTAAATTTTTATTTATGTAGAAATATTGTAGGTCTCCCCAAGTCACTTATGTTGGGTGCATAATCCTTTCAACCACTTATTTCTGTAAGATCTTTGAGTTAAAATGTTGGAAAGTGTTAATTGGCCTCATTTTCAGCATTAGCCCAAAAACTCACCCCTTGGTCCAAATAATTGGTTTCTTTTCAACTTTCATCTGTTTTAAAGATAATCACTATTGTAAATGAGCTTGATTATATAAGGAAATAAGAGGAGAATTAATGGATAATCTCATTTGAAAGATGGACATTTTCCAACTTTGCTAAGGGGAAATAGTTTGACCCTATGTGCCCACAACAAGGCTTGCATTGGTTTGGAGAGAAAGCAACTACTTCTTTTCTTTAATAGTGTGCGCCTTCATATGCCCCTGCATTCCTTATTTTTTCATGTGCGCTTGCAGAACAAAGCCTTTTTTATGTTAATTTATAAACTACGCGTGAATATTACTAAGAAAAAATACACGTGATTCTTTGAAAAGTGGGCGGATACTAATTAAGGGGTGTGACACGAGCTCCGTCCACATCTCATAGAATCATCGCGGTTTCCTTGTGTCGAATCAATAATTTCCAGACGTTACATTTCCTGAATGAAATGTAGTTTTGCTTTGTGTAGGTAAATCCAAGAAAAATCAAAATATTGAAGATAAAAGAGGAGTAGAACATCGCTCTAAAATTCGTGCTAGAGAACAAAGCTTCAAATGTGATCAGTGTGACTACGGCAGCAAGCAGAAGCGTGATTTGATCAAACATAAACGAATTCACAGTGCTGAAAGACCTTTCAAGTGTGATCATTGTGACTATTCAACCAGACTGAAAACTAATTTGATCGTGCATCAGCGAGTTCACAGTGTTGAAAAACCTTTTAAATGTGATCAGTGTGAATATGCCTTCGCGCAGAAGTATCTTCTGATCGCACACAAGAGCATTCATAGTGGTGAGAAACCCTTCAAATGTGATCAATGTGACTTTTCTACCCTGTGGAAGTATAATTTGATCGGACATAAACGGATTCACAGCGGTGAAAAACACTTCTCATGCCATCAATGTGACTATCAATGCACGCGGAAGACTAGTTTGATCACGCATCAAAGCATTCATAGTGATGGAAAACCATTCAAATGTGATCAGTGTGAATATGCTAGCGCGAGCAAGAATTTTTTGATTAAACATAAACGATCTCACAGTTCTGAAAAACCTTTCAAATGTGATCAGTGTGAATTTTCTAGCACGAGCAAGAATGCTTTGATTAAACATAAACGCTCTCACAGTTCTGAAAAAATCTTCAAATGCGATCAGTGTGACTATTCCAGCAAGAACAAGTGTCACCTTATTTGCCATCGACGCATTCACAGTGGTGAAAAACCCTTTATATGTGATCAGTGTGATTATAAATGTGCGCAGAAGAGTAGTTTGATTTTACATCAACGTTTTCATAGTGGCGAAAAACCATTCAAATGTGATCAGTGTGAATATGCCAGCACGCGGAAGTGTCATTTGGCCTCGCATAAACGCGTTCATAGTGGTTAAAAACCATTAAAGGTTTAACATTGTGAAGATGTATCATCACACCAACGTAGAAAGCTCATGGACGAATAGAATGGATTTGAAGGACTGGTAAAGAGTAGAATCGAGGAATGTTTTTATTGTAAGACCTATTTGTATAATGAAAAATTTCCAATCATTGTAAAAATCGAAATAAATTGAGATTTCGCTATTGAATGAAACGATGTTGCTTTGACAAATTCCCAGTATCATTTCCGTTGCACGCACTATTTCGGGCAACATTTTGTTCATGGTGTGATAAAAATTGCGGCCGACATTGATTATAACCCGAAAACTTTGTTAGCTTTCATTTCAGGTAGATTACATAACTGTAATTAGACATAGCTGTCTAATTACCTATGAAATCTATGTTTATTTTGATATTTAAAATCATTGAAAACTATCACGGAGTTGTAATGGATGATACCATTATCGAATCTTCAATTACAAGTTAATTCTGAAATAATGTAAATTGTTTTCTTGATATTCTGTTTTTATTGTTTTATTGTAAATGAATTTTTATGAATATTAAAATCTATAAAATCTGCTTTAAATGATATCGGTTTTCAGATGGTAATTTCAATTCAGGTAAGTTACCTAACCTTTGGGGGGCAACATCATACATAATTACATATAAACAAATGAAAACGTTTATGCGAGTCCAACCAGATCCTATGCTCTACATTCTGATTTGATGGTCTGCTAGTGGTTCAAAGGAAATAGTTTAAATTGATTAATTAACTAATTTTTTAAAAGATATCACCAAAAGGGAACGAGATTTAGATATAACCCATTATGTCTTGAAGATATAGCATTTAGTTTTGGAATACCACATGTTGTTCACTTTTACTACATTTTATATCTAATTTAATTTATAATGTTTAATTTTGGAGTTTGAAGGTAAAATATTGATAATTTAATAAATTATCCATTATATATTTCTACTTTTGCAATTAAAGCGCTTAAAAATAATAATTTGTTGTTTAAGTCTGAATTTAGTTTTGACAATTTTCCTGTCACGAGTAGAGCAAAATTTTGGTCCACGATAGTCTACAATCTACATCACGCTGACCAGGACGACCGCCTTATTTCTACGTTATTAATCACGTAGTCTTGATCTACAGTTCTACACACAGTTTTCAAGGTCTGCTACGTTCTGGCTAATTGACGCCTTTATGAGACATACCTCATGCGATTGATTGAGCCGTTGATAAGATAATTCATTATAATAACATTAAGAGTATTCATTATAAATAGTGTTGAAGGTTTAATTATAATTAATCAAATATTCTAGTTTAATATAACAAATAACGTAATCAAAGGGCGGGAAAAGCTGACTGGGTTTGGTATTGAAATAATTTGTGTTTCATTTTGCTAGTTTGCTCAAAGGTCTGAAACTATTTTTACGTCGCGAGTCCGGCAGAATTTAATTTCTTTTTTCCGAGCAAGTTTGCGTCGTTGAGTGCGTGATCGAGTGGGCTATGGTTTTTGAAAACTGCTGTCGCATATTTCTCGATGACGGTGATTGAAACTTGAAAGGCCGTCAATTTGCCAGAACGCAAAAACCATTTGCAAAACCACTGTGGCCAAACTAGCGCAGAAAACCGAACGGAAATTTCTGCCGGACTCGCGCTAAGGCTGAGAATTAAGAAATGAGGATTTTTAAAGTGGACATTTTTCCAGAGCCACCACCTTATTTCTCACATTCTCAGCCTGCTGAGTCTAGAGATTAGTCAGATAAGTATTGCATTATCTTCGCCAACATTATTAATACTGTTGGCAAAGGTTTTATCTAAATTCCACTCCAATAATAAAAATAATACCACCTCCAAGCCCGAGACTGGGAAACTTAGCTGTCTGCTAGTCATTCTTATCTTATTATTGCCCGAAAAGCGGTCAACATCGACAAACAAAGAAAGTAGACGGAAGCCTTTGAATGCGCATTACTAAAATTACTAATGCTTAGTACTAGAAATACTATTAGTAAAAGAAGAAACTCTTTCTCCAACTAGAGCAAAACAAGTAGTAGATGCAAAACCATTCAGTTAGACGATATAGGGCTTGACTTATAGCCTTGCCTTGAATGATTGGTTTAATCTGATTCTTTGGCGTGTAAAAGAGGACAAGTAGGATGTATTCGTTGAAAGATTGTGTTGTTACGTTGAAGCCTTTAAGCTGGTAAGTAATAAAAATATTTCGAACTTGAAGAATGCCTCAAGAGGTTTAATGTAACTGGCCTGGCGAAACCTTATCTAAGCTGACCTAATCCGGGCTAACATGAAACAGGTTTCAGTTCTTTGATCCATCTATCTTAGAATGGCCAAATGGGCCAGAGAAATGAAAATCGTTAAATTAATTAGAAATCACGAACTCTTCAAAAAACACGTCATGATGTACATTCCCTCACTAATCACGTCGTGATGTACATTCCCTCACTAATCACGTCGTGATGTACATTCCCTCACTAATCACGTCGTGATGTACATTCCCTCACTAATCACGTCGTGATGTACATTCCCTCACTAATCACGTCGTGATGTACATTCCCTCACTAATCACGTCGTGATGTACATTCCCTCACTAATCACGTCGTGATGTACATTCCCTCACTAATCACGTCGTCATGTACATTCCCTCACTAATCACGTCGTGATGTACATTCCCTCACTAATCACGTCGTGATGTACATTCCCTCACTAATCACGTCGTGATGTACATTCCCTCACTAATCACGTCGTGATGTACATTCCCTCACTAATCACGTCGTGATGTACATTCCCTCACTAATCACGTCGTGATGTACATTCCCTCACTAATCACGTCGTGATGTACATTCCCTCACTAATCACGTCGTGATGTACATTCCCTCACTAATCACGTCGTCATGTACATTCCCTCACTAATCACGTCGTGATGTACATTCCCTCACTAATCACGTCGTCATGTACATTCCCTCACTAATCACGTCGTGATGTACATTCCCTCACTAATCACGTCGTGATGTACATTCCCTCACTAATCACGTCGTGATGTACATTCCCTCACTAATCACGTCGTGATGTACATTCCCTCACTAATCACGTCGTGATGTACATTCCCTCACTAATCACGTCATGATGTACATTCCCTCACTAATCACGTCATGATGTACATTCCCTCACTAATCACGTCGTGATGTACATTCCCTCACTAATCACGTCGTGATGTACATTCCCTCACTAATCACGTCATGATGTACATTCCCTCACTAATCACGTCATGATGTACATTCCCTCACTAATCACGTCATGATGTACATTCCCTCACTAATCACGTCATGATGTACATTCCCTCACTAATCACGTCGTGATGTACATTCCCTCACTAATCACGTCGTGATGTACATTCCCTCACTAATCACGTCGTGATGTACATTCCCTCACTAATCACGTCGTGATGTACATTCCCTCACTAATCACGTCGTGATGTACATTCCCTCACTAATCACGTCGTGATGTACATTCCCTCACTAATCACGTCGTGATGTACATTCCCTCACTAATCACGTCATGATGTACATTCCCTCACTAATCACGTCGTGATGTACATTCCCTCACTAATCACGTCATGATGTACATTCCCTCACTAATCACGTCGTGATGTACATTCCCTCACTAATCACGTCGTGATGTACATTCCCTCACTAATCACGTCGTGATGTACATTCCCTCACTAATCACGTCATGATGTACATTCCCTCACTAATCACGTCGTGATGTACATTCCCTCACTAATCACGTCATGATGTACATTCCCTCACTAATCACGTCGTGATGTACATTCCCTCACTAGTCACGTCGTGATGTACATTCCCTCACTAATCACGTCGTGATGTACATTCCCTCACTAATCACGTCGTGATGTACATTCCCTCACTAATCACGTCGTGATGTACATTCCCTCACTAATCACGTCGTGATGTACATTCCCTCACTAATCACGTCATGATGTACATTCCCTCACTAATCACGTCGTGATGTACATTCCCTCACTAATCCCGTCGTGATGTACATTCCCTCACTAATCCCGTCGTGATGTACATTCCTCACTAATCCCGTCGTGATGTACATTCCCTCACTAATCACGTCGTGATGTACATTCCCTCACTAATCACGTCATGATGTACATTCCCTCACTAATCACGTCGTGATGTACATTCCCTCACTAATCCCGTCGTGATGTACATTCCCTCACTAATCCCGTCGTGATGTACATTCCTCACTAATCCCGTCGTGGTGTACATTCCCTCACTAATCCCTTCGTGATGTACATTCCCTCACTAATCACGTCGTGATGTACATTCCCTCACTAATCACGTCGTGATGTACATTCCCTCACTAATCACGTCGTGATGTACATTCCCTCACTAATCACGTCGTGATGTACATTCCCTCACTAATCACGTCCTGATGTACATTCCCTCACTAATCACGTCGTGATGTACATTCCCTCACTAATCACGTCGTGATGTACATTCCCTCACTAATCACGTCCTGATGTACATTCCCTCACTAATCACGTCGTGATGTACATTCCCTCACTAATCACGTCATGATGTACATTCCCTCACTAATCACGTCGTGATGTACATTCCCTCACTAATCACGTCGTGATGTACATTCCCTCACTAATCACGTCGTGATGTACATTCCCTCACTAATCACGTCGTGATGTACATTCCCTCACTAATCACGTCGTGGTGTACATTCCCTCACTAATCACGTCGTGGTGTACATTCCCTCACTAATCACGTCGTGGTGTACATTCCCTCACTAATCACGTCGTGGTGTACATTCCCTCACTAATCACGTCGTGATGTACATTCCCTCACTAATCACGTCGTGATGTACATTCCCTCACTAATCACGTCGTGATGTACATTCCCTCACTAATCACGTCGTGATGTACATTCCCTCACTAATCACGTCGTGATGTACATTCCCTCACTAATCACGTCGTGGTGTACATTCCCTCACTAATCACGTCGTGGTGTACATTCCCTCACTAATCACGTCGTGGTGTACATTCCCTCACTAATCACGTCGTGGTGTACATTCCCTCACTAATCACGTCGTGATGTACATTCCCTCACTAATCACGTCGTGATGTACATTCCCTCACTAATCACGTCGTGATGTACATTCCCTCACTAATCACGTCGTGATGTACATTCCCTCACTAATCACGTCGTGATGTACATTCCCTCACTAATCACGTCGTGATGTACATTCCCTCACTAATCACGTCGTGATGTACATTCCCTCACTAATCACGTCGTGATGTACATTCCCTCACTAATCACGTCGTGATGTACATTCCCTCACTAATCACGTCGTGATGTACATTCCCTCACTAATCACGTCGTGATGTACATTCCCTCACTAATCACGTCGTGATGTACATTCCCTCACTAATCACGTCGTGATGTACATTCCCTCACTAATCACGTCGTGATGTACATTCCCTCACTAATCACGTCGTGATGTACATTCCCTCACTAATCACGTCGTGATGTACATTCCCTCACTAATCACGTCGTGATGTACATTCCCTCACTAATCACGTCGTGATGTACATTCCCTCACTAATCACGTCGTGATGTACATTCCCTCACTAATCCCGTCGTGATGTACATTCCCTCACTAATCACGTCGTGATGTACATTCCCTCATTAAACACAGTTCAACGACATTTTATGAGTGTTAAATATAAAAAATATTTTATTAAAATTTATCTGATTAGTTTTAACATGTATTAATTCAGTCGGAATTTGTAACAATGCTCTCCCACTAATCAAACCTTTCGGCCTTGGGCCTGTTTGTCTGGCGTGCGGCACTGTGAATTCTTATTAGTTTAAAATATCAACATTTTTCTCCATTCTTTAGCTTGTTTTTCAAAAAATGTTTCAATGTTTAATTTTAGGAAAGAAATGTGTCGCCATAAACTGTCTTTACGCAAAGCCTATATGAATTTGGTCGATTCTCAAAGAGTTGTTCTCGGAGAGGTATTTGAGCAAATATTGTTCTACCGCGTGAAATTAATAAAAACTGCTGTTTGTTTTAGGAAATGGATAAAGATGATTGTTTCTTAAGCAAAGATGATAAAATGAAGAAACTGAGGAACAAGGTACTATTTGACAAAACGAGAAAACTTCCCAAATATTGTTCCCATAGAAAAAACATTACGAGGAAATGTAACATAAAACATGCTTGAGCGAAAGCGCCTAGTTTTCCTGTCCCCTATGAAGTCTTTATGAGATTCAAAATAACATTGTCTACCGCCATTAAATGGCGGTTGAACATTGAACGTTTGTAAATGTCCTGCCAATGATAAATTTCACTCTCATTGGCTAGAAGTTTAGAGGATAAAGCTCCCTTGTTTTAAGCATCATTGAAAATGAGGTTTATCAATGTTCTTTAAACGACATTGGTTTCCCCTCTCTCTTTTTTGTCCTCAAAGTCCCATGGAAATCAGCTATAGTAATGGAATCTTAATTAAATTTTTTAGTTTGACGTTTTAATTTCAAACGTGAGAAAGGAGAGAATGGAAAATGAATTAACTATTAATGAGCAAGGAGATAAAATTGACAGGCTCAATAAGGTCAGAGAAGAATTGAAAAACAAAGTCAAAGATCTCAAGGTACGCGACATTGTTCATTTGATGAAAACGAAAGATGAGATTAGATTTTAGGAATATTCATTAATCATTGTTAATTGTTTAAAAATTAGGAGAAAAATGAAACTGTTCAAAAGGCTAACGATGTATCAGTGAAAGTTGAACCAGTTGATTATGATTCAGAGCCAAAAGTTGAACCAGTTGATAATGATTCAGAGCCAGATAGCCAAGCATTATCCCTACCAGTTGCGGAACAGCAACAACCTCAATCTCAAAATGAAAGGTTTGCAAGTGAAAAAAAGGTGTATTTTATTGTTTTATTTTATCATAATTTTAATTGTATAGCTCGGAAGGAGTCCCTACTGAGGACCGGAACCACAACCAGCCTGGTGTGTAAATTTTTATTTTAGTAGAAATATTGTAAGACCCCCCAAGTCACTTGCTGGGTGCACAATAATTTGAACCCCCCACGGATAAGCTACAACTTTCCCCAACGAGTTTTACGGCAATTTCTAAAAGCCTTATTAGTCAGTGGTGATGGTATGAAGTTGGCCAAACACATTGTGGAACCTTAAAGAATGTGCATTATACGTAATTTTTACCTCTCCGAGTGACGTATGTCACGGAGAGGTATTACACCGGCCGTGTCTGTCTGTCTGTGTGTCTGTCTGTCTGTCTGTCTGTCTGTCAGACCCCACGTGACCGCGTTCGCAGTTTGCGTATCGGAGCAAACAAATACCCGATTTCCGGAACGCGTTCGCGGTTCACGGAAATTTGGCCATTCATCTACCAACACCAGTCTTTACTAACTGGCTTCTAAGGACCACAATCTGCTAGTTTTTGTCCATCCCACATGGACACTAGTCTGTACTTGCTAGCTTCCAAGCACAACCATCTTCTGTTCTTCGTCAATTTCACCTTGACACCAGCTTCTATGCACCACCATCTTCTGTTCTTCGTCAGTTCCACTTTGACACCAGCTTCTATGCACCACCATCTTCAGGTCTTTGTCCATTCCACATGGACGCCAGTCAGTCCATTCTGGCTTCTTTTCCTTCGTCATCGTTTGGTTTCAAGATATACGCGGCGATCGGCTAGGGTTACGAGAAACGTCTAGCCTCCCAATGGCAGGGCTTCCACCATCGGTTCACGCGAATGCGTTTTTATCTATTATTATAATGGAAACTAATCGTATATACCCCAAAATTTGAAGAAAGCGGGCAGGAGGGGGCACCCTTAGGGTTCGAAAATTACGGTAATTTTGGAAAATGGTAAATTACGCGGTAATTTACCGCGTAAATTACCGTTCTTGGTAATTTACGAAAATTCAAAAATAAATTATATTGATCGTTTCTAAGCTAAATATTGAAAAATACCACTTGAACATAGCTATACCTTTCAAAGCATAGTGTCGTACATTATTTAAATACCGAGTTTTGATGTTTGCAGTTCACATATTACTTTTGAACAGCTACATCCACTTTCTTCTTCTTACCCATTTTTTGAATTATTGCTATTTCACGTTTTTAGAACAAAATTCTAGAGATGGGCCGATACCAGTTTAAACCTATATATCGGTACCGATACAGATATTGGTATCGGCCCATCTCTACAAAATTCTAACAACTACAGGGTTTCCTGCTGACGCAAAGGAACTCGACGACAAGAATAGACCAGAAAATAAAATTTCATTTCCTTAATCAAGTTTTTTCCACGCTTACTGTTCGATTTCTATGACTTACTCATGTCTCATGAAAAGAAATAAGTGTGCATGCGCGGCTAGAGCAAAATATGGAGCTTTTAGACCATTTTCCAAGAGAAAGACATGAGAATTCGGTGGTAAATTACCATCGTGGTAATTTACGACGGTAAATTACCACGGTAATTACCAGGGTAATTACCGTTTTCGTAATTTACCCGGGAAAATCGTAAATTACAGTTACCCTGGTAAATTACCGTGTAAATTACGATGGTAATTTACCGATTTTGAACCCTAGGCACCCTTCACTTTAAACGTCAATATTAGCAAAGTTTCGAAAGATAATAGGAACAACTTTATTTTAAACGATTTAACTATTTTTAAAGTTATTTACTGGCGATTAAAATAATTAATATCATTTATATTTAATTAATTATTTAAGATAAACTTATTTCTACGTACTGACACAAGTGAGAGTTAATATAGAACGAGTAATGAAGATTGCATCTGAATCGAAACACTACACGCATATCAAAGTTAATATAAAGCGAGTAGGATGAAAAGATCTCTTACAAAACGATAACATTTTCTTTTTGCAGAATATTAAATGGAAATACTTAAATATTTTTCGGCATTACGATTCTTTTAGTAGTTGTGTAGCTATAAAGCTCTGTTTCATCTCAATATTCCAAGAACATCTTTTGATATTAACATTTAAAATTTGGTGTTTACTTTTTAATTCATCTTTACTACATTTATATATAGTGTAAACGTAACTTTTAGCTTCATTAAATAATAAGGATGTTAATACTTCATCTCTCCATACGTGTTGAAACGACTGGGTCAATGAGATAAGATAACCTAGATCTTAACCATAATTGACCTTGTTTCATGTCCTCTTATAGGAGGTCTTAACGGTTCAGAGTGAGCCGAAAGTTAAATACACATTTAAATGATAGATATTAGGTCCTCATTAGAATTATTGAGGATACGCAGGAAATTATTAAACGCTTTAAACTAAATGATCATGGCAATATCTCGCCGATTAGAACTATGTATTTCCGGTTTGTCTCATTGGCTGGCGGATCTGTGTTTGGAAAGTAAATTCGTCTCGGCTCGGAGAGGTTTATTTTGGTTTCCCAACTTGTTATGTATTGAACTGATTTGCATAATTTGATGGCTTAACGTACAAGAATGAAATTCATTCGACCCCTGTTGGCGAAAGTAGGGAATGTGATTTTATTTCTGAACTCTACTGCTGATGCCAATCACAAAGATCAAGACATCGGTCCAAATAGCAACTAGTTCAAATTTTCCAACAGTCTTTTGAGGATCGACAGAGCATGCTGGGAAATAACTTATGATAATCTGATTGAGCTAAGATGGCACAGAGAAAGGCTTTAAAATATTATAATGGCAAAAGCAATAAAGCTCAAATACTTATTTCTGTGAAATATTTGAGTTAAATGTTGGGAAGTGTAAATTCGCCTCATTTTCAGCTTTAGCCCAAAAACTCGCCCCTAGGTCCAAATATAAGTGTGCTTGCAGAATACAGAATTTTTAATGTTAATTTGTGGACTACGCGTGATTATTACTTAGAAAAAATTGATGCGTTTCTGAGAATCTTTCACTCCTAGTCCCCACTGTGTGTGAAAAAGGGCGGATACTTTAGAAGGCTCGCAACTAATTAAGGGGTGTGATACGAGCTCCGTCCACATCTCATAGAATCATCGCGCTTTCCAGATGTTACATGATTTTTTCTTTATGAAATGTATTTTTTGATTTGTGTAGGTAAACCCAAGGAAAAACATAATATTGAAGATAAAAGAGTTGTTGAACTTCGCTTCAAAATTCATAATAGAGAACAAATCTTCAAATGTGATCAGTGTGAATTTTCCAGCACACAGAAAAGTAATTTGATCAAGCACAAACTCATTCACTTTGGGGGAAAAGGAAGACCCTTCAAATGTGATCAGTGTGATTATGCCAGCAAGCTGGAGAGTAATTTGATCGCGCATGAACGCATTCATAGCGGAGAATTACCCTTCAAATGTGATCAGTGTGAATATGCCTGCACACGGAAGCATTATCTTATCGCGCATAAAAGCACGATGCATATTGAAACACCCTTCAAATGCGAGCATTGTGACTTTAGTAGTGTGTGGAAGCATTGTTTCATTAGACATCAACGTCTTTACCATGGTGTAAATCCCTTCAGATGTGATCAGTGTGAATTTGTAACCACAGAGAGTGGTCATTTGATCAGTCATCAGATCAGTCATCAGCGCATTCGCAGTAGTGAAAAACCATTCAAATGCGATCAGTGTGACTTTGCTTGTACTCGGAAGTATGATTTGGAAATACATCAAAGCATTCACAGGGGGGAAAGACCCTTCAAATGTGATCTCTGTGACTTTGCAAGTACTCGGAAGTATGATTTGAACAAACATGAACGCATACACGATGATGAAAAATCCTTCAAATGTGATCAGTGTGACTTTGCAAGTATTCGTAAGATTGGTTTGATCAGACATAAACGCGTACACGGTGATGAAAAATCCTTCAAATGTGATCAGTGTGACTTTGCAAGTATTCGTAAGAATGGTTTGATCAGACATAAACGCATTCATGGTGATGAAACACCATTCAAATGTGAGCATTGTGAATATGCAACCACACAGAGGAGTAGTTTGAACATACATCAACGCATTCACAGTGGTGAAAACCCCTCCAAATGGGATGAGAGTGAATACGTTATCGCGTGGAAGAGCTTATTGATCAAACGTCCACGCATTCACAGTGGTGAAAAACCCTTCAAATGCGATCGGTGTGGCTATGCATGCACGCATAGGGCTCATTTGATCAATCATCAGCGCATTCACAGTGGTGAAAAACCATAATAAACCATTCAAATGTGAATAGTGACCTATGTTAGCGCGTGGAAGTCCTTATTGATCACACATCAACGAATTCATGGTGGTGAAAAACTTCGTAAGTGATCATTGTGATTTTAGGTGAGCTGAAAGAGTAGTTTTATCAGACTCGTCAACGCGTTCACAGTAGGGAAAACCCTTCTTATGTGATCATTGTGATTTTGCCAGCAAACCCTTCGCACGTGATCGCAATAAATATTCAAAACCACTGACCATAACTAAATTTTCAAAAGAATTCTAAATGCCAATGTATAATCTTCATTATAGGTTAATACTACGAAATTTTTAACTTTTTAATTTTTTTACTTACTCTGATTTTATTATAAGTGAATTTTAATTGTTTGAGTTTCATTTTTAGAAAGAAAGTTAGTTGTAGGCCTACAAGCCTTTAATATTGTAACGAGTATTAAAATTAATAAATCTGTTCAAATGATATCAATTTTCAGTTGGTAATTCAATTGAAGTGCGTAGCCTTGTCATACTGAGATAAATATGGCCTATATTCATTTCATTTGGCAATATCATATCTCTTTCCTTTGAGATATTAACAAATGAAGTTTTTGAGCGGTGCAAGACTGTATTCGAGGTTTAGTATATGAATAGACCATTCCATTGTTTACTTGAAGAGAAACCAATAGACAGCGTATTCCCCTAAGCCAAGAAGCAAAGCAACGTCCCGCCGACTCGTACTGCCTCGTCGAGCGCGTCAAAGGGCCAGGCTTTCCAGCGCTGTTAGTCAGGCGTCGCTAGTATCAACTTGTCTACTTTTTTTTACAGGGAGTTTGCACATCTTATCTTTATTGTGATTATTTTCATTTTTGGAAACTAAAATTGCCTCAGCGCCGCACTTTACAAAGACTACTCTCCTTATCCTGGAACTAACTGCAAAAATTCTCCTTCAAACAAAATAGCTATTAGAAAACTGTTAGTATTTCATTCAAAAAGCAAGACATGACCTTGCAAAGACGCAAGTGCGGGTATTTTACAATTAAAGCACCATCGCTCGGTCTACCAATAATTTAAACCATTTTTCCTAACGTAGGGATTAATAATAATGAATGTAAATCCATTATTGTTTAGTAATAAACAATGTATACAGGGTGTTTGTGAAATGTCCATCAATAATGAAAGAGCGTATTTATTGGGCCATTTTGAGTCGAAAATGTTCAATGGCATTTTTCCGTCCGAGCCACTGTTTTCAAATTATGATTGGAGTAGTTTACGGATGACCCCTTAAATTTAATTAAGAAATTGAAAGACCGCTAATTTAATAAAGGGGTCATCCCTAAAATATTCAAATCATAACTCGAAAACCGTGGCCCGGACGGCAAAATGTCATAGAACATTTTCGACTCAAATGACACAAAAAACATCACCCTTAATTTGTGATGGACCTTTCAAAAACACCCTGTATGTTGTGTTTAAAACATAGTGGGAAATATTTTAAAATCTATATAATATCACAAATATTCACCTTTTTATTAAAATTTGAACTAACATTATCTGTAGCAAAACCAATGTTCTAAAACGAAGCATTTTAAATTTCGCGCCAAAGAGTAGATTTTCTGGCTATTTACGTGTTGCTGTTGGAAGTAAAACATCCAGTGGTTATTGCGCATGTCAATTAATGGGCGGGGCTTTACATTTCCCCACTCGGTCTATATCCCACTCTAGCCGCTGCGACTGCGAGCAGCTTGTGTCCAGGAGCGCATGATCGAGTTGGCTATGGCATACCCCAGGTGCCAGCCCCGGCCCCCAGTCGAGCCGTGCTCAAAAATTAAAACCTTCTGAGTCTGCTAGAGATTAGTTTTTGGCGGCAATTGGTGTAGTTATCTTTTGTTCCGATATCCGTAACAACTTCAGTTAAGTTTTAGCCATACAGCTGGAAAACAGTAAATAAAAGAGGAATCTATCTCTCCAAAGAGCAAGAATATCATAACAGTGTAAGTGATAACTGATTTTTTAAAGAGTTTAATCAATAATAAAAGAAATACACATGGGTAAAAAATATTATTAAAGTTAAAAGGAAGGTGAAATCAAGCGATTTTTTACCGATTCTTCTACTAAGACCAGTCTGCATAATGAAATTTTCAGGAAATAGGGTCAGCTGCCCTAATTTGGAACAGCTCCAATTTGGAACACCTTTCTTAAAATCGTCATAATTTCAGTTTGAGAGCTTCAAATGAATATTCTAAGGGCTCATTTTGAAGATTGAAATTCCCTCTATCCATAAAACACGGCTTTAAGAATCTATCATAAAATCCAGAGAAGATACAAGCATAATTAGACAACCTCATATTTTGCATAATTATTTTTTCCCAAAATTAAGGGAAAGTTCTCCCATGGGTCTCGGGAAATAAGCTTTCACGGCCAATGGGAAAAACATAGGCTTACGAAAACAATTCCATTGAAAACTTCGGACGTTTCTCTTCAAATTAAACACTTTAAACGCCAGGTTAGGCCTAAAAATTATTGAGAAAACTCGAAAAGAAAATACGTCTTCATTTGCCTAAAATGGAACACCCCGAAACACGGAAATTTACTCCATCTTCTTACATCCATAACTAATGTTTTACTCACTAAAGGACAGCAAAAAGACCTTAGAAGATGCATTGATTCATTACCTGTCCAATAATGTTTGTCCTGTAAGCGTAGATTAAAATGCGGAAAAGTTACGGGTGTTAATAGCCCAGTATCCAGATTTAGTCATAAACGTGATGCTAATTTTAGCTTATTTAGCATGTTTCGCCGAGTGATATTGGGTTTCAAACACCGTATCATGACTCACTTGATGTAAAATGTAGATTCGACAACTTTTTCGCCACAAAACATAGCAGTGTATGTTACTTTGATTTAACTTAGTAACTATTTCATTTGAAATACCGTACATAAGCGTTAGAGCGCGTTTAATTTACAATGTTTAACCGTAATGAACTGACAGCGCGCCAATTTTTGAAGCTTTAAGCAGATGACACTAAGTGCCCTTTAAAATATATGTACAGGTATAAAAGGGTAAGCGTTGGTCGCTAGATGGTCGTAGCATCACTGACAAATTATATTTGCTTATTATTAGTTACAAAAACTCAGATTTTTTCGTATTTAAATTAGGGTGTTCCAAATTAGGACGGGGTGTTCCAATTTAGGACGGGGGCGTTCCAATTTAGGACGGACCATTCCAAGTTAGGGCTGAAATCGACCTTTTCTAAAACCCATTTTGCAGGAAAAGTACGCGTCTTAGCAATCTGAAAATGGGTGCAATAGATCGGCAATAGTTCAAACTTATTGTATTGGTGTGCTTTTTAACTTCAGTAACTTATTTGGTACTGAAAAATCTGAATTTACAAAGAGCTTGAGAAAGTGTTCCAAGATAGGGCTACTGACCATACCTCAAAATGTTTTCAAAATTCAAATTATTTTGAGATTTTATGGATAATTTGAAATAAGCACCTCCGACCAATCGCATAACGCTTTGCATTCCTGTTAAAAAAAATTCGTTGCACCCTCTACATCTCCCACCCAATTTTAAAAAATCTCGCGCTAAATTTCATTCGACATGAAGCACGTACCGCGAGAATTTTGTTATCAAGAGGGCAGGGTGGTACGCAATTGCCCAGAGGTGCTTATTTCAAATAGTCCATAAAATCTCAAATAGGTAAAAAAACACTTAACCATGGACATGAGTAATTTTAAAATTTATGATAACACTATTACTAGGCCTGTGCGAGTCCAGTTTTTTGGGCTTCGAGTCGAGTCTCGAGCCCTAAAAAAAGCTCTTATGGAATCTCGAGTCGAGTCTTTTAACTGGTATCTAGTCCTCGAGTCCTAAAGGCAGCTTCAAAACTACGTCTCAAGCCCAGTGTCGAGTACTGATAAATTATATCAAGTCCCAGTCGAGTCCTAATAAATTATTTTATGTCAAAATCAAGGCTAAATATTTTTATATCTTTAATTTTTTACTCTTCCTTTGTTCAAATATCACAGCTTGGATACAAAAAGTAACAAACGTCAATAAACATAATTTTAGCTTTGGTTTGGGTTTGTTCTAGCTGACGTCAAATTTTTGTCCTATCAACTGTCTACTCTAAAATCTAAATGGGAAAAACCCCACTAGATACCGCGCTTTACTCGATCGAGTACTCGCCTTTGATCGAGTACTCGCACAGGCCTAACTATTACTAAAATAGTATATTTTTTAAGCCTCGACTAATAGCGTTTTCCTTTGGGTCCTCGCGGAGCGCTCCCATGGAGGAATAAAACTGGGAGATCCTATTCTTCAAAAACAGTCTTTAACGAAGCTGGAAACTACTACTACAATTTTTATTGCTCCTTGGGAGCGCTCCGCGAGGACCCAAAGGAAAACGCTATTAGAACTCTGTTGTACTAAACTTATCAATGCCAAATCTTGATTTACATTTATTTTTATTATATTAAAACTTTTCGTGTCAAAGGTCCTTGATAAAGAGAGAAAATCGAGATATTACATCGCAGTCCATGAAAGTGTGAGTTCCTCAACTGAATGTCGAAGTCAAAAAACGATTTGGAATTGTCTCTTGAAAGAAATATGGAGAACGATTCAATCGTAGAATCTTTGGAAGCACAGGAATCTAAAAATAAATGTCATGAAAAAGGAAATATTGAACCGAGCTGCGGTTCATCTGAACTGACCCCGGTTCATCTGGATAGCGACTTACCGGATATATCGCCTGAACCTAAAAACGATACTTTAGTGCCCAACTTAGACGCCCTTGAACCTTGCACGTCAAACTATTCGTCTGCTAGTTCGAGAATTGGTAAGTAATTTTCTTCTTAAAAAGTGTGGGTACCTAGAGAGAGAATAGCCCGAGTCATACTACCGTGTTTGAAAATAACCTTGAGCAATGTATCCACTGAAGCTGGTAAAAAGGGTGAATTTGAAAAGTCCGTCAATTATGAGGGATCGTGTTTATTGGGAACAACTGAGTGGAAAGTATCAATGAACATGGGGTGTACATCAATTGGTTACAGATATATGCCCCCCCCCCAAACATTGACCATTATAACAAGGAAGTATCCAACAATGTAGAGTACGACTTTAATTCGAGTAACCAGCTTGTTTAGAACTATCAGACAATTTCTATAACTTTCAATCTAAGTTAGATTCAAAACCTTTAACTAGCTTGTTGATGGCACTTGAAAACGACTGTCGTACCTTTTCAGCACCGCGGTTAGCTTCCATTTTCTGTTTAGTTTGCTAGAGGTTTTTTTCTCTAGTCGGAATACGTCATTCGTGTCTGTAAGACCTATCCCCCTTGGGATCCAATGGGAAAGGGCGGAGTAATGACGGACATGAAAAGGGTTTACTTGTCCACTGACACCGGCGTAAGAGTAGAAGTTAATGATCTCGCTACTTATACCTTCTTATAGTATATTCCTTTTTGTTTTAACCATAGCTAAGTTATTAATTTGCAAAATGTGAAAATATCTCAGGGTTTGAAATGATTCTTAAAAGGCCTATCGAATCACTCGTCGCACAGTGATACCATAATTTCATAAGACATGTTACATATGTTTCTCAGTTGTTACTGAACACTTGTCATTAAGTGACGTTGGTGAAACAACATAGATTCTCGAAAATTGACGCCTGGTTATGGCGATGTCAAAGGCTTAGTTCCGACTAAATAGGATGATGAAACTACTGCAAAACCGCGTGTAGTCAATTGACGTGTCGTTCGCGAACTAGCTCTCATTATGTCTCTAGCATTACGAAGTATTAGAAGTGTCATACTTATGGAATATTTCTTATAAACTTATGGTGATACCAACGAACCGAAATTATGAAGTAAGGTCTGCATGGTGAGCAACTGATCACCAAAACTGGTCAGGGATATCTTGCAACAGCCGACGATTTTCCATCGGAAAATTTCGTCCGAAGAGTATTTTTTTATACTATTTATACTCCTATTTTTTCCTATGAGGGATTTACATTTTTGGCTTGGCTCCCTTCAACTATAATTTTCGTGATAATTAAACTTCTTCAGAAGTGAATGATAATCCGCTAAAACTTTGGAATTCATAACCTTTTTGAAAACAAACCGAACGTTATATTATCTGGAAAATTTGTATCAAGGAGACACAAATTAACAGAGGGTTCAGCTTTTTGTGCTAACTGCGATTTAAACTTATATTTAAGGGTTAATTTTCTTTCTGTAGAAAAATCCAAGAATGAACTTTCAACTCGATGCAAATATTCTAAAAATGATCAAGAACGTCACATGCGAAAGAGGAACGTTCAAGAGATCTTCAAATGTGATGAGTGTGACTTTTCCAGCAAAGAGAATAGTCTTTTGATCACAAATCAACTTATTCACAGTCGGGAAAAACCATTCAAATGTGTTCAGTGCGAATATAAATGTTCGCACAAGAGTAGGTTGATCACACATCAACGCATTCACACTGGAGAAAAACCATTCAAATGTGATCAGTGTGAATTTAAATGTACGCAAAAGAGTGGTTTGATCACACATCAACGCATTCACACTGGAGAAAAACCATTCAAATGTGATCAGTGTGAATTTAAATGTACGAAAAAGAGTGGTTTGATCACACATCAACGCATTCACACTGGAGAAAAACCATTCAAATGTGATCAGTGTGGATATGCCAGCAATAACAAGATTAGTTTAATCAGACACCAACGCATTCACAGTGGGGAAAAACCATTCAAATGTAATCAGTGTGAATATAAATGTACGCAAAAGAGTGGTTTGATCACACATCAACGCATTCACACTGGAGAAAAACCGTTCAAATGTGACCAGTGTGAATTTAAATGTACGCAAAAGAGTGGTTTGATCGCACATGAACGCATTCACACTGGGGAAAAACCATTCAAATGTGATCAGTGTGGATATATATGTTCGCAAAAGAATGCTTTGATCACACATAAACGCATTCACAGTAGTGAAAAACCCTTCAAATGTGATCAGTGTGATTATGCCTGCACGCAGAAGAGTGGTTTGATCACACATATACGCATTCACACTGGGGAAAAACCATTCAAATGTAATCAGTGTGAATTTAAATGTACGCAAAAGAGTGGTTTGATCGCACATCAACGCATTCACACTGGGGAAAAAAGATTCAAATGTGATCAGTGTGGATATATATGTTCGCTAAAGAATGCTTTGATCACACATAAACGCATTCACAGCAGTGAAAAACCCTTCAAATGTGATCAGTGTGATTATGCCAGCAATTACAAGATTAGTTTAATCAGACACCAACGCATTCACAGTGGGGGAAAACCATGCATTCAAATGTGATCAGTGACAACGTTAGCGCGTGGAAGTGCTTATTGATCACATATCAACGAATCCATGGTGGTGAATAACGTCGTATGTGATCATTCTGATTTTAGGTGAGCTGAGAGAGTAGATTTACCATGTTTTACCAGACCCGTCAACGCGTTCACAGTAGAGAAAAACCCTTCTAATGTGATCAGTGTGACTTTACAAGCAAACCCTTAACTGTGATCGCAAAAATATTCAAATCCATTGACAATAACTAAGTATTCAAAAGAATTCCAAATGAAAACTATTAAGAAACAGTAGTGGTGGATGCCAATGTATAATCTTCATTATAAGTTAATACTACTAAATTTTTAACAATTTAAATTTTTTACTTCATACTCTGATTACCTCTCCGAGTGACGTATGTCACGGAGAGGTTCTAATTTCGACGTGTGTGTGTGTCTGTGTGTGTGTGTCTGTTGTTACACCCACGTGACCGCGTTCGCAGTTTCCAAATCGGAGCAAACGTGTTCGCCATTTCCGAACTGCTTTCACAGTCACGGAAATGGCTCCTTTATTTGAGTTCTCACACCACCATCTTCTGGTCTTTGTCCATCCTACTTGGACACCAGTCTGTACTTACTGGCCTCTAATCACCACCATCTTTTGATCTTCGTCCATCCCACATGGACACCAGTCTGTACATACTGGCTTCTAATCACCACCATCTTCTGGTCTTCGTCCATTCCACTTGGACACCAGTCTGTACATACTGGCTTCTAATCACCACCAGCTTTTGGTCTTCGTCCATCCCACATGGACACCAGTCTGTACATACTGGCTTCTAATCACCACCATCTTTTGGTCTTCGTCCATCCCACATGGACACCAGTCTGTACATACTGGCTTCTAATCACCACCATCCTCTGGTCTTCGTCCATTCCACTTGGACACCAGTCTGTACACCTGGCTTCTACTCCATCGTCGGGTTTAAGACATTCGCGGCGATCAGCTAGGGTTACGAGAAACGTCTAGCCTCCCTAGGGTGGGTTGTCCACCAAAGGTTTTCGCAATTGCGGTTGTTCTTGCTTTTAGCTGTAGTTCGACACCCTTATATACTACCTATTTGAGTAAGGTAATGCAACCGGCGTATGCTTCATTTCAAACGCCAATATTAGTCAAGTCTCTCAAGAATGTCTAATTGTTCTTTATAAACGCGATGTAACGCTCAATAAGGCGAACAACTAACGAAGAAAATATTTAATATTAATTATATTTATTTTAATATTTAAGATAATCTAGTTTCTCAACTCAAAATTAAAACGTAAAGAGTTAAAAAGCAGCCTATGTTTTAGTCTGTGTGTGTCCGTCCGTTAGTGCACCGCGTTAGCAGTTCGCTTTGTTTTGTGGAAATAAATCCTACAAAACCTTAAAATTTGGTTTTCTCATAATGTGTAATTAATATTTGGAAATATTTTTCGTAATTTCGATGCCTTTAGTGATTTTGTAGCTATAAAGCTCTGTTTCATTTTGATATCCCAAGAATATTTTTAATTATTATTATTTGAAATCGATGTTTATATATTACTTAAGCTATACTACATCTGTTTATAGCATAATTCTTTCTTAAGTGATTTCAAGAAGAACGCAACTATATTGGTCAAATGAACTTTTGTTTGTCAATAGGCAGCGCTGTTAGCAGTGACCTACAGAACGGGATTTTGTTATTGAATTTTGACGTCACGGTGCTCAGCGCTGAGCCAGCGCGTACTTCAAGGAAAATAGTCGGGTTTTTGGATAACGTGACGTAAAACGCGTAGTTCTCAGCTTGGCGAAAAAAGCATGGAGGAATTAATACAAATAGCTCTTGCTGATTCTGATGGGACTATAGCTATTTAATTGGCGTGAAACAAGTTGATCACGCGAGAAGTTTAAGAGACATGTTAGTTTCTAATTTTAATTATAAAAGTTGTTGTTATCTATCTCTTAAAATATGTTATCATACAATTTTTGTTAAGCCTTGGTACCTTGCACGCTTTATTGCGCTAGCGTTATTCTTAAAACACCAATGACCGGAGAAAAGCTATGACGACAGAGCTCACAGGTAAACGTTTTCCAAAATCCGCTGTCTTTTTTGGTGAGCTCTGCTGAACGCAGCCCAGATCAGAGAAAGGTCTGATCGTAATCGGATTATAGCTTCGTGTTTTTATGCTTTTTATGGTGCGCATTTACCTTCAGTGTGTGTAGCCACAAATTAGCTTTGGTGTTATGTAACGTTAAAAGTCATGTTGACAAAGGAAGAAAATCGTTGAGGTGAAACGAGAGGATAGTGTTTACATGGCAACCCTGTTGTGAATATGGCTTTGAACATAGAGGGTATACAGTTGAGGAGTAGAAAATTTGGCCTTTACAATCACGTAAAGGTAATATCCCTCCAAAGTTTTATCTTTTCATTTCCCGTTTTTCCCCCATCGGATGATTTTAATGTGTACAAGTATATCCTTATTGGATGTAAAATGTCGTCTGATTTACAGTATATTTGCTATGCTTTGTATACTGCTTTAATATTTCATAAATTTTAACTTCAGTATTTGTTCATAAAAAAAAGAAACATTTCCATATCTGGGAAAATAAGTTTGTAAGTAGTCCTCCTCTAGACTCGGAGAGGTAATATTTTGGTTTTCCCAACTTGTATTATAATAGTATTTTAATTGTTTGATTTTGTAACTTCGACCCATTTCATTTATTGAAAGAAAGTTAATTGTACAAGCATTTAATATTCGAACGAATATTAAAGTTCATAAAATCTATTTTTTTAAGAAGATCAATTTTCAGATGCTAATTCAATTGAAGTAGTGCTTAGGCATATTGTGAAAAATATAGTCAATTCATCTTGAACAAATCAACGTCCCGCCGACTCGTACCAGGGAGTAAGGAACGTTAGAGGGAGTGTTGATCTAATGCTAAAAAAACCGTCATACAGTGGCAAATGGGAAAGAAAGTGGGGGGGGGGGGGTAGGAATTTTTATCTCCGTTCCCCAATTTTAGCTAACGCGCAGGCGCGAGTGACGTCGTTTACTACCGCCAGCAGAGAGAATTTAAAAATTCTCTCTGCCGCCAGCGCCAGCTTCCGCTTCCATCGACTGCTGCCCCACTCACTCTGTTCAACCAACAATCAACGTCTGTTGGGAGGAAACCGAGGCTTAATAAAAATGCCACATGTTTTTTGCGGGGTTCCCACCAGGTCCCTAAAAGTCCCTAAGTCCCTATTTCCCTACAAGGTCCTTAATCTACCCTAAAATTGGTATTCGGTCCTTAAATCACCCTATTTTTGTAAACCTCAGAAAAAGTATAAGAGTGACCTGAAAATGTCTTGTCTGAGATTTTAGCAGAGACCCAAATTTGCGGAGCTCGCTTCGCTCGCGCCGGTTATTTATGATTTACTTAATGTTAAATTTAAACGAATTAATTGGCCAATTTTTATAACAACAAAAACGGGTGAAAAATATTCGACTGAATTTAGACTGGTTTTCATATATGTTCGCCATGTACGTTATTGCAAATGGTCAGAGAAATTTGTTCAAGTTAGTTAGTAAACATGATACGAAAATAGTTACTTCTAATCAGAAAACCTACCGTTCCCTAAGAATAAGAATATAAACAAAAAAAGTCAGAAATAATATCCTATTTTGTCGAAAAAATAGAAAAGAGTAATAGGTTCCTAACTGTTTGTGATATTTTCACAGAATTTTAAAATGTGCCATAATTTTGTTAAAAACTAAGGGGGTCACTGGACAGTTTGACCAATAAAATTTTGGAAGTTTTGATAGCTTGACTATGGAGATGTGTTACTATTGCTGCACACTACAGTGGACAATGTCCTATAAATTTTCCAGTCAAACAGGGGCGGCCCTGATCTTGATCCCTCAATTTTCGGCCATTTTCGGAGGTGCAATGCTACCAGACTCTTGTGCCAGACACTCTTCCCCAGAATTTTTTCCTTTTTGGACTTATCATTCCGTTTTCAAAGAATATTCGTAAAAACAATATATTTTTGTTTGTGGCGAAGTTTAATTGGCTTAATTTAAACTACTATTTAACTAAATTGGGAACCTTCAAAATACAGCATACAAGCAGCCAATTTAAAAATTGTGTCTTCTAGTTCTCTGAACTATGAATTCGAGTATGAATCAGACATAATCAGTTTCAAAAACCTGAGGGGTCGGACGTTTTGGAAAAAGTGTACGGGATTTCGAAATCCAATTTGATTTCTTCGGATTTCGTTTGATTTCGTCGGATTTCAATTGATTTCGTCGGATTTTGTTTGATTTCAAAATTCGATAAAATCCAACGAATTTTGCAATTTTTCCCGTGATTTCCTCGGATTTTTTCCATGATTTCGGCAGATTTTGGGATATTTCAATTGATTTCGTTGGATTTTGTGATTTCTTTTGAGTTAATATTTCGTGAATTTTGTAATGGATTTCGCGATTTCGTTACTGATTTTGTGATTTCTTTACTGATTTTGTGATTTCTCTACTTATTTTGTGATTTATCTACTGATTTTGTGATTTCTTTACTGTTTTGTTATTTCGTTATTGATTTCGGATTTTTTATGAGATTTCTTAAGTTGGATTTCGCGGGTAGCGTACGGGATTTCATGAATGACCGACCCCTTGCAAAAACTACTGCCCAAGCCCTCACTGGCGTGATTGAGTTAGCTATGCCACGTCAAAAACTTCTTTCCGTAAATAGCGGCCGATCACCATAGATATAGTAAAACTAACATATCTATGCCGATCACGTGATCATATTTTCCCGCGTGAAATGTCGCAGAATTCTTGAGACATAAGCGCCGATCACGTGATCATATTTTCCCGCGTGAAACGTCGCAGAATTCTTGAGACATAAGCGCCGATCACGTGGTCATATTTTCCCGCGTGAAACGTCGCAGAATTCTTGAGACATAAGCGACGATCAAATGGATCAGTATACTATCCGGGCTTGTATCTGCGCCATATAATTCTGCATAGATAATTGCTTTCGGTTGCTCTGCACCTTAGTACTTAATAGCGAAGTACATAGATATTTTTTAATTATTACAATTTAATGAAGTCTTGAGAAAAAAATAGAAATCGGCTTTAGTCTATAAATTCTATTGAAGTCACTTGAAGTCTTTAAAATATGTTGAAGTCACTAGAAGTCTTTACAAATTCTATTGAAGTCACTTGAAGCCTATAAATTATATTGAAGTCACTTGAAGTCTTCATAAATTGTATTGAAGTCACTTGAAGTCTTTATAAATTGTATTGAAGTCACTTGAAGTCTTTATAAATTGTATTGAAGTCACTTGAAGTCTTTATAAATTGTATTGAAGTCACTTGAAGTCTTTATAAATTTTATTGAAGTCATCTGAAATCAAATACAGTTAGTGAAGTCTTTGAAGTCAAATGAAGTCTATGATAGTTCAATTGAAGTCATTTGAAATCTGAAATCAGGTGTACAAAATTTTCTTAGTGGTTTCCCCCTCGTCCCCCACGGTATCCAATGGTAAAGGATAGAGAAATATTGGACATGAAAGGGGTGGGGCTTAGTTGTCCACTGACACCGGCGTAAGAGTAGAAGCGTAAGATCTCGTGCTGTCAAAGACTTAGTACAGACTGAATAGGAAGATGGAACTCCTGCTAAACTGCGTGTAGTCAATTCACGCGTCGTTCCCGAACTAGCTCTCATTAAGTCTCTAGCATTACGAAGTATAGGAAGTGTCATACTTATGGAACACATCTTATAATCTTATGGTGATATTAATGAACCAAAAATTTTGAAGTAAGCTCTGCATGGTGAGCAACTGAACACCAAAACTGGCCAGGGATATCTTGCAATAGCCGACGATTTTCCATCTGAAAATATCGTCCAAAGAGTAATTTTTATACCGTTCATCATCTTTTATGCATAATCAGATTCATGTGCTAAAATGATAACCCGTAATCCTTACTTCAATAAATTTATTTATGTCATGATTGTAATAGTGCGACGCAAAGAGAAACTTTGAATGATGCGCTACCCTTAACATTGCAAAAATGTTTACCCGTCAGTCCATTCTAAAAACGAGGGGTTACATTTAACAATGCTAAAATGATTACACATAAGTAACCCTTAATAGAAGAACAGAAAGTTCTAGTTATTACTACCTCGATGTTCGAATTACCTTTAACAGTCAAACTAAGAGACTCATCGTATATGTACATCATACGATGTGGCTAAAAACAACCTTAAATTGATTAAAACAAAAAGTACACTTCGTTGAAACTTGTTTGCGCCGCAATATGAGAAGCCCTCCTTTATCCAAAAATAGTGTCGTAGAGGGGCTACGTATGATTATCTTCCTAACCGTAGCAAGGGGGTACAAGCGGTGAATAGGTTCATAAAGTAGCAGATGCTAGCTCTAGTACCAAATGTAAAATGATCTTTTAACCTTGTTTAAATAATCACAGTAGTTTTTTGGCACCTTCTATAAAAAACTTTGTTGTTTAATGAAATGACTTTGTCTTTGGCATTTAAAATGGAAGCGATGCGCTTCTATGGGACAAATTGATCTACATTTTCAGTTCCTGCGTCACTAAATCCATTTAATTGTCATTCCACCAATTTCAAAAATTATTATTTATTAAATTTAATTAACTCCATTTAGGGCTATTGGAATGGGAAAATATTAAATAACACTGACCAGCGTCCAAACTACAGGGAACCCAGGGGTCCTATAATTCCAACAAAATTCTATTTTTTTGCACTTGACCTATATTATCATATAATATCCTAAATTTTTCGAGGTTTTCGTATAGTTTTGCATCAACTTTATCAGTATTCAGCTCAGTAATCGAGATCCCATTTGAACAGACACCGAACTTGCTGAACTCCCTTCCCTTGCTCAGGATTTTTTATTTATTAAATTTTATTTACCTAAGTTTCTCTGTTCAAAGTAAAATCAAATTTTGCAATTTTTTGAGATTTTCCTACATAGTCTTAACCAAAGGAATATTATATATGAGCATTTTTTGTCCTATGCTTTCCTATAAAAACACGTTTTTTTTCCTATGAAATCCTATAATTCAGGAAAGAAGAAATTTACATTTTTGGCTGGGTCCCTGCAACTATCATTTTCGTGATAATTAAACTTCTTCAAGTTTACTGAAATGAAGTGAATCCGTTACATTCGTAACCGTTTAGATTTTGAAAACAAACCGAACTTTATATCATCTGAGAAATTTGTATCAAGGAGACAAAGGGGACACAAATAAAAAGAGGGTTCCGCTTTTTGTGCTGACTTCGATTTAAACTTAGGCATATATTGATGGGTTTTTTCTTTCTGTAGAAAAGTCCAAGAATGAACTGTTTACAACTCGATGCGAATATTATAAGAATGATCAAGAACTTCAAATGCGAAAGAGGAACGTTGAAGAGATCTTCAAATGTGATGAGTTCGACTATTCCAGCAACAAGAAAAACCTTTTGATCACACATCAACTTATTCACAGTCCGGAAAAACCATTCCAATGTGATCAGTGTGAATATAAATGTACGCAGAAGAGTGGTTTGATCACACATCAACGCATTCACACTGGGGAAAAAGCATTCAAATGTGATCAGTGTAAATATAAATGTACGCGGAAGAGTGCTTTGATCACACATCAACGCATTCACACTGGAGAAAAACCATTCAAATGTGATCAGTGTGAATATAAATCTACGCAGAAGAGTGCTTTGATCACACATCAACGCCTTCACACTGGGAAAAACCAATCAAATGTGATCAGTGTGGATATAAATGTACACTGAAGAGTAATTTGATCAAACATCAACGCATTCACACTGGAGAAAAACCATTCAAATGTGATCAGTGTGAATATAATTGTAGGCGGAAGAGTGCTTTGATCACACATCAACGCATTCACACTGGAGAAAAACCATTCAAATGTGATCAGTGTGAATATAAATCTACGCAGAAGAGTGCTTTGATCACACATCAACGCCTTCACACTGGGGAAAAACCATTCAAATGTGATCAGTGTGGATATAAATGTACTCTGAAGAGTAATTTGATCAAACATCAACGCATTCACACTGGAGAAAAACCATTCAAATGTAATCAGTGTGAATATAAATGTACGCAAAAGAGTGCTTTGATCACACATCAACGCATTCACAGTAGTGAAAAACCCTTCAAATGTGATCAGTGTGATTATGTCTGCACGCAAAAAAGCCACTTGGTCACACATCAACGCATTCACACTGGGGAAAAACCATTCAAATGTGACCAGTGTGATTATGCCTGCACGCAGAAGAACCATTTGATCGCACATCAACTCACTCACAGTGGAGATAAGCCATTCAAATGTGTTCAGTGTGGATATGCTGGCACTTACAAAATTAGTTTAATCAGACACCAACGCATTCACTGTGGAGAAAAACCATCCAAATGTGATCAGTGACAACATTGGCGCGTGGATGTGCTTATTAATCACACATCAAGGAATTCACGGTGTTGAAAAACTTCGTATTTGATCATTGTGATTTTAGGTGAGCTGCGTGAGTAATTTTATCAGACCCATCAACGCGTTCACAGTAGAGAAAAACCCTTCTAATGTGATCAGTGTGACTTTACCAGGCAAACCCTTTGCACGTGATCGCAATAAATATTCAAAACCATTGACCATAACTAAATATTCAAAAGAATTCTAAATGAAAACTATTAAGAAACAGTAGTGGAGGATGCCAATGTATAATCTTCATTATAAGTTAATACTACTACATTTTTTAACAATTTAAATTTTTTACTTAAAACTCTGATTTTATTATAAGTGAATTTTAATTGTTTTAGTTTGTAACTTCGACCCATTTCATTTATTGAAACAAAGTTAGTTGTACAAGCATTTAATATTCGAACGAATATTAAGGTTCATAAAATCTATTTAAAGAATATCAATTTTCAGGTGGTAATTCGATTGAAGTAAGTGCCTAACCTTATCTTATGGTGAAAAATATTGTCATTTTATTTGGAAAATCATACTCATCTATCTCTTTCCTTTGAAATATTAACAAATGAATAGTTTTTGAGCGGTGCATGACTGTATTAGAGATTTAGTATATGAATAGACCATTCCATTGTTTACTTGAAGAGAAACCAACACACAGGTGGGAAGTCTACTTTCAGCGTACTTCCCTCGCGCCAAGAAGCAAAGCTTGAAAGCAACGTCCCGCCTACTAGTGTTGCCTTTAATGCGAGCAGCTTGCTTCGTTGAGCGCGTGATCGAGTGGGCTATAGCCCGGTACTTTTTACCTCTCCGTGTGACGTAGAACAGGAGACGTTCTGTAACGGCCGTGTCTGTGTGTCTGTCTGTCTGTCCGTTGTTACACCCACGTGACTCAACTCATCCAGCGTCTATTCACACGATCCAACTACTTGATTCAACTCGAGTTGACCCGTCAAGCTGAGGCAAAAAGTTGGATCGTCTGAAAGAGCCTTAAATATACTTCAAACTAACTTTATACCAAGTTTCATGCTTTCTTGAAAAAGTGCATGATTATTTCAGCTATCCTCCAGACTATTTTTAGTACAGCGAGTTGCACATCCTATAGACCTTCGAATGTTTATCACGCCCACCCCTCGCTTTTGAAAATTGTTATAGATAGTTTTTGCGGTCCAAGTCTGGCAGAATCTCCGATATTTTCTCGACATGATACTGCTACTTCTAGAGAACCACAGTTCACTCCACAGCAGTGACAGTAGTCTTCAGCACACTTCCTCTTGTTCAAAACCAGTTTATTAATTGCTCGGACTAGTTTTAAAATTTAAGAAGTGAGGGTTACCAGTTTATTAATTAAGAACAAAGGTGGGGGGCCAGTCCGGAAACCAGTTTATTATCTCGGACACTAGGGGGGGGGGGTCACTGGTACCAAGCAGCGTGGGAAGTAAGGCGGTGGCATAGGGCAAATGACCAGTTTAAAAATGGTCAGGACCAGTTTAAAAATTGCCAGGACCAGTTTAAAAAATGCCAGGACCAGTTTAAAAAATGCCAGGACCAGTTTAAAAATTGTCAGGACCAGTTTAAAAATTGTCAGGACCAGTTTAAAAATTGCCAGGACCAGTTTAAAAATTGCCAGGACCAGTTTAAAAATTGCCAGGACCAGTTTAAAAATTGCCAGGACCAGTTTAAAAATTGCCAGGACCAGTTTAAAAATTGCCAGGACCAGTTTAAAAATTGCCAGGACCAGTTTAAAAATTGCCAGGACCAGTTTAAAAAATGCCAGGACCAGTTTAAAAATTTCCAGGACCAGTTTAAAAATTGCCAGGACCAGTTTAAAAAATGCCAGGACCCGTTTAAAAACTAAATCGGAGGGGGGTCAGTGGTGTACTTGACCACTAATAAAATTCATGTGTAACTGGGTAACCAGAGTCCAGATATTATCTCAACTATTTCAATTATCCACTTCTTTAATTTAGCAGACGACGCGTTCTGGTCAATGGTCATGGATCAGTTTATTTATTCCAGACCAGGGGGGGGGTGGCTGGCCCAGTGTCCAGTTTTAAAAAATCCTTCTGTACTCCAGGCTAGGAAATAAGACAAGTTTACAGGTCAAAAACCAGTTTATTAATAGCTTGGACCACTTTTTTTATTCAAAACCTGAGGGTCACTGGTCCCAATGACTAGTTTATTAATTGCAAATCTATAGGAGAACAAGGGTGGGGACCAGTCTGGAGACCAGTTTATTATTTCGGAAACTAGGGGGTCACTGGTCCCAAGGACTAGTTTAAAAATTATGCTTATTTCCCAGCCTGCTGTACTCCCAAGGACTAGTTTAAAAAAATCCTTATTTCCCAGACTGATTGACGGCGGTTAGGAAAAGCTGTCTGCTAGACGTTCCCTTTTTTTTGGCGTTTGTACTTTCTAGTGATAAGTGAATTCCTTTGTTACGGTAACGGTTCCTCCTTTAAAGGCTTTAATGTATTTTTATTGATTATTAAAAAGAGTATCTATATACAAGAAAAGCTCTTAATAAAAGTTGAAGCTTTTTCTCTTTTTTAACCCCAAAAACAGAACGGTGTGAGTAACTGTGAAACCAAAACAACGTTAATATAAGCCTTGCCTGGTAAGAATGTATATTAAACTGAGGGAAACACCCTTGGTAACACTAGATCTTTGTTTATGGCCATACTTTTTATTATTATTAAAATGTTACGTATATTATCTTAACAGGGAAACTGTACAAAAAGTGATGGAATTTGTTAAAGAATGCCGTGTTGTGGTGGAACGTTTAAACTGGTAAGTGATGAATATAATGCAACTTGGATCGTGTCAACAAGGCATAACGGATCCAAACCTATTGAAACTATTATACCTTGAAAAGAAATAGATCTTTCTTGCTGTTTAAAAAATAAAAAATGCTAGCAGAGTAAATAATTTATACGAAGCTAGTTGTAGTTGTATTCAGAAAATGTGCTTGAGAAAATCCCTAGTCTTGAACAAAAGTGGCACAATTTAAGCATCACTATGTTTTTCTTAGCTTTTTATAGCGAAAGCTACAATGTATGGGGAAACTTTCCTTGTCCGTTTTTGATTTACCTTCAATTTGAATAATTATTTTATTTTAGGGAAGATTTACAATCTCACCAACTCTCTTTTCAAAATTCCGAAATGAGTTTAGTAAATCTTCAAAGAGTGGCAATTAAAGAGGTATTTTGCGAAATTATTGGAATGTTGCCCGTTTAAGACAAACTGAAGATGACGAAAACTTTGTTTTTAGGAAATGGACTACGAGGAAGAATGTAACTATGATCACTTGAGCAAAGATGATCTAATCAATGAAGTAAAAGCTAGATATGATCGAATTAGGAAACTGGAAGAAAAGGTATTTTTCAAAGCATAGGAATTTTTTTAGCAGTGTGAAATTAAGCACAGAGATATGAGAAACTTTAAATGGACAGTTGTTGAATCAGGTGTCCCTTGAAATAGAACCAAACTCTATGAGTGGGTTAATTAATTAAGGTTATTGGTGAAAACACCTATCAGGATTGGCACAAAGCTAAGGGGATTGGTAACACGTCCTTCGTTTCTTTATTAACAAAGAAACCCGACGAGGGCCTTTGTTGCTGATCCCCTTCTTGCGTGTCATTATCTTCCCCATTTTCTTGCTTGCCCCTTTAAAATACGTTTAGCCAATGAAAGTCCGACGATTGTTTTGTAATGGAATCTCATTTTGTTTAGTGTAATGTTTTAATTTCAAAAATGGCAAAAGAGAGAGTGAAAACATCATTAACGATAAATAAGAAAATAGACGAAATTGAAAGACTCAATAGGGTCATTAAAGAGTTGGAAAATAGAATCAAAGACCTGATGGTATGCAACATCATTCACTTTCATACTCGATTGGAAAGAGAATTACTTTAAGAATGAAAGTTATTGTTAATTGTTTAAAAAAATAGGAGAAAAGTGGAATACTTCAATTTCCTAACGATGAATACGTGAAAACTGAACCCGTTGAAAATGATTTGGGAAATAATGGCCAGGAGTTATCTCTTCCTATTGTGATGCACAATGTCCAAGGCAACCTGTGTAAAGAAAATATTAGTCAAGAATCACCTGTTTCTGAGGTTGGCAATACAAACACCGAAACTACCTTGAAAAATACTGAAAATATGGGGTTTATAACGCGAAATACGAATCCGTGTGTCCCTAAACTAAACTACAGTGACAGTTTGCCTCTATGTGCGCATTCACCTAAAATTAAGGTTGAAAACCCATTCGAAATGTCTCCTGACACGAACACTGAAAGCGATTCGCCACGAGAACCTCTTGATAACAATAGTACCATTAACGATTCTTATCGTAAATCGCCAAGTTTCTCGACAGAGGGGGACACTGAGGATAATTCAACTCCATCGAAGAAATTTCGTGTTCCTGAATTGAATGTTGAATCCGAAAAACATTTGGATCTTTCTCTTGATGCAAATGTCGAAAGCGATTCACTAGAATTAGACGTAGAAAACGAACTTGATGAAAACCAATCCGAAATCGCCGTGACAGATGCAAAAACAAGTGATGGACAAAATCAAAGTGATATATTGTTTGTCGATCCGAGTTCATTGAGTGTGCCAGTGTTTGTTCCTGAAGTAGAACGCAACCCAATTGAACTATCAGAATTGAACCCCGTCTCTATGGAAAGCGATTTACCCGAAGTTCCAATTGCAGTTCATCATGATAGTTCGGTGTCCAACACGGAGACATTACAAGATGTCGCTCCAAAGAATCCAGAAGGTAAAACCTCATCGCCTCGTTCGGAAATTGCAGGTAAGTCATTTCATTCTTTAATAGTCTTGAGTACCTAGATTGAGATATCATATTTCTAAACCACTATTTCCGCCTTCTCGGTGTAAAGTCTAGTCGCGTATTTCATTTAACTGCTCGTAATACAATCCGAATGTAGTTTTTCGCCCTCCGAGAAACGCGAATGATGGAAACACGGCTTCCCTGCTTTTGGACGTAATTCCGCTTTAAACTTAGATGAAAACTAATCTTGGGTCGAAAGCCCCCTAAGCGATGCTTATTTTCAATCGTTGTGGTTGTAAATACTTAATAACAGTGGCATGACGCCATATAGTTGCGCACTTTAGTGTAGTTATACTGCTTATATTATTGAAGCATACGCTGATTCACGTGATCAAAGCCTTTACTTTTCTTCGACATTGCTTCTTCGTACAACTTGGCATTCTGTTCTTTTCAAGTGCGTCTCCACAATTCTACGTATTTGCCTTTTTTGCAAACTTTATGTGATGAGTACATCGTTCTAATCGTTCTAATTCTACCGTGAAATGTTTTTCTTCATCCAGGCTAAATTAATTCAGTATCAAACTTAGTAAGGATGAAATTTGTAACGCCCCATTAAAACGAGAACCAGAAAACCCCCTAAAATGAGATTAGTGTTCCTTTGGAAGCACGCAAGAAATTAATTTGGTGAAAATCAATGCATTTACAAATTACACTAAGAAACTTCACATTTCTAGCCGCCATTTTTTCAAGATTTCCGCGGATTAAAACCAATTTCTTTAACGTCCCTGCAACATTTATTCGGGGACGGTTAGGCCGGGGCATTGAGTATCAATCAGGTACGACTTTTACTTAACAACACCAGGGTGCCTATTCTGTAAGCTTCGAAAGAGAGTTGTCGATCGACATCTCTCTCGGTCTCGAAAATCACAAAAATGGTATTCTGTCAGAAGTTGTCGAACTAGATATCGACAGGGTTTCGTTTCGAGTAACCCCTCTTACACGAGTTTTAATCTGAGAGTGAATAGCTGCCCTTCTACATTTATCTCGCTTTGAGTTAAATAATCTGGCTAGGGAAATTATTTGGTGAGTTTTACGAAGACAACGTTCTATCAGAAGTAGAAGAAGATGTAGTTGTACTCAGGGTGCCTTTTGCTAGGCAGAGAAACAAGTGAAAACTATATGTCACAACAGAGAGTGGGTGCCAGAACGAAAGAAAATGGTAGCTTGTCTGCACGCAGCATCAGTAATTAGCATTTGATTCTCCGAACATCCGTGTAATTTGAAACTACGTCCTTTCGAGCCTAGGTTTCTCAATTCAATTTATGTTCATCCCCTTTTTACCTCTCCGTTTGGCGATGTCGTCACGGAGAGGTATTACACTGGACGTGTCTGTCACCGCGTTCACGCTGTTGCGGGTTTTCTTATTATTTATTTTGAATCAATCGCCTTATATACCCTAAATTTCCAAAAAACTGTTAAAGAGGCATACCCTTGAATTCAAACGTCAACAATAGCTATGTTTAAAATGATTTTAGGAATAATGTTTTTAGAATGACTAAACTAATACTAAGCTAAATTACTGACGATAAAAATAATCAATATAAATTATATTTAATTAAGAACAACGTCTCGACTCGTAGAGTTCTATTTTGGTTTCCCAACTTGTTGTTTTTAAGGTCGTTTACTCATACTTTAAAAAAACAATGAGTTTTCGTAGTGCGCTTGAATGTTACTGTATTTTTGATACTATATTGTAAATGACGTGTGTGTCGTTGTTATATTTCATTATGAAATTTCTGTGGGGAAATTCAGGAAGAAACGGTCAACTCGGATCAAATATTCTGATGAATATAAAAGGGGTCCACAACGTCATATTAAGAAGGGTAACGAAGAAAAACGCTTCGTATGTGATCGGTGTGACTATGCAAGTACGTGGAAGAATAATTTGATCAAACACCAACGCATTCACAGTGGCGAAAAACCCTTCAAATGTGATCAGTGTGACTATGCAAGTACGCAGAAGAGTTCATTGATCAGACATGAACTTATTCACAGAGGTGAAAAACCCTTCAAATGTGATCAGTGTGACTATGCAAGTACGTGGAAGAATAATTTTATCAGACATCAATTTATTCACCCACAGAATTTAATTAGTGCGAATATGCTAGTAATCGTTTGAGTAATTTGATGATACAATGGTGAAAAACGCCTCAAGTGTGATCGGTGGGACTATATATATGCAGACAGAAGTGTCATTTGATAGTACTTAAACTTAGAAGTCACATGAATGAATAGATGGATTTACATTTTAAGTGTGTAGGACAATAACCATATTTCATCGGCTTGCGTTATGAATGGGCCGACACTGTGTATGTAACAGTCCATTAAATTTCTCCATTAGAAATTGTATTAACGGAAGCGCCGGAAGACTCTTGGTGCACTACACCCAGTTGTAACGCCACCATTTTCAGAAGTAATTTTATATTAAATGTAATAAAATTCACAAAGACGATGCTAAAATAAGCCTTAATAAATTTTGGATACGTTTTTCGAATTGTTCCAAACTTGTTTCCAAACCTTTGAGCTTTTCTTCTTTCGAGCGATTTCCATTTCCGTTATCAGTCCCCTCGGAGCTTTCATTACCACTTAAATTGTCTGAAGTTTCTTCAGGTTTTGACGTAGTACTTGCTAAATGTCATGGATCGTCATTTGTGTCTTTGATTACTTTAACTTCGTCATCAGCTCAGGTACTGGATGGTTTCAACAGAGACAGGAAAATTGTCGCTAACCCTGACTTTACCGTTGAAATCAAGCTTGTTGTGTTTTCAGTATTTATTAGGTGTATTCACGTATAGAGGTTTAATTGCAGAATTTTACTGTTTGTTCATATTGTCGCGTATATTTTATCATGCGTCCATTAGGATACGTTTGCATTCCGTATATTGTCTTAGGACCGTTTCAGTGATCAAATTTTAATCTAAATATAGTTTCGAAAGTTGTTTCTTTATTCATGTTTATTTTTTCCGAATTTGACCGAGCTGCCTGGTTTATATCGGTAACACTATTCGGAAGTTTTAAAACTGGTTTGATTGAGTTCTTCGGTAAGAACATACTATTCTGGATCCGTAACATCTGAGCTTAATGATTAACCACTATTAAAGCATCGTTACATAGTATTTGAAAACTTAAAAAAAAAAAAAATAGAAACAATGGGGGCAATTCTCTAACTTTTTAAGCGAGTTATCGCAAGTGATAACTTTCGTCTAAAGGGTTTATGCCAACCTCGTGCCGTCTATGAGAGCGCGATATCTAAATAGGTGATTAGTCGTAGGTGTCATCAAACCTTGAACGAAAAGCGGCGGATGTTTCGCGAATTCCCCTCGTGCTAATAAAAAACAAGGTGGTTAAGTTAAAATTTTACCGTCTTTCTTTATAAAGCAAACGATAACTTATGGACCAGTTTAACCCTTTCGATAAGTTACCACTCTCTCTGGTTTCGAGCCAAGGTTTCTCCTCACCATTTAAGTTAATCTTCATCCCCTTTTTGTTGATATGCTCGTTTACTCATCAGCACTGTTTCTTTTCTTTAATACTGAGTTTTCGAGGCCTCAGCATTACGTTTTTTTTTAAAGTTCGCTTGAATGTTACTAAATTATAAGTTATGTCGTTTTTATATTTCTTTTATATATATTATATAGGTAAATTCAAGAAGAAACTTCGGTTAAAGTGTTCTACTGAATATGAAAGGGATCTGCAACGTCACGTTAGAAAGGGTAACGAAGAAAAACACAAATGTGATCAGTGTGACTATGCACACAAGTATAAGAGAAATTTGATCAGACATCAACTCGTTCACAGTGGTGAAAAACCCTTCAGATGTAATCAGTGTGACTTTGCAAGCACGCGGAAGGGTAATTTGATCGTGCATCAACGCATTCATAGCGGCGAAAAACCCTTCAAATGTACTCGCTGTGACTATAAATGTACACAGAAGATTAGTTTGATCGCACATCAACGCAATCACAGTGGTGAAAAACCCTTCAAATGTGATCGGTGTGACTATGCAAGTACGTGGAAGATTTCATTAATCAGACATCAACGCATTCACAGAGGTGAAAAACCCTTCGTATGTGATCAGTGTGACTATGCAAGCACGCAGAAGAATAATTTGATCAAACATCAACGCATTCACAGAGGTGAAAAACCCTTCGTATGTGATCAGTGTGACTATGCAAGTACGTGTAAGAATAATTTGATCGTACATCAACGCGTTCACAGTGGTGAAAAACCCTTCGTATGTGATCAGTGTGACTATGCAAGTACGTGGAAGAATGCTTTGATCAATCATCAACGCATTCACAGTGGTGAAAAACTCTTCAAATGTGATCAGTGTGACTATGCAAGCACGCAGAAGAATAATTTTATCAGACATCAATTTATTCACAGTGGTGAAAAACCCCACAGAATTTAATTAGCGCGAATATGCTAGTAATCGTTTGAGTAATTTGATGATACAATGGTGAAAAACGCCACAAGTGTGATCGGTGGGACTATATATATGCAGACAGAAGTGTCATTTGATAGTACTTAAACTTAGAAGTCACATGAATGGATGGATTTACATTTTAAATGTGTAGGACAATAACCATATTTCATCGGCTTGTTTAATGAATGGGCCGACACTGTGTATGTAACAATCCATTAAATTTCTCCATTAGAAATTGTATTAACGGAAGCGCCGCTCATTTTCTGAGACAGGACTCTTGGGGCACAATACCCAGTTGTAACACCGCCATTTCATAACTAATTTTATATTAAATGTAATAAAATTCACATAGACGATGCTAAAATAAGCCATAATAAATTTTGGATACGTTTTTCGAATTGTTCCAAACTTGTTTCCATACGTTTGAGGTTTTTTCTTTCGAGCAATTTCCATTTCCGTTATCAGTCCCCTCGGAGCTTTCATTACCCGGGCCCACTTAAATTGTCTGAAGTTTCTTCAGGTTTTGACGTAGTACTTGCTAAATGTCCTGGATCGTCATTTGCGTCTTTAATTACTTTAACTTCGTCATCAGCTCATGTACTACATGGTTTCAACCAAAGTTTCAACAGACTGAATAATTGTCGCTAACCCTGTTATTTTATCATACGTTCATTAGGATAAGTTTGCATTCTGTATATTGTCTTAGGACCGTTTCAGTGATCAAATTTTAATCTAAAATATATTTTAGTATAGTTCATTTTATTTTTACCTTATATTTACTGTTTTACCCAATATGATCGAATTTCGCGCCTTTTCATGTAGTTTCGTGTTAATTGATATCTTGGTTCTCACTCAATAAAATGCCTGTTTTTAAGTTAATTTCAGGTTTTTTGTAATTAAATTTAAGTTGTAACGAGGGAGGGTAGTTTAGTTAGGTTTATTTAGTTTCTGAAACGGATTTAAATAATCTACTTTAATTGCGACGTTTATTGGAGTTTAAGCATTTTTAATTTATTTTTTTTTAATTAGAAGGTTTCAATGTAAATTGGGTCCATGGGTCAGCGACAAGGATGCGATTATTCAGGTTTCAGTATGTGAATAATCAGGGAAGGAAATGAGGTTTACTTGGAAGGTGACGAAAGGGGTGTGGGGGTCAAGTCACCTCCGGCGGCCACAGGGCAGTCGGCGCCTATAGGGTAGGATCGCCGACAAGTGTCATATTTCCTCAAACCCATAAGCTTGGTTTACAGGAGTGCGCCACACTCCCGGCCATGATTATGACACGAAAAGCGGTCAACATCAACTAACAAAGTAGACGGAAGCCTTTAAATGCGCATTACTAAAATTACTAATGCTCAGTACTAGAAATAATATTAGTAAAAGAAGAAACTCTTTCTCCAACTAGAGCAAAACAAGTAGTAAATGCAAAACCATTCAGTTAGACGATATAGGGCTTGACTTATAGCCTTGCCTTGAATGATTAGTTTAATCTGATTCTTAGCCGGGAGTGTGGCGCGCTCCTGTAAGCCCAGCTTCTGGGCGGCAAAGTTTGAGGGAATACGACACATGTCGGCGATCCTACCCTATAGGTGCCGACTGTCCCGTGTCCGCCGGAGGTGACTTACCCCAACTCCACCTTCCGTCACCTCCCAAGTAAACCTCATTTCCTTCCCTGCTTATCCACATACGACCTAGCGGCCCCCGTCTGTGCTGGGCCGCGTAGGGTCTCCTGTTCCATTCTTCCTGGTGCTCAAGGCCTAACGGCTAAGCACTAGTGCTCGTAGGTAGAAAAAAAAAATCTGATTCTTTGGCGGGTAAAAGAGGACAAGTAGGATGGATTCGTTGAAAGATTGTGTTGTTACGTTGAAGCCTTTAAGCTGGTAAGTAATAAAATATTTCGAACTTGAAGAATGCCTCAAGAGCTTTAATGGAATTGCCCAGGCTAAACCTTATCTAAGCAGACCTAATCTGGGCGAACGTAACCAAACATAACACGAAATAAGTTTCAGTTCTTTGATCAATCTATCTTAGAATGGCCAAATGGGCCAGAGAAATGAAAATCGTTAAATTAATTAGAAATCACGAACTCTTCAAAAACACGTCATGATGTACATTCCCTCACTAATCACGTCATGATGTACATTCCTTCACTAATCACGTCGTGAGGTACATTCCCTCATTAATCACAGTTCAACGACATTTTATGAGTGTTAAATATAAAAAATATTTTATTTAAATTTAATATTGCAACGGTTTAGGCCTACCGTTGCAGACGACCCATTGCAGACGACAGTGGACGGAAGCCTCACATGTTAAAACCGCCGGTTTATGCTCAGTCCACTGCCGTCTTGTAACTACATCAACCCCAAACATCCGAGATATTTCCTGTTGCCACCCTTCCCCCTTTCGCGGATAGGGGATAGCATCCAAATGGATTGTATAAAAGAGAAATTTTATCTTGTATTAAGACATTCGCATTCACACCCGGGTGAAATGTAGTCGTTTTCATTTGCTGAACCTCAGGGTTCAGTCTCTTCGTTTATGTTTATAATTTTCTTTATGTTAATAAAAGTCAAAGAGTTTTTGATTAACCGATCGCTATGTCTTTTAAATTGAGTTAGGGTTTTGATAGTCCTTGTACGCGGAAACGTAGTTTCGTTACGTGTTGCAATATTAGACACTAATCAGGAGATCTGATTAGTTTTAACATGTATTAATTCAGTCGGAATTTGTAACAATGCTCTCCACTCCCCCGCTAATCAAACCTTTCAGCCTTCAGCCGGTTTGTCTCACAAAGGTCATAGCAACACTGTATCGTTATGTCTTTAACGGTTGATAAGTTTTACCGTGTCTATAATAACTAGTCCAGTTTGTTGTGAGAGTACACTTTAATCATAACTCGTATAACAACTTCCTTGGTGGCTGGCCGGTACATCAGTCACGACCCAACCGCGTTTTACAATATATGGAATCCCGAAAATAATCAATACTCCCGTAGACAGTTACGCCATCTACGTGTGATGGGCTCTTTAGGAGAGCCCGCGAAACTTGAGTAACCTTATCGATACAAACACTGTAAATTCTTATTAGTTTAAAATATCAACATTTTTCTCCATTCCTTAGCTTGTTTTTCAAAAAATGTTTCATGTTTCAAAACAGGTCTTCATTCAAAGTTTAATTTTAGGAAAGAAATGTGTCGCCACAAACTGTCTTTACGCAAAGCCTATATGAATTTGGTCGATTCTCAAAGGCATATTCATAGACAGGTATTTGAGCATAAATTGAACTATTCCTTGTTCTACCGCGTGAAATTAATAAAAACTGCTGTTTGTTTTAGGAAATGGATGAGAATGATTGTTGCTTAAGCAAAGATGATATAATGAAGAAACTGAGGAACAAGGTACTTTTTGACAAAACGAGAAAACTTCCCAAATAGTGTTCCCATAGAAAAAACATTACGAGGAAATCTAACATAAAACATGCTTGAGCGAAAGCGCCTAGTTTTCCTGCCCCCTATGAAGTCTTTATGAGATTCAAAATAACATTGTCTACCGCCATTAAATGGCGGTTGAACATTGAACGTTTGTAAATGTCCTGCCAATGATAAATTTCACTCTCATTGGCTAGAAGTTGGAGGATAAAGCTCCCTTGTTTTAATCATCATTAAAAAATGAGGATTATCAATGATGCTTAAAACGACATTGGTTTCCCCTCTCTCTTGTTTGTCCTGAAGGTCTCATGGAAATCAGCTATAGTAATGGAATCTTAATTCAATTTTTTAGTTTGAAGTTTTAATTTCAAACGTCAGAAAAGAGAGGATGGAAAATGCATTAACTATTAATGAACAACGAGGTAAAATTGACCTGCTCAATAAGGTCAGAGAAGAATTGAAAAACAAAGTCGAAGATCTCAAGGTACGCGACATTGTTCATTTGATGAAAACGCAAATATGAGGTTAGGTATTAGCAATATTCATTAATCATTGTTAATTGTTTAAAAAAATTAGGAAGAAAAAGAAGTAATTCAAAATGTTAACAATGTATCAGTGAAAGTTGAACCAGTTGATTATGATTCAGAGCCAAAAATTGAACAAGTTGATAATGATTCAGAACCAGATAGCCAAGCATTATCCCTACCAGTTGCGGAACAGCAACAACCTCAATCTCAAAATGAAAGGTTTGCAAGTGAAAAAAGGTGTATTTTATTGTTTTATTTTATCATAATTTTAATTGTATAGCTCGGAAGGAGTCCCTACTGAGGACCAGAACCACAACCAGCCTGGTGTGTAAATTTTAAATTATTTTAGTAGAAATATTGTAAGACCCCAAGTCACTTGCTGGGTGCACAATAATTTGAACCCCCCACGGATAAGCTACAACTAAAGCCTCGACCAGTTTTACGGCAATTTCTAAAAGCCTTATTAGTCAGTGGTGATGGTATGAAGGTGGGCAAACACATTGTGGAACCCTTTAAGAATGTGCATTATACGTCATTATTATGTAATGAAATGCTTTGCACAATTTGATGGCTTAAGATACAAAAATGAAATTCATTCGACCCCTGTTGGCGAAAGTAGCGAATGTGATTTTATTTCTGAACTCTACTGCTGATGCCAATCACAAAGATCAAGACATCGGTCCAAACAGAAACTAGTTCAAATTTCCCAACAGTCTTTAGAGGATCAACAGAGCATGCTGGGAAATAACTTATGATAATCTGATTGAGCTAAGATGGCACAGAGAAAGGTTTTAAAATATATTATAATGGCAAAAGCAATAAAACCAGAGCTTGAACGCCTCAATTATTATCGTTCCTTACTGTTTATGATCAGATTAGAATTTTTATATGATAAGTTAAACAAATGTAGGCTTTACTTACAGCGAAATTTCGTATGTTCGATTTTGGCAAAAGATTAGGCATTATTAAGTTATCTAATCAAACGATTTGCCACTCAAATACTTATTTCTGTGAAATATTTGAGTTAAATGTTGGGAAGTGTAAATTCGCCTAATTTTCAGCTTTAGTCCAAAAACTCACCCCTAGTGTGCTTGCAGAATACAGAATTTTTAATGTTAATTTGTAAATTGCGCATGAATATTACCAAGAAAAAATAGATGCGATTCTGAGAATCTTTCAGTCCTAGTCCCCACTGTGTGTGAAAAGTGGGCGGATACTTTAGAAGGGTCGTGACTAATTATGGGGTGTGATGCGAGCTCCGTCCACATCTCATAGAATCATCGCGCTTTCCAGATGTTACATGATTTTTTCTTTATGAAATGTATTTTTTGATTTGTGTAGGTAAACCCAAGGAAAAACATAATATTGAAGATAAAAGAGTTGTTGAACTTCGCTTCAAAATTCATAATAGAGAACAAATCTTCAAATGTGATCAGTGTGAATTTTCCAGCACACAGAAAAGTAATTTGATCAAGCACAAACTCATTCACTTTGGGGGAAAAGGAAGACCCTTCAAATGTGATCAGTGTGATTATGCCAGCAAGCTGGAGAGTAATTTGATCGCGCATGAACGCATTCATAGCGGTGAATTACCCTTCAAATGTGATCAGTGTGAATATGCCTGCACACGGAAGCATTATCTTATCGCGCATAAAAGCACGATGCATATTGAAACACCCTTCAAATGCGAGCATTGTGACTTTAGTAGTGTGTGGAAGCATTGTTTCATTAGACATCAACGTCTTTACCATGGTGTAAATCCCTTCAGATGTGATCAGTGTGAATTTGTAACCACAGAGAGTGGTCATTTGATCAGTCATCAGCGCATTCGCAGTAGTGAAAAACCATTCAAATGCGATCAGTGTGACTTTGCTTGTACTCGGAAGTATGATTTGGAAATCCATCTAAGCATTCACAGGGGGGAAAGACCCTTCAAATGTGATCTCTGTGACTTTGCAAGTACTCGGAAGTATGATTTGAACAAACATGAACGCATACACGATGATGAAAAATCCTTCAAATGTGATCAGTGTGACTTTGCAAGTATTCGTAAGATTGGTTTGATCAGACATCAACGCATACACGGTGATGAAAAATCCTTCAAATGTGATCAGTGTGACTTTGCAAGTATTCGTAAGAGTGATTTGATCAGACATAAACGCATTCACGGTGATAAAACACCATTCAAATGTGAGCATTGTGAATATGCAACCACACAGAGGAGTAGTTTGAACATACATCAACGCATTCACAGTGGTGAAAACCCCTCCAAATTCGATGAGAGTGAATACGCTATCGCGTGGAAGAGCTTATTGATCAAACGTCCACGCATTCACAGTGGTGAAAAACCCTTCAAATGTGATCGGTGTGGCTATGCATGCACGCATAGGGCTCATTTGATCAATCATCAGCGCATTCACAGTGGTGAAAAACCATAATAAACCATTCAAATGTGAATAGTGACCTATGTTAGCGCGTGGAAGTCCTTATTGATCACACATCAACAAATTCATGGTGGTGAAAAACTTCGTATGTGATCATTGTGATTTTAGGTGAGCTGAAAGAGTAGTTTTATCAGACTCGTCAACGCGTTCACAGTAGGGAAAAACACTTCTAATGTGATCATTGTGACTTTACCAGCAAACCCTTCGCACGTGATCGCAATAAATATTCAAAACCAGTAACCATAACTAAATTTTCAATAGAATTCTAAATGAAATTTATTAAGAAACAGTAGTGGATGATGCTAATGTATAATCTTCATTATAGGTTAATACTACTAAATTTTTAACTTTTTAATTTTTTTACTTACTCTGATTTTATTATAAGTGAATTTTAATTGTTTGAGTTTCATTTTTAGAAAGAAAGTTAGTTGTACAAGTATTTAATATTGTAACGAGTATTAGAATTAATAAAAATCTGTTTAAATGATATCAATTTTCAGTTGGTAATTCAATTGAAGTGCCTAACCTTGTAATACTGAGATAAATATATGGCCTATATTCGTTTCATTTGGCAATATCACATCTCTTTCCTTTGAGATATTAACAAATGAAGTTTTTGAGCGGTGCAGGACTGTATTCGAGGTTTAGTATATGAATAGACCATTCCATTGTTTACTTGAAGAGAAACCAATAGACAGCGTACTCCCCTCAAGCCAAGAAGCAAAGCAACGTCCCGCCGACTCGTACTGCCTCGTCGAGCGCGGCAAGGGGCCAGACTTTCCAGCGCTGTTAGTCAGGCGTCGCTAGTATCAACTTGTCTACTTTTTTTTACAGGGAGTTTGCACATCCTATCTTTATTGTGATTATTTTCATTTTTGGTAGCTAAAATTGCTTCAGCGCCGCACTTTACAAAGACTACTGTCCTTATCCTGGAACTAACTGCAAAAATTCACAGAAAAATGTACCTTCAAACAAAATAGCTATTAGAAAACTGTAGTCTCTCATTGAAAAAGCAAGACATGACCTTGCAAAGACGCAAGTGCAGGTATTTTACAATTAACGCATCATCGCTCGGTCTACCAATAATTTAAACAATTTTTCCTAACGTAATAATGAATGTAAATCCTTTATTGTTTAGTAATAAACAATGTATATGTTGTGTTTAAAACATGGTGGGAAATATTTTAAAATCTATATAATAACAAAAATATTCACCTTTTTATTAAAATTTGAACTAACATTATCTATAGCAACGCCAATGATTTAAAACTAAGCATTTTAAATTTCGAGCCAAAGAGTAAATTTTCTCGCTATTTACGTGTTGCTGTTGGAAGTAAAACATGCAGTGGTTATTGCGCATGTCAATGGGCGGTAACCACTGGATGTTTTACTTCTAACAACAACACGTAGATGGCGGGAAAATCGTGAGTTGTTTTACAACTTTTTTTATACACAATAAACATTCAATTATAATTTTTCTCTGAATTTCTTTGGTAGACATAATAAAGAAACTCTGAAATGCAGTTCCTTCAATTGAAGCCCTATGATCAGAAGTTGATGACTGGGAAGTATTGGACACTAAGGCATTATATAGTATCCATCCCTGCAAGTCAAAATTGCCTATGGCAATCGTAAAAGAGGGTCGAAAGTTTCCTCCCCACTAGGAAAACGATCTAATCTACTGAAAAAAATCCCACGCCGAGAGGCTGTGGCACTCAAACTGTGGGGCGTGTTCAAAACTTCTTCAGCGCCAATCGATGAAAAGCCGTCTGGCTAGAACTCTACTAAAATCCATTACAATCCGTGGGCCTAGGACCCCACACTAGTTTGATCGGAATTTCTAGCAGTCTATTAAAACAGCTGTTCTTGTCACCGTTTCTGATTCGTTACCTCAAACCACAGGACACACCTTAAAGTTTCGTTTCTTGCCCGCCGCTGGCGCGCAAATCAGCCTGCCAACTCAAAATGAGGGAAATGCCGTAGGTGGCGCGGTGATCGGACCTAATAAGAAGTTGGCTAACAGAGATGGTTCCGGATATGGTTAGAGTCCAATACTTCCCAGGATAAGAAGTCATAAACTTCTGCTATGATGAATAAAAGAATGAACAGCGGAAATGTTTAATAAGTATATAGATTTAATAACATATCTTGCTTGGTTGTTTTTGTGATTTATTGTGGTTAATTGCGGGATGAGGAAAGAAGTATTTGTAAATTACGGCGCTTGAAGTTAATTGATTTACCCAAAAATGTAAATAATCACGATTATGAAATAGAATGAATGTATGTTAAACTTGTTTTGCTTCGGCTATATTAATGCAAAGTTATGACAATAACAAAAATAAACATACTTTCAGTCTGTTTTATTATCGTTTGGTAGCTAAATTGACTCCAAGCACCGCACTTTACGAAAACTACTCTCTTCATCGTGGAATTAACTGCGAAAATTCTGAGAAAAATGATCCTTCAAACATAATAGCTATTGGAAAACTATTAGTCTTTCATTGAAAAAAACAAGACATGATCTTGCAAAGACGCAAGTGCAGGTATTTTCCAATTTAGGCATCATCGATCGGTCTACAAATAATTTTAACCATTTTTCCTAACGTTGGGATTAATAATAATACATGTTGTTTAGCAATAAACAATGTGTATGTTCTGTATAAAACATGTTGGGAATTGTACTTTAAATTCTAAATTTTAGGGTATCATTGCTCGGTCCACTGATAAATTTCCTAACGTTGGGATTATTTGGGAAATAATCCGAAATATAAATTCATTTTTGTGTTTCTGAAACTCAAATGGGCATTTTACAACCCATATTTATTTAAGAAATAGTAAATTCAAATCCTAAAGACAAACTACTTCCGTAATTATACATTTAATATTGCTAAAATCATGAAATTAAACATATTTACTTTTATTTAGTAATAAACAATGTGTATGTTGTGTTTAAAACATTGTGGAAATTATATTTTAACACAAATATTTAACTTTTTATTAAGATTTGAACTAACATTATCTATATAAACACCAATGTTGTAAAACGAAGCATTTTAAATTTCGCGCCAAAGTGTAGATATTCCCGCCATCTACGTGTTGTTGTTAGTTAGTTGTGTCCAGGAGCGCATGATCGAGTTGGCTATGGTATACCACAGGTGCCAGCTCTGGCCTCCAGCCGCGCCGTGCTCAAAAATTAAAACCTACTGCTAGAGACTAGTTTTTGGCGGCAATTGGTGTAGTTATTTGTGTAGTTATCTTTTGTTCCGGAATCCGTAACAAATTCAGTTAATTAAAATTTTTTTAAGCATACAGCTGGAAAACGGTAAATAAAAGAGGAAACTATTTCTCCATAGAGCAAGAAAATCAGAACAGTGTAAGTGATAACTGATAACATTATTTTTATAGAGTTTAGTCAATAATAAAAGAAATGCACATGGGTAAAAAATATTATAAAAGTTAAAAAGAAGGTGAAATCAAGCGATTTTTTACCGATCCTTCTAATTATAAAACCAGTCTATACAGGGTGTTTCTGAAAAGTCCATTACAAATTAAGGGGCGTGTTTATGGGACCAAACTGAGCGGAAAGTACCAAAGAACATGGGGTGTACAACATTTTGTTACGGAGATATGGCCTTCCAAACATTCGCCCCTAAAACAAGGAAATATCCAAAAATGAGGAGTAACACTTAAGACCGACTAGCCAGCTTGTTTAAAATTACTAGACAATTTCAATAGCCTTTAATCGAACAATTGATTTCTACCTTTACTAATCAGAAGCGTATAAATGAGTAGAAGTATGCCTACGGTGGTAATGTAAAATTAATCCCAAGTGACATGATGTTTCAAGATCTTCCCAGCACCAAGTAAAATGGTTCTGATTGAAGGGACTTTTATTAGCACAGCGTAAACAACGTTATTTTCAGGAATTAGTCCAAATGTCCACGGGCGGCATTACAAAAACGAGGCAGTCTTTCGAATGATACTTGGACATGTTGGAAGATCCCTGGCTTGTTCCTGTTATCTCAAACCGTAAAAAGCTACGCAAATCTTCATCATCACGGACAACACTCTTGTACGTTAGGTATGACCTTGAGAAAACCTAAAAGGACATCTCGAATGTATTTGAAAAACCCATCTCCAATTAAGGGGCGTGTTGTTTGTTTCCAACAGAGTAAACTCGCCCAGAGAACAATTACAATGCAGAGCCACGTTTCGGCGTTAATGGCCCACAAAGGTGGTCCCAAAAACAAGAACAAACTTTAATTTGCTTCGTTCAGTAAGTGTTTCATGTGTCATAGATAAAACGCCATGATTAATGCACGAAGAAAATGAATTTATTGACAAGTTTTAACATTTAATTGCAACTAGTTACAAAAATTGTTCAAAGTGTTCACCACCCGCGTTAAGGCACACATTAGCACGTCTTACAAATGATTCCCTTACACGTTGAAAAATGCCTGGAGTTTCGCGAATTGTTTGACAGCCGTGAATTATTCGTCGACGTAGCTCTTCAACATCGGGCACTTCAGTCTGATAAACTAAGTCTTTCAGGTGGCCCCAAAGAAAGAAATCACAAGGGTTCAGATCGGGTGATCGAGCAGGCCACTCCACAGGTCCACCTCGACCTAACCACCGCAAAGGGAAGGTCGCGTTAAGATAATTTCGGACCGCGATGCTGAAATGTGGTGGTGCACCATCGTGCATGAACCACATTCTGTTTACCAAACCTAAGGGTACGTCTTCGAGTAGTTCCGGTAAATCGTCCCGTAAGAACTGCAAGTAAGCCACACCGTTTAACCTGGGCTCTAGGAAATGTGGCCCAATTAAATTGTCACCCACAATACCACACCACACGTTTAAACTGAATTGTACTTGGTGACTTCTAACGCAAGTTGCGTGGGGGTTTAGCTGGGACCATTGATGTTTATTATGTAAGTTAATAATACCATCCCGTGAAAAGTTAGCTTCGTCAGTAACCAACAAATCCCGTGGGAAATCGATATCGTTTACTTTAGCCAGAAACCACTGACAAAACGCCGTGCGTCGTGGGTAGTCCGCTGGATTCAAACCTTGAACTTTTTGAACATGGAAAGGATGAAACCGGTGGCTTCTGAGGATTTTCCACACGAGCGTGTGGTTTACGCCTAATCGGCGACCAACTTGGCGGGTACTTGATTCAGGCTCGTCCTCGAAAATGGTGAGAACTTCGTCTTCTACGGCCTCTGGGATGGCTCTCGCTCTAGGTTGAGGTCCAGCCGGTTGGATTCGTCCATCTTGCCTCAAACGTCTGTCCACAGCCTCGAACGTCAGTCGATTTGGTAGTCGCCTCTGCGGAAATCTTTCCTGATACAAGCGTACAGCTGCAGCGGCATTCCCCTCGGCTAGTCCATACATTAGGTGCATATCCGCATATTCGGCATTTGTGAAGAAAGGCATTGTAACAGACTTCGTTGAATTATGAGTTTAATAAAACAAACACATGTACGTGAAACCTCTTTTATTCCTTTCTTAAAAAACATAGTGCTCTGTTTTAGTGCTCTGTTTTTTAAGAATAGGCGAAGTTCTCACTATTTTCGAGGACGATCCAAAAACAAGCAGCCGCCAATTGGTTTGCTGATTAAGAAAAAACCACACGCAACTTGCGTTAGAATTCACAAAGTACAATTCAGCTTAAACGTGTGGTGTAGTATTGTGGGTGACAATTTAATTGGGCCATATTTCCTAGAGCCCAGGTTAAACGGTGTGGCTTACTTGTAGTTCTTACGGGACGATTTACCAGAACTACTCGAAGACGTACCCTTAGGTTTAATAAACAGAATGTGGTTCATGCACGATGGTGCACCACCACATTTCAGCATCGCGGTCCGAAAACTTGTCAATAACATTTTCTTTGTGCATTAATCATGGCGTTTTATCTATGACACATGAAACACTTACTGAACGAAACAAATTAAAGTTTGTTCTTTTGTTTGGGACCACCTTTGTGGGCCATTAACGCCGAAACGTGGCTCTGCATTGTAATTGTTCTCTGGGCGAGTTTACTCTGTTGGAAACAAACAACACGCCCCTTAATTGGAGATGGGTTTTTCAAATACATTCGAGATGTCCTTTTAGGTTTTCTCAAGGTCATACCTAACGTACAGTCGCGGAAATAAGTTTCGGATCATTTTCAATCGACGATATTTTCATGATGGATCGTCGTATCGCAAAATTTTTGACATTATTAGTTAAGTGTGAATGTCAAGAATAGGTCAACATCTTGTTTTTGAAAATCAGAAAATTATTGCGCTCGTGACTACTAAAAAACCAAAAAATCACTTTTCGACCAATCAAAATCCTCGCGTCACGTGACATTTTTTAGATGCATCACATAGCTCGCGTCATTTGGAAACGAACCCTTTTTGAAATTTTAAAATCGGTTCAGCCGTTCAAAAGTTGTGGCGTAAAATGTGACTGGATTTTGGTCACAAATTAAGCCTAACGTCCAAAAGATTGTTTATGAAAAGCCAATGAAGCCAAAGGCGGGTAATGTTATTTCAATGGAAAAAGGAAAACACAAAAAAAATTGCTTTTGAAAAATATTATAAAATTGAGTAACTAAAATAAAAATTTATTAATTAAAATAAAAATTGATTAATTAAAATTAAAACTCATTGAATCAAATTAAAATTGATTAAATCAAATTAAAATTGATTAAACCAAATTAAAATTGATTAAATCAAATTAAAATTGATTAAATCAAATTAAAATTGATTAAATCAAATTAAAATTGATTAAATCAAATTAAAATTGATTAAACCAATTTAAAATTGATTAAATCAAATTAAAATTGATTAAATCAAATTAAAATTGATTAAATCAAATTAAAATTGATTAAACCAAATTAAAATTGATTAAATCAAATTAAAATTGACTCATTCAAATTAAAATTGATAAAATCGATTAAATCAAATTAAAATCGATTAAATCAAATTAAAATTGATGATTAAATCAAATTAAAATCGATTAAATCAAATTAAAATCGATTAAATCAAATTAAAATTGATTAAATCAAATTAAAATTGATAAAATAAAATTAAAATTGATTAACTCAAATTAAAATTGATTAAATCAAATTAAAATTGATTAAATCAAATTAAAATTGATTAAACCAATTTAAAATTGAATAAATCAAATTAAAATTGATTAAATCAAATTAAAATTGATTAAATCAAATTAAAATTGATTAAATCAAATTAAAATTGATGATTAAATCAAATTAAAATCGATTAAATCAAATTAAAATTGATTAAATCAAATTAAAATTGATAAAATAAAATTAAAATTGATTAAATCAAATTAAAATTGATTAAATCAAATTAAAATTGATTAAACCAATTTAAAATTGATTAAATCAAATTAAAATTGATTAAACCAAATTAAAATTGACTCATTCAAATTAAAATTGATAAAATCAAATTAAAATCGATTAAATCAAATTAAAATTGATTAAATCAAATTAAAATTGATTAAATCAAATTAAAATCGATTAAATCAAATTAAAATTGATTAAATCAAATTAAAATTGATGATTAAATCAAATTAAAATCGATTAAATCAAATTAAAATCGATTAAATCAAATTAAAATCGATTAAATCAAATTAAAATTGATTAAATCAAATTAAAATTGATAAAATAAAATTAAAATTGATTAAATCAAATTAAAATTGATAAAATCAAATTAAAATTGATAAAATCAAATTAAAATTGACTCATTCAAATTAAAATTGATTAAATCAAATTAAAATTGATGATCAAATCAAATTAAAATTGATGATTAAATCAAATTAAAATTGATTAAATCAAATTAAAATTGATTAAATCAAATTAAAATTGATTAAATCAAATTAAAATTGATTAAATCAAATTAAAATTGATTAAATCAAATTAAAATTGATTAAATCAAATTAAAATTGATTAAATCAAATTAAAATTTATTAAATCAAATTAAAATTGATTAAATCAAATTAAAATTGATTAAATCAAATTAAAATTGATTAAATCAAATTAAAATTGATTAAATCAAATTAAAATTGATTAAATCAAATTAAAATTGATTAAATCAAATTAAAATTGATTAAATCAATTTAAAATTGATAAAATCAAATAAAAATTGACTCATTCAAATTAAAATTGATAAAATCAAATTAAAATTGATAAAATCAAATTAAAATTGATTAAATCAAATTAAAATTGATGATTAAATCAAATTAAAATTGATTAAATCAAATTAAAATTGATTAAATCAAATTAAAATTGATTACATCAAATTAAAATTGATTAAATCAAATTAAAATCGATTAAATCAAATTAAAATCGATTAAATCAAATTAAAATCGATTAAATCAAATTAAAATTGATTAAATCAAATTAAAATTGATAAAATAAAATTAAAATTGATTAAATCAAATTAAAATTGATAAAATCAAATTAAAATTGATAAAATCAAATTAAAATTGACTCATTCAAATTAAAATTGATTAAATCAAATTAAAATTGATGATCAAATCAAATTAAAATTGATGATTAAATCAAATTAAAATTGATTAAATCAAATTAAAATTGATTAAATCAAATTAAAATTGATTAAATCAAATTAAAATTGATTAAATCAAATTAAAATTGATTAAATCAAATTAAAATTGATTAAATCAAATTAAAATTGATTAAATCAAATTAAAATTGATTAAATCAAATTAAAATTGATTAAATCAAATTAAAATTTATTAAATCAAATTAAAATTGATTAAATCAAATTAAAATTGATTAAATCAAATTAAAATTGATTAAATCAAATTAAAATTGATTAAATCAAATTAAAATTGATTAAATCAAATTAAAATTGATTAAATCAAATTAAAATTGATTAAATCAATTTAAAATTGATAAAATCAAATAAAAATTGACTCATTCAAATTAAAATTGATAAAATCAAATTAAAATTGATAAAATCAAATTAAAATTGACTCATTCAAATTAAAATTGACTCATTCAAATTAAAATTGATAAAATCAAATTAAAATTAATTAAATCAAATTAAAATTGATTAAATCAAATTAAAATTGATTAAATCAAATTAAAATTGATTAAATCAAATTAAAATTGATTAAATCAAATTAAAATTGATTAATTCAAATTAAAATTGATTAAATCAAATTAAAATTGATTAAATCAAATTAAAATTGATTAAATCAAATTAAAATTGATTAAATCAAATTAAAATTGATTAAATCAAATTAAAATTGATTAAATCAAATTAAAATTGACGCATACAAATTAAAAATGATTAAATCAAATTAAAATTGATTAAATAAAATTAAAATTGATTGAATCAAATTAAAATAGACGCATACAAAATAAAATTCATTAAATCAAATTAAAATTGACTAAATCGAATTAAAATTTACTAAATACAATTAAAATTGACGAAATCCAATTAAAATTGACTAAATCCAATTAAAATTGACTAAATCCAATTAAAATTGACTAAATCAAACTAAAATTGATTCAATCAAATTAAAATTGATTAAATCAAATTAAAATTGATTAATAATAATTAGAATTCATGAATAAAAATGGAAACTCATGTGTAAAAATCAAAATTCGCAGAAAAATCTTTAAAATGAATAAAAAATTAAAATTCAGGAATGATAATTAAAAATCATGTTAAAAATTGAATTTCATGAATAAAAATTAAAATTTTTGAATTTTATTCGCGGAAAAATAGAAATTCATGAATAAAAATTAAAATTTTTGAATTAATTCGCGGAAAAATAGATATCCATGAATGATAATAGAAATTCATGAATGATAATAGAAATTCATGAATGACAATAGAAATTCATGAATGACAATAGAAATTCATGAACGATAATAGAAATTCATGAATGATAATAGAAATTCTTGAATGATAATAGAAATTCATGAATGATAATAGAAATTCTTGAATGATAATAGAAATTCATGAATGATAATAGAAATTCACGAATGATAATAGAAATTCACGAATGACATTAAAATTTCATTCTATGATAAAAATTAAAGTGCCTTTTATGGGGGCGCTATAGCCCCCATAAAAGGCTTTTAAGAGTGTCATCTTACACGTTTCAGTGTGTCGCCTAACACGTTTAGCAGTGTTTTATAAAGGTATTACGAATTTCTTTGTTAATTTAATTTAAAGGATAAAAATATATTCTTTCATGAATATCATCTTAAAATATAAGTTTAACAAATAATTTTTTACTCTAATATTCAAACATTAATGGAAATGAAAGACGTTATTTAAGAAATTCGCAAAATAGTGTAATTTTTCCATTTTTAATTTCAAAACGGTGTTTTAAAAGTTTTATATTTTACACTTTCAATTGGCCACAAAAACTCAAGGCCAACGCTTTTGGGTGTTATCACGGTGTATAAAAAGTGTTTTCTTAAATTACACTCATTTAACACGTTTTTAACACTTCCTTTTCCTAGAGTGTGTATTTTATAACTGAAAATTACAATACCTGAATCAGTCTTTCATTTTATCAAAGGATTCTCACATCGAAATGAAAGAGACTAATTTTGTTTTCAGCAATGAAGGGGCACAAAAGCCTCCCCTGCAACAAAAATCAACTGCGGGGACAGTACGAATTTTAACTAGCTGGACTGTTTTTTGGATCGCCTGATTTGTGACTTTAGACCCTACCCTATAGTGCGAAATGTCCGCCCAGATAAGTGTCCTGCTATCCCAACGTTTACTACGGTTGATTGCAAAATGCACTTAATGGATACAAAATCGGTAAGCGAATGAACAAGAAATATGCAATCAAATGGTCAGAAAATCCGCTGGTGAATGGACTCAAGTCTAGTGGACACGAAATTGGTAGTCTAGAGGACACGAAATTTGCAAGCAAACGGTCAGAAAATCGGCAAGCGGATGGACACGAAATCAACTGGTAAACGGTTATGAAATCGCAAGGTGAATAGACGCAAAATCGGCTTGCGGATGGACAACATAACGGCTGGCTAATTGACACGATATCGGCTGGGGAATGGACACGATATCGGCTGGGGAATGGACACGATATCGGCGGCGAATGGACACGATATCGGCCATCGATCGAAAAATTAATTCGGAGGCCCCATTCGACCGAACTCCCGCACTTTTGGCGACTTTCGAAAAGTGGTAAATAGCTTCAAATTACTGCACTTAACGAAAGTGTTCATTGCTATTTAATCTCCGTTAATATGGAGTAGCAAAGAGTTATATTTTCAAACGATTTGAAGGCTTATCTAAATATAAGGGAAAGATGAAATTAGCCATATTCCGTAACATTTTCTTTGATATTATTGTAAAATCATGCTTATAAAGATAAATTTATATTTAAATCTGGGTAAATTAACATGTTACAGTTAGTTGTTGAGATATAATAGATTTTTAAAGAAAGTTTTGCTTGTAGTTCAAATTTTACATCAACAGAATCGTGGAACTTTAGTGGAGAATAAGTTTCGTTATTATTTGGATTTTCTAAACCTTTATTTCAACCGAAATCCAACACTTTGGGCCGTTCACGAAGAGTGTGGGAGTCGTGATCACTTGACGAGCATGCCGCTATCCATTGGCATTAAATGAAACCACACATTTCCATAAACGTTTATCATTTAAATAAAATAACAGAAGTTTAGAATGAAAAAAGGAACAAATTGAAGAAGTCAAACGTTGACATGATATAGATACAATTCAGATAAATTCCAACAAGCTCGACGACGTTGGAAACTCAAAAATAGAGCAGCCGGCAGATTGTTCCATTACAAGTCCAAATTTAGCACGCGCGAAGCTTAATATATCGTAACTATTGGACAGTCTGATTTGAGTTCTGAAATAAGGAAGTCATAGACTTATTATGGGAGAGCCAGGAGAATGTCTCATTACAAGATAAAACCAAGGAAGTCAGGGACTGAAATAAGGAATAAAATTAAAACAAATGACACCTAAAACATCTAATAACAATACTAATAATAATACTAATAATGGATATCAGATACTGAAATGTAGAGAAGCCGGCGGACTGTCTCATGACGATCGTCATGAGACAGTCCGCCGGCTTCTCTATATTAAGTCTCGCATTTTCAGTTTCAGTCTGGTTATGAAACAGTCCGCCGGCTTCTCTATATTAAGCCTCGCATTTTCAGTTTCAGTCTGGTTATGAGACAGTCTGCCGGCTTCTCTATATCAGGTCTCGAACTTTCAGTTTTAGTCTCGTTATGTGACAGTCCGGCTACTTTGTATTAAGTGTGGCGCGTTCAAGTTATACTCTTGCTTAGTTAAACGTGCGAGACTTAGAGAAGCCGGCGGACTGTCTCATAACCAGACTAAAACTGAAAATGCGAGACTTAACATAGTCAAGCCGGCGGACTGTCTCCTAACCAAACTTAGACTGAAAAGGCGAGATTTGATATAGTAAAACCAGCGGACTGTCTCATAAACAGACTAAAACTGAAAATGCAAGGCTTAATTTAGAGAAGCCGGCGGACTGTCTCATAACAAGACTAAAACTGAAAATTCGAGGCTTAATATAGTCAAGTCGGCTGACTGTCACATATCAAGATTAAAACTTGATCGTTACAGAGTTAAAATGGAGAAGCCAGCGGACTGTCTCGTAACCATACTAAAAATTAAAATGCGACTCTTAATACAGAGAAGCCAGCGGACTGTCTCATAACTAGAATAAACCTGAAAATGCGAGACATAATATTGTCAAGCCGGCCGACTGTCCCATATCAAGATTAAAACTTGATCTTGCCAGAGTTAAAATTGAGAAGCCAGCGGACTGTCTCATAACCAGACTAAAACTGAAAATCCGAGACTTAATATAGTGAAGCCGGTGGATTGTTTCAAAACAAGACTAAAACTTGGTCGCGCCTGATTTAATATAATCTAGAGTAAGAAAAACAGGCTAAATTTAGAGCATTCGGAAGACTGTCAACCGACTTATAAAATTAGTAATAATAATGGACTGTTTACATTATTGCTTTTCGGCTTGTGTTTACGTGTATTATCAGTCCCGGGTTTTTAGGACACCTAGCGAGCAAACGGACTGTTAAAAGACTGTACTGTGGAGCCCATGTGCTACTGGGGCTAATTCACATGCCTCACAAATAAACCTATTCAATTTTACGTAGAATACAAATTTGAGGTATAGCACAAGTATTTGAAACAAATAATTAGTCATAAACAAAGCTCATACTCCCATTAGAGCGGATAAATAGTCGAATTGCAATAAATTTTAATTAAACAAGTGCGAAAGCATGTTGTTGTATAGAGTTAATAAAATTTTAATTGGATTGAATTGAATTCTTGAATTTTAATTATTATTAATATTGAATTTTAATTATTATTATTAAATTTAAAATTATTATTATTGAATTTTAAATATTATTTATGAATTTTATTAATTATTTAAGCATTTTATTTTCAAAAAATCTTATTATAAATAACTGAATTTTAATCAACCAGTTTTAATTTTAATCAATAAATTTTATTATTTATAACTAAATTTTAACCAACCAGTTTTAATTTTAATTAATCAATTTGAATTTGAGTTGATAAATTTTAATTTTACTTTAAATTAATCAATTTGAATTTGATCTAAAAAATTTCAATTTGATTGAATCAATTTTAATTTTACTTTAAATTAATCAATTTCAATTTGATTGAATAAATTTTAATTTTACTATAAATTAATCAATTTCAATTTGATCTAATCAATTTTAATTTGATTGAATCAATTTTAATTTGTTGAATCAATTTTAATTTGATTTAATCAATTTTAATTTGATTGAATCAATTTTAATTTGTTGAATCAATTTTAATTTGATTTAATCAATTTTAATTTGATTTAATCAATTTTAATTTGATTTAATCAATTTTAATTTGATTTAATCAATTTTAATTTGATTTAATCAATTTTAATTTGATTTAATCAATTTTAATTTGATTTAATCAATTTTAATTTGATTTAATCATCAATTTTAATTTGATTTAATCAATTTTAATTTGAATGAGTCAATTTTAATTTGATTTAATCAATTTTAATTTGATTTTATCAATTTTAATTTGATTTAATCAATTTTAATTTGATTTTATCAATTTTAATTTGAATGAGTCAATTTTTATTTGATTTTATCAATTTTAATTTGATTTTATCAATTTTAATTTGAATGAGTCAATTTTAATTTGATTTTATCAATTTTAATTTGATTTTATCAATTTTAATTTGATTTAATCAATTTTAATTTGATTTAATCAATTTTAATTTGATTGAATCAATTTTAATTTGTTGAATCAATTTTAATTTGTTGAATCAATTTTAATTTGATTTAATCAACTTTAATATGATTTAAATATTTTAATTTGATTTAATCAATTTTAATTTGATTTAATCAATTTTAATTTGATTTAATCAATTTTAATTTGATTTAATAAATTTTAATTTGATTTAAATATTTTAATTTGAAATCAATTTTAATTTGATTTAATCAATTTTAATTTGATTTAATCAATTTTAATTTGATTTTATCAATTTTAATTTGGTTTAATCAATTTTAATTTGGTCTAATCAATTTTAATTTGATTTAATCAATTTTAATTTGATTTAATCAATTTTAATTTGAATGAGTCAATTTTAATTTGATTTTATCAATTTTAATTTGATTTTATCAATTTTAATTTGATTTAATCAATTTTAATTTGATTCAATGAGTTTTAATTTTAATTAATCAATTTTTATTTTAATTAATAAATTTTTATTTTAGTTACTCAATTTTATAATATTTTTCAAAAGCAATTTTTTTTGTGTTTTCCTTTTTCCATTGAAATAACATTACCCGCCTTTGGCTTCATTGGCTTTTCTTAAACAATCTTTTGGACGTTAGGCTTAATTTGTGACCAAAATCCAGTCACATTTTACGCCATAACTTATGAACGGCTGAACCGATTTTAAAATTTCAAAAAGGGTTCGTTTCCAAATGACGCGAGCTATGTGATGCATCTAAAAAATGTCACGTGACGCGAGGATTTTGATTGGTCGAAAAGTGATTTTTTGGTTTTTTAGTAGTCACGAGCGCAATAATTTTCTGATTTTCAAAAACAAGGTGTTGACCTATTCTTGACATTCACACTTAACTAATAATGTCAAAAATTTTGCGATACGACGATCCATCATGAAAATATCGTCGATTGAAAATGATCCGAAACTTATTTCCGCGACTGTGTTGTCCGTGATGATGAAGATTTGCGTAGCTTTTTACGGTTTGAGATAACAGGAACAAGCCAGGGATCTTCCAACATGCCCAAGTATCATTCGAAAGACTGCCTCGTTTTTGTAATGCCGCCCGTGGACATTTGGACTAATTCCTGAAAATAACGTTGTTTACGCTGTGCTAATAAAAGTCCCTTCAATCAGAACCATTTTACTTGGTGCTGGGAAGATCTTGAAACATCATGTCACTTGGGATTAATTTTACATTACCACCGTAGGCATACTTCTACTCATTTATACGCTTCTGATTAGTAAAGGTAGAAATCAATTGTTCGATTAAAGGCTATTGAAATTGTCTAGTAATTTTAAACAAGCTGGTTAGTCGGTCTTAAGTGTTACTCCTCATTTTTGGATATTTCCTTGTTTTAGGGGCGAATGTTTGGAAGGCCATATCTCCGTAACAAAATGTTGTACACCCCATGTTCTTTGGTACTTTCCGCTCAGTTTGGTCCCATAAACACGCCCCTTAATTTGTGATGGACTTTTCAGAAACACCCTGTATAAAGGGTGTTTCTGGCATAAATTATGGGGGATGTTCTTTGCCGATTTTGAGTCGAAATTGTTCAATGACATAACCTTTAAAAACTCACAATTTCAAATAATTTAAAAAATTATATCTAAGCTTTGAGAAGAGTTTTACCAAAGACAAATATTAGTAATTGTTATACAATCAATTTTATATAGTGACCACGTACAGTACCTGGAACCAAGAAATCGTATTTCTCGATTACGAAAAGATTTCTGTGTGGTTAAGTAATTTTCCTTCTTCGTTTTGCTATCTTTCAAGAAATTCGGATATGCGGAATTTCTTCTAATTAACATTACCATAAGTAACACAACTACAATAAGAATGACAATAAATAAAATACGGTAACGGAGGAGTGTTTCCGATACTAAAACGTGGTTACCACCGACCAACATGATATTTGTCAAAACCTGTAGTGAGACAGTAAAAAAATAGACAACTTGGAGTAATTTGCATTTAACTTGACCACTCCGTTTTCAAGTAAAACCCTTGTTGGAACAAACCTTAATTTAGAAATTTGCCTTAGAGGAAAGAGGTGAGATGGAACTAAATTCCAGTTACTTATAAACGTGCCTCTATACCCTTATCTATGGCCACGACAATGAAGTCCTCATACCATCCTCATTGGCGTATTGGTAGAGCCAAACGGTTCGAACGTCAACGATGCCTTCTGTGTCTTAAAAATAGAACCTAATTCATGAGAACTATAACTTCTGTTTAAAGGCCCTACGCGGCAGCACTTAACAAACACGCGCAAGGTACTCTGCGAGACTTCCATTGCCGCGCATGGCCCACAAACATTACTATTCCATCTCGTCTCTGTCCTCAGGTTCCAAAATTTTGCATTGCAACAAGAGTCATACGTATTGTGGTTATGTTGTTAGTAGAGATGGGCCGATACCAGTTTAAACCGATACCGATATGATCCGATACTTGGGAAACCGATACGTACCGATACCGATATTTTACCCGATCCTTCGATTAAACCGATATCAAACCGATACCGGTATGGTATCGGTATCGGCCCATCTCTATTGATGATTCTCGATCCAATTTCGGTACTTGAAACTATAAAACTGGCTTATCATACGAAAAACCCATTTTAGACACTAGTTACGTTATCCAAAAATAGATGAAAAACTGTGCTGTCTCAGAGTTTAGGTCTTATGGCGCCATCTACTCTCAACATAAGTATTTATTTTCTTCAAAAAATATCGGGTAGAAATATCGGTTCATTTTTAACCGATACCGATATATCGGTTAAAGCCAAATATCGGTACCGATACCGATATGGCATCGGTATCGGCCCATCTCTAGTTGTTAGTGATATTAGAAGTGTTTTCACGTAGTATGTTCTAGATTACGAGGCAAGCAACGAATAAGGAATCAATAAAGGGCATTTTTGTTTATTTTTATTGACGACCAAACGTCCTTGCATAACTTAAGACTCGAGAAATGTAAATGATTCTGTAGGAAATCAAGTGAGAGACACGTGTAAACGAAGGATGACAGGGCGTGGCGTGGCTAATTAGAGACAGTATAAATACGCAAACAAACACCATTGAAGATCATAACTTCCATTCAACTCACAGCGATCACTCAAGACTTGAAGAGATTTGGAATACTCCTAGCTCAACATGCAAAAGGTACTTGAAATTTTAACTAAATTTTATGTGGAATTTAGAAATGTTGGAATAGTTTGCCAGTATTTGAAAGTTAACACAGTTGATTTTTTGAGTATGATTTAGTTTTGAACATTTATGATTACATTAACCCACAATTACGTTAGAAAGCCAAAGCTAACCTTACTCTCTGTTTTGTTCTTAATGCACTAGGTTATATCAACTGTTTCCCTTTCAGGTTGCCGTTATCATCGCTTTGGCCGTTTTTGGTGTGGCTAATGCCGGAGTTGTCGGACCCCTTGGACTTGGTCTTGCCGGAGTAGGACCATATGGAATCGCTGGTGTCGGCCCATTGGGACTTGCCGGTGTTGGACCATTGGGACTAGCTGGAGTTGGACCACTCGGATATGGTGGAGTCTCTGCTCTCGGTCTTGGTGTTGGACACGCCGGTGTTGTTGGACCTCTCGGAGCCGTCGGAGCTTCCGGTTCCATCGCTTACAACCCAGGTGGAACCGTCGCTGCTGCTGTTCCTGGCGTTAATGTTGGTCAGTTGCGTTTTTGGCTATACAATCTAAGACTTCCTATTTCGAAATATTAATATTTTTTTGGCTGTATGTTATAGGAATTGATGAAGTTGGTCCAAAAACCGCCGCCACCGTTGTTGGAGTTCAAACCGTTCTTAACGGTCCATCCGCCACCCTCGTCGCTTCGACCGGTGCCGTGAAAGGCGCTGCTTCCGCTGGAGCTAACATCAACTCCGCTGGCGTAAAAGTCGCCCCTTCTGCCGCTGGTGGCAACGTACCCGCTTCCGCTGTCGCTATTCAAAAGGTTCCAGTTGTTGTTAATGCTCCCTCTGTTGGTCTTCTCGGAGTTGGAGCTCCCATCTGGTAGAGAACTTGGTAAGATATTTAATGAGATTGAGATATTTTAATCATTTTAGATAAGTACATTAATGAAAAATTCTTTGATACTTAACAGAATCTAAAATCTTCGCAGTCTTTCCATTTACTAAACATCGACGACCTGAAATTCAGCGTTGGAGATCCGGGAACTTGGACTAAGGCTTTTAAACTGCCATTTCTTCATCTTCTTCTCACTTGATCTTAACCTATTTTCTGTAAATAAAATGAAAATGCTATAATAAACTTTAATTTCAAAAATGAATTTGAAATATCTTTCTTACCTTACTACTTTTAATTGTCATATACCGTTATTACTATTACATCGTTGCATCAAATCACGAGTAAAACAATAAGAAATACGGACAACATACATTGGATTTTTCTTCGTTTTATTCTGAACCAGGAGCATTCACTCTCTGGACTCGTCAACTACCTTGTTGTGTTCCGATTTCTTCCAAAAGAGGGAGTTGCAGGACTTGCAGCTTTCTGAAATTGTTTAACCAAACTTTCTGTAGTTCGTCACAATTTTAAAGTACCTTATTTATTACGTTCACTTACTTGGTTCAAATGGCGCGATGGGTTTTCCAAGCTAGTTGGTTTGTTTATAAGAAACCTTCCAAATAATAAAAATACATCAAAGGTTTATAGCATATGTTCCATAATTATGACATTTTAATTCCTATAACTAGAGACTTACTGAAAGCTGGTTCGAGAACGACGCAAAAATTGATTATACTAGGTTAATTTTGCAGTCCATTTTCTTATTTAGTATGTACTAAGCCTTTGACAGCGCCTCACCAGGCGTTGCTTTACGAGAATCTATGACCTTTGTCACTTCATGATAAGCTCTCAGTAACCACTAACAAACCTATGGAACATATCTTATGAACTTACGGTTTCATATGTATTCTAAAACTGGCATGTTTTTGCCTGAATAGAAAAATTGAAATTAAGAGCAGCCGATGTTTGACAGAGAACTTATGATTCATGTAAATTACGAAAAAAATTCAAATACTTTAGCCTTCTGTTTTATTGTTGATTTATGGAGTAACATGACATTTTAACGTGTATACCATATTTGAGAGACATCGCTTCATTAGAAGTGGCCAAAATTGGCTTTCAAGTTTTGGCAAAGAAAGAGAAGAAAGATGATTTTAGCGTTCTAGGCTATCACATTTTTTCGAAACATTTATGTCGTATAGGCTATCACATTTTCATGAAACATTTTTGATTTAAAGGCTATCACATTTTCATGAAACATTTTTGATTTAAAGGCTATCAAATTTTTTGGAAACATTTATGTCCTATGGACTATAGGTCAAATGAAAATGTAGAAAATCTTCGAATTAAAATTCTCTGAAATAATAAATAAATCACATGGAAAAGTGCGTCATATATTTATAATAAGACATAAGATTTTTTTACAACTTCAAAATACTGCGCTATGGGGACAAAAATTCATTCAGAAATTTTGAATTTCAGTTACTGACATACTTATAGATTCAGCGCATTAAAAGGGATTTCTCGTAGTATGTTCTAGTTTACGAGGCAACCACACGAAAAAAGAAATCAATAAAGGGTATTTTTGTTTATTTTAATTGACACCCAAACGTCCTTGCATAACTTGGAATCGAGGAATGTAAATCATTCAGTAGGAAATCAAGTGAAAGACACGTGTAAACGATCGAAGGATGACAGGGCGTGGCGTTGCTAATTAGAGACAGTTTAAATACGCAAACAAACACCATTGAAGATCATAACTTCCATTCAACTCACAGCGATCACTCAAGACTTGAAGAGATTTGGAATACTCCTAGCTCAACATGCAAAAGGTACTTATTTTAACTATATTTTCGGTGTGGAATTAAGAATTATTGGAATACTTTGCGAGTATTTAAAAGTTAATAGAGTCGCTTTTAGAGTTGAACTTCTTAGAATGCTTTAGTTTAAACAAGTGAAGTAATTGAAAGTTTAGAACCTTTAAGTGTTCAACATTTAAGTAAAATAAAATTGCTTTTCTGAGCTGCTAAGTACTTGAAAGTTTAGCTGAAAAACTTAAAAATTGTGAAATTTAAAATATACAAAATCATTCAAGAATTTTTACCAGTTTGACTAGAGCTAAAATATTGGTTCAAGGCGCACCGTTAAAGATTATTATTACTTATTTAATTTTTTTTGAAGAGAAATTAATATTTTATGTTCAGATAAACATGGCACCCTGACAGATAGATATAACTATAGAGATGCTTAGAGACAATTCTATCTGAAGCCTGAATCCCCTTAACTTTCTGCATTAAGAACCTCGTGTTTAATTAAGAGGGAGTGCTATTTTAACTTCTAATGGTTATGAGTTCCTATCGGCATGCTTCTTAGTATATAATTCATGAATCATGGCGATCTACATAGCGCTAAGAAATACTATGTGTAATGAAGGTTAAAGGCGCTTAATTCTCACGTTAGATCAACCCATATTTTCCCGAGTAGGCAAAGCTAACCAAACAAATGCCTGAATTACAGGTAGCCGTTATCATCGCTTTGGCCGTTTTTGGCGTGGCTAATGCCGGAGTTGTCGGACCCCTTGGACTCGGTCTTGCTGGAGTAGGTCCACTGGGACTCGCCGGAGTAGGACCATAGGACTCGCCGGTTTAGGCCCATACGGACTTGCCGGTGTTGGACCATTGGGACTAGCTGGAGTTGGACCACTCGGATTTGGCGGAGTCTCTGCTCTCGGTCTTGGAGTCGGACACGCTGGTGTTGTTGGACCTCTCGGAGCCGTCGGAGCTTCCGGTTCCATCGCGTCCAACCTAGGTGGAACCGTCGCTGCTACCGTTCCTGGCGTTAATGTTGGTCAGTTACGTTTTCGGCTTTGTAATCTTAGATTTCCTATTTCGAAATATTAATATTTTTGGCTATATGTTATAGGAATTGATGAAGTTGGACCAAAAACCGCCGTTACCGTTGTTGGAGTTCAAACCGTTCTCAACGGTCCATCCGCCACCCTCGTTGCTTCGACCGGTGCCGTGAAAGGCGCTGCTTCCGCTGGAGCTAACATCAACTCCGCTGGCGTTAAAGTCGCCCCTTCTGCCGCTGGTGGCAACGTACCCGCCTCCGCTGTTGCTATTCAAAAGGTTCCAGTTGTTGTCAAGGCTCCCTCTGTTGGTCTTCTCGGAGTTGGAGCTCCAATCTGGTAGAGAACCTGGACTAAAGCTTTTAAACCGCCATTTCTTCAACTTCTTCTCACTCGATCTTAACCTATTTTCTGTAAATAAAATGAAAATTCTATAATAAACTTTAATCTCAAAAATGAATATGAAATGTCTTACTTACTTTACTACTTTTAATGGGCACATACCTATATTACTATTACATCGTTGTATCAAATCACGAGTAAAACAATAAGAAGTACGGTCAACTTGGAATTTTCTTTCGTCTCTTTCTGAACCAGGAAAATTCAATATCTCGACTCGAACTCGTCAACTATTCTACGAAAAGAGAGAGCTGTAACTTTCTGAAATTGTTTAAACGAAATTTCTGTAGCTTTTCCTGATTTTATAGTGCCTTATTTATTTCGTTTACTTACTTCCTTCAAATGGAGGGATGGGTTCTCTAAGCTACTAGGTTTGTTGATAAGAAACCTTCCAGTATAATAAGGTATACATCAAAAGTTTATAAGATATGCTTCATAATTATCACACTTCCTATAACTTCGTAATGCTAGAGAGCTACTTCGAGAACGACGCAAAAAATGATTACACTTGGTTAATATTACAGTCCATCTTCCTATTTAGTCTGTACTAAGCCTCTGGCAGTGCCTGACCAGGCGTCGCTTTACGAGAACCTACGTCACTTCATGATAAGCTCTCAGAAACCACTAACAAACCAATGGAACGTATCTTTTGAACTTATGGTTTCATGTGTATTCTAACACTGGTATGTTTTTGCCCGAATAAAAGTAACGAAATTAATAGCAGCCGATGTGTGACAGAGAACTTATGTAAATTATGAATAAATTCAAATATATTAGCCTGCTGTTTTTATTGTGGATTCATGGAGTATCATCACATTTGAACATGCATACCAAATTTGAGTGGCCAAAAATGGCTTTCAAGTTTCAACAAAGGTAGAGAAGAAAGATGATTTTGGTCTTAAAGACTATCACATTTTCACGAAACATTTATGTAGTATAGACTATAGGTCAAATGAAAATCTAGAAAATCTTCAAATTAAAATTCTCTGAAATAATAAATAAATCACATGAAAAAGTGTGTCACATATTTATAAAAAGACAAAGATGTGTTGCTACTTCAAAATACTGCAATATGGGATTGGGAACAAAAATAATTTCAAATATAATAATTTCAACTAGTGTCATACTTGTAGATTCAGCGCATTGTTCCAGTTTACGAGGCAACCACTCGAAAAAGAAATCAATAAAGGGTATTTTTGTTTATTTTTATTGACACCCAAACGTCCTTGCATAACTTGGAATCGAGGAATGTAAATCATTCAGTAGGAAATCAAGTGAAAGACACGTGTAAACGATCGAAGGATGACAGGGCGTGGTGTGGCTAATTAGAGACAGTATAAATACGCAAACAAATACCATTGAAAATCATAACTTCCATTCAACTCACAGCGATCACTCGAGACTTGAAGAGATTTGGAATACTCCTAGCTCAACATGCAAAAGGTATACTTCAATTTTAAATATATTTTCGGCGTGGAATCTAGAAATATTGAAATCGTTCGCGAGTATTTACAAACGTTTTAAAAGTAGAACTTCTCAGTATGATTTAGTGAAGTAGTTGGACGTTTAGAATCTTTAAGTGTGCAACATTTAACTTAAATAAAGTAACTTTTCTGAGATTCAAAGTACTTGAAAGTTTAGTTGAATTTTTCAGTTTGACTAGAGCTAAAATATTGCTTTAAGGCGCACTGCTAAAGATTATTATTACGAATTTAATTCTTTTGTGAATAGAAATTAATATTTCATGTTCATATAAACATGCCACCCTGACAGTTAGATATAACAATAGAGATACTTAGAGACAATTCGATCTGAAGCCTGAATCCCCTTAACTTTCTGCATGAAGAACCTCGTGTTTAATTAAGAGGGAATGCTATTTTAACTTCTAATGGTTATGAGTTCCTATCGGCATGCTTCTTAGTATATAAATCATGAATCATGGCGATCTACATAGCGCTAAGAAATACTATGTGTAATGAAGGTTAAAGGCGCTTAATTCTCACGATAGATCAACCCATAATTACCCGAGTAGGCAAAAGCTAACCAAACTACTGCTTGAATTACAGGTAGCCGTTATCATCGCTTTGGCCGTTTTTGGCGTGGCTAATGCCGCAGTTGTCGGACCCCTTGGACTCGGTCTTGCCGGAGTAGGTCCACTCGGACTCGCCGGAGTGGGACCATACGGACTCGCTGGTGTAGGACCATACGGACTTGCCGGTGTTGGACCATTGGGACTAGCTGGAGTTGGACCACTCGGATATGCCGGAGTCTCTGCTCTCGGTCTTGGAGTCGTACACGCTGGTGTTGTTGGACCTCTCGGAGCCGTCGGAGCTTCCGGTTCCATCGCTTACAACCCAGGTGGAACCGTCGCTGCTGCTGTTCCTGGCGTTAATGTTGGTCAGTTGCGTTTTTGGCTATACAATCTAAGACTTCCTATTTCGAAATATTAATATTTTTTTGGCTGTATGTTATAGGAATTGATGAAGTTGGTCCAAAAACCGCCGCCACCGTTGTTGGAGTTCAAACCGTTCTTAACGGTCCATCCGCCACCCTCGTAGCTTCGACCGGTGCCGTGAAAGGCGCTGCTTCCGCTGGAGCTAACATCAACTCCGCTGGCGTTAAAGTCGCCCCTTCTGCCGCTGGTGGCAACGTACCCGCCTCCGCTGTTGCTATTCAAAAGGTTCCAGTTGTTGTCAAGGCTCCCTCTGTTGGTCTCCTCGGAGTTGGAGCTCCAATCTGGTAGAGAACCTGGACTAAAGCTTTTAAACCACCATTTCTTCAACTTCTTCTCACTCGATCTTAATCTATTTTCTGTAAATAAAGTGAAAATGCTATAATAAACTATTAAATTTCAAAACTAAACGTGATGAAGTACCACAATTTGTGCGTCAAATATAATCATGAATTTCACAAATCATTTAACTTCTCAATACCACATTCCAAGTGACAAAGGTACCGCCAGAGAGAATTTATAATAGGGAGTGGAAGCTCTTGCCCTTGACATTGCTAAATACAATATAGCTCAAACAAGTAGATTTCGACGCTAAAACTGGCCAGGTAAATTTCCGGTCACATGACTCTCCTTTAATTTTAAAGTTTGCCCTCAATCACTTGGTTGTACAATTACCCAATAAGGGTTCACGATTTCGAGTGCGACTGGCGCCATTTGGAGTTATTTTAAGTCAGATGTTTCCCTTTCCCTGAAAAGATAGTGTCCATTTCCTCTAGAGACCCTCCCGCAACATTCTAGACCCACCCTAGAGGGAGGGGCCACAAAAAATAGTACCGGAAATAGACCTGGCCAGTTTTGTTGATCACGTGATTTTTGAGCAACATAATATTCCTCAGTTTCCACTCCCTATTATAAATTCTCTCTGGTACCGCCATGGCCACTACCATTACCACCACGACAACTTTCATCGCGATACAAACTTATAACCCCATTGTAGATATCCATCATACGAAGTGGCTAAAACATTGAGTTCGGAGGTTACCTCTATCTTGTACCGACCAACCGTTCCTTGAGCTAAAAATAGCAATTCCGTTACACTTGGCTTAACTACTACATTTTTACAATTATTTTTTTTTTGGGGTCGCTACTTACGATTTTCGTAAATGTTATGGGCGTATCTAGTCCGTTTATATCATACGCAATTAATATTGCAAGTTTTATTGATTTTTATCTCCCTAACCCGGCGAGCGCTCACGCTCAAGCTGTTATTCAGTTATTCTTATAGTTTCGGCTCAAATTAGGTTTACCGTCGGCACAAGCCATTATGTAGTGAGATTTACCTCTCTGGCTGAAGCTCCAACTCGGTTACACGTTTTATTAGAGCAAAATAGAAGCACTGTAAGTATTTAACTTTTGTAGTTAAAAATATACGCATTTAATGTATTTCTGGAAAGGTTGTCAGAAATTATGGGGTGTTCTTCGGGCGATTTTGAGTCGAAAATGTTCTATGACATTTTTCAGTCCGGGTCACCGTTTTCAAGTTGTGATTAGAGTGTTTCACGGAAGATCCCTTAACTAATTTAAGAAACTAAAAGATAATGTTATTTAAATTTAAGGGGTTATTCTTAAAACACTCAAAACATGACTTTAAAACGGTGTCCCTTGAGGAAAAAATGTCAAAGAACATTTTCAAGTTGAAATAACCTTAAGTACACTGCCCTTAACTTCTTATAGAACTTTGAGAAACACCCTGTATAGACTAATTTGTAAAGGGGAGATTTTTGAGCTAATACTGAGCAAGAATTTAGATTGTACTAACGTTCTGATCCAAAATTACTACCAACTTTGTTCTATGAATAAGATTACCGCTTTTTAATGATTTACATATCCCTGGAGTTTCAAAAATGAAAGTTATAAATATATTTTAGGTTCTGAGTCATTTGAATTTTGTTTCAATGCAAACACATTGAATTATTAGATTAAACCTTAACTGAAGACCACCGTTTTTAATATGAAGTAGGTAACACTGCCACGTGCTAAGATTTTAACTATAATTTTCAAATAATTTTTACCCGAGGGGGTAGACGCTCTGGATCTCTCTGTACACCCGAGTTCAAAAGAGTTCAGCTTTGACAGTGCATTGAGTTCAAAGCCTTCGGAACTCACAGTTCAGCTTTGACAGTACATTGAGTGCAAGACATATTGTACACCTGAGTTCTCAAGTTTCTACCCCTCGTTTTTACCCACCCGCCGACGAATTCAGTGCCTTGCAATTTCGAGAGGGGCCTTGATGCACCAGAGAAAATAGAAATCCTCATTTACGTCCCCTCGACTCGGCTAGCTTTAAACCATGTTGTAAAATTTATAATGACCTTGAAATACTTGAATCACATTTTACCTCGCGTCCAGTTTTTCCATCCCTTTTTAAGAACTCAAGTTTCCTCACACATTTCTTCAAACCAATTTCCTGTGGTTTGTTCCGCTTTCTCTCAATAGCAGCACTGTAGAGTGTCAATAAATTTTTAAAGATAATCTTTTTGGAATCATCAATAATTATTTTCTCGCCATATTGGATTAAAAATAAAACTAGCCTTTCAAGTAAAACTTGACACTGTACAATAAGCCATTGTCGAAGGAGGGGCGTTCTGTGACCAGGTGAAAGTTTGAAAAATATGTCGCTTTTGATTGGCTTAAAAGTAAAAACTCGAATGTGTAACAAATTTATTGACTATTGTAAATCAAAAATTATGTCATAATAACAAGGCCCTCTTATATTATTCGTCCTCCTCGGAGCATACTGCATTCCAATATGCTCTTGGTCATACAATTTTAGTAGGACTTGCGCATTACTAACAGAACCGTGATCGAAAATAAGGTTGAACTAAACTCAAGTTCAAGCGCACTTTGGAAAAGCTTCAGCGTATGAATACGCAATGTTAAATATTGCATGAAAGAAAGTAGTGTCGATTACGTGCGACCAAACACGAGTGTATGTCTTTGTTTACCTAACTATAGCCTTTTGTGACTCATAGTCACTGTCTTTTATCTACTGTTTGATAGGGACAATTTCGTTTCTTTATTTTGACACGCAAACTAAAGTTCTATACGGAAACTGTAATAATCCATTTTCTCGTACAAAAGCAATTACAAAAGAGAAAGGCATAAACATAGAAACAGGAATACATACAGTTTATTGGAATCATTGCGTAGCCATTTTCTCAAATACTAGTCATGTATGACAACTTAGCATTATACCTTAAAATAACGGCCTTTTCCTAAACCTGAAAGGAAAAATATATAAAATGTAAATAAATGATCTCATATTACAAAATAATTTGCATTTAATTAGCCTTAAAAACGGGGGACTACTGCGCCATCTGCCATTGGCTTAGTGGCGTCTGCTAGCCCGAACCACTTGAGCGCAAAATTTGAACTCATCCAATCAGATAGAGGAAAGTTATCCATAGAAATTTTCATACACGTGCCACTACACGGCCCTAAAGTTAACTTAATTCGTTCATACCTTGCCAGACGAAGAGAAAATAGTTTGGGGAAGTGTATTCATCCGCGAATCCCCGCCAAAACCGCGATTCTGCGTAAGCGCAACAAAATCCAAAACTCAACACCTCGCGAAACCCCCTTTGATAAGTACTTCTCCTTATTTACTTCTGATAAAGTTAAATACTACTCTTATATTAAAGTAAATTGAGGGCTGGTGTATCTTACATCACATGTGTGACTATTTACTCGTTCTATAGGATAATGTTTCGAAGTCCATATCTACGTAAATAAATATTGTAGACCCCAAGTTCTTTGACACTTTCCATTCAATTTTATCCAAAGACACACCCTTTAAATTATGGCATACGTATCAGAAACACCCTGAAAAATTCCTACGTAAGGTGGGAAACAGTTTCTCGCGCAATTTTCGTCGAGGTACCAGGGATAGATTTAATTTTAGAAGTAGGAATGGAGAACGGTTAGTATTTACTTCAGTCTGACTCATAGACCACCCAGTATAAAGCCCTTCCCTCCAACACGTAACGAAAAGTTTAAATTATCTTATTGACTCACTTAAACTACGTTTTGATGACGTTGCTGATAGGGATGGCGAAAAGTACGAAATTTCTTTTTACCTCTGCTGCTATGACACGCCTCTTCTTTCATACCCCCCGTCCCGTGGAAGGGGTCCGGGACTTTGACGCGCGACCAGATTACTCTGTTCTCCATTCCTACTTCTCAAATTAAATCTATCCCTGGAGGTACTCAGTCACCCGATGTATATTATTAAAGAGAGAAAATGAAGGCATATTTTGATTGATTCTTCATTCCGGCCATGAAGGGTCATTTCCATAAACCAGGGAATTTTTGCTTTCCAGGGGAGTAAATAGGGAACAAAAGGGAGTAGCCTCTTTTTTATTGTCAAGTATACAGTATACCGTATATAGGTGTAAACGCAAATCCTTGCCAAGTTCTTCTTACGCGCGTACCTAATTCTTAAATAACTAATGCCTAAAGCCGTACAGATGTATAGGAAGGCTAATGCCTACGTATCAGACAGAAAAGGCCTCAGTCTTCCCTGGAAAGCGACTCAGTAAGCACAGTCTAAAATTTCGCCGCCGCTCTTGCAGCAATTACTTATATTTTCCTTCATTGTTCGGGCAAGCATTACGGCGTTTGCATAAAGGCTTTGGAATGAAAAAGAAATTTCATTTGTTTAACCGAAAAAATGCTTTTGTTTTTCATAAAGAAAACGAATGGCCATTAAAGCATCTAGGTTCGCCCGCCATTACACTGTAAAAAATAAGCGTACTTTTGGCATTCAAAAATGATAGTGGCCGTTTAATTTTGAACAAGCCTCTATTGACGCGTTCACATTTAACCAGAGACATTCAATTTTGAACAAGGAGTGTTTTAGGCATTCAAAACCAACCATGAGCATTAATTTTTGAACAAACTACCGTCATATCGATCAAAACTTAACTCTAGCATTCATTTTTGGACAGCTTATATATTACCATTCAAAAATGAATCCTTATCCCATTCAATTTTGAATAACCGCCTTGCGCTAATGACGTTCTCAGATTTAGTCGTTTTGCCGTTCTAATAGGATTGGAATAGTATTAGTATTAGTATTAGTATTAAAACAAGAGCGTTTTAAACGTTCAAATAAGGAATTTTTGGCTTTCAAACGAGTGCATTGTGGTTGTTCAAACGAATGCGATATGGGCATTCAAACGAGTGCGATATGGGCATTCAAACGAGTGCGATATGGGCATTCAAACGAGTGCATTATGGGCGTTCAAACAAATGCGATATGGGCGTTCAAACGAGAGCGATATGGGCGTTCACACGAGAGCGATATGGGCGTTCACACGAGAGCGATATGGGCGTTCACACGAGAGCGTTATGGGCGTTCAAATGGAATTGTTTTTGGCTTTAAAACAACACTCTACGAAAAAAGCGTTTAATGGGTATTCAAATGTGAACGAAATTGTTCAATCGCAAAAGGTGTGCAAAACAAAATTAATTCTGCCCTAAAATTACTTGATTCCACTGCTCTAAATTTGTACTACAAATAAAGCTTTCATTGAAAATACAATAACTTCTCAACAATTTACTATAACTTGTTTATTTACTGTGAATTAAATATATATTTGTCTGTATAAACATAATTATACAATAATATCAAAGGAAATGTTACGGATTATTGCGTATTTCACCTTTCCCTTATGTTTACATAGGCCTTCAAATAGTTTGATAATGTTATTTATTGCAACAACGTTTTAATCGGAAAGAACTCGATAATGAACAGTTTCCTTAAGTGCAGACTTTCTTCATATAACTGAATTATTATTTAACACGATTGATGTGTTTCAAATTTACCAGCCCTCGGAAGATGTACAAGCTTTAAACACATTAGATTTCTTACTTGTCAGTGCGTATAATTAATATTGTATGTCTTTACCATAACGCATTCAGCGATGAAATTTGAAATCATATTTCTCAAATTTCAATGCTTCATCAAACGCTTGTCCACCATGTGTTTTTAAATGGTGAACTGCTCAATTTTGAACGTAAGCAATTGAAGATGAACGCTATCCGATGTTGTTCAATAATGAATGCATAAAGATTCAATATTAAACGTTTAATTTTCCAATTAAATTTGAGCGGTTTTGTGCTTAAATTTACACGATATACTTACCTCTTACGCACCGTTCAAATATGAATGCGTGAGCGTCTAATTTTGAACAATAGTGTTCTGTTCAAATTTGAACGCAAAGAAATTATACAAATTTGAACGTTAAAGCGTACCACCACAGTGTCGGGGCTACGCACGCCTAAGCATTCGAAGATGAACCTCACTTTTTTACAGTGTATAAAGTTTCTTTCAGTTTTTTTTTTACCAACTTTAGTTTTAAAATATTTTAGCTAGTGAACCTGGAATTATTACGGTGTTTTTAATCTTTATTTTCAAGGAAAATCTGCTTGGAATTTCACGAGAATGGAGAATGGACGAGTTCCGTGTAAAAGGTGCGTGGAGCGCAATTGCCAAATTTGTCAAAATATAGCGTTAGCTTCACTACCTCCACCTAAAAGAATTCCAGACGACTGCGAAGTGTGCTTTCAAACAACTTGCAAAATCTGTACAACGTTTCAATGCAGAATATGTACGGAAGAGGGCTGCAAAACGTGTGCTCAAAGCTGCAACGTGTGTTTGATAAATAAATGCGGGACTTGCGTTAATTGTTCGAAGAAGCTTTAGATTGTAGTATTCAATATGTAACTAATTGCGATGGATGGCGTTGGTTCAAGCTAAATATTAAATGCGAGGCGCATGAATACCCATTGTTAAATCTCATAGTGTTTGATGAAGTAAGCTTGAATATAATTATGAAAATCCATAAAATTAAATCGTTCATTTACTAAATGGTGTTTTGATTGGATATAACATAATATGTTGCTTTCAGAGGACTTTATACCTAAACGTTTTATACCTTTCGTTACCAAGAAGCGTTCTTTGAAGCTTCCAAAAGAAAAATTTTAGAATAAAATACTTAGACTTAATTGTTTTAATGAAGCTTCATTGGATAAATTACATGTTAAATTAAATAAGTATTTCGAAATGTAACTTAGTCAGGGCTAGATTTAATTTTAGAAGTAGGAATGGAGAACGGTTAGTATTTATTTCAGTCCGACTCATATGGAGCCCCTCCCTCCAACACGTAACGAAAAGTTTAAATTATCTTATTGGCTCACTTAGATTAAGTTTTGATGACGTTGCTCACGGGGACGGCGTGAAGTACGAAATTTCTTTCTACCTCTGTCGCTATGACCCGCCTCTTCTTTCATACCCCTCCGTCCCGTGGAATTAGGGGGTCCGGGACTTTGACGCGCGCCCACATTACTCTGTTCTCCATTCCTACTTCTCAAATTAAATCTATCCCTGCTATAGTTTATTAGTAATTCAGTGGAAACGCAAAAACACCATACTTTTTCTATGGGAAATAAGCTGAGCCAAAAAGGTATGATTTTAGATATATCGTAATTGATACGATGGGATATTACTTTGACATGGTTTGTACAAATCGAAACCCATATAATATAAGGAACCCGTGTACTAAATAAATCGGTTGAAAAGAGCGAACTAAATTCCATAAAGAATGGTTTTTTTACATTTCGGTCCGCCATTTTTCAAGATGGCAGCGGATTGAAAAATTTTTTCTTAGTGCGTGTCTACTAGTTTAAAGTAACGTCCTTGCAAAATTTCGGCGTTCATGGTAAAGCGGTTTAGGCTGGACATTTTTGGTACGAAGTTGAAATAAACTATTCGTATTAGACCTTCCTTGTCGCTTTTACGACTTGTTAGTTTTGAAGAATGAAAGTCGTGAACACATATCCAGAAGAAGAGACAGAGTTGCTACTAGAATACCAATGATATACAAGTTGAACACAGTTTTGACTTCATCAAGTTCAATCGCTTTTTACCTCTCCGAGTGACGATGACGTCACGGAGAGGTTTTACACTGGACGTGTCTGTGTGTGTGTCTGTCTGTCTGTCTGTGTGTGTCTGTGTGTGTGTCTGTCACCGCGTTCGCAGTTGGCAAGTCGGAGCAAACGTGTTCGCAATTTCCGGACCGCGTTCGCAGTACACAGAAATTCCGAAAAACTTTATCTATCTTATTTAACGCCAATCATTGACTAGTCGTTACGCCTTCATCTGCTGACTGACCGCAGATTCTTTCACTCAACACCCTCTGTATTTATTGGCTTCTAACAACCACCATCTCCTGGTCTTCCGTCTATACCACATAGACACCAATCTGCAACATTGGCTTCTAACACCACCACCTACTGGTCTTTCGTCTATACCACATAGACACCAATCTGTAACATTGGCTTCCACTCCATCATCGTCGTTAGGCTTAAGATGTACGCGGCGAGCGGCTAGGGTTACGAGAAACGTCTAGCCTCCCTAAGGTGGGATCGCCACCAAAGGTTCACGCAATTGCGCATTTTCTTACCACTTAATGTGAATCAATCGCCTTATATACCCTAAATTTACAAAAGTTCTGATATAGGTGTTCCCTAGAGGTATAACGTTAAAGATAGCTATGTTTAAAATTATTTTAGGAATTAAGTTTCTTAAACCGACTTAACTATAATTAACGTAAAAAACTGACGATTAAAATAATTAATATCAGTTATATTTAATTAATTATTTAAGATAAACTTCTTTCTATGTAATGACAAAAGTGAGAGTTTATATAGAACGAGTAATGAAGATTGCATCCGAATCGAAACACTACACGCTTATCAAAGTTAATAATAAGCAAGTAGGATGATAAGATCTCTTACTAAACGATGACATTTCCTTTTAGCAGAATATTAAATGGAAATATTTTAAATAATTTTCGGCATTACGATTCTTTTAGTAGTTGCGTAGCTATAAAGCTCTGTTTCATCTCAATGTTCCAAGAACATCTTTTATATTAACATTTCAAATTTGGTGTTTACTTTTTAATTCAGCTTTACTACATTTATATATAGTGTAAACACAACTTTTAACTTCACTACTTAATATGGGTTTTAATACTTCGGCCCTCTATAAGTGTTGAAGCTATTGGGGCTATGAAATAAGATACCCTAGATTTAAACCAGAATTGACCTTGTTTCGTGTCCTCTTACAAGAGGTTTTAACGGTTCAGAGTGAGCCGAAAGTCAAATACACACTTAAGTGATAGATATTAGGTCCTCATTAGAATTATGAAGATACACAGGGAAATGTTAAACGATTAAACCTTTACAAATGACCTTCGCAATATCCCGCCAATTGGCCATATGTCTAATCAGCGCCACTAGCGGATGGTCTGAAAACTACTCCCATAGAGTCTAGGTATATTTAAGCGGGTTTGCAGAATTTCTGTCAGATGGCGCGGCGTTCGAGCCACCTGGCTATAATTCTGCAAACCCTCTTAAATATACCTAGTCTCTACGGGAGTAGTTCTCAGACCATCCGCTAGTGGCGCTGATTAGACATATGGCCAATTTGAACTACGTATTTCCGGTTTTTCTCACTGGCTGGTGGACCTGTGTTTATATTAGAAAGTAAATTCGTCTCGGCTCGGAGAGGTAATATTTTGGTTTTCCCAACTTGTTCTTCTATGCCAAAGAATGTCCGTCCGGAAATGTTCTTTCGTGAAATACGGAGTGAAAAACATGGTTTCAAAGTATGAACAAAAGTCATATTATACAAATTTAGAAGTAATTAAAAATGCATGGTGAAACAAATGTCAAATCTATGAACACCCAAAAAATTTAAATGTGGTACTTCTTTTTACCTCTCCGAGTGACGTATGTCACGGAGAGGTTCTAATTTCGACGTGTCTGTCTGTCCGTCTGTCTGTCTGTCTGTCCGTTGTTACACCCACTTGACCGCGTTCGCAGTTTCCAAATCGGAGCAAACGTGTATTCAATATCCAGACCGCATTTACAGTCCCGGAAATTGTATTCCACTTACAGGCTATTACTCCATTGCCTGTCTAACAACTCTGTTCATTTGTCCACCCCACATGGACACCAGTCTGAACTTACTGGCTTCTAAACACCACCATCTTCTAGTCTTACGCCCATTCCACATGGACACCAGTCTGTACTTACTGGCTTCTAAACACCACCACCTTCTCGTCTTTGTCCATTCCACATGGACACCAGTCTGTACTTACTGGCTTCTAAACACCACCACCTTCTCGTCTTTGTCCATTCCACATGGACACCAGCCTGTACACCTGGCTTCTAACACTACCATCTTCTGGTCTTTGTTTTTGTCCATCCCACATGGACACCAGTCTGTACACCTGGCTTCTAACACCACCATCTTCCGGTCTTTGTTTTTGTCCATCCCACATGGACACCAGTCTGAACACCTGGCTTCTAACACCACCATCTTCTGGTCTTTGTCTTTGTCCATCCCACATGGACACCAGTCTGTACACCTGGCTTCTAACACCACCATCATCCTTAAGGTTAAGACATACGCGGCGATCGGCTAGGGTTACGAGAAACGTCTAGCCTTCCAATGGAGGGGTCTTCCTCCAAGGTTCACGCAATTGCGATGTTCTTATCTACAGCTGCGATTCGAATCCTTTATATACTACCTATTTGGGTAAGGCGAAACAACAGTCATATCCTTCAATTCAACGGTCAATATTAGTCAAGTCTCTCAAGGTTGTTTAATTATCCTTTTTTAAAACGATGTAACGCTCAATAAGGCGAACAACTAACGAAGAAAATATTAAATATTAATTATACTTATTTTAATATTTAAGATAATCTCTTTTCTCAATTCAAAATTAATACGGAAAGAGTTAAAAAGCAGTCCATTTTTTTTGTCTGTGTGTGTCTGTCCGTTGTCACACTAGTGCGCCGAGTTAGCAGTTCGTGTGTTAAGAAATCCTACAGAACCTTAATATTCACTTTTTCCATAATATAAAGTGAATATGAGGAAATCTTTTTCGTAATTACGATGCATTTAGTACTTTTGTAGCTTTAAAGCCTCGTTCCATTTTGATATTCCAACGATGTTTTTTAATATTATTATTTGAAATTTCTGTTTATATTACTTAAGCTATACTACATCTGTATATAGAATAACCCTTGGTTTAGTTATTTCAAGAAGAAATCTAAGGCTTGGAATCTGTCGGGTAAATCAAGTTTGATCCGCAATAGGCTTAGTGAACCAAAGAGTAAATAATTGAGACCTGAGGTGGAGTAAACTTTGGGTTTTGATTATCGTGTCTGTAATGAAGGGACATTAACGGTTCAGAGTGAGCTGAAAGTTAAATACACGTTTAAATAATCAGATTTAGATTTTATAATAGAAGAAAGCATCATGGTAGCAATTAGATCAGTGCAAGCGCTAATCGTTATCGGGTTAGTGGTATGCATCAGAGAATAAAATTTAACTTAGAACTTATATATTCTTTGTAAGTAATGATCCTATGAAAAACATTAACATGTACAAAAATGGGCCAAGCCTCGCTCGTGCCCTCTCCGGCGTAAAACGTTCTGAGATCCCATGTAGAGCCAAGTCTGCCTTTTGTTATCATTCAATCGCCAATTGAACAATTATGTTATAAATTAAGTCCTTTTCCTAATTAATAACAATATTCTTTTACTCTATCATAATTATACATCTTTGTTCGTATCAAAAATATCGTGACTTGGCAATCGCAGGTAAGTAATATTAAAAGGGAGTCGAGGGGATATTCACTAAATCGTTGCCGATTTTAAAATAATCGAAGGGATATTCACTAAATCGTTTATGGTCGAGGGGATGTGTACAAGTTTATAAGGCGAGTTAAGCATAACCTTATGTACACGTTTATAAGGTAATTATCTGCGCTTGCCAAGTCACGATATTTTTGATACGAACAAAGATGTATAATTATGATAGAGTCAAAGAATATTGGTTATTAATTAGGAAAAGGACTTAATTTATAACATAACTGTTCAATTGGCGATTGAATGAGAACAAAAGGCAGACTTGGCTCTACATGGGATCTCAGAACGTTTTACGCCGGAGAGGGCACGAGCGAGGCTTGGCCCATTTTTGTACATGTTAATGTTTTTCATAGGATCTCACTTCTTTTTGTAGACCCTCTCGTTATACTTCGGTAGTTATATTAAAACAAGACCCTCTCGTGGTACTTCGTTTGCCAATATAATCGCTAACTTTTGTCCATATTTACGCTGAATTACCCCTTTCGACCCGCAGAGAATATGCAATAACGATTGTACGCGATATCCTAATATAAGAATGTGCCATCAGTTACGACACATTTCTTTTAAACTACTACTCCTATTAGCTTTAATATAAATTTAACTTTCGGTTAACTTTGGACCTTTACGTCCTTTCATCAAGAACACACACTATTTCTGTTGAAAAGATTGCAGCGCCGTCTAGTTTTAAAATAAAGAACTAAAGAACAATTTTATAAAAATTTCGGGATGTTTTAATTTTTCTGTGCTTTATAAAATAAATGAAAACTAAATCCTGAAATTTAAGTTTCTATCTCCCCTAGAAGTACCTTAGAATTTTAATGATCGGTGAGTGAGTGAGTGAGTGACAAAATAAGGTAAATTTCACGTTCGATATTTCGAAAAGTATATAGGGTAGGAACTTGAAATTTGGAAGCTATAGCTAGGATTGACAGTCCTTGCGGCAAGCAAAATTTCAGACTTTTACCTGTACCCATCACGAAGTTACAGTGGGCTTAAAAGTGCCACGAGTTGCTTCGAGAAAAGGAGCTCCCAGATTTGAAACCTAGGAGTAGCGGATGATTATATATTTTGACAATGTAGAGAAAACTATTCATTGACTTAGGCCTCGTTAGACAAAACAAAGCGAAAAAATGTTGCTCTAGTATTTCTATATTGAGGTAATATTTTGGTTTTCCCAACTAGTTAAATCAAAAATTAATATCGGCATTGAAATTTGAAACCCCTTAAAGGGAGGGTGAAGTGGAAAATCAAGTGCTATTTCATCGATTCTTCAACTAATTATAAGACCAATCTGCATAGTGAAACATCCAAGAAATAATACCGAGTGATTTTAATATTAAAATTAGTTTGAATTTTAAATATGGATCTCCGACCAATCGCGTAGCTCCCAACTACTACATTTAGAGGTATGGTTCAAAATGTCCACTCTTTTACTATTACAGTTTGAACTAGTTTTGCATTACCAGCACACTCCTACATATAAGAGTAACCATCTTGTTTAGACAATTTCAATAGCCTCCACTTCGCCTATAAACGTTTACTTCTGCTAGATACAGGCTCATTCATAGGGTTCGAAAATTACGGTAATTTTGGAAAATGGTAAAAGCCGTAATTTACCGCGTAAATTACCGTTCATGGTAATTTACGAAAATTAAAAAATTAAATTATATTGATCGTTTTTAAGCTAAATAATGAAAATATCACTTGAACACAGCTATTCTTTTTATAGCATAGTGTTTTACATTATTTAAACACCGAGTTTTGATGTTTGCAGCTCAAAATACTTTTGAACAGCAACATCCACTTTCTTCTTCTTACCAATTTTGCGAATTTTTGCTAGAGAAGGGCCGATAACAGTTTAGTCAAATTTCGGTGCCGATATATCGGTTTAGTCAAATTTCGGTGCCGATATTGGTATCGGTATGGGCCCATCCCTAGAAAATTCTAACTACAGCTTTCCAGCTAAAGCAAACGAACTCGACAACAAGAATAGACGAGAAAATCAAATTTCATTTCCTTAATCAAATTTTTCCCACGCTTGCCGTTCAACCTTTTATGACTTACTCATATATCATGGGAAGAAATAAGTGTGCATGCACGGGTAGAGCAAAATATGGAGCTTTTAGACCATTTTCCAAGTGAAGGAAATGAAAATTCGGTGGTAAATTACCACGGTAATTACCAGGATAATTACCGTTTTCGTAATTTACCCGAGAAAATCGTAAATTACAGTTACCCGGGTAAATTACCGTGTAAATTACCATGGTAATTTACCGATTTAGAACCCTACTCATTCACCTTCTTAGATTGGAGGCTATTGAAATTGTCTAAACAAGATTGCCAGGCTGAAATGTCTTACTGCCCATGTGTGAAAATTTCCTTGTTATAGGGGACAGTACCCCCAAAATAAATGTTCTTTGACACTTTTCACTCAGTCTGACCCAAAGAATACACCCTATAAATAATGACACACTTATCAATAGCGCATATGACTTAATTTTGCATACTTTGATATCTTTAGAAATAACTCGCTCTTAATAACTTTCATTACACTATAATGCTATAAATATAAATAGGTTAATAGATTATCATTAATTTCCATTTAAAATTAAAATGGAATAATATATATTAATTATTAATATATATTAATATATATATTAATATATAGACTTCAGCATCGTTGTGTATATAGCTATATATTATTACTGGCCCGGCATGATATTCATAGAAAACATTACAAAAACATTCTTCCAATGAAAAAGTTATTATCCTCGTGTAAAAGGTACAAATCGATGCACATTGAGTAAAGGGTTTGCTCAACATTAAATAGTCTGTCCAGATTAAAAAATAGCCCGGACACATGTTGTTAACAACATAAGCATTTTTACACGAAGAAATTCGTAAACTTCACATGGCATATAGAATTAGTCATTTCTAATTTAACATTTAACAGCGTGCCATTTAGAAGTTAGGGTGTTGATATTAATCTAATGAATTCTAGTTTCCGATTCAGTATTAGTGTTTTTACATCTTTAAACTCATATAAGATAAGAAACTATTTACAGTGACCGTTGTTATTAACAGAAATCCATCACCACTTGTGGCAAAGAGAATTCCTACAAGAGTTTAACTTAGACCGCTAAAGTCCTCCTCATTTTCCATAAAGAATTCTTTATAATATACTAAATGAATTTCATTAAAAGCAATCTGAGTGAACGCGTTTTTACAATCAAAGAAAGATAATATTCCATATATTTCAATTTAATTTTCTCATTACACATATAGATGATCAAAAGACACAGCTGTCTTTACCATACTTCAAGAGAAATACCATGACTAAAGTTTATAAAGCCGGTATAAAGAGCATTCCAAAAAGGGTGGTATAGGACCGAAGCAGGGTGGGTTATATGGGTGATTTTGGGTCAAAAATTCTGCATGACATTTGGCACTGAGGGTCACAGTTTACAATTTACTATTAGAGTTTTTATGGATGACCCCTTCAATTTAATAAGAAAGAAAGTGAAAGACAAGGTAATTTTTTAAGGGGTCATAGGTTAAACACACTAATTATAACTCGTAAACCCCGTGGGCCTTAGGAAAAAATGTCATAGGACATTTTTGACTCAAAAATGCCCATAGAAGCAACTGAAATTCGGTCCCACTTTTTTTGGAACACCGCTGTATGTTCCATAGTCAAACGACTTAGTTTGTATACTTTGAAGAGCGTAAACATGAGGAATAAATAGTTTTGCCAAAATATTTACAATTTAGTTATCCCTGCCAGGACGTTTACTAAACTTCTCTTCCACCATTTTCATGATTGGCGCGATTTGAGAAAAGCTTTCTTAGTGAACTTAAAAGGTAAAAAGGTTCTTGAGTTACAGTGTTAAGTAAGTCAGTCCATGAGAGAAATTTGGAACTGTACAGATACATTATTTCAGTCCAGGGATGACTTAGATTAAAAGATTGAAAATAACGTACTTCAAAAGAAAAGGTTATAAGCTTTTTAGTTAAATCTTCAGCTCCATCTGCTCCAGTTTAATTCCAATTTTTATTAACGTGACGAAGTTGAAATAAGCGATTCGTAATAAGTTAGGTTCCCTTTTGACCGAAACATTTGGCGTTGTGCAAAAAATCCAAGATTTTAGTTCGGTTCACACATACGACCGAATTTCGACCGAAAAGGGCAGTCGACCAGTAGTCACGTGGCACGAGTTTGATTTGGGACGTGGAGCCAGAAGAATTTAAGCCTTGGCCTCTGATTTTTTTCCTTCATGGTATTTTTAATTAGAAAGCTCACTGCTAACAAATGCCGGTCAGAGAAAACCGGATGGAGAATTCAGATTCAAAAGTTCATACATGCAAATGATGCAATGATAACTGGCCAGTTAAAAACAAAAACTCAAAACGGGGGATAAAACGTTTTCCCTATTATGACGTCAAAAGAAGCTTCGTCGAGAAAAAAATTTTGATTGGTTATCAAAATAATTTTACGTCGGACTCTGCGGATAAACAGAACACCAATTCTTTCCGACCAAAAGCTGTTTCGGTCGCGTTCTACAAAAGATGTTTTACCGCAGAGGTACTTACGCCGTCTTTCGGTCGTGTTTTCGGTCAAGTGGGAACTAAGCTTTAGGCCTTGTTCCTTGTCGCTTTTTCGGATTCTTAGTTTTGAAGAATGAAGGTCGTGAAACCATTTCCAGAAGTAGAGACAGAGTTGCTACTAGAATACCAATGATATATAAGTTGAAAACAGTTTTGACATCATCAAGTTCAATCGCTTTTTCTTCTAATGGCGGTGGATGCCAAAGAAGAATATCCGTCTGATGATGTTCTTTCGTGAAATACGGAGTGGAAAACTTGGTTTCAAAGTTGGTCATTAAACTAAAAAGTACGAACAAAAATCATATTTTACAAACTTTAAAAGTAGTTAAAAAATGCATGGTGAAACAAATGTCAAATCTACGAAGACCCAAAAAATTGAAATGTGATAGTTCTTTTTAAATCAAAAATTAATATCGGCATTGAAATTTGGAACCCCTTAAAGGGAGGGTGAAGTGGAAAATCAAGTGATTTTTAATCGATTCTTCAACAAATTATAAGATCAATCTGCATAATGAAACATCCAAGAAATAACACCGAATGATTTTAATATTAAAATTAGTTTAACCAATCGCGTAGCTCCCTGCCTTTTTGTTAACAAAATTTTCGTGGCACGCTCCATGTCTCCCGCCACAATTATCACATCGCGTGCGAATTTTTTCAATTGTCGCGATAAATTTCAATCGACAGTAGGGAGCTGAAGTTCATCTTCAATAAAGCTTGAGTTATATATACAGGGTGTTTGTGAAAGGTCTATCAATAATGAAAGGGCGTATTTATTGGGCCATTTCGAGTCGAAAATGTTCTATGACATTTTGCCGTCCGAGCCACTGTTTACAAGTTATGATTGGAGTAATTTACGGATGACCCCTTAAATTTAATTAAGAAATTGAAAGACAGCGCTAATTTAATGAAGGGGTCATCCCTAAAATATTCAAATCATAACTCGAAAACCGTGGCTCGGACGGCAAAATGTCATAGAACATTTTCGACTCAAAATGGCCCAATAAATACGCTCTTTCATTATTGATGGACTTTTCACAAACACCCTGTATAATAGATACTGTATTGTTTCATACAATTTGTGATTTTCTTAGAATGAAATCTTAGATTTTTTGATCATTGAAGACCGCATTTCACGCCACTTGAAATTTAAAAATGAGATTTTCTTTTAAACTTAGGTTTCTAATCGCAATTAAAACGATTGAGTGTCGAATATAAATTTATAATATTGCTTGAAATATACATCATCAATATATTACACAACAACCTCTTTCAAATCAAAATACTGAACAAATAAACTTACACGTGATCAAAAGTGTTTCTCAGTTTCGTGCGTCTCGAAAAATTTGACGAAAAAGGAAAAACCAGATATTCTTGAGATACTGGCATCGAAAAATGTGATTTAATTTCACCTTCAAAAAACTCTTCATTTAGGGCATAATCTATTCCTTCATAAAAGAGAAAGTCGCTTAACAATACGACAGCATTTTTGGGAAGCAAATCCTCTGCGATTTCAAAAAGTATATTCAAGCTTGTGATCTTCACTTGCACTTTTGAATTTTTGATTTTAATTTTTTGGACTGATCTGAGCTAAATTCATATTATTAATTCAAATCCTTTTCGCGTTTAGTCTGGTTTAAAACTTAAGCCTTTACCATTCGTGCAAGTAGCTTTGCTTCAGGCTGATTTTCTAGTATGTAAATTACGCGTCGATCTGTTGCTTCTTCAAAACTTTTCACGGTGTCGTAAAATGTGACGGAGAATTTTGATTTTAGTGAAGGCAACAATTGCAGATTTAAGAACGTTACCATTATCAACCAAGCCCCTAATAAAATTTTACTCTTGTTCAAGAATTGCTCGCTGGAAAATGAAAATGTTGAAAAATGGAAAATATAATGATTCAAAATGCTTGGTGTAAAGGATTAACTAATTTGATCATGAGTTACGTAATAATATATAACGTCTTAACCTACAAAACATTAAGGACAATTCGTCCTACTTAATTATTTTATAATTTAATACAAAGGAATTTAAAGTAATAGCGTTTTCCTTTGTGTCCTTGCGGAGCGATCCCATGGAGGAATAAAACTAGGAGATCCTATTCTTCAAAAACAGTCTTTAACGAAGCTGGAAACTATAACTACCATTTTTATTGCTCCTTGGGAGCGCTCCGCGAGGAACCAAAGGAAAACGCTATAAGGGTTTAGCAGATGATTTAAAAATTCCACGATTTCGCTAAGCCTATACTTAAAAACAGGAATGTATGGAGGGGGGTTGGAATGGCTAAAGGGGCTCCCGGTGTTCCCTTGATGGTGGAAACATATGGCGAGGCCTTATTTATATATTTATTTTTTGAAAAGTGTAGCTCCTCCCCCATCGTCTGCTTATCTATCTCCAGAAGGCGGTAAATTTCTAGTCGTTTCAAACTAGGGACCGAGCGGATAGAGGGTGGAGTTAGCAGAAGTTTCACTTTTTTACCACCCAATGAAAATATTTAAGCGGGAAGTAATCGTATTTCGTCAGTCTATGACGTCGCTAACATAAAATAAGCCACGCCAGATGTTTCCAAGATCATTTCACGCCTATTACGATTTGACCTTAGCCATTTCAACTCCCCTCCATTCATTCCTGTTAAAAATAATTCTCTCTCTCTCCAGTCCACTGCTTGCCTAGCCTATGATATAGCAGAACGTAGCAGCTTACTTTGTTTAAGGTAACTACCGTTTGTCCTGCACCAACGTCGAAGCAAAAGTAGGATGAGGACTAAAATTAAAGGGCTGTAACATTGCCAATAGAACCTTGCACTTGGAGGCTTCCGTCTTGTGTAGTCCTCAGACAAACATTCGGTCGAGTTCCAAACATTTTGATACCTCCTTCCCGCCCATCTAAAACTTTTATCTCCGTCTCCTCTATGGGAGGATCACCTTAATACGCTCGGAGCGTCTCTTTTTTTCGGAGGGAAAATTGAGAAACCGCTGCCAGGGGGCCAACTGTCGAAGTCTTTTCCAGTAGATTCAGTTATACCGAGTGAGGAATTGGGTTTCATCCAAAATTCTAGTCCTCAACCTACTTCTGGTTGAAGCCTCTATTATGTCCAAACTAAGTAAATCACTTAGTATCAAATTAAAATCTATTTTTAATGGTATGTTATGATCATTTGTATACTTAAATCTAGTGCCACGAACTTCAAATTTTCTTGCGGTGTAAAATATGAAATATGTCTCTATTTATAAAAGAACAGAGTTGATTTTTTTACGTTTAAGTAAGAAGACGAATAGCAGGTTTGATGTCAATTCGCAGAAGGTTTGAAAATATGAAAGCCATTTCATGCCAGTCTTCTTGGATTTAGACCGTGTGAAAACTGATAGCGATAATAGAAGAGCAACTAGTGTCGTCGAAATACCGATACAAGATGAGACCTGAAATAATTTTCCAAGTCTATATCAAGTTGATTTAAATTGTCATACGCCAATCAGCCTCATTAAGTACCCATATGTGGCGGTTTGGTGGAACGTCTCTTAAAGCTTTCTACTACGTCAGCACTTCAAAGAGAGGGCGGATAAAACCCACTGAATTGTTTTACAAAAGTGGTGTCGCTCGTACAAGTATGCCTGCGGTGGCCTGGCACTCTTGAATGGAATGTTTAGTTGTGGGCCTCTATTTAATCGTGGGGTTTTTCTCCTGCTATCTCCAATCAGTGTTTTATACCCGAATCACGCGGAATCTTTAAACTCCTTACGCTACCGATGGTTTTACGTTTCGAAAGAAAATAGGGGAAAACAGAAACTGGTTTTTTATGAAAGGCCCAACCCCCGAGATTTCCCACCCAAATACCCACTAGCATAGCCCATTCGATCACACCCTCTTTTCCCCGGCTACATATTTTGAAGAGGGCCCTTTTCAGGCGTATTAACAATCATGGATCATCTTTGTGGACTTTTACGCTAGCTCAGACTATATTGTGTTTAAGAAGTATTTAGCTTAATGTCAATGTTAATGTTACAAAAAAGTTTAAAATTGTGTAAAATTGTCAATTTGGTCCTATTTGTGGAATTTTTAGGTTGGCGCCTCGCGTTTTAATAAACGGTTGTAAAAATTGTATTATGTTAATTATAATAAGAATACAAAATTTTAAAGGATAACGTTTTCTTTTTTGAAGTATCATTATAAACAAATGTCTGATTGAGCAAAAGTTAAGGTCCCCTGTTGAAACTGTTTATAAGAAATAGTGGAAAGTTTTGGAGTTAGTAAGAAACGCGCTCTTGGGTGGTCAATAAGGGGAAGTTTGTGTGTCATCAACGAGAGCGTTTGACAGATTAGGAGTCGCGGTGGCGCTCAAGCTTACCTGGGTTAGGTCCCTTTCGTGGGGGGCTTTGGAAGAGGGGTTAAAAATGAAAAACAACCCTCTCCTTTGCACCAGCGAAAAGGGGGATTTTTTAAGAGAAAAATCAGTTAGATTCTAAGGATAGGCGAAATAATTAAGTTGTACCTTTTTACACCAGTCAAATAAACCTTAATTTTTTGTTTGTTACTCTGTGCGAATGATAATTTCGGGAGTATTTGGAAATTAGTTAATTACGAATGATATCCCAACAACATAACTCAACATCCCCTTGTATATGTTTCTGAGCACTCAGTCCATATTTTAAAAATATAAAACAGTTTCTTAACACTCTTAATTACAATGATGACTGGAGAAACAGATATTAATAAAAAATGTCTTAATGGACAAAGACTAGAAAAAGTAAACGATAAAAGGAGAAAATGGAATGACCGAAGTCCAGATATTAACATTTTTCAATTTAAAGACATGATTATAAAACATCAATTATTTGAAAAAAGTACTTATCTTCTTTTTTCACCAAAATTACATTTACATTGTTTCTGAAAGACAGATTATTCATTCTATATATCCGTTTTGGTATTAACAGTGTTCGCATGTGAAGTATTAGAATAAATATCCAAGTATGGATAGGGGTCATTTTCAAAGGTTTCTCTTTCGAACCATAAGAGAAAAAGTTGTTTTTTATCTTTCATCATGGTTGTCATCTCAAACGTTGCTATAGGGTGCCTTGGTTCTGCGCATGCATTTATACGGCCATGATTCTATAATATTCTATAATTCTATTATATTACGTGTTTGAGAACTGTTTTCAAAGTACTGGTTGAATTTGGTACGACGACGACTTGCTCTTTTATGAGGAATATATTGTAGAGCAAACGTAAATCACGAAAAAAGTGAATGGAAACCGACAAGTTTAAAGACATGATTATGAAACACCAATTATTTAAAAAATTTCTTATCTTCTTAACAAAATTACATTTGCATAAAATATTTTATCAATAAATTTTGCATTCTTTTCGAAATGGTTCGTGTCAAAGCTTTACTAGGCCTATATAACAAATACATGGGACGTTTGAACTACAATACGTTTTAATAGGGGAAAGTAAGCCCAATAGTGAAATAAATACACAGCCCACCATTTTTCGGTGTCCATTTACGTGTTTCATGATTAAAGGCCTGTCCAGACTTACATATTTTGAGAGTTCGCATCTTCGCTTTGCTTGTTTGCAAGATCGCGCTACTGTCCACATTGGCTTTTCGCTACTTTGCGTCCTCACCTCGCGAAGATACAATTTTCTTGCGACTTGGCCAAGAATTTTGCGCCTTCGCAAGAAAAGCACCAATAACAGGCGAGAGGAAGGCTGGGGCGATTAGTTTCGTTTTTCTCTTTGGACAACGTCGATGGAGAGGGGCAGATGGCGCAATGATTGTTCGAAATTTATTGGCTCTCAGAATGGGAAAAGCAAAATTTTTGCGGGTATAAGAACAGAAGTGCAAAATTTTTGCGTGTATCAGAACAGAAGTGCAAATGTTTTTCGTGATCTGTTGCGAAGATGCGAATAGACGAAGGCGCGAACACGCGAGCGCGGGTTCAATGTGGACAAAACTTTACACGTTTGCTCTACAAAGCGTTCCTCATAAAGCAGCAACAACATACCAAACTCAACCAGAACTTTTAAAACAGTTCTCAAACACGTAATATTATACAAAAGGTTGTTTTCTTAAAACATTTTGAATCGTCGACACAAAAAATGGGAACAAATAGAATCATGGCCGTATAAGTGCATGCGCAGAACCAAGGCACCCTAAAGCGACGTTTGAGATGACAATCATGATGAAAGATAAAGAAAATAGAAACCTTTGAAAATCCATATTCGGATAACACTGTTAATACCAAAAAGGAAATATAGAATGAATAATCTGTCTTTCAAAAACAATGCAAAGGTAAATTTGGTGAAAAAAAAAGAAGATAAGTACTTTTTACCTCTCCGAGTGACGTATGTCACGGAGAGGTTCTGTAACGATCGTGTGTGTCTGTCTGTGTGTCTGTGTGTCTGTCTGTGTGTCTGTGTGTGTGTCTGTTGTTACACCCACGTGACCGCGTTCGCAGTTTCCAAATCGGAGCAAACGTGTTCGCCATTTCCGAACTGCTTTCACAGTCACGGAAATGGCTACTCTACTTGAGTTCTCACACCACCATCTTCTGGTCTTTGTCCATCCCACACGGACACTTGTCTGTACTTACTGGCTTCTAACACCACCATCCTCTGGTCATTGTCCACCCCACATTGACACCAGTCTGAACACACTGGCTTCTAACACCACGATCTTCTGGTCTTTGTTTTTGCCCATCGCACATGGACACCAGTCTGTACTTACTGGCTTCTAACACCATCATCTTCTGGTCATTGCCCATCCCACATGGACACCAGTCTGTACACACTGGCTTCTAACACCACCACCTTCTGGTCTTTGTTTTTGTCCATCCCACATGGATACCAGTCTGTACACCTGGCTTCTACACCACCATCTTCTGGTCTTTGTTTTTGTCCATCCCACATGGACACCAGTCTGCACACCTGGCTTCTACTCCATCGTCAACGTTTGGTTTAAGACTTTCGCGGCGATCAGCTAGGGTTACGAGAAACGTCTAGCCTCCCTAGGGTGGGTTGTCCACGATAGGTTTTCGCAATTGCGGTTGTTCTTGCTTTTAACTGTAGTTCGACACCCTTATATACTACCTATTTGAGTAAAGCGAAGCAACCGGGGTATGCTTCATTTCAAACGCCAATATTAGTCAAGTCTCTCAAGAATGTTTAATTGTTCTTTTTTAAAACGATGTAACGTTCAATAAGGCGAATAACTAACGAAGAAAATATTAAATATTAATGATATTTATTTTAATATTTAAGATAATCTTGTTTCTCAATTCAAAATTAATACGGAAAGAGTTAAAAAGCAGTCTATGTTTTTGTCTGTGTGTGTCCGTCCGTTGTTACATTAGTGCACTGCGTTAGAAGTTCGTTTTGTTTTGATGTGTAAAGGAATTCTACAGAACCATAATATTCCCTTTATCCTTAATATAAAGTGAATATGTGGAAATACTTTTCGTAATTATGATGCATTTAGTACTTTTGTAGCTTTAAAGCTCTACTTCATTTTGATATTCCAAAGATTTTTTTTAATATTATTATTTAAAATGGATGTTTATATATTACTTAAGCTATACTACATCTGTTTATAGCATAATCCTTTCTAAAGTGAATACAAGCACAACGCTACTATGGTGGTCAAATGAACTTTTATTTGTCAATAGGCCTAGTGAACCAAAAAGTAAACGCTTGGGTTTGGATTTCGTTTCTGAAATGCAGAGACATTAACGGTTCAGAGTGAGCCGAAAGTTAAATACACTTTAGGCTTAGATATTATAGTCATGGTGGAAATCTGGGCCGCGTTCAGCAGAGCCCAGCGCTGTTAGCAGTGTCTGACATAACGGGATTTTGTTTTTGAATTTTGACGTCACGGTACTTAGCGCTTAGCTAGCGCGGTCTTCAAAGAAAATAGTCGGCTCTTTGGATAACGTGACGTAAAACGCGTATTTCTCAGCTTGACGAAAAAACCATGGAGGAATTAATACAAATAGCTCTATGGGACTACAGCTATTTAATTGGCGTCAAACCAGTTGATCACGCGAGAATTTTAAGAGATATGTTAGTTTCTAAATTTAATTAAAAAAGTTGTTATCTATCTCTATAAATATGTTATCATACAATTTTTGTTAAGCCTTGGTACATTGCACGCTTTATTGCGCTAGCGTCATTTATAAAACGCCGATGACCGGAGAAAAGCTATGACGACAGAGCTCACCGGTAAAATTTCCATATTCCGCTGTCTTTTTTGGTGAGCTCTGCTGAACGCAGCCCAGACCAAGTGAAAGGTCTGATCGTAATCGGATAATAGCTTCGTGTTTTCATGCTTTTTATGGTACGCATTTACTTTCAGTGTGTGTAGCCACAAATAAGCTTTGGTGTTATGTAACGTTAACAGTCATGTTGACAAACTAAGAAAATCGTTGAGATGAAACGAGAGGATAGTGTTTACATGGCAACCCTGTTGTGAATATGGCTTTGAACATAGAGGGCATACAGTTGAGGAGTAGAAAATTGGGCCTTTACAAACACGTAAAGGTAATATCCCTCCAAAGTTTTATCTCTTCATTTCCCGTTTTTCCCCCATCGGATGATTTTAATGTGTACAAGTATATCATTATTGGATGTAAAATGTCGTCTGATTTACAGTATATTTGCTATGCTTTGTATACTGCTTTAATATTTCATAAATTTTAACTTAAGAAACATTTCCATATCTGGGTAAATAAGTTTGTAAGTAGTCGTCTTGACTCGGAGAGGTAATATTTTGGTTTTCCCAACTTGTTTCAAATAATTGATGTTTCATAATCATGTCTTTAAACTGATAAATTTTAATATCTGCGACTTCGGTCATTCCATTTTCTTCTCTTATCGTTTACTTTTTCTAGTCTTTGTCCACTAAGACATTTTTTTATTAATAATCTAATCGACCTTTTCCACGTAAAAAGGGGGATTGGTCTAAAAGTTAGTACAGGCCGCAGGATGTATGTAGTCTATAGAATCCATTCAGTCTAAGCTACTTATTGATAGATCAACAAGCTTACTTACATATTTATCAAAACTAATTATATCTGTTGAAGGTATTGAAATTGCATTTGGAGTTCCGGTAACCATAAGAATTTTGCTGAAAGTTAAAGGAAATGAAAACGCGCTCTTGGCAATATCGCGGTTATCCATCAATGACATCATTTGTGGCTCAAAATATACAGATATCCCCTAAAAGAATGGAAAACCTTTATATTTTCAAGAATATGTGGCACAATATTTAATTCTTTTGTTCAATCCTACTTTTTGAAGATCCTCTTCTAATGGTAATACTTCGTCGCCAGAGTAGTAGGCAGTACAGATACTATACAAATTATAACGTTAAGATCACTGAAGTTCCGAAACAATTAATCTGTATTTCATGAAATTATTTTCTCATACGTTGTATTATAAAATCTCTGAATGTAACGAAAAATGTCGCTCGTGAAACGTCTTAGCGAAAATGTTTCAAACACAGCCTTAAATAGCAAAAACATTTAAGTGAAATATGAATTGGGACAATTGAACTCGGTCATTTACCCAAGGGAGTCCGAAATGGAGGGGCTCACTTTCATTGAAGAACTTGGTACACCTATACAATTTAATGGTTTAAAATCCTTCAATTTTGCAAATTTCGAAATGAACGTACTTCTTATATGACATGGTGTATAACGCTGAACAGTGAAATGACAGCTTTTAAGTGACGTGATTATGAAACATCAAATTCAGCCAAAATAATTTAAAATATTAATCTATTGCTACGGCAAGAGGGCTGTTCTCAAACTTTAAATTTGGATGAATATCATAATGATCGAGTTATAATTTATAAAGCTAAAAATCTGACGATTAGCTAAGCACAAATTTCAACTTGTGGCAAAACGGTAATATCTAAAGTAAATCAATTAAAAGAAGAAAACTTACCCAACAAAAAGATCTCGTAATCAATATGTTAAAGGTGTGGTCATATTTGAAGCGAAAATCAAAGTCAACTTTATTCTGAGATTAGACCTATGGAAATGACGTTTTCTAAGATTTTTTGAAAGGCTTCGATGCAGAATTTCGAAAGTCGTGCATATGTCTCTGATTGGAACCGTTCTCAGTAAAACGTTCCAATTTGAAAATAAGCCAATTTTTAAACCGTATACTGCGCAGTGATCACGAAAAAGAAGTTACAATTTTGCTGGTAAACACGCAGTTAAAGGAAACGAAATGATTAACCTAAATGTTTTTGGCAAATTTTCGATAATGTATAATAGAACATCAAATGAACATGACTTAATCGAATAAATCCGCGAACGTTAAATCTGATTGCGGCCTATCATGAGTGGCGATGAAATATTTCTGAACTGTCGTAAAGCACGTCTTTCTAAAATAGTTACATAAACTCAACTGAAATTGCGGTCAAGAAAACACTTCACTTATTTCATTAAAGGGAGACTGACATGTCATTGATTCCACTCTTTTGAGCTTTAAGCCCACAAAGAATGCATTTTAAATATTTCTCTTAGGTTCTGAATCCCTTTATGAAACGAATTTCGCCATATTTTCGCATAGCGTGCGGCCTTTTTAAGTTTCATATTTTTTACCATCCGAGTGTTGACGACGTCATGGACATGTATCACACTGAACGTGTCTGTGTGTCTGTCACAGCGTTCGCAGTTGGCAAATCTTAGCGAACGTTTTCGCAAGTTGCGGACCTCACTTGCAGTTCAAAAAAGTTCAGAAAATTCAATTTCAGTACGATATCTACCTCACTTAAGTGCCAATCATTAACAAGCCATTAACCCTCTTAATAAGCTTTCAGCTTCAATTCTTTGATTCGGATACTCCCTACTTGTTTTCACCTTGCGCTAGCGTGTAAAAAAATCTTTAAAAAACCTTAATATTCTCTTTTTTTTTTTTACAAAATATGGAATGAAAATATAGGAAATATGTTTCGGCATTTCGATTTTTTTTCGTAGTTATAGGCCTAAATCTTGGTTTCATTTCAATATCAGGCTTGAATAATTTTTCTAATTTGAACATATCAAATAATTAGAAATAGTTGAATATTCAGGTTATTAAAATGGTAGATTTGGATTAAGAGAGGTAAAATGTTGGTTTCCCAACTTGTTTAATATAGTTTCATTCCTTGAACAAAGTCATTTCAGGTGCAACTCAATCCGAAGTTTCTAAAGTAATTTATTTTTCAGGTCTCAAAATCGCAACGGTGCAACTTACTTTCTAACTTCTCGGCAATTATCTTTCGTCCAATTGGATATCTTTCCGTTTTTGGTTTGAATAACGTACATAGTCTTCTCTCTCACAGCTACAATGATATCAAATTCTGATATAAACTCATTAATTCGACATTAACTTTAGCTAAAAATCAGTGAGTCAAACTTTGACCACAATCTGCAGAGGATTTGATAACTTCATTTCAGTTTACTACCGAAGTATATTATAACTTGCCTTGCTTTTTTCACGATCAAAACGTATTTTAAAACTTTCTTCGTATTTAAGTTAAATTAACAAGCGCAATGTTTGGGATAATTGAGCTTTTTCCACGCATGAGAAAATAGGCTAAACCACTTAACCCTATATAGTTATACATTTGCTGAGGGGGTGAGACGTCATTGGTTTTTCAGCCAATGAAATTAACAAGCCAACAGATGGAGTCACCTTCTGGTGGCTATAGAGCTCATGTTAAATTCTGCCTCCAAAAAGGCGAATGGGCGGAGTTTAATGTAACCCTCCCCGTAACCGATATTACTCTATTGATTGGTGAAGGTAAGCATTTTACGTAACGAAGACATTAACTTTAGCTAAAAATCAGTGGGTCAAACTTTGACCACAATCTTCAGAGGATTTGATAACTTCATTTCAGTTTGCTATACCGAAGTAAAATATAACTTGCCTCGCTTTCGTCACGAACAAAACGTATTTTAAAACTTTCTTCGTATTTAACGTGCGCAATGTTTGGGATAATTGAGCTTTTTCCACGCATGAGAAAATAGGCTAAACCACTTAAGCCTATTGATTGGTGAAAGTAAGCATTTTACGGAATGTAGATTTTACCTCAATCCCCAAGGCCCGATTAAGATTCGCGATGAGGCAAAACTTTGAGAATGGGAAACAGAATCACTATACCAGTCAAAACTCACAACCCGTTTATTATAACTTGAGTCACTTTCATATTTTTTCGACGTGAACGAACAATACAGGTTCATAAATTAAAGGATGTGCTCTTTGTGTCACACTGAGTGAAAAGTGTCAAAGAACATGGGGTCTAAAACATTTAGTTTAGGAGGTACGAACCCCTATCATTGGCCCCTTAAACAAGGATATTGGCTTGCATGGGGAGTAAGACATATCAGCCTGCCCATCTTGTTTAGACAATTTCAAAAGCTTCCAATCTAAGGACGTAACTCGGAATTTATCTTGCAGAAGTGTACGTTTAAAGATATAAGTGTGCCTAAGCCGGTCCGCGACAATTTGGTCTCGCCGTTATGGTCTTGCTGATTTGGTCTCGCCGATTTGGTCTCGCCGTTTTGGTCTCGGGACAAATAGGTCTCGTGACAAATGGGTCTCGGGACAAATGGGTCTCGGGACAAATGGGTCTCGGGACAAATGGGTCTTGGGACAATTGGGTCTCGTGACAATTGGGTCTCGGGACAAATGGGTCTCGGGACAAATGGGTCTCGGGACAAATGGGTCTCGTGACCAATGGGTCTCGGGACAAAGGAGTCTCGTGACCAATGGGTCTCGGGACTTAACCCAACCCAACCTTGTTTGGAGGTAAGAAGATCATTTAAGCATTAAAAGCCCACCTCTTACCACGAACAATTTATTAGCAATAATAGAAATATTTTGGAAAAGGTGTCAGATAATTAATAGGAGAATATATTGGAAAAGGTGGCAGCTAATTAATTGAAGAATATTTTGGAAAAGGTGGCAGCTAACTATTAGGAGAATATTTTTGGAAAAGGTGGCAGCTAATTAGTAGGAGAATATTTTGGAAAAGGTGGCAGCTAATTAGTAGGAGAATATTTTGGAAAAGGTGGCAGCTAATTAGTAGGAGAATATTTTGGAAAACGTGGCAGCTAATTAGTAGGAGAATGTTTTGGAAAAGGTGGCAGTTAATTAGTAGGAGAGTATTTTGGAAAAGGTGGCAGCTAATTAGTAGGAGAATGTTATGGTAGAGGTGGCAGATAACTATTAGGAGAATATTTTGGAAAAGGTGGCAGTTAATTAGTAGGAGAATAGTTTGGAAAAGGTGGCAGCTAATTAGTAGGAGAATATTTAGAAAAGGTGACAACTAATTAATAGCAGAATATTTTGGAAAAGGTGGCAGCTAATTAATTGGAGAATATTTTGGAAAAGGTGGCAGCTAATTAATTGGAGAATATTTTGGAAAAGGTGGCAGCTAACTATTAGTAGAATATTTTGGAAAAGGTGGCAGCTAATTAATAGGAGAATATTTAGAAAAGGTGGCAGCTAATTAATAGCAGAATATTTCGGAAAAGGTGGCAGCTAATTAATAGGAGAATATTTTGGAAAAGGTACTGGCAACGAATTATTGGAACCATTGTTTTGGAAAAGGTGGCAGCTAACTATTAGGAGAATATTTTGGTAAAGGTAGCAGCAAATTAGTAGGAGAATGTTTAGGAAAAGGTGGGATCTAACTATTAGGAGAATGTTTTGGAAAAGGTGGCAGCTAATTAATTGGAGAGTATTTTGGAAAAGGTGGCAACGAATTATTGGAACCATTGTTTTGGAAAAGGTGGCAACGAATTATGGGAACCATTGTTTTGGAAAAGGTGGCAACAAATTATTGGAACCATTGTTTTGGAAAAGGAGGCAACGAATTATTGGGACCATTGCTTTGGAAAAGGTTGCAACGAATTATTGGGACCATTGCTTTGGAAAAGGTGGCAACGAATTATTGGGACCATTGCTTTGGAAAAGGTGGCAACGAATTATTTGGACCATTGCTTTGGAAAAGGAGGCAACTAATTATTTGGACCATTGCTTTGGAAAAGGAGGCAACTAATTAGGTAACCAAACCGTAACGAGACCAAATAATCACGTACGATACCAAATAGTCCCGAGACCAAATAATCACGATAACAATTAGTCCCGAGACCAAATAATCACGATAACAATTAGTCCCGAGACCAAATAATCACGATACCAAATAGACCCGAGACCAAATAATCACGATACCAAATAGTCCCGAGACCAAATAATCCCGATACCAAATAGTCCCGAGACCAAATAATCACGATACCAAATAGTCCCGAGACCAAAAAATCGCGAGACCAAATAGTCCCGAGACCAAAAAATCGCGAGACCAAATAGTCCCGAGACCAAAAAATCGCGAGACCAAATAGTACCGAGACCAAATCGGTGAGACCAATTAGTCCCGCGACCAAATCGGCGAGACCAAAATGGCGAGACCAATTCGGCGAGACCAAATTGTCCTGTTCCGTGCCTAAGCAGTTCAAATTGTAATTGACAGTCGCGCCGCCAGCAGTAGGCACGGGTAGGCACGTGCCTACGTTGGAAAATTTTGGCCTACTTGAGGGGCCTCCAAATTTTTAAAAACGTGCCTATAGAGGCCTTCAAATTAAATTGTATTTCTTACTTTAACAGCGTTTAATTACTTTATGTACTTTCATAGTTTATATTTCTATCTCTAAAAATCTAACACAACATCTCACACCTGTTTGACATATTCGCTACACTTTGCTTTTGTAATGTACAAGAGATCATTTTCAAAACCCGTTTTCTCTATATTTTGAAGAACAAGATCCCCCCGCTAAAGGGTTGACCGTTGACCCCCAGATTACATCTCTCCTGTATAGAAACTAGAAAGGACACGAGTTGGAAATTCCCCTCCCAACCTAAAAACGGTAGGCGGCATGCGTCGCGGAGAGGAATAAAATTTTCCAACTGTAAACACACCAAGATTACACTAGAGTAACTTTTTAGGTGCTTCACGGAAACGAAAGATAATCCCTGATAAGAGACTTCAAGACAGTGTAATTATTGACTAAATTTATAAGAAGGGTCGCAAGGACACGGTTGCCAAAATCTTCATACTTTTAATAATCTCACAAAAAAGGAAATACTGAAATCTAATCGTTAAATCTATTATATTCCTCAAAATCCTGAAATACATTAAAAATTAAGCATGATAAATTTTCAAAAAAAAAGGGAGGGGGCCTGTAGATCATGCTGTGCCTACACGAGAAATAATCCTGGCGGCGCTACTGGTAATTGACAAGGTTTTCGAGTTAATGTTTCTATTATTCAAACAAATTAACATCTTTATTTAGAGGTAGTGTTCAAAATGTCCACTCTTTTTCTATTCCAGTTTGAACTAGTTTTGCTTTACCAGCTTAAGCACACTTCTACATATAAGAGTGCCCATCTTGTTTAGACAATTTCAATAGCCTCCACTTCACCTATAAACGTTTACTTCTGCTAGATAAAGGCTCATTCACAGTGTGGGAAATAAGGCACTTTCACAGGCCAATAGCCAGTTTAAAAATTACCTGGGCCAGTTTAAAAATTAAACGCTTTGGGGTCTACTGGCCCTGGTGGCCACTTAATTAATTCAAAGTTTTCCCCCTCAAGATTTTGGATCATTAAATAAATACTATGTTAATCCCTAAAATTGTCTCGTCTTTGCTTCTATGCTGTTTGCTTGCTTGCCTGCTTGGCCTGAATTGTGTATGTGGGAGTGGGATTATGGGTGGGTTTCGTGTTGTCTGTCTACGCTCAACACAGTGTATAATCTGTAGATGAAGTGATTTTTGCAGTTAGCTAAAGGGAAGATAATCTCTCCGTAGTCTTGTTTGGGTCTGGTCTCTAGGGAAAGGCAGCCTGCTGCCTTTCACTGTATTAGGGTCTATGGGAAGATAACAATGGAGTGTCAACTCCCTCCCTACGGGCCGAATTTTTTAATTTAGTATTACTCAATAAAGACTTATAGTTCATAATTTAAGACTCCAATATTTTTAAATACCCATAACTATAAAAACTAACCTACTAAGCCTACGCCCTATCAAATATTGTCCAGAATAGATAATTTGGCCCTAAATTATGTGAAAGCCTGAGTTTTGAGGCTAAAAGTGGTAGGTGGCACCGTGGCGCACCGTGGTCAGTTTTTTAATTAAAATACCTAGGCTCTACTGGCCACAGGTCCAGTTTTAAAAAAATCCTTATTTCCCACACTGCTCATTCACCTTCTTAGATTGAAGGCTATGGAAATTGTCTAAACAAGATGGCCTTGCCGAAATGTCTTACTGCCCATGGTAGAAACATTTGCTTTTTAGGGGACCGTACCTCCAAAGTAAATATTCTTTTACACTTTTCACTCAATCTGACTCAAAGAATAGACCCCCTATAAATTATGACAAGACATAATGTTGCATAGTTTCGAATTATTAGAAATAACTCATTATTTCCAAGCTTCTAAAAACTTTAATTACACTATAATGCTTCAAATCTAAATAGGTTATTTGGTTATCATTAATCTCCCTTTTAACTTGAGATGGAATTATAAATATGAAAAAATAAAACTATTTCAGAATTGTAGCGTGTACAGCAGGAGTTCATAATAACCCCCCTTCGGGGGGGAGTATGAAACTGGCCATAGAGCTAATGGTAAAAATCGCGAACAACAAGATTCTGTCGTTGCGCATGGAAAGGATTAGCCTGTTTATGGACATACAACCTTACAATATATCGTAGTGGTATCTATGCTCCTTGGTTTTCGTTCCAAAACTTCCGTTGGCTGGGATATCCGTCGAAAAGAAAAATGGCGATATGGTGGACGTAGAAACACGTTGCAATTCTTATATTAAAGATACTGGGAAGAAATTTATCCAAACCGTTTTAATTTAACCAAGGAATTTTCACTCACACATATCACAACAAAACATCATTGACGATCGTTTAAATGTTTTGTAGAAAACTAGAAACCCCGACTAAAAGCTAACTTCTTAGCCAAGGCTTAATTTACACCGTTCCGACAGAAGCAGACGTGAGCCATTTTCGCTCCCAAAATCACAAGATAAAAATAGTGCTAAACCGGAAGTGTGTAAGTTAATGCGCGTGGGCGCTAAAAAATGGGGTAACTATTTCTTTGGGAGTTAAGCGGTGTATGAATCCGCTGAGGTTTACGGCGAAACTTTGTTGTTACGGGCTTTTTAACCAATTTCGTACTTCGGGTTATTATGAACTCCTGATACAGCTACACATATTACACGGACGGCATGATATTCATAGAAAACATTACAATAACATTCTTCCAATGAAATCGTTATTAGCATCTTCTAAAAGGTACAATACCCCCTTGGTATCCTTGCATCCGTGATTCATTTCAAATTAAGCAAGGTATAACCACGCTTGCGAGATTTCTAAACTCGCCCCACGTGACCATAAAAGCCTTGGCTAATACTAAGAATAAACTACTCCGGTTCCTTAGGTTTATTCATACTTTTATTAAAATCATTAAATACCGACTTGTATTTATTACAACTAGAGAACTTCAGAGTTAAACCATAATTTCTAATAATGATGAAGTCCAATATCAAGGTCAAATCCCTTCGCTCGAGCGAACTACTACATCTTAGTAATGGAGAATGACTGACTTATTATCCTAAGCAGTCGACCCTTTTATAGTTAGGGAAAGGTCAAAGGTAACACAGGGTGTTAATCCTCTATTTAATCTTACACCTCTGGAGTAGAAACTCGGGAGGTCCCTAAACTACTACGGAAGGTTACAAAGGCCACTCAATTCAATCAAACGGTTCCTATTAGGTCCTCTCCGTTGTCTCTTCACCGGCTTCTTGTTTTTGAAAAATGAGTGTCGTAGAACTATTTCCAGAAGAAGACACACAGCCGATGCTAGCGTACCAATTAAATATAACTTGACAACAGTTTCAACATCAGTAAAATCAACCGAGTTCTCCTCTAATGGCGGTGGTTGCCAACGAATTTGGTTCATCGTGTAATCCTCTTCCAGATAATACGAGTTGAAAAACATGGTTTGAAAGTTAATCATCAAACTAACAAAATTTAAAAGTACATAAAATGATTAGCGTAGTTAAAGGGAATGAGAAGCTTCGTTTGAAAAACCTCTGATTTATATAACAAAAGATAGAATTAATTTCTGTGAATTTAAAAATATCCAGCTTTAATTTTCCGATTTCTGGTTATTGCCTTTGCAATATGCATTTGAAAATGCTTCATTTGAAATTATTTGAAATTCATCTTTTATGAAAGGCTAAAACGTTTCCCGTAGTCTAACGTCACAGATATATTTTTCACGTGAGATGGTGCCACTCTCTCCGCTATCAGACCCAGAGTTTAGACTGGCGAGAAGCTCGAGACGCGTATAGGATTTCCGCGCTTTTTTTGCTCACGACATAGTGATGTCATCAAACGGGCGAACAAGCTCGACAAGACAAAATTATTGATATATCGAAATTGAGTTTTCGTGATTTTTCAATGGATTTTAAAAATAGAAACTTTGGTTCAATTATAATAAAAACTTGATATTTTGAAAGTAGAGACTTGAAAGTGTAACATAATACCACTTTCGTGGTAAAATATGATATGAAATTGTAAATTCGCATAACCTTTATTGATGAAACATAGTAAAATAATGAACTTACACTCGATCAAAAGTGTCGGTTAATTTTGTACACAGCGAGAAATTAAGTGAAAACGGAAAGACTAGATATTCTCGAGTTATCGGCACCGAGAACTGCAATTTCGTCGAGAAAGTAGCGTTGTTTCGAAACATAGTAGTCACAAATTTATCAAATGAAAAGTCGTTCAATAACAAAACGACGTTTTTGGAAACCAAATTACGTATGACTTTACGGTATTGACCGAAGTTATAGCTATCTATTCGCATTTTTGAAATCTTTTTCGCATATTGTTCGTTTGACCTGGCCTAAATGTTTTAAATTTGTTATATAAAAAAAACTTATTGTGTTTAGACGTTTTGAAAACATTTCTTTACCATTTCTGAAAGCAGTTTTGCTTCGGGGGAACCATTTGAAACGTAAAATAAGTGTCCATCAATTAATTCTTCGAAACTTGTAATGGCGTCGTAAGATGTGACGGAAAATTTTGATTTCATAGAGGGCAGCAATTGCAGATTTATTATCGTTACCATTATCAACCAAGCCGCCAATAATATTTTCCTTTTGTTCAGCAAACGCTTGCTAAAAAATGGAAACGCTGAAAGTGCAAGAACTCAATCTATTTTGATAAGCGCAAGATTGAATATGAATAAATACAATGGATGACTATGACACCTAGGTCAAAAAGCTGTCCACCAAACATACGGTACACCTGCGATTGTGAGCCTTGTGAGGTGGCTTTAAATTGAGCCCAAGTAGCTAGGTTACGTGGGAAAAGAAACTATCCCAAGATTCCCCCAAACGAAGTGTCCGTATGGATATGTATAACTTCAATCCTGACCTTCTCTACAAGTGACTAAAAAAATGTGACTTGAAACCCACCTAAACCTTGAGAGTGAGAAGGAAACTCGTATTTTTCTCTCTGTTCTAGGGCAATATTTCAATCTCACCAATCAGGGCTCTCCGGAGAGCCACAGTTTCTTTTGACCACATTTCCTAGCTACATCCGGCACAATTTAGAAACACCTCACATTTGCTGCATGGATTAACTAACGCCTTATTTAATCCATGTTTGGTGGCCAGCTTTTGGGCCTTGTTGGGAATCCATAATGCATATCCATGGTGACATGGTTTTGACATGAGAGTAACTTTGATAATATTCTTCAAGTGTAAAAAGTGGAAAAATTTCGTATTTTCATTACAACTGCAATGCGTTTTTTACGTTTAAGTAAAATGACGATGACAATTCACAAAAAGCCACGAAATAAGTGATGCAATTTTTGTTAGTCTTTGTTTTTGGAGCTGTGAAAATTCCAATAGATAAATGAAGAGCAACTAGAGTCATTGAAATTAGGATGCACGAAGAAACCTAAAACAATTTTAGTGTTTTCTATCAATTGGACGGTAAAAAACATTTCACAATACTAACGTATTTATCAAAATTAAAAATTACCATGGAAGAAACTGAAATAGAGTCCGGAGTTCCGGCTATCATAAGAATTGAACTGAAAACAAAAGGAAATGAAAATGCATTGTTGCCAATAGTGCGGTTTTCCATCAACGACATCATTTGTGGATCTAAAAATGCAGAAATTCCCTTAAATAAAGAAATAAATAAATAAATTGGTGAAGTTTTTTTTCTCTATAATTGGTTCTCAATTTATTTATCATACATCTGGAAGATCCTCTTCTAATGAAAAATTATACTTTTCTCTGGTAGTAGGTTCCTTGCTAATGCTGTATAAAATATTTTTGAAAAAGCAGAGTTAGTTAATTTTAAAGTTTTAATACTTTGTTCTTCCAGTAATTTTTCACTCACGTTATATTGTGAAATTTTTCAACGTAACGTATAATATCTCTTATGGTCCTCCAGGCTGAAGTAAACGAAAACATTTCCTAAAAAAAACCGGAAATACAGATTGCAGTATTTGGATAAATTTCAAAAGCAAATGGGTAAATCATTTACTTCCGAGAATCCAAAATTGATTGGCTGATTTTTATGCAGGAACTGGCTACAACTATTTAATTTAATTGTTAATAATCTTTTCATGTGCGTATATGTTTTGTACTGAGAATACGTATCAAGTGCCATAATGCAGAACGCCAAGGTATGCTTTAGATTGAAATCACAACTTCAAAGTGATTTGTTGATGAAAGCTGCAAAGCAGTCACAATAGATGAATACAAGATGGCTTTGGCAAGCGAATTATTCTTCAAAACAAAATTGCATCAGTTAAGAAGTAGAAAGTTTCCTAATTAGCCAGTGACTTATCGTAAGTTACAAAGTATCAATATCGTAAAGAAATTATTTACAGAAGGCTAAAAATAGGTATTGGAAATTTGGGTGAGAGTATATTGGGAGCTTACCGCATTTGGTTGTACGCGAAACTTATAGAATGTGCGTGACAAGTGGATGCATTTTGAGATTTTGCTATTTTGCAGTTAAACCTTGCAGATATTAAAGCTAACGTTTCAATAGCAAGGTGGTTCAATTTGTCTCAACACGATAAATATGATTACAGCCTTTGGAATACGGTGGATATTTGAAGTAACGGAAAATAAATCATTATTTCTCAACGCCAAAATAAGCGTTCACCTAAAGAGTCGAAAGAAACTCTTCAAGAGTTGCGTGTGTAATTAAATGCTTCAGGGAAACTGAGATCATTAAAACGTTAGTGTTATCGATTCCATGGTATACGCTATTTCAATTATTTCACTCGATCTGATCCGCACGAGATCGTTCCTTTTATCACTTGTTCACCATTGTTCCACTGCAATAATAATGAATCTTTAGGTTTAACCAGAAGTGAGATTAGACCAGAAGTACTGAGCAAACCAAATTCTTCACATGGCGAAAGTGAATATTCTTGATAACACACCAACGGTTGGCCCTCTGGTGACGGTTTCAGCATCTCCCCACCAAAACGTTAGACGCTCGCGGTGGTAGACGGCCGGACTAGATTCAAACACCCGCGTCCGTGTTCCGCCGCTTTAGGTTGAGGGGAAGGGGTTAGGAAATGTTTTTGGAACTCGACCAATCTTTTTCTCAGTAGTGTAGGCGCGTGGGAAGCGGCATAGAATCCTCAAATTTGTTCACTAGTGCCAGGATCTACTATCAATGCTAGAGCCCTTCACTTCTAGTCTCATCTCACTTCTGGTTTAACTTAATCCGAAGTTTGTACTATAGTATAGGTTTGCTTTAGTTAGTCCCCTTCACCACTCTAAATCGTAAACCTGGCTTCTATGTGATAGCTTTGAACCAGTGAGCACGTATGTTGCGCGTGACTTCGTCTCGAGAGGTCGCATGTTTTTTATTCACGCGGTTTTTTTTAAATTTTTAAAACTTTCAACCTTTTGCGTTAGGCTTAATTCAAAATTTTTAATTTTACTTAAATTTCGGAGTTTTCTTTCACAAAATTAGCGGAGTGGTCTGGTTTAGTGGAAATGCAGCCCCCAATTTGGCGTGGGGGCTTAGTGGCGCCCTTTTCCAGAACCAGGGTTAGATTTAGGGTCCCGTTTGTCGCCGGTCTCTGGATTCTACTGCTTCTTTTTCTATTCCACGGGTACTTCTTCAGTGGTGACTTTGAGACTCTGAAATTCACTGTTCGACCTTTGGATGACACATATTTCTACGCACCTTTGGTTTCTTACTCAACTTCGTGCTATGTTGACGTTCGAGGATTCCGCCTTCGCTCGCTCCCGACGCTATTACCCTTCTACGCGATCGCTTGTACCATACCCAATTTGATAGCGGTCCGTTTTGATGCCATCGGTTCTTGTGGTGATGTTGAACTTAATCCTGGCCCTCCTCTCAATGTTAAATGGCCTTGCGGTCATTGCCAAAAACCAGTTTTGGATAACCAGATGGCGCTTTTCTGTGAAGGTGCTTCGTTTCAGCAATGGTTTCATGCGAAATGCGTTAACATGCAACGTGTCGAATATCGCCGTCTTGGTTCCTCTGATGAACCATACCTTTGTCCAATGTGCTCCTTGCCTGCATTTAGTGACTCGTTTTTCTCCATCCATGACTCAGAACCTGATAGTTCCCGTTCTTCTCCGTTGAATCTGCAACGTTCGAGGACAGTCACATACCTGCATTCTGACGTTCGAAGTGTCCGCAATAAATTGCAGGATTTGTCCCTATTGAATTCAATACAGTACGACGTGATTGGCCTCACGGAAACATGGCTTGATGGGACGGTACTGGACTCTGAGCTATTTCCGTCCAACTATGTTACTTTTCGACGAGATCGCCCGAAGAGGGGTGGTGGAGTCCTACTGGCGTTACATGACACCCTTCTTCCTGTACCAATAGACATCCCAGAGGAAAGACTTGTCGCTGAGGATGGCACACCTTTGGAAGCAGTATTCGCTCTCTTCACATGTGGCACTCGCACTGCTGTCACTGGATGCGTCTACCGACCTCCAAGGTCTTCCTTGGCTTACATGGTATCTTTGAGATTTTTACATGAGACACTCCCGCCGCATGATGTTTTCCTTTTGATGGGTGATTTCAATTTACATGTTTCTTGGTCGGATCCATCGCCTCGTACTGCTGAGGATCAACTTTTCTGCGACACAATCCTTGGCCTTGGTCTTGAACAAACGGTTACTACCGCCACCCGGGGCGATCACATTCTGGATTTGGTCTTCATAAACGATTTACGTTTTTTAAATGAGACTACGACATCGGTAATTGGGAAGCTCTTGGAGGCGATAATAGCGGAGAAACTGAGCGGTTATCTTGAAGAGAACAATTTAATTCCTGCTTCCCAGTTTGGATTCGGGCAGGGACGCTCTTGCACTCCACAGCTTTTGCAATCCTTTCATAACTGGGCCTCCACGTTGGATGAACGTAACCCCCCAGACATACACGTTGTGTCTTTCGACTGGTCAAAAGCATTCGATTCAGTGTGTCACAAGAGATTGATTTTCAAGCTGGAGAAGGCTGGGGTATCTGGTGTGGTTCTTCGCTGGCTTCAGGATTTTCTGGCTAACCGCTCTCAACGTGTCGCCTACCGTGGCGAATTTAGTCAGTGTCGTCCTGTCCTCTCTGGTGTTCCGCAGGGTTCCATTCTTGGACCTCTGTTGTTCAACCTATTTGTGTCAGACTTGCCGGGTGCACTCTCCGAGGGCTGTTCCTTGTATCAATATGCCGATGATAGTTACATATCTCTAGCTATACGATCCCCGGAGGACCAACTGACGTTGCAAAGTAACATTAACAATATCTTCACGTGGGGCCTTGCTAACAACATCTCCCTTAACATCAATAAATGTTGTTTTATGGTCATCTCTCGACGGAGCCCAAGGGATAACGTTCACTATTTTATACAGAGCGTTCCATTAAATCGCGTTGTCTCCATGAAACTCCTAGGTGTCCAGATATCAAGCGATTTAAGTTGGTCCTCTAATGTCACTCGCGCTAGAAATTGAGTGCAACGTCTGTGTGGTCTGATTCGTCGAACCTCCGGGTACTCCAAAGCGTCTATCACCCTTTATCGATCTATGTGCCTACCTGTCCTAGAGTATGCTACTCCGGTGTGGAACCCATACTTAAAGAAGGACATTGCTTCTCTTGAGGGTGTCCAGCGCCGTTTCACGAGTTTCTACTTAAAGTCACCCAGACCAGGAAAACCAAATCACATCCCTTATGCTAGGCGTCTACAGAATCTCCATCTCTTACCGTTAACGACTCGCCGCGACGTATCTGACTTAGTGACGTTTCTTAGGCTTGCGCGATCTCCGTTCTTTGATCTAGATGATTTTGTCCGAGTTAGCTCGAGGCATTCTGTCCCCACCTACTTCGTCCCATACGCAAGATGTCTGGCCTTAAAGAACTCGTATTTCTACCGGATAGTACGATTGTGGAATAGCGACATTCGTCAAAATTGTACACTTTCCATACCACGATTTCGGTCTCTAGTGTCTAATTTTGTCTTCAATAATTGGTTACGTGAAAATTTGTAATTTTATTTATATATTTAATTTTTTTTTCTGTATGGTTCTCTTTATTGTGGTCTTGTGTTGTCCCGGTAACCACCACATATAGACTTGCCTCTGTGGTTGCCAGCGAATTATTTTTGCGAAATAAATATTATTATTATTATTATTATATGAAGGAAGCGCGGAGAGACAAAATTGTCCGCCAGTTGCTTCCCAACTTTCAAATCTGGTATCGGTATCAGAGCTCTGCACTTGCGCAATCGACGCAACAGAGAGGGGAAAAAATCAGAGAAATTGGTCTAGGGCCAGTACTACTGATCACGTGACGTCTGGCTCCTCGGCAGTGTGCAGAGGTAGGTGCGCGTGAGAGAGAAATCGGGCTATGCCGTTAAAGTTACCTTCCCCCTTCCTTCTTTCGCTCTCATTCTAATATGTGCTCACTGTTTGAACTAAATTGTTACTGAATAGACCTTTACAGATGAAAAATCAATATGAATTTCAAATTTTTTGATATATTAACGCAATTCTTAGCTAAAATATCTTACAAAATATAAGTATTTTAGGTTCAACTATTGAACTACACCCTGGCGACAATCGTTTAAATAATTAATACTTTCGGGTCAATATATTTTCGCAGTATAATTTTTCTCGCCTCGCATTCCACGCGATCGAAAGTCTATTGAAACTTTCCCAATCTTCAACCACTAGAGCGTAATTTATGTCATAATTAGACTTTTGGCGTGCCTGAGGAAATAGGTTGAACTTCTGACCCCTATAAATTGATCAAAGGATTATACAACGGTATCTAAAAGGGCAAGTCTCCTTTAAAATGCACTTTTAATGAGGTAGGGGCTATTCGTTTCTTTAAATAAGACAAATTTAGTTAAATTTGGTCAACATTTCACCAAGATACTATATTTTGAAATCAATGAAATACCTACGTGGTTCACCCATAAATCGAATCCGATGTTCGAAATGCGCGAGAATTATTTTCTTTTCACTTCTGAATCATGTGTCCTCGTCCAATCGTCCTCACTTTCACATCGTGCATCTGCAATCGTTTGGGCTCCAACTATTTTGGTTCGTCGCTTTTTCTCAGATGTACCGTTATTTCTTGCTGCACAAGATACTAACGGTGAATCCACGACAATTTTTCCTTGCCATACCCGATGTTTCACGCTGAAGAAGTCGTTTTTCTTTTGCTCTGTGCTATTTTGAAACTGTATTCCTGTAAATATCAGAGAAATTGAAAGTGGCATCGCTATTTTGAAAAAATGAACATCGAAATTTTCCAAAAAAACTGAGAAGTTTACTTATTTGGTTTGGGTTTTATAATTTTTGTAAATTATGTATTTTTATATGTTGTTTGATCCCGCTAACCACTGCATATAGGCTTTTATGCCTCTGTTCTTGCCAGTAACGTTGATTACGAAATAAAAATTATTATTACTATTATTAATAATTACGAAAGAGGTTAGCTCAAATTATAAAGTGCTATATTTTTAAATTCCCACATCTAAGAAATAATTAAGGATAATAGAGTTTAATTTTAAAAATCTTGGTAGTTTTATACACTTAAAAACGTGGAAAAAGCTAAACACCTGCATTACATTACTCCCCGTACTATTCAAACTATTAAAATTATGTATCAAAAAGCGTGAAACAAACTGAATCGAACTCATTTTCCAAGATTTCTTTTATTTTCATATTTTTGCTCCAAAATATAATTATATGCTCATGATCACGCGCATTTGTTTAGTGCGCGTGTGGCATATTAAGTAACTCTTTATTTTTCATTAATCGTCACCATAAGCAAAATTTTCAACACCATCTTCTTCGCAATCTAAACAGTCCTCCACCTCCACCTCCTCTTCTTCTTTAGGTGTTGTACTACTCACGACGATCTGCGAAAACAATACATTAACTTTAGAATAATATTTAGGTTCAACCAGGGATAGATTTCATTTTAGAAGTAAGAATGGAGAAGGTTAGTATTTACTTCAGTCCGACTCGTAACCCAGTATAGAGCCCCTCCCTCCAACACTTAACGAAAAGTTTAATAGATCTTACTGACTCACTTAAACTACGTTTTGATGACGTTGCTGACGGGAACGGGGAAAAATGCGTAATTAATTTTTATCTCTGTCGCTATGACCTGCCTCTTCTTTCATACCCCTCCGTGCCGTGGAAGGGGTCCGGGACTTTGACGCGCGCCCACATTACTCTGTTCTCCATTCCTACTTCAAAAATTAAATATATCCCTGGCTCAACAGACACTAGAGGTATATATTAGCATAAGTATAAAATCCCCTTAAAGTGTCCATCAAGCTTGACTCTCTTCGGTTGATTTTTTTAGTTTAGGGTTTCTCTTTTTATCGGTTTTTTTCTCCAGATATATCCAACCTATGTTTTACCCGAATCAGGCGGTATTTTCCCATCCCTTACGATACTGATGTTTTTAAATTATTTTAAAGAAAAACAGAGAAAATCACGAAGAAGTTTTTTACCATACATTTTTGATCGATCAAGCTCTTGTCTAGATATAGAGTGCTTTCAATAAGAACTATTTGACGTCATTTTACCAGCGGACTTTGTCATCTTGTTTTTAAATCATGTTGTAGCGCCATCTTCAGTACAAATGTTTCAGAAACAAGCCCCAGACCAAAACAAACCGCGGCCATTACATTTACCGCTTTTGAGTTATTATGGGTAGAGTTTGCTGTGTAAGTACTTGTCGCAGAAGCAGTAAAAATATCCTGATTTTCGCTTTTTTGAAATTCCAAGTGTGATTATTAATCAATGTAGTAAAACTAAAGTATTTTCCGAAAAAAGACGCGAAGAATGGATAAAGAAGCTAAGCCTTAGCCCAAGCTCTGTGAAAATCAGAGGGTGTGTTCGGTAACTCTAATGGCCGCTACGAAACCTATTTTGGATCATATTAAGAAATTTTAAAATAGAGATGGCGCTGCAAACCGTGGCAAAAGAATGTTGCCCTAACGTGACGTATTATTAATTCAAAACCAAGGCTTCTGACAGGACTCTATTGAGGGGGGCGGGATTACGGAACGGAAACCTGGCCTTCAATCGAGGAGAGGTTTTCATCACCTCTCGCGTGTCATACTAAGAGTGCACTAAAGGAAAGGCTTTCACGGCGGATGTGTCCCATATAATTTAATACCAGTGTGGGGTTAGACGGATTATAGGCAGAAGGGGGACAGACTAGCCCTTAATAGATCCCATCTAGACATATAAACTTAATGGCAATTATCAATTTATGATATAAGTTTTTTTTAAACATACTTTCGCAAACAAGTTAAGATAAAAAGAAGTAGAGTTTGGTTTGACCTAATGTTTGACAGAAAAATAGTGAGAAATTGTCTTACGTCTATTGCAAATCCAGGGCAATGCTTCTCAACTGCAAAAATAAGTATATTGTCAAACTAAGTTTAAGAAATTGCCTTAATTTTGAAACACAGCTGAGAAGCTTTTTCTTTTAAAAGTTATTTGTTATGGGGCTGTGCTGTAATAAATTTAGTCCGTAATAGAGATCTATTTACAAATCAGCTTTTTTTAAGTATAAACAGGGATAGATTTAATTTTAGAAGTAGGAATGGAGAACGGTTAGTATTTACTTCAGTCCGACTCGTAACCTAGTATAGAGCCCCTCCCTCCAACACTTAACGAAAAGTTTAAATTATCTTATTGGCTCGCTTAAACTACGTTTTGAAGACGTTGCTGACGGGAACGGTGAAAAATAAGCGATTCCTTTTCACCTCTGTCGCTATTACCCGCCTCTTCTTTCATACCCCTCCGTCCCGGGAAGGGAATCCTGGACTTTGACGCGCGCCCACATTACTCTGTTTTCCATTCCTACTTCTAAAATTAAATATATCCCTGGTATAAATTAATTTAAATAGTTTTGGGTTGTGACTTCGGCAATTGATCGATGATGGAGTTGTAAATTTAGTTTTCTTATAAACTTTAAATGATATATTTTATAATCACGTACATTTAATCATCTCAGACTCTCGGAAAATAGTTTCAACATCCCCACTGGAATCGCAGTTGAAGCCACCATATTTTGGTGCAGGATTTGTGCAATTTCTTGTTCGCCGCATTAAATATACATCGTCCTCTTTGAGACATGTAAAATTCGACCATTCACTCCATCCTCCATCAACTGAAAAGAGATGATAAGCATTTCATATAATTTGCTTCCTATTCCCTGATATCCTATAAGGGGTGTTTAAGATAAGTCTGCCAAAAATTAAAGGGAGTGTTCTTTGTGTCAGACTGAATGAAAAGTGTCAAAGAACATGGGGTCTAAAACATTTGGTTTCGGAGTTACGGACCCCCAAACATAGTCCCCTAAAACAAGGAAATTGGCATACATATGGAAGTGTAAGACATATCAGAGTGCTCATCTTGTTTAGACAATTTCAATAGCTTCCAATCTAAGAACGTTAATAACCCTTTATGTAGCAGAAGAGTATTTTAACGATAGAAGGTACGGGCCCCAAACAAAGTTCCCAAAAACAATGATATTGGCACACATATGGAGTTAGACATATCAGAGTGCTCATCTTGTTAAAACAATTTCAATAGCTTCCAATCTAAGAACGTTAATAAGCCATTATCTAGCAGAAGAGTATTTTAAAGATAGAAGGTACGGGCCCCAAACAAAGTTCCCTACAAGTTGGGAAAACCAAAATATTACCTCTCCGAGTCAAGAGGTCTACTACTAGAAACTTATTTACCTAGATATGGAATTATTTCTCTTTTTTGAAGTAAAAATTTACGAAATATTGAAGCAGTATTCCAAGCATAGCGAATAATACAGTAAAGCAGACGACATTTTACATCCAATAAGGATAAATCTTGGACACATGGAAATAAGTCATTGGGGAAAAGATCAGGAAATGAAGTCTACGCTTCAGCTGTTTACCGTATATTCTGATAGCTACATTCACAACTGGTTTGCAGTGTAAACACTATCGTCTCGTCTCACCTCAACAATATTCTTAGTTTGCCAACATGAATGTTAACGTTAAATAACACCAAAGTTAAATTGCAGCTAGACGCACTAATAGTCAATACGCACCATAAAGAGAATAAAAAGTCTGTAGCTACTACCCGTTTACCATTAGCCCTTTTACTATTCTAATTGCCACCATGATCTTTTCTTCTATTATAAAATCTTAACCTGATTATTTAATAGTGTATTTAACTTTCGGCTCACTCTGAACCGTTGATGTCTCTTCATTTCAGACACGAATATCAAAGCCCAAAAGTTTACTTCACCTCAGGCCTCAATTAATTACTCTTTGTTTCACTAAGCCTATTGCGGATGATACTTAATATACCCGCCGGAGACTAGGTCTTAGTTTTCTTCATGAAATCACTAAACCAAGGATTATTCTATATACAGATGTAGTATAGCTTAAGTAATATATAAACAGCCATTTCAAATAACAATATTAAAAAAAATCTTTGCAATATCAAAATGAAACAGAGCTTTAAAGCTACAAAAGTACTAAATGCATCATAATTACGAAAAATACTTCCACATATTCACTTTATATTATGGAAAAAGGGAATATTAAGGTTCTGTATGCTTTCTTAACTCATCAACACAAGGCTAACTGCTAACGCGACGCACTAGTGTAACAATGGACCGACACACACAGACAAAAACATAGACTGCTTTTTAACTCTTTCCGTATTAATTTTGAGTTGAGAAACAAGATTATCTTTAATATTTAAATAAATATAATTATTTTTAATTATTTTAATCTTCAATAATTAACATTAATAATAGTTAAATCGTTTAAAATAAAGTTATACCTATTACCATCTCAAACTTTGCTAATATTGACGTTTAAAGTGAAGGGTACCCCTCTTGCCCGCTTTCTTCAAATTTTGGGATATATATACGATTCGTTTCCATTATAACGGTAAGGAAAAAGCGCAATTGCGAAAACCTTTGGTGGCGATCCCACCTTAGGGAGGCTAGACGTTTCTCGTAACCCTAGCTGATCGCCGCGTATATCCTAAAACCAAACAATGATAATGGAGTAGAAGCCAATGAGACAGATTGGTGTCTATGTGGAATAGACGGAAGACCAGAAGATGGTGGTGATTAGAAGCCAGAATGGTGTCCATGTGGGATGGACGAAGATGAAAAGATGGTGGTGATTAGAAGCCAGTAAGTACAAACTGGTGTCCGTGTGGGATGGACAAAGACCAGAAGATGGTGGTGTGAGAACTCAAGTAGAGGAGCCGATTCCGTGACTGTGAAAGCAGTTCGGAAATGGCGAACCCGTTTGCTCCGATTTGGAAACTGCGAACGCGGTCACGTGGGTGTAACAACAGACACACAGACAGACACACACGATCGTTACAGAACCTCTCCGTGACATACGTCACTCGGAGAGGTAACAAGTTGGGAAAGCCAAAATATTACCTCTCCGAGTGGAGATGACTATCTTTACCCCTTAAACAACCTAAATATATGCATCTATCGCTTTTTTTAATTCTTTGCAAGTGCAGGAATTCAATTTTAAAAGTCAATTGTTCAAGCCTTTTCAATATCTCTCAATTGCTGTGGAAACTCTACTCTCGCTATACCTCAACCGTATTCTTAGTCTACCAGTATGATTTGTAACATTTGTCCATATCAAAGCTGAATCATACCTCGCCACACAAAAAGCAAATGTCCCCAAAACATGGAAGCCACAACGCAATCACACCTAAGCTAGGCTCCCACTTAACCAAAATAATTATTAAACAGTTAAATACTCACAAAGATTGGCAAAATCAATCTCCTTCAGTAATACGTAGCGCTTAAATATATTATTTTCCGAACAAAATTAATCGAGCAAATTTAACGCTTTACTTCTTCTCTTGAAATTCTATCAAAGAGTGATTCAACTGTTTAAAAAAAGGTTTTTTTCGCAAATAGGGCGCTATCATATCAACCGCAATTCCGTCATACTTAAAAAATATACATTGCCAACACTTTTTTAGACACAATAGTGTAAGTTTTAGCCTCATTTAAAAGATGTAAAACATTATCTCATCTAAAAATAGCTTACACATGTCTTTTTTACCAATACCTAGCCGTTTGGATTTTTCTAAAGCAATCTTAGCACCAAAATATTTTTTGATACAAAATAAATGTTCTATATTGTTCATTATTGAAAATATATTTTTAAGCGTTTATAATGCTTACTCTACACCTACACTAATCTTACACAAACACAAGGAGTATAAATCCACTAGTGGAAGCGGTGTTTTTATTGAAAATATATATTTTTAAGCGTTTACCATGATTACGCTCTACAGCTTCACTAATCTTACACAAACAAGGAGCACTATAAACCCACTACTGGAAGCGGTATTTTTATTCAAACGTAAAACAATTTCGCTTAAGTTAATCATCTCTAGGCATCGTAAAAAATGTATCCATCACTCCTAGGATTTTACGACATTGTAACTCAAATTCATCTGATTATGTTTTAACAAGGTTAAATCTAACTGGGAGTAAGATGAAAGGAGTAGAAGCTTATCTGTCTTAGGAAATATGAAATTTTATCTAAACAGTTCGTTAAATCATAAGTTTATAACGAAAAAACGCGGAAGGGGAAAACGAGCAGACAACAGCGATTTTTTGGGGTAGAAGGTTAAGAGCGCCATCTGTCGTCCGTGCCAAAGTTGAACTTCCTCTCGAAACGCAATGAGAAAGTGGATAAAATAATGCCATCAGCTATTTAACTGCGTCGATATATTTAACGACTTGACCCATGACATGCGCGTAACACTGGCTTTTATGAATCCTATTTATTGTTGGATGCTAGGAAACTTGGTAGACGTAACAGTCTGTACTAGTACCCAAGCATCCTTCAATAAACGCCTGGCAACATTGTGGTACGCATGGTACAACTAAAAAATAGGATGTGTATTTATCTTTCGACTCACTCCAAGCCTTTAAGCCCTCATTACAGAGGATTTGAAACACTATCGTAATTCCTAGTGTCTCGAATCTCTACGTTCCTGTCCACTATGAACAGTGCTGAGAGACTGATACATCAGAAAGAGCCATTCAAATCGAATTGCCGAAAATATTATCCATATTTTCATTTCATATAACAGAGAAAACAAATTACTATGGTTCTGAGAGGAGCTTCCCCTTTTGGTTGTTGTTCTCAAAAATATATCGCAATGCACGGGCCTCGATAGATATAGGAGGCAATGAAGGAAATATATCACAACGCACGGGCCTTGTTGGATATAGGAGGCAATGAAGGAAATATATCACAATGCCTGGGCCTTGATAGATACTGGAGGTAATGTAGGAAATATAACGCAATGCACGGGCCTTGATAGATATAGGAGGCAATGATTTAACGACTTCGGTACTTGGGTTTATCTTTAATATTTAAATAACTATAATTATTTTTAATTATTTTAATCGCCAGTAAATAACTTCAAAAATAGTTAAATCGTTTAAAATAAAGTTGTTCCTATTATCTTTCGAAACTTTGCTAATATTGACGTTTAAAGTGAAGGGTACCCCTCTTGCCCGCTTTTTTCAAATTTTGGGATATTTATACGGTTCGTTTCCATTATAATAATAGATAAAAACGCATTCGCTTGAACTGATGGTGGAAGCCCTGCCATTGGGAGGCTAGACGTTTCTCGTAACCCTAGCCGATCGCCGCGTATATCTTGAAACCAATAATAGATAAAAACGCATTCGCGTGAACCGATGGTGGAAGCCCTGCCATTGGGAGGCTAGACGTTTCTCGTAACCCTAGCCGATCGCCGCGTATATCTTGAAACCAATAATAGATAAAAACGCATTCGCATGAACCGATGGTGGAGGCCCTGCCATTGGGAGGCTAGACGTTTCTCGTAACCCTAGCCGATCGCCGCGGATATCTTGAAACCAAACGATGACGAAGGAAAAGAAGCCAGAATGGACTGACTGGCGTCCATTTGGAATGGACAAAGACATGAAGCTGGTGTCAATGTGGAATTGACGAAGAACAGAAGATGGTGGTGCATAGAAGCTGGTGTCAATGTGGAATTGACGAAGAACAAAAGATGGTTGTGCTTGGAAGCTAGCAAGTACAGACTAGTGTCCATGTGGGATGGACAAATCCTAGCAGATTGTGGTCCTTAGAAGCCAGTTAGTAAAGACTGGTGTTGGTAGATGAATGGCCAAATTTCCGTGAACCGCGAACACGTTCCGGAAATCGGGTATTTGTTTCCTCCGATACGCAAACTGCGAACGCGGTCACGTGGGGTCTGACAGACACACAGACAGACACACACACACACAGACACGGCCGGTGTAATACCTCTCCGTGACATACGTCACTCGGAGAGGTAAAAATTGCTATAATGGTTTCAACAAACTTTTTTACCTCTCCGTGTGACGTAGTCCAGGAGAGGTTCTGTAACGGCCGTGTCTGTCTGTGTGTGTGTCTGCCTGTCCGTTGTTACACCCACGTGACCGCGTTCGCAGTTTGCGAATCGGAGCAAACGTGTTCGCCATTTCCGAACTGCTTTCACAGTCACGGAAATGGCTCCTCTACTTGAGTTCTCACACCACTATCTTCTGGTCTTTGTCCATCCCACACGGACACCAGTCCGTACATACTGACTTCTAATCACCACCATCATCTGTTCTTTGTCAATCCCACATTGACACCATTCTGCACTTACACTGGCTTCTAACACCACCATCCACTGGTCTTCCGTCTATTCCACATAGACACCAATCTGTATCATTGGCTTCTACTCCATTATCATCGTTTGGTTTTAGGATAAACGCGGCGATCAGCTAAGGTTACGAGAAACGTCTAGCCTCCCTAAGGTGGGATCGCCACCAAAGGTTTTCGCAATTGCGCTTTTTCCTTACCATTATAATGGAAACGAATCGTATATATACCCCAAAATTTGAAGAAAGCGGGCAAGAGGGGTACCCTTCACTTTAAACGTCAATATTAGCCAAGTTTGAGATGATAATAGGTATAACTTTATTTTAAACGATTTGACTATTATTAAGAAAATCCCGTCAGGGATTTTCTATTTATACTCAATCCGAAATCGTAATGTTAAACTCTATGGAGCTTAACATTATGAGGTGGAAACATTTTCGCGACCAAGGGGGTACACTTTTTTCACAGCGTAACTTTACAGCACTAGCAAAGGCTGAAAAGGTATAGTATCTCATTTCTCGTAGTGTAAGGTTAACTTGGCCTTTTTGTATAGGTTTTAAAAATAAATATTTTAAACCACGCGCTAGCTCACGCGCCAGCACGCGCTGCATTTCAATTAAAGTTTCAATTCAAATCTCGCGCTTAATTTCACCATTTTGATTCTCTAATTAAGTTCACGTGATTTTTTTAAAACTCTTTGGGCCTAATTTTTGTCTTTGTAAGCCTAACGTTATTATTATTATTGTTGTTGAGGAGGGTACGCGCCCTAGCACCGATGCCGAAGGCATATTGTGCATCCTCGTAATCAGGCCTTGAATAGGCCTGTAGCTGCAGCGTAGCGAAGAATTCGCTCCACCGTGAGAGAGGAGACCCTCGAGGGTTCCAGGGTGTGTGAATCAAAATATTCTAATCTAAGCGAGGCGAAGTAGTCGCACTCGCAAAGTACGTGAGCGGATGTTTCTTCCTTCTCCTGACACGACCTACAGAGAGGGTCGTCGGCAAAACCCATCAGATGGAGGTGCCTATTAAGCCGACAATGCCCGGTCAAAAGACCGGTGGCCAGCCTAATATCCCATCTGCCGAGCGAAATTAAGTCCCTAGCACGACACCTGCAGGGACCATCGACAAACAGCTTTGTCTGTCTCTGGCCCTCCATGCTGTGCCAGAGCTGGTTTTGTATGACAGTCAACCTGTCATGCAGACACCGTTTGACGTGCCTGTAGGGGATGGGGACGGCCGGCTCCGGCCCCAAGAGCTTGGCCTCCGCACCCCTTTTCGCAAATCTATCGGCTTGCTCATTGCCATAATATCCGCTATGCCCTGGCACCCAGTACAGCAGAACCCTGTTGCAGGATGCCAGTCGCGCTAGCAGGTCGAGGCAGCTACGCACCAGTTGAGAAGTAATCTGACACTGGTTCAGAGCGTTCAGGGCAGCCTGACTGTCAGAATAAATTCTCACAGTCCGTCCGGTATACCCTTTGTTAATACAGTAATCTGCGCAGTAACAGATCGCGGCAATTTCAGCCTGGAACACACTGGCAAAGGTGCCCAGGCAAGCAGAAAAGCCGACCCTTGTGGTTTGACAGTAATAGCCGGCGCCAGCGCCGGAATCAGTCTTAGAGCCATCGGTGAACCAAATGGTTTCACCCCCAGTGCCAAGAGGCAGCAGGTTAGTCCACTCTGCCCGACTGGGGAAGTGGATGCTGAATGGCTTAGTGAAATCAAAACTGGTAACGGTTTTGTCAGAGCACATCGTAAGCGACGGCTCAAGTGCGGCGTACTCCCGAAAGAGCTTCGTATGGCTGTAATCCCAAAGTCTTGGAACCCAACAGCCACTAATGTTGAGCCTGTAGGCTCCCATGACAGCCTCCTCCTCAATGAAGAGATGAAGAGGAAGCATGTCAAGGAGCACCTCCAGGGAAGCAGTTGGGGTCGATCTCATGGCCCCCGTAACACCAATGCAGGCAAGCCTTTGAAGCTTGCGCAGGGCAGCTTGCACCGTCTTAAGCCGGACCCTTGTCCACCAGACAAGTGCCCCGTAAGATAGTATGGGTCTGATGATCCCAGTATAGAGCCAGTGTACAGCCTTGGGGTTGAGGCCCCAAGTCTGGCCGACAGAGCTCCTGGTCCTCCAGAAGAGCATCTTGGCCTTCTTAATGCACCGATCAAGATGCGGCTTCCAGGTGAGTCTACAATCGAAAGTCACCCCCAGGTATTTCACCTCGGAGGACTTTGTCAGGACCTGGCCAAAGAAAGAGATATCATTGAACAGATCCTTGGTATTCTTCCTCGTAAAAGGAACAAGGACAGTTTTATCAGGATTAACGGTGAGGTTAACCGCCTGACACCATTGCTCCACGCTAGAGAGAGCAGATCTCATAAGCGCGGTGACAGTGTCCGGGAACTTCCCCGTAAAGACTATCGCTACATCGTCCGCATACCCGAAGCAGCAACAGCCCCCAGCATCCCCGAGCCTCCCCAGGAGTTCGTCCACCACCAGGCACCACAACAGGGGGGAGAGCACTCCACCCTGAGGACAGCCCCTGCTGGTAGTCACCCCTAGAGAGTCCCCAAGGAGGGACGCCGACACCTCGCGGTCGGTAAGCATGGACTTGATCCAGCGGCCAAGAGTGGCGCTGATGCCAAATCTCTCAACAGCTTCAGTAATAACCGAGCTAGAGACCTTGTCAAAGGCCCCCTCGATATCGAGGAAGACAGCCAGTGAAATTTCCTGAAACTCGAATGCCCTATCCAGGCAATTCGTAAGGCCGTGAAGGGCCGTCTCAGTGGATTTGCCTTTTTGGTAGGCAAATTGTGAAGAAGAGAGAGGAGTTACCGAAAGTACCTCGTCTCTGATGTACCTGTCCACCAACTTCTCCAGAATTTTGAGGAAGAAGGAGGTCAGGCATATGGGTCTAAATGCTTTCGCCTCGAGATAGGAAGCCTTCCCGGGCTTGGGAATAAAGATGACCCTAGAGCGTTTCCAGTCACGAGGTATGTGACCGAGAGCAATGCAAAGTCTGTAGATCTTGCATAGCGGAGAGGCGATGTGGTCTAAGCCCTCCTGCAAAAGCAGAGGGAAGACCCCATCGGGTCCCGGAGACTTGTAGGGCTCAAAACAGTTGACAGCCCACCGAAGCTTGGGAATCGTGACAACCTGTCTGGCTACAAGCCAGTCTTCCCTCTTAGCCCTGTGCAGGACAGGGTAGAGAGAGTCAGGGTTTGTTGGATTGATAAAAGTAGAATCAGGAAAATGGACCTCCAGCATGTGCTTGAGAGTCTCAGCCCCAGATTTAGTGTACACACCCTCCCGTAGCTTAATAGCATTAAGTCGATGTGTGCTGTCGTGCGCTAGAATCTTCATGACCCTAGCCGTGGCAGGGACATTAGAGATTTGCTCACAGAAGGTCCGCCAGGAGTCCTTCTTAGCAGCTCTAATGGCCCTGTTGTAGGTGTTAAGGGACTGCCTGTATCCAGCCCAGTCACCCGTGCGCTTGGCTTTGTTAAAGAGCCTGCGCGTGTATTTACGAAGCCGGCTGAGATCCGCGTTCCACCAAGGGACAAGCCTCGAGCGGTTGACGGTCTTAAGTGGGCAGTTCCGGTGGAACGACTCCATGATGGAGCACTGTAAATCACCAGCAGCCCGATCAAGATCCTTAGGTGAGGTAAGTTTAAGAGTGTGACCCCCTCCGTAGCGTAGGATTAGGTCTTCCCTATAGCCGGCCCAATTAGTCCGTTTTGGGTTGCGTATCTCCTTCCCCGCCGGGACAGAAGTAATCGCGACAGTAAAGCAGATGTGCCTATGATCCGACAGAGACGATTCATTTGACACATGCCAGTTAGACACGGAAGACACGAGGTTTTCCGTGGCTAGCGTGAGGTCAATGACCTCCCTTCTATTAGAAGTAACAAAAGTAGGTTCATTGTTTTGATTAAGAATATAGAGTTTACAACCAACTAAATATTCTAGTAAATCATCACCTCTCTTGTTGCAGTCAGAGCTGCCCCACGTGATGTGATGAGCATTGGCATCGCAGCCAATGATTAGTTTGTCCCCTCTCTTTTCACATTGATTGACCAAATTGATCAACTCAATTGTCGGGAGAGAGTCCGCGTCGTGGGCAAAGTATGCGGAGGCAGCCGTGATAGTCAACTTGGCATGCCCAGTGGCCAGGACTAGATTCACGGCCGCCGTGTCCTGGGACGTGTACAGCGGTAGAGAGATACAACAAAGATCCCTCCGAACCAAAATACACGCCCTAGGTCGAGCAGCAGTTTGGTCATAAAATAGTGACCCCGCCGCGTCAAGACCGAGGATTTTGCCATGGCAAATCCACGGTTCTTGTATGAGGGCCAGATCAAGACCCTCTATAGCAAACCTCCTGCAGAGTACCGCAGAGGCCGCCTTACTATGGTGCAAATTGATTTGAATTGCACGTAGCGTCCCCATGGTCCCTAAGAGAGGGGTTCAGAAGGGACCTAGCTACACCTCATCGGTCCCGAGAGGGCTAATGGCACCTCCCCCCCGACAGGCGAGCTCCCAGTCCCAAGATCCTCCCCCTCACCAGGACCACTAGAACGCTCATCGGCTGAACCCCGAAGGGTCCCATCCGATTCTTCCAGTAGGGTGGACTCATCCATGGAAGAACAGACTTCCGAATGAGCCACCCCCCCCCTCCCCCTCTGTGCCTAGAGCGACACCAGAGAGCTCCTCCGCGAGATCCCCCATCTCGCTAGTCCCACCCCCCGCCGCAGACTCGGCTACAGTGGTTTAAGTGGTTTCCGTGTTCTGAAGGAGTTTGAAGGAACCCTTGTCCACTCCAGTATAGCCCGCGAAACCAGCATTCTTAATGGCTTCCAATGAGGAGCCATCAATGAGCAGTACCCAGTACCGTACGGCCCTGTCCACGTACGTCCGGATACATTTCCAGCGTTCAGTGGCAAAACCTGCATTAAGGGCCTTTAGGCGCCGAAACAGCACCGCCGGCTCCTTGGTGATCTGGTCCTTGGTGCGGAACATTACCTTAAACGGCTTAGGGAGTTCGCTAGCTCTCATAACTGAGAGCACCGCATCCCCCACCACCGAGTAGGCTAAGTTGTCCTTCAACCATTGCCCAGTGAACGAATCCTCACAGGAGTATACTAGGGCCCCGGTCGTCAGGCTAAAGTTCGCAAGGCGCGGTAGAGGGCTCCCCGAAGGTATCCCATCCAGCGCCCCTAGAATCGCCTTCTGAATTGGGCCCACGTCTTCCTCCGTGATGACCGCCGTCGGATAGCCTTTTTTGACAATGGCCATCTTTTCTGAGCTGGCGGCGTCGCTATAGGACTTAGCCTTTTTCGACGCCGCCTGCGAGGTACTTGGTGAGGGAGTCGAGCCCTCCGCTCTGGGTCTCTTCATTGGGTTGTCACGAGCCATCGCACCCCCAGCGGGGGTGGAGACCGTTTCAGACCCCGATTTGACCTTTTGTCGAGCAATCCGTCGTTTGAGACGACGACGCACGGTACTTTTGGAGGGCTTGCCAGACACACGCACCGATAAATCGGCACGAGTATCGCTGGATACAAGCCCTTGTAGAGTGGTATCAGTGTGGGTTCTGCCTTGAGCAGACCCCTGCACCGTAGGTTTGGTAGTGTTAGAATTGTTTTTATCAGATTTATCCATGGGAATCCCACGAGTAAGGGAGCAAGTAAGAGGTCACCACCCGGTAGTCCCCCACCCGGGTGGAAGGCTAGATACAACGGGGTGTCGCCCGGTGCCCCGACGGGATCGTTAGCGATACCGTAGTTTTACTTCCCCAGTACCATGCAGCCCTCGGCACGATGCCTCAACACCTTGGCTTGGGAAGGGCGCGTATCCGCTTAGCCCACACAACGTAGTGGTTAACCAGCTCTCACCACCGAGGAGGTGTGATACTCCGCATCGATGAGGACCCAAGCTAGCGTGTGTGAAGTTAAAAACGCGAGCGGGAAGCCAAAGCAAGGGGGGGGAAAGATGCACCCCATCTAGCTTGCGTCCCCAACTTCGAGAGCCAAGCCTAACGTTAAATGATCACAAAGAAATAGTTGGAGAATTTTTATAATTTTCACATGGTTTCAACGAATATTTAGCATAGTGTGTTTTTATACAGTGCATTGTATTATCCGACCATTCCAATTTCCGAATGCAAGTTACGATTTAGTGAAATACTATATAATTAGTCTTAAAAAATTGGACGAATGACTTTCACTATTCCAGAACTAATTTATTCCCAAATAACGTTTCTCCCCAAAAAGGGACAGATATTATACAAAAACGAGTTTTGCTTCGCAGTCCTTGAAAAACTGCATTTATACACAATCCGCGGCACTTTTTCAAACCCACAAAGGGCCAGAAATTAGAAATTATTTTATGTATTGCAATTTGAAATTAAGTTTAATCGATATGAGAAATTTGGTTTTAATTGCGTAGTTCAAACATTTGTTATGATTAGAAATTTTACAACAAAAACGGGTATAAATGCGGCGTTTCGGAACAAAGAGCTAAATCAAGGACTATTATGACTCGAGTTCGAATTGAAGTTTAAAACTTATACAAGATGTAACAACACACATATGAACACCTTTTCTGAATGTATGATAAATGTCTGAAATACGACACTGCTTTTAAAACCACAAATCAGAATGAGGGACCTCATTTTAGGAGTAGTAAAGCGACATTTTACTCGAAATAAGTGTTCTTATCTCTTCCACCCTGAAAAACTAAAATGTTAAAAGCTCATTTTCTATTTTTTCTCTCTAATTATTTGACAGGGATAAGTTTTTAGGGGAACAGATTCTATATAATTTCATACGTGAAAATCTAAGCTCCCTTTATCTCGAAACGCGGCATTTATACCCGTGTTTGTAGTAAAATTTCTAATCATAACAAATGTTTGAACTACGCAATTAAAACCAAATTTCTCATATCGATTAAACTTAATTTCAAATTGCAATACATAAAATAATTTCTAATTTCTGGCCCTTTGTGGGTTTGAAAAAGTGCCGCGGATTGTGTATAAATGCAGTTTTTTAAGGACTGCGAAGCAAAACTCGTTTTTGTATAATTAATGTTAATAATTGAAGATTAAAATAATTAAAAATAATTATATTGTAACCCTCCGTAGAATAATTTAACTAAGGGAGGAAGACTCCCGAGGGCCATAAAAAGAATTAAAGACAACTTACTTTAATAATCCAAAATAAGAAGACAATTCTTCTTTAGTTTATTAACGAAAACAACTAAGGGATAATGATCCCGTAACCCAACTTGGTTAATACAAAATAACTCCGTATCAATGTTACAAAGGGAGAGAACTAGTCTCTTCAACCTTCAACAGTAGTACTGATAACACAACTGATAACATATTCTATATTACAACTGTGGAAGGGGGAGTGGCTTGTAACATGGAGGCTAGATGCCCTGCCAGAACCAAGGAGTGGAAGCTCCAAAGATTCTGGCAGCCATGTTACATCCCCCCCTCTTTAGGAACTTGTTTATAATACAAAAATATAGAATAGAAAACAATTTTTTTTTTCAGTCTAGGGTTACTCCGAGGAACCCTTATTCATTAGCAGGGGTATAGGAAATGATTTTATCTTCATTGGTGATGAATGAGTTTCTGTTCAATCTTGATACTCGAAGGGCCTCCCTTTTACCGTGATATTAGGCTCTCCTTCCGGAGGATCAAAGTATGTGGGTAGTGGACGTCCTCCTTCGGTCATCTAACATTAGATATATTAGTAATTTCTTTTCGTTGCTTGGGAAATAAATTCCCAAGGGAAAACAGAGATTGGTTCTCGGGTAAAACAGAAATATTCCCTTTTTAGGTTCTTAATGTTATTATTGTTAAGGTAAACTTGAACCTCATAAGGGGACCTTAACCTTTTTTCATCAGGAGGTCGATAATAAATATCTACTTCATTACCTCCGGGCTGAACCGTCGCCCTCTTACACACCTCTCGGCGCCATCCCAATTTAAACGGTTCTAAATAAATGTCGGGTAATGTAGCCCTATTTAGACGAGGAGTTCTCATTGAATCCGACAACGTGGTAGATGAACTGTCTGACGCACGCTGTGATTGGGATTTCGATTGAGGTATCTGTTCAGGGGTTGATATTTCCTCCGAAGGAGTAGAATTCGGTTCAGGAGGTACTATTTCCTCCGAAAAACCAGAAGAGGGAGAATGCTGTAACGCCGGTTCCATGACTGATTGTTCAGAAGACGTTGATTTGTCTTCCGGTGTTCGAATTTCTTCTGAAAAACTGGACGTTGACTTATGTGGCTCTGGTTCCTCGACTGATTCTTGATCAGACGGGGAAGCCTCCCCTGCCGCAGAAGGCGGACTATCGTTTGAGGGATGATCGAGCTGAAAAGCCCTCATATCATGATAGGTAAAAAGGAGGAGAGGAGGGTCTTCAAAAAGGGCCATGCCCGGTTCACTATCAGAATCTGTAGGTTGATGTGAATCATCTTGAACTGCACTAGGGATCGGTTGATCCCCTGCTTGATCTTCTACTGTACTTGATGTCGAGGCTTGAGGGACATCGGGAATACCAGGAAAAATCGGTTGATTGGTTTCCTGACCGTCCTGAGGTGACGGAGACGTAGAAGATGATGATTCAGATGACGTGGCTGAGGAAGTCTCTGCAGAAGGGTGGTCCGCGGTACCACCGTTCATTGAGGGACTAGACTCGGGATCATCTGCAACGTTTGATTGAGAAGAGGGGGCATTGCCGGCGTTATCGAAGACAGCTACGTTAGTCCAGTAGAGCTTCAAATGCTCTAAGTTAACTTTCCCTATATTTTGCCCTGAGTTAGCGTCTTCTAACTCGTAGACAACGGGAGAATGTTTTGCTATGATTTTAAAGGGACCTGCCCATTTAGGACTAAGCTTTTTCATAAGCTGACCAGTCGTACTAGATAAAGGATGTGTTTCCATCCATACTAGGTGTTGTGTATGTGGGTAATAATAATAGGGATGCTATTTTATTACTAATTAACAACTTATTTATTACGAGTTACAAATTAAAGGGTTACAATATTTTACAACCTGATACCTACGGCATCCTAGAGCGAAGTGCCCCAAACGTCCCCTGGCTATTCCCAGCTATTGGTCTGCCTAGTGGCGCCATCTATATATGGTGTACATATATAACAAATATAACAATACCTTCCCCCTTTTTTTTGTTTGTTTTGTGGGAATACATGGGGATTATGAATCTGTAATAGAGTTCATGATTCTGCGTGGCGAAATCTAGCTGGTGGTTTTCTGGTCCGTGCCGGCTGGATACGCTTGCTTGGCGGTGGTGCTTCTGAGGAGTTCGGAATGTTTGAATTGCTGGACGTTTCCGAGGTATGGGTGTTCGCAGGTGGGAGGGAGTCGAGCCTGGGGTTTATTGTAGTGGGCTTCTCTGTTCCCGTTGCGTGACTTGCTTCCTTCGCAGTTTCTTCAGTTAATATCGCTTCATTAGGTGCTGACCTAATTGCTATACGATTCTCCGGTTTACCAACCGGTGTGGGATGTCCTACATTTGCAGGTTCTGCATCATTGTGTACTTCAGGGCCCGTGGTGGTCGTCCAAACGAATCTTCGGTGGGTCTGTTCGGTGGGAGTTTTGGCTGGTTCTTGGGCACCTGGCGCTTTCTGCTGTTCTTCGGGTTGTCTCCTTCTGATTTGGTTTTTGTGCCGCCGGAGCATTCCGAATTCCATGTTTATTTCGTACATTGTCTGACCAAGGTACTTTCCTATACTTCCCTTGAACCATTTATCACCTTGTACAAAATTCCTGACGTATACTGGGTCAGAAACCTTATAGTGGTTCTTTGGTTGGTTGTCTTCCGTGTCTTGCGGATTTTCGTGACTTGTTTGAAGTTTTGGGTTGAAAAGATCCAGTTTTGAATGTATTTGCCTACCCAGCATTAGCTCTGCTGGGGATTTTCCTTCAGGGTTTGGCGTTCTCCGGTAGTTGAGAAGAATCTTTGCTAGTCGTGTCTCAAGAGTGCCAGAGTCGCTAACTTTCTTAAGTGTTTCTTTTACCGTTCTGACCGTTCGTTCGGCCTGGCCGTTGCTAGCGGGATGATACGGTGCTGTACGGAGATGCGTTATCCCGTATTGAGTGATGAAGTTTTGAAAAGAGGAGCTGGTAAAGCATGTTCCGTTATCTGTGACTAATGTGGGCATTATTCCAAATCGAGCAATGTGTTGCCTTAGCGAACGCGTTACGGCCTCTGTTGATGTGGTTGAAGTTATCTCCAGTTCGATCCACTTACTGTAAGCGTCCACGATGACTAGAATGTATTTATTCTCGATTGGGCCGGCGAAATCTGCATGTACCCTCTGCCATGGCTTCTTAGGGTCTGGCCAGGCGTGATAGTTTGTCTTCGGCATGGGCGCCGCGTTCTGACAAGTGTGGCAGGATCTGACTACTCCTTCAATGTGGGCGTCAATTTCTGGCCACCATATCTTGGATCTTGCAGTGTTTTTCATTGCTACTATGCCCTGGTGTGTACTGTGGAGTTCCGCTAGTATTTCCTGTTGGCATGATTTTGGTATTATTAATTTATTACCCCCAAGTAGAATCTCGTGGAAATTTGATAGCTCTGATCTTAGTCGTTGGTAAGGTTGCAGGCTGGCTTTGAGTTTACGTGTAGGCCATCCTCCTTTCATGTGTTTGGAGACGAGTTGTAGATCGGGGTCCTGTCGTGTGGCTTCGACGAGAGCCTTGACGTTTAACGGTCCGCGATCCAAGTCTTGGAGCAGAAGGACATATTCCATGGGCACGGGCGTGTTTGACGCGGGCGTAGGGAGTGGCAAGCGGCTAAGAGCATCTGCGTTGCCGTTCAACGACCCTTTTCGAAATCTTATTTCATAGCTGTAAGCTGAGAGAAATAGCGCCCAGCGCTGAATGCGAGCTGCTGCCATGGGTGGTACTGGTTTGTCTGCACCTAAGAGTGTAACCAACGGTTGATGATCAGTGTGTAGTACGAATTTCTTTCCGTAGAGATAATCTCTGAATTTTGTGATGCCAAAGATTATCGCGAGAGCTTCTTTTTCCAATTGTGAATAGTTTTTTTCAGCCTTGGTGAGGCTACGCGAAGCGAAAGCTACAGGTTGTTCTAAACCATCGTCATTGATATGTGAAATGACGGCCCCGAGGCCGACTGGAGAGGCGTCGGTGGCTAGATGGACGGTTTTCGAAGTGTCGTAGTGCACGAGAAGGTTCGAATTTTGTAGAGAAGCTTTCGCGTCTTGGAAGGCGCGTTTTTGGGGTTCCAGCCACTGCCACGTAACGTTTTTGTGTAATAGTTCGTGAAGCGGTGCTAGTTTAGTTGCATTATTTGGAAGAAATTTTGTGTAATAGTTTAGCAAACCCAGAAAGGAGCGAAGTTGCTCGATGTCCTGTGGTTCTGGTGCTTCCATGATTGCAGTCATTTTACGCGCTTGCGGGTGTAGACCCTCCGCATCTAGGAGATGTCCCAGAAATTCAACTTCGGGTTGTAGAAATCTGCATTTTTCCAATCGTAATTTTAGTCCATTCTCCCGCAAGGTCTGTAATACTGAACGTAAACATTTGAGGTGCTCTTTCTTCGTGCGGCCGCCGATCAGGATGTCATCCTGGAAAGGTGAGACATTAGAATGATGCTGGAGAAGTGTTTCCATATGGCGTTGAAAAATTGCCGACGAAGAGGATATTCCTTGTGGAAGGCGTTTGTATCTGAAGAGTCCTTTCGACGTGTTTATCACAGTGAAATCTTGAGACGAGTCATCCAGCTCCAGCTGGTTGTACGCTTCTTTGAGATCGAGGCGGGTGAAAAATTTACATCCAGCTAATTTCGAGAATATTTATTCCGCTCTTGGGAGTGGGTAAATTTCGGTATCCAAATTGGGATTTACGGTGGTTTTGAAGTCGCCACATATGCGTATGGAACTTTTCTTCGGGATTGGAGGTGCTCCTGTCTCCTGAGGCTCGGTCTTTTGTACCTTTTGGACCGGTACTATTGGTGATGCGTATTGAGAGAAAGCCACTGGTTCGAGTATGCCTACATCGACCATGCGTTGAAGTTCTTCCTCGACATCCTCTTTTAAAGCATAAGGGACTGTTCGTGCCTTGCAATACTTGGGAGTTGCATTAGCCTTCAAGTGGAGGTGTACCTTAACATCCTTTAGCTTTCCTAAACCCGGTGTAAAGAGTTCCGTGTGTTCTTTCAAAATGTTATTTAGGAGGGCGTCGTCCGTACTCGAAGTTACTTGGTTAATACCCGACGTAGTGTAAATTGATGGTAGGATATTGAGCGTTGAATAAAGCCATTTGCGGCCGCATAGATTGGGTCCAGGCCCGTCGACTATGAGTACCGGTAGATGTGCAGTTCTATTCTTGTAGCCAACGGTTACCTTGGTCTGACCCTCGATTCGTAGAATATGGCCAGTGTAAGCCTGAAGCGGCGCATGCTGGAACGGTTCGACTTTGAAATGATGGGTTAATTTATTAAACCAGTCTGTCGTGAGCGTAGCGTGTCCAGAGCCATTGTCTAAATCAAATGGTACTGTTACCCCGTTTACTTGGAGGTTTATTACCTCAGCGGGTGGTATGACATTATCTTCCTTCGTTAAAGTCATGTCCTTTACTTTTGATGTTGTATACAAATGAGTTGTATTCTTCTAAAGAGGTTGAATCGTCATGGACTGGCTGAATGTGATGGCTTGTTTGGTTGGAAGGTGCAGCACGGTGTCGTCTGCTCTTCTGCGCAGTTGGTTTGCTCGCCGTTGCTGTTGCCAAACAGGCCGCCGCCAAGTGTCCTTGTTTTTGACATTTGTGACAGACTTCATTTATGTATGGGCAATCATTTGCTTTGTGCCCTGTTTTGGCACATCTAATGCATTGTGAGTGATGTGGCTTGAACTGACCTGCCTGAAAGTGGCCTTGTTGACTTCCATTCCTTGTATCGGCGGTGGGATGTTTGGCGTTATTCTTTTTCATCTTGTTCTGCGGCCGGTGGTTTACTACAGCATGCACGCGCTCGTTGTTGAAGCTGACAGTACGTTCTCCATCCTCCGCGACTGCTTGAGTGTTTTTAGATGCCGTTTCCATACCTTGGATAGCTTTAAGGGCTGCTTGGAGGTCTAGTTCTGCATTTTTCTCACTTTCCTCGAAGATTTTACTTTGCATGTTTGTGTCGTTCACTCCAAGAACCAATTGTTCCAACAACCTTTCGTCAAGGCTGGTTCCAGCAAATTTGCAGTCCTTAGCAAGCCGTTTGAGCTCGGACATGTAGGTGATGAGTGTTTCCCCCGGTTTACGTTTCCTACTGGAAAACCGGAATCTCCCAACGAATTTGCTTGGAGTGCTGGTAAAATGGGCGTTCAGCTTTGATACAAGCTCTGTGTAAGAGACATCATGTATCTCCGCCGGATATATTAGCGTAGTTAGGAGTGCTAATTCACTTGCTCCTAGAACTGTTATCAGATAATGCGCTTTATTTGTTTAGTTAGAGTTCAACTGCGACTAACTTAGTTAATTAATCTTTATTTGCACGATAAACAGGGTATACATTTCATGCCGTGAAGCCGTCGTTAACTAACTGATTATACAATAAATCCTGGCTATTTATCTACATTATGTTATCACGTGATCTTATCAATTACAGCTCTCGGTACAAAGATCATTTAGATGCTAAGCCTACATTACGTCACATCCTCTCTTTTCTCTTTTTTTTTGTTTTTACAAATTTATTCTTGAAGGAGGTTTGCTTATTCTCCCCGACCTTGTAACACGGGTATTGTTATGTTCTGCACGGCTGGTGTCTGCCACTTTATCGGAATCGTCGGCTTTTCTCTCGCTACCGCCACGTCGTTCTGGTTCCGGTCCTTGCGGAGTAGATTGAGGCTCCTGTTCATCCCTTGGTGCGGACGGACTGTCTCTCCCGATGATGTTTTGCTCGGAAGAGGGTGGCTCCTGGATACTCGTCGCCTCCGTGTTTGATGGCGAGTTGACAGTTGTGGCTTCTTCATGAACGTCAAGATCGGGATTTCTGGCAATGAACCATGGCTGACTAATTCCGGTGGTGTGCGTGTTGACCTGGAATTCGCCGGTTTGTATTTGGTTTGTCCGGTCTGAAATTTGGACTAGGTGATATCTATTCCGGCGAATAACTCCCGTTGATGTCTCAACCATATAAGACCTAGGCTCGTTGGCTTTTCGTAGAACTTTTCCTTCTCGTCGCATGTCTATGATCCAGATTCGATCCCCAGCAGACAGCTCGGGTAACTCACGGACGCCATGGTGTCGATCGTAATTTGTCTTCTGCTTTTCTTGGTTCAGTTGATGGCGTTGTAATACTAGTCGTTTTGATGGGATAGCTGGCTCCAATGATACTGTGCTGGTTGGAAGCGTGGTGCGTAGACGTCGATTCATTAACAGCTCGGCTGGGCTGAACCCGTTATCGATAGGAGTTGCTCTGTAGGCCAAGAGTCCCAAGTGTATGTTTTCCGATTTTTTTAAACGACTTTTTATCGTTTTCACCATGGATTCCACAAAACCGTTACTCTGTGGATACCTCGGGCTGCTTGTGACGGTCTTGAAACCATAGCTTTTGGCGAATTTGGCAAACTCCAGCGTTCTGGTTGCGTTAAACTGGGGTCCATTGTCGCTTCGTACAACCTCCGGGATACCGAACCTCGAAAAGGTTGTTTTAATCGCTTCGATGACCGTCGATGCACGCTGATTCTTCAACTCGGTTAGTTCCGGATACCTTGAATAGTAGTCGACTATGAGTAAATACCATTTTCCTTCGTTGTATAACAAGTCCATTGCGACTATCTGCCATGGCCGATCCGGGATTTGCGAGGAAATAAGCGGCTGGTGTCTGTTCGTTGTTTCCTTTAAGCAATCTTTGCAGCTTTGAACTTTCTCTTCTATGTTGCGTGATAGCCCTGGCCACCAAACCGATTGCTTCGCTCTTTCTCTACACTTGTTTATACCTAAATGGCCCTCGTGAATACGCTCCAGAATTTCGGTTCGCATGGAGTATGGGATCAGTAGACGACTTTCTTTCATTAAGAGGCCCTCTTGAATGGTTATTGTATCCTTGTATGGGTAGTACTCCTGTGCTACCCACGCCACCTTCTTCTTGCTTGGCCATCCATTTTCGCAATAACTTCTTAACGTCTGGCATGACTGGTCTTGGAGTTGGCTGTCCAGAATTTCTGCCAGGCGAGCGTCGGATGTCGGCAGGCTTTGTAACACGAGTTGGACATACGCCGAAATTTCATCAGATAGTTCGTTTTCGTCAAGATCGCTCAACGGGTTTCGTGACAATGTGTCAGCTGTGGTTAGCAGTCGGCCAGGGGTGTATTGAACGTCATACGAATATCTCATTAATCTTATTCGCAGACGCTGTAGTCTGGGAGATAAATCGTCCACCGGTTTCGTTTTCAATATTGAGCATAAAGGTTTGTGGTCCGTTTCCAAGGTGATCTTCAGCCCTAATATGTAGTCTCGGAACCTCTCGCAGGCCCAGGCCAACGCTAGCGCTTCCTTTTCAATTTGAGCGTATCGTCTTTCGGTTGCTGTTAACGTTCTTGAGGCATAAGCAATTACTTGAACTTCGCCGCCTGGTTGGACTTGGCGCAAAACGGCACCTACGCCGAAGGCTGAGGCATCCGCTGACACTGTGGTGGGATAGTTTGGGTCGTAGACTCCCAAAACTGGCTGGCTCGTCAACGTCACCTTCAGATATTCTAACGCCTTGTCCTGGCTTGGGCCCCATGTCCAAGCGTTCTTTTTGCTTAGCAGGCTCGTCAGCGGATGTAGATTTTCTGCCATCTTTGGTAAAAACTTTCCTAAGTAATTAGCCATACCCAGGATTCGTCGTACGTCGGGAACATTGGTCGGTGCGGGCATTTGGACTATAGCCCGAATCTTTTCCGGATCTGGACTGATTCCATCAGGTTCAAGTACGTGCCCCAGGAAGACGACACGAGTAACTCCAAATTGGCATTTCTTTTCATTTAAAGTAATCCCATTGTCTGCCAAACGGTGAAGTACCCTCGTTAAGTTACTGTCGTGTTCTTGTCGGTTTCTGCCCCATACAAGGATGTCGTCTTGATGGCTGACTGCGTTCCTGATTCCTTCTATATATTCACAAATCCGACGCTGAAAGTGCTCCGAAGCTGAATTAAGTCCAAAAGGCAGGCGGTTGAAACAATATCTACCGAATGGTGTTAAAAACGTCGTTAGCGGAATAGAATCTGGATGGAGCGGCACTTGCCAATATCCGGAGTTGCAGTCCAGCTTCGAAAAGATTTTTGCTCCCGATAACTGCCCCAATGTATGGTCGACCGATGGGATTTGATAACGCTCTCGTTCAACGCAGTTATTCAGCTCGGTGAAATCCACGCAAATACGAAGGCTTCCTTCGCGCTTTAGGACGACTACCATTGGTGAACACCACTTCGTGGCTTCTTCTATTTTGCGTATCACCCCCTGGTCGATCATCTTGTCCAACTCCTCCTTGACTTTGTCCATCAACGGTAGGGCAATTCGCCTGGGCGTGGCAATGGAGAAGCCGCTGTTCCTGGCTTTAATTTGATCTTGTACGCCTGAGCCATGCACCCCAAACCCGAAAAGAGACCAGGAAACTCTGCCATGACATCGGTGTGAGAGACTTCCTGGATTTTACTTTCGTCAAGTCGCTGCAGCAAACGTAAATCTTCACTGGCTTTCAGACTCAGCAGAGGGAGCTGCAGTCCTTGGATTATGTATATGTAGTCGCTAATGGTTCTGTCACCCCATTTCATCGTCACTGCCGCCATGCCCCTGCAATTGAGCTGAACTTTGCCAGGCCCAAATAGCCGCCGGTTTGATTGTTCCACCCGCATGTTCCGACCATTGCCTCCGGGATAGCGCTGACATCGGCGCCTGTATCTATTTTGAACGTGATTGGAGATTCATTAACTTTTATGGACACTACCCATTTGTTGCAGGTGGACTGGTCTGTAAGAGCACCCAGAAAAACGTTATGATTGGTTTCGGAAGGTATGACGGTGCCAGGGACTGTTGCGGGCGGAGGATGTCGCGTTGTGTTGACTGGTAGGTCTGACGTTATTTCTCGAGTGAAACGTGCTGGTGCGGAGCGACAAACTCGTGAAAAATGGCCTCGTCGGTCGCAGTTGCGGCACGTCACGTTGCGAGCAGGGCAGTTGATGCGGTTGTGTCGGTCGGATCGTCCACAGTTGCGACAGGGATATGTTGTCCCTGAGGTAGAGGTATCTTCGAATCTTACGCGATCCGGAAGGGTGGCGTTGCGCTGGCTTGCATGCGACGGAACTCTGTTCATCGCGAGCCTGTCGATCTCTGCAACGGAAGGTTGAGCCTGTCCGTTTTGGCTGCGAATGGTCCGTTGTTGGTGGTGGATCTCTTCAGCCTGTCGTACTGTAGCAATAGTCTTCTCTAAGGTTAAGGAATCGTCGAATTGCATCTTCTCGGATAGAGCCTTGTCCAGGATACCTACGACAATTCTATCCCGAAGTAGCTCCTCTTTGAGGGAGCCAAAGTCGCATTTATCAATTTGCGCGCGACATGCAGTGATGAAATCATTAACCGGCTCCCCGACCTGCTGGCAACGCTGATTGAACTTCGCACGTTCGTAGATCACGTATTGCCGAATAACGAAATGGCTGTCGAACTTGGCAAGGACCGGCGCGTATGTCTTGCGGTCGGCGGCGGACAAATTGAAAGACGAGAATAAGTCCTCCGCCGCCTCTCCCATAAGATAAATAAGGGTATTGACCTGTTCCTCTTCGTACTTTGACCCCAGGCCGGACGCGGAACGGAACCGTTGAAAGCGTTGTTTCCATTTCGGCCAGTCGGTAGGATGAGAGAAATCGAACGGGCCCGGAGGGACGATATGAAACGCGGAGGACGCGGCCATCGCGACGGTACGGAGTGAGGGCGGAACGGACTGGGAACGCGGAGCGCTAGTAAAACACTTCTGACACCATGTTTAGTTAGAGTTCAACTGCGACTAACTTAGTTAATTAATCTTTATTTGCACGATAAACAGGGTATACATTTCATGCCGTGAAGCCGTCGTTAACTAACTGATTATACAATAAATCCTGGCTATTTATCTACATTATGTTATCACGTGATCTTATCAATTACAGCTCTCGGTACAAAGATCATTTAGATGATAAGCCTACATTACGTCACATTATTGACTTCGCTTACTGCGGTAACTGCGAAGTATGAAGTAAGCCGTTTCGAGTATTGGTCCCAAGATTCCAAATTGCTATCAAAATAAGGAAGGTGAGCTCCCCTTGCTCTCGGCGTTTCTTCTCGTACTCCGGTTTCGTTCCCAGGCATTTTAAATTTGAAATTTTGCCGTACAGGGTGTTGAGAAACTTCAGAGTGTTGTCGGTGTATTTAAACTAAAGTTCAAAGTTAATTGCGACTTATCTTGATTGTCCTAAAATCAGGAATGTGTGTGTTCCTTGTTCCTTCCCGGGCCTCGTGTAGTTAAGCCTCGGTCTTCCTGGAGCCTCGTGTAGTTAAGCCTCGGTCTTCTTGGAGCCTCTTGTATTTCTCTACGTTCTCCTGCGTTCCCATGAATTCCGTCGCGGGTAGAATGTACCTCGCGGACTGCGCTCTTCTTTTGTCCCTTGTCGCTCGCCTCGTGTCGGTAGAATTTATGATCATAGTAGTCGAAATTGTATCTGCTCTCACCATCCCATCTCCGTCGCCATTTGTTGTGTATGTGGGTAATAATAATAGGGATGCTATTTTATTACTAATTAACAACTTATTTATTACGAGTTAAAATTAAAGGGTTACAATATTTTACAACCTGATGCCTACGGCATCCTAGAGCGAAGTGCCCCAAACGTCCCCTGGCTATTCCCAGCTATTGGTCTGCCTAGTGGCGCCATCTATATATGGTGTACATATATAACAAATATAACACTAGGGTTCCAACCTCAAATTCTAGAGGGTCATGACGAAGGTCATAATACTTCTTTTGGTGAGCTTTAGCTAACTTAGACAATTCATTACTGAATGCTAATTGTTCCTTAAGAACCTTCAAAGCCTTACTACGACTAGGGTCATCATTGTACTGAATGGGTTCTTCAATATCTAAATCCCAAGGGAGACGTGGCTCCCGCCCTAAATTCAAAAAGAAAGGGGATCTTCCCGTGGTTTCATGGGGTGCGGAATTTATAGCGAATTGGAGAAGGTCAAGGGATTCATCCCATCTATCATGGTGATTCCCTACGTAGAATGATATTAATTCACCGATTACTCTATTGACTCGTTCAGTGGGATTTCCCTTAGGGGTGTAGGGGGTGGTAAACTTTGGGTTAATTCGAAAAGCTCTGCAAGTTTGCAGCCAAAGTTTTGAAGTAAACTGAACCCCTCTATCACTGAGAATGGCTTTAGGAGCTCCCCACCTAGTGATAATAGACTTAAAAGCCTGTACACAGGTCTTAGCAGTAATAGTTTTTAGTGGAATCATTTCCACGAATTTGGTCATATAATCGACAAAGACTATTAAATATTTATAGTGGTGTCTACTGGAAGGGAAAGGTCCCATTATGTCGACACTGATCTGGTCCCACGGACTTGTTATTTCTGAGGGTTGCATTAGCCCTGGCTTTTTCCTGTTTCTAGCCTTAAATTGTTGGCATAAAGAGCAACCTCGAACATAATCCTGGACGTCACCAATTATAGAGGGCCACCAATATCTATATGTGACTTTACTAAGGGTCTTATCTTTGCCCCTGTGAGCCGATAAAGGGTGGTCGTGTAATAACCTCATAGCTTCTAGCCTTAAACGAGGCGGTAAATAAATCTTTTCAGGATGATTCCTGTAAGGTCTTCTATAAAGAAGATCATTTTTAACTCAAACATTTTATTCCTAACTGGGTTAGGTCCTTGCAAGGAATTTATAATAGGGGAAGCAAAAGGATCTTCCCTTTGAGACTTTCTTACGTCTTCTATGGTAAAGACTGAATATAAAGCTCTAGGACCTGGAGGACGTAGTCGACCTTCAACAGATTCACTAGAGGATGTTTTACTATTACTACTACCAAAAGTAAATAGATATCAAAAAGTTAATAGCTTTAAGTCAGTCATACCTTCCCGCCTGCATGCTATGTAAAATGAGTATCGAGTATCACGTGGCTTGCTTGTAACCAATAGGATGTTCGCATGACGTCATAGAAGCGACAAGAGATATTGGAAAGCAGTACAAATTACTGAGCATCATGGGAGTAAATTTAGGGCAATATCATTGGTAGCCGTAGTAGTGCGGGTAATTGCTGAATTATGGTAAATTATATTAAAATACTAAAGTCTAAAACTGTAATTAGTTTCATAATGCCGCGTAAAAAACGATTTTAGTTTCGCCTTCGGTATCGACCCAGTGCAATTTTTATCTGAAACCTACGAATAATACCATAATACCGCATACTCTTCCATCATGTTGCAAACAAAAGTTTTCAAACGTCCTTGGCTCTCCCAACATTGTAGTATTGTTTTACGTTCATCTTTTTGTTTCACGAATTCGTCATAACTGGTCATAACCATATTCCTTATCCATTTTTCATATTACTATTTTATCACATTCATAGGCAATCACACGTAGTCTTCACAGATTTTGTACTAGGCCTAGGCTATACTGTCAGAGAATCACAGCAGACAGCTGATTGAAATTACCTTTAGAACGCATGCGCGTCGATTAAACCTTCAACAACCCGCACTACTTTGTCTGAGCGGCGCGACACTAGATACGTTAGGTACATGTCAAGTGGTTCGCTAGGTGCTACGCCATTTGTGCGCTGCCGCGGAATAGGAGCGGGAATCTCAACTTTCATAACGCGCCCATGCCGGGGAGATATTAACTTCTTGTTTATAATCTATTTACTTCTGCTACTACCGGTAGAATTTTGACTAGTACTACTACTAGTTGGATCCAATTTACTATTAGAATTAGAAGTAGAAGAACTAAAGTTTATGCTCAAAACGTTAATCGGGGCCCTCGACAAAGCGTCTGCGACTACGTTTTCTACTCCTTTCTTATGTTTGATAGTAAAATCAAAGGTCTGGAGGTACATTGCCCATTTAACTAGCCGAGAATTTGGTTCCCTAATATTAAACAACCATTGTAGAGCTTGATGGTCAGTAAGGACCGTGAATTTACGACCTTCTAGAAAGGGCCTAAACTTTTTAACTGCCCAACATATGGCTAAACACTCTTTCTCGCTAGTAGAGTACCTAGTTTCGGCATCTTTTAACCCTGTGCTAGCATAAGCTATAGGGACTTCTATATTATCCTGAATTTGGGAAAGAAGGGCACCTAACCCTGCGTCACTAGCATCAGTAGTGAGGAGGCACGGGGAATCCCTTCTAAAGGAAGCTAAGGGGTGAGCCTTACAAATGGCTTCCTTAATTTTTTCGAACGCTTGTTGCTGTTCGAAACCCCAAATAAATTTTTGATCCTTTCTTTTAAGTTTATTAATAGGGGCTACTATTTGAGAATAGTGGCTAATAAACCTATTGTGCCAACCTGCCATTCTTAAAAATCTCTGAACTTCCTTAATATTTTTAGGAGGAGGAAATTTCTGAATGGCTTCTATCTTAGAAGGATCTATATGCACCCCTTTTTCATTTACAATGTGACCAAATATGGTAGCTTCTTTCTGAGCGAAACGACATTTCTTTAACTGTAGGGTGAGACCCGCTTCCTTTAATCTATTGAGGACATATTCTAAACACGTTAAGTGTTGGTCCCAATCTTCGCTAAGCGAGATTAAATCTTCTAAATAGTCTATTAATTGGAAGTAATCTGCGTCCCTAAAGATCTCGTCAATTAAACGCTGAAAGGAGCTAGGGGCGTTACATAGCCCAAAAGGGAGTACATTAAATTCGTACTTTCCCATATGAGTCACGAAGGCAGTTTTTTCTCTGCTCTTAGGGTGCATTTCCACCTGCCAATACCCTGATTTAAGGTCAAGTGTAGTTATGTATTTAGGTCTTCCAACCCTAGCTAAGATGTCCTCTATATTAGGCAAAGGATAAGGGTCTTTAATGGTAACGCTGTTTAGTTTTCTGTAATCAATACAAAACCTGTAGGGTTTACCCCGTTTTGTTTGATCAACTAAAACTACGGGCGAAGCCCAAGGAGATACTGAGGGTCTAATTATCCCGTCATCTAACATTTCCCTTACATGTTGTTCTATTATTTTCCTTTTCTGGTCATTAACACGATAAGGTTGAGATTTGATGGGCGGACTATTACCCGTATGAATCTCGTGGAAGACTAGTTCTGTTCTTCCTACTTTATCAGAAAACAACTCAGGGAATTTCAATAAAAGGGTTTCTAGTTGATGACGTTGTTCATCAGTAATAGGGGCTGCGGAAACTGCGTCCCTAATATTCTCTACAATCTCCTTATCTATTGGATCCTTTTCTGATGGTATTGAAAAAGGGATCCTTAAGTTACCTACTAAGCATTGAGCTGACTCAAAATCTAATTTGACCCTATTTTCTTCAAGAAAATCTTGACCCAATATAAAGTCACTATTAAGGGAAGGAACTATGTTAAATTTGAATTGTTTCTCACTGTCAATTGACTTAAGAGTAAATTCTAACTCGTGAGAACCTTTTGTAAACGTATAACGGCCGTCGCCCCAAACTACACAATCTAGTTCTTCATCTTCAGGTAATTCTGAAGAATTTCTATATTTACAGATCCTTTGCCATTGCTCTAGACTGGCAAAAGAGGCATCGGCCCCGCTATCTAATTTAGCGTGAACTGTCGCGTGTTCAAAAGTAACAGGAATTGTAACCCTTTTATAAACTGAACCTTTCTTGACTGATTCAATCCTTAAAGGGAACGCGACACGCTTTTTGTTAGGGGAATTTATTGGGCACCGGGAGAGGGACCACATTGAGGAGAAGTAGGAGGATTGCAAGGGCTTTGACAATGCCCGGGGGAGCACTGACTATGGGCGGAGCCCCTGTTTGCTGGGCAAGAGGACTCAGCTGTAACCTTTGGTTTAGGGGGTGATCTCTTCTTGTCCCTTTTTTCGGAATTCCTTTTCCTAACTTCAATATCCTTCTCAATGGTTTTACAGGAGTTTCTTAACTGTTCCATGGTACTAAATTGTAAGAAAAGGAGGGGAGTCCTAAGCTCGTCCTTTAAATTACTTTTAATTATTGGAACTAATTCCTTTTCGGTAAGAGGATGTTCATCCCTAAGTTTAACTTTATTACCTCCCCGAAGAAATCCTCTACCGACTCCTTATCTTTCTGACTTCTATGGTTAATTTCTATCTTAAGCTTAGAGTCAGCTTCGGAGTCTCTAAACTGGACTTTAAAATGTCTCTTAAATGTTTCCCAAGCCAAATGAGGATGGAAGGGTTTAAACTACACATGTCGTCATATTGACGGATTAAATCCCTATACCAATACAAGGCATGCCCTCGTAATAGGAGAGGCAATGCCGCTAACCTTTCCTCATTTGATAGCTTGTGGAATTTAGCATACTCCTCAAAAGCTGCTAAAAACTCGGTGGCGTTATCGTTAGACGATCCCATAAAGGCCAACCTTTCTGGCGGTTCAATAGGGACTTTTCCCGTTTGAGGAGTTGAACCTCTATTTATTAACGTGGGTAGATTCCTAACTAACCTATCAAAACTAGTAGCTAGAGCTTTTTGTATTGCTACATTTTGGTTTGAATTATCTGCCAGTGTTTGGAGCAAGGGCAATATAAAGGCTTTTAATTCCTCGTCGGAAGTGTCTGGTTCTAATTGAGGGATTTGTTGGGACGGAGAAGTTTGGGTTCCGACTGTTCTGACACTAGGATTAGGCAATGTGGTAGTAAACCTAACTTTAGGCTTATCACTTTTGGACGTTGATTGGGGAGTAACAAGGGAATCAATCCCGGTTTGAGGAGGGATATTTGAGGGAGTTGAACTTCCCTTAGGGGCAGAATTTCTATTTTGAGGGAATAGATGGTAAGAGGAGGATTCCGATTCTGAAGAGGCGGCCGTCCTCTTTCGTGTATCCGAATCCTCTTCGTCTTTCTCATCCTCAATTCGAAGAATTCGGTTAAATTCCTCCAATAGATCCTCTGTTTCTGGCGATGCTAGCGTGTCGCCTTCGTCTGCCGTAGACGTAAACAGATCTTCTTTTGATTGTTCTTCCCTTTCCTTTAATATTAAATCCTCCTCCTCTTCCTCTGATGTTCGAGGCGACCTCCATGTATTATTGTCCGAGTAAGCCATAATTTAATTTAAATTGTACAATAATAATAATTTAACAACTTCAGTTTATACCAAATACACAAGTAAGTTATCTAACTTCAATACATCTATTACAAAGATAATCTTAATTTTAATTAATTTATTTAATTTAATTATGATTAGTTTAGATTAAAATAATTTAATTATCTTTAATAATTTATCATCGTGGAAGCCGAGGCTTAGCACCACGTGGGGGGCGGATATACCGACAATGATAAACAGCTTATACGGGACTGACCGAGGCTTAGTCGAGTCCCTGTTCGGGCGCCATTTTATGTAACCCTCCGTAGAATAATTTAACTAAGGGAGGAAGACTCCCGAGGGCCATAAAAAGAATTAAAGACAACTTACTTTAATAATCCAAAATAAGAAGACAATTCTTCTTTAGTTTATTAACGAAAACAACTAAGGGATAATGATCCCGTAACCCAACTTGGTTAATACAAAATAACTCCGTATCAATGTTACAAAGGGAGAGAACTAGTCTCTTCAACCGTCAACAGTAGTACTGATAACACAACTGATAACATATTCTATATTACAACTGTGGAAGGGGGAGTGGCTTGTAACATGGAGGCTAGATGCCCTGCCAGAACCAAGGAGTGGAAGCTCCAAAGATTCTGGCAGCCATGTTACAATATTTATTTAAATATTGAAGATAAACCTCTCGTGCAAAGAGAGAGATTATCATCGCCTCCTATATCTACCAAGGCCCGTGCATGCGATATATTTCCTTCATTGCCTCCTATATCTATCAAGGCCCGTGCATTTCGATATACTTTTCAAAACAACAACCAAAATGGGAAGCTCCTCTCAGAAACATAATAATTTCTTTTCTCTGTATATGAAATGAAAATATGGATAATATTGCGCTCCTTCTTTAATGGTATGAATCCTTGCCTGTCTATTAATATTTTACGTAGGAGTAATACGTTTTTAGCGAAGTCTAGAGTGGATAAACATAAGCGAGATTGTTTCGGGAAAAAAATACTGATTCCACTAATGGGTTTATACTCCTTGTTACTGTTGTAGAGAGTAATCATGATAAAAGCTTAAAAAATTACGAGAGACAGACCTTTTTATCCTCTTGTTTTATTCTTAATAAGAATATAAAACATTTATTTTGTATCAAAAAATATTTTTGGTGCTAAGATTGCTTTAAAAAATCCAAACGGTTAGGCATTGGTAAAAAAGACAAATGATATTTTTCAAATCTAATGAGATAACGCCCACCTAGTTGAAAATTGCCCTTTTTTATCCGCGGGAGCCATTCTTAATGAGAATTTCGATGCTAGTAGGTTGTCAATTAAACTACCGGTATATTATTGTTGTGGGAAATTGGATTTGGATATTAAGTCAAATTAAGTGGTTGTAAAGAGCCAGCAGGTTTTTCCCGCTTCTTTTTGTGAGTATTTGATTTTTGTATGTAAAATGGAGGAAGATAATGTTGAGAGTAAGGATGAAATGCGGAAGCGCAAAGCGCGGGAAAGGATGAGGGCAAAAAGGTCGACGTTTTCATTGGATACTTAAGTTTATATAATCTTCTTGACACGGAGAGGTAATATTTTGGTTTTCGCAACTTGTTTATTCTGGAACACTGCGTTTTCGTACGCACTACTATGAAATTCGCTTGAACGTTATTGTTTTTACCTCTCCGAGTGACGTATGTCACGGAGAGGCTCTAATTTCGACGTGTCTGTCTGTCTGTGTGTCAGTCTGTTGTTATTGACTTACACCCCAGGGGACCGCCTTCGCAGTTTTCAAATCGGAGCAAACGTTTTCCCAAATTCCGGACCGCATTTACAGTTCCCGGAAATTTGGAAAATTGTATTCCACTTACAATGGCTATTATCAATTGCCTATCCTCAGGCCATTTGTCCATCTTACTGACTTCTATAATCCACCTTCATCTGCTCTTTGTCCGTCCCACATGGACACCAGTCGCAACACACTGGCTTCTACACACCACCATTTTCTGGTCTTTGTCCATCCTACTTGGACACATGTCTGTACACACTGGCTTCTACACACCACCATCTTCTGGTCTTTGTCCATCCCACATGGAACACTAGTCTGTAAACACTGGCTTCTAATCTCCACCATCTTCTAGTCTTTGTCCATTCCACATGGACACCAGTCTGTACACACTGGTTTCTACACACCACCATCTTCTGGTCATTGTTTTTGTCCATCCCACATGGACACCAGTCTGCACACCTGGCTTCTACTCCATCATCATCCTTAAGGTTAAGACATACGCGGCGATCGACCAGGGTTACGAGAAACGTCCGGCCTCCCTAAGGTGGGGCTTCCACCAAAGGTTCACGCAATTGCGCTGTGCTTATCCATAGCTGCGATTCAAAACCCTTATATACTACCTATTTTAGTAAGGCGAAGCAACCGGCGTATGCTTCATTTCAAACGCCAATATTAGTCAAGTCTCTCAAGAATGTTTAATTGTTCTTTTTTAAAACGATGTAACGTTCAATAAGGCGAATAACTAACGAAGAAAATATTAAATATTAATTATATTTATTTTAATATTTAAGGTAATCTTGTTTCTCAATTCAAAATTAATACGGAAAGAGTTAAAAAGCAGTCTATGTTATTGTCTGTGTGTGTCCGTCCGTTATTACTCTAGTGCCGCAGTGCGCTGCGTTAGAAGTTCGTTTTGTTTTGGTGTGTAAAAAAATCCTACAGAACCATAATATTCCCTTTATCCTTAATATAAAGTGAATATGATGAAATATTTTTCGTAATTATGATGCATTTAGTGCTTTTGTAGCTTTAAAGCTCTGTTTCATTTTGATATTCCAAAGATTTTTTTTAATATTATTATTTGAAATGGCTGTTTATATATTACTTAAGCTATACTACATCTGTATATAGAATAATCCTAGGTTTAGTAATTTCATGAAGAAAGCTAAGATCTAGACTCCGGCAGGTATATCTAGTATTACTTGCAATAAGATTAGTGAAATATAGAGGCCTGAGGTGAAGTAAACTTTGGGTTTTGATTTTCGTGTCTGAAATGAAGAGACATCAACGGTTCAGAGTGAGCCGAAAGTTAAATACACTCTTAAATAATCAGGCTAAGATTTTATAATAGAAGAAAAGATCATGGTGGCAATTAGATTAGTAGGGCTAAGCTACAGAGTTTTTATTCTCTTTATGGTGCGCATTGACTATCAGTGCGTCTAGCTACAATTTAGCTTTGGTATTATTTAACGTTAACACTCATGTTGGCAAACTAAGAATATTGCTGAGGTGAGACGAGACGATAGTGTTTACACTGCTAACCAGTTGTGAATGTAGCTATCAGAATATAGGGTAAACAGCTGAAGCGTAGACTTCATTTCCTGTTCTTTTTGCCATTAACTGATTTCCATGTGTCCAAGATTTATCCTTATTGGATGTAAAATGTCGTCTGCTTTACTGTATATTCGCCATGCTTGGAATACTGCTTCAATATTTCGTAAATTTTTACTTCAAAAAAGAGAAATAATTCCATATCTAGGTAAATAAGTTTGTAGTAGTAGACCTCTTGACTCGGAGAGGTAATATTTTGGTTTTCCCAACTTGTTTTGATATTAAATTGTAAATGATGTTTGTGATTTTATATTTTCTGTAGGGAAATTGAAGAAGAAACATACAACCGGGTTCAAATATTCAACTGAATATAAAAAGGGCCTACAACGTCGCATTAGAAAGGGTAAAGAAGAAAAACGATTCAACTGTGATCAGTGTGACTATTCATGCAAGTATGAGTACGATTTCATCAAACATCAACGAAGGCATATCGGTGACAAAAGGTGATCAGTGCGATTATGCATGTAAGCGGAAGTATGTTTTGATCACACATCAACCCTTCAAATGTGTCACACTGATCACGCAGAAGAGTTCATTGATCAGACATCAACGCATTCACAGTGGTGAAAAACCCTTCAAATGTCATCAGTGTGACTATGGATCCACGCAGAAGATTAATTTGATCAGACATCAACGCATTCATAGCGGTGAAAAACCCTTCAAATGTGATCAGTGTGACTATGGATCCACGCAGAAGGGTAAATTGGTCGCTCATCAACGAATTCATTGCGGCGAAAAAACCCTTCAATTGTGCTCGGTGTGACTATATATGTACACAGAAGTATAATTTGATCAAACATCAAAGCATTCACAGCGTTGAAAAAACCCTTCATATGTGATCAGTGTGATTATGGCAGCACGCAGAAAACTAGTTTGATCAACAATCGACGTTATAATCACATGGACTAATAAAATAGATTGTAGTTAAGCATACTCAGCAATTTAAAACTTGGAAAGAACCATTTCAAAAGTGTTAATTACGCAACGTGTTTTCATTTTCGTTTCACACATTGCGGTTCTTGACAACTGTAGTAGATGCTCACTAACAAAATTTTTTCGTTCATTGAAAAATTATAAAAAACTAAAAAACCAATCGTGACGGTATTTGAATGGTAGAAGTAGTTTTGTAAAGATAACTAATAAAATTACTGTAAGAATAGCATTATTGGAATTTAATTTTTAAATTCCGCGCCAACTTTTCGTCTGTCAAGTGGTACGTTCAGTAACCCTCTTTGATGACAGCGCTTACTAAGCGATGTCAGATTTTCCCCACTGTACGCTTTTTCACGTTTCCGGTTTTGACGTCATGATGCTCAGCGCTTTCCCATCAAAGAAACATCTAATCGATATGGTTTTTTTGATGGCGTGACGTAGCGCTTGACTGTTGAACACTTCTGGTCATTCGAATCAATAGAATATAAAGTGAATATGATGAAATATTTTTCGTAATTATGATGCATTTAGTGCTTTTGTAGCTTTAAAGCTCGGTTTCATTTTGATATTCCAAAGATTTTTTTTAATATTATTATTTGAAATGGCTGTTTATATATTACTTAAGCTATACTACATCTGTATATAGAATAATCCTTGGTTTAGTAATTTCATGAAGAAAGCTAAGATCTAGACTCCGGCGGGTATATCTAGTATTACTTGCAATAAGATTAGTGAAATATAGAGTAAATAATTGAGGCCTGAGGTGAAGTTAACTTTGGGTTTTGATTTTCGTGTCTGAAATGAAGAGACATCAACGGTTCAGAGTGAGCCGAAAGTTAAATACACTCTTAAAATAATCAGGCTAAGATTTTATAATAGAAGAAAAGATCATGGTGGCAATTAGATTAGTAGGGCTAAGCTACAGAGTTTTTATTCTCTTTATGGTGCGCATTGACTATCAGTGCGTCTAGCTACAATTTAGCTTTGGTATTATTTAACGTTAACACTCATGTTGGCAAACTAAGAATATTGCTGAGGTGAGACGAGACGATAGTGTTTACACTGCTAACCAGTTGTGAATGTAGCTATCAGAATATAGGGTAAACAGCTGAAGCGTAGACTTCATTTCCTGTTCTTTTTGCCATTAACTGATTTCCATGTGTCCAAGATTTATCCTTATTGGATGTAAAATGTCGTCTGCTTTACTGTATATTCGCTATGCTTGGAATACGTCGTTTACCAGGCAAATTCAAGGGGGGCTGCCATAGCGTCTTAGTAGTTTTTGCTACTGCCATCTAGCGACGAAGTAAAGCGTAAAATTCGGTATTTTTGTCTCTTTAAACGTCGGTGTTTAAACTGCCATCTAGCGTAACTTCAAAAGCAGGAAGTTCAAAACCATCGTCTGAAATCCTTTGGCTCGATGAATCCGATGATTTGAACATATTTTTTAATTCTCTTTGGTAATTAGTAAGTTTTGAAAAATAAAAGTGGCAAGCTGGGGTAGAACATGTTCCGTTCTTGGCTGTAAAAGTAGTGATAGGGATTTAAGGGAGTGGAGATCGCGGGTTTGCAAACTTCATTCGGGACCTGACAAAGGGGTTAACTCTGTGTCATAAAGATTGTTGTTGTCCGCGGCCATTTTTAAAACACGGAATAAAATCAAAGTACAGAATTCGCTCACTAGATGGCGATTACCAAAAACTACTCACATTTTAAAAATGGGAGGTAACCTCGTACATCGCGTATACTGCTTCAATATTTCGTAAATTTTTACTTCAAAAAAGAGAAATAATTCCATATCTAGGTAAATAAGTTTGTAGTAGTAGACCTCTTGACTCGGAGAGGTAATATTTTGGTTTTCCCAACTTGTTTTGATATTAAATTGTAAATGATGTTTGTGATTTTATATTTTCTGTAGGGAAATTGAAGAAGAAACATACAACCGGGTTCAAATATTCAACTGAATATAAAAAGGGCCTACAACGTCGCATTAGAAAGAGTAAAGAAGAAAAACGATTCAAATGTGATCAGTGTGACTATTCATGCAAGTATGAGTACGATTTCATCAAACATCAACGAAGGCATATCGGTGACAAAAGGTGATCAGTGCGATTATGCATGTAAGCGGAAGTATGTTTTGATCACACATCAACCCTTCAAATGTGTCACACTGATCACGCAGAAGAGTTCATTGATCAGACATCAACGCATTCACAGTGGTGAAAAACCCTTCAAATGTCATCAGTGTGACTATGGATCCACGCAGAAGATTAATTTGATCAGACATCAACGCATTCATAGCGGTGAAAAACCCTTCAAATGTGATCAGTGTGACTATGGATCCACGCAGAAGGGTAATTTGGTCGCTCATCAACGAATTCATTGCGGCGAAAAAACCCTTCAATTGTGCTCGGTGTGACTATATATGTACACAGAAGTATAATTTGATCAAACATCAAAGCATTCACAGCGTTGAAAAAACCCTTCATATGTGATCAGTGTGATTATGGCAGCACGCAGAAAACTAGTTTGATCAACAATCGACGTTATAATCACATGGACTAATAAAATAGATTGTAGTTAAGCATACTCAGCAATTTAAAACTTGGAAAGAACCATTTCAAAAGTGTTAATTACGCAACGTGTTTTCATTTTCGTTTCACACATTGCGGTTCTTGACAACTGTAGTAGATGCTCACTAACAAAATTTTTTCGTTCATTGAAAAATTATAAAAAACTAAAAAACCAATCGTGACGGTATTTGAATGGTAGAAGTAGTTTTGTAAAGATAACTAATAAAATTACTGTAAGAATAGCATTATTGGAATTTAATTTTTAAATTCCGCGCCAACTTTTCGTCTGTCAAGTGGTACGTTCAGTAACCCTCTTTGATGACAGCGCTTACTAAGCGATGTCAGATTTTCCCCACTGTACGCTTTTTCACGTTTCCGGTTTTGACGTCATGATGCTCAGCGCTTTCCCATCAAAGAAACATCTAATCGATATGGTTTTTTTGATGGCGTGACGTAGCGCTTGACTGTTGAACACTTCTGGTCATTCGAATCAATAGAATATAAAGTGAATATGATGAAATATTTTTCGTAATTATGATGCATTTAGTGCTTTTGTAGCTTTAAAGCTCTGTTTCATTTTGATATTCCAAAGATTTTTTTTAATATTATTATTTGAAATGGCTGTTTATATATTACTTAAGCTATACTACATCTGTATATAGAATAATCCTTGGTTTAGTAATTTCATGAAGAAAGCTAAGATCTAGACTCCGGCGGGTATATCTAGTATTACTTGCAATAAGATTAGTGAAATATAGAGTTAATAATTGAGGCCTGAGGTGAAGTAAACTTTGGGTTTTGATTTTCGTGTCTGAAAGGAAGAGACATCAACGGTTCAGAGTGAGCCGAAAGTTAAATACACTCTTAAATAATCAATCTAAGATTTTATAATAGAAGAAAAGATCTTGGTGGCAATTAGATTAGTAGGGCTAAGCTACAGAGTTTTTATTCTCTTTATGGTGCGCATTGACTATCAGTGCGTCTAGCTACAATTTAGCTTTGGTATTATTTAACGTTAACACTCATGTTGGCAAACTAAGAATATTGCTGAGGTGAGACGAGACGATAGTGTTTACACTGCTAACCAGTTGTGAATGTAGCTATCAGAATATAGGGTAAACAGCTGAAGCGTAGACTTCATTTCCTGTTCTTTTTGCCATTAACTGATTTCCATGTGTCCAAGATTTATCCTTATTGGATGTAAAATGTCGTCTGCTTTACTGTATATTCGCCATGCTTGGAATACTGCTTCAATATTTCGTAAATTTTTACTTCAAAAAAGAGAAATAATTCCATATCTAGGTAAATAAGTTTGTAGTAGTAGACCTCTTGACTCGGAGAGGTAATATTTTGGTTTTCCCAACTTGTTTTGATATTAAATTGTAAATGATGTTTGTGATTTTATATTTTCTGTAGGGAAATTGAAGAAGAAACATACAACCGGGTTCAAATATTCAACTGAATATAAAAAGGGCCTACAACGTCGCATTAGAAAGGGTAAAGAAGAAAAACGATTCAACTGTGATCAGTGTGACTATTCATGCAAGTATGAGTACGATTTCATCAAACATCAACGAAGGCATATCGGTGACAAAAGGTGATCAGTGCGATTATGCATGTAAGCGGAAGTATGTTTTGATCACACATCAACCCTTCAAATGTGTCACACTGATCACGCAGAAGAGTTCATTGATCAGACATCAACGCATTCACAGTGGTGAAAAACCCTTCAAATGTCATCAGTGTGACTATGGATCCACGCAGAAGATTAATTTGATCAGACATCAACGCATTCATAGCGGTGAAAAACCCTTCAAATGTGATCAGTGTGACTATGGATCCACGCAGAAGGGTAAATTGGTCGCTCATCAACGAATTCATTGCGGCGAAAAAACCCTTCAATTGTGCTCGGTGTGACTATGTATGTACACAGAAGTATAATTTGATCAAACATCAAAGCATTCACAGCGTTGAAAAAACCCTTCATATGTGATCAGTGTGATTATGGCAGCACGCAGAAAATTAGTTTGATCAACAATCGACGTTATAATCACATGGACTAATAAAATAGATTGTAGTTAAGCATACTCAGCAATTTAAAACTTGGAAAGAACCATTTCAAAAGTGTTAATTACGCAACGTGTTTTCATTTTCGTTTCACACATTGCGGTTCTTGACAACTGTAGTAGATGCTCACTAACAAAATTTTTTCGTTCATTGAAAAATTATAAAAAACTAAAAAACCAATCGTGACGGTATTTGAATGGTAGAAGTAGTTTTGTAAAGATAACTAATAAAATTACTGTAAGAATAGCATTATTGGAATTTAATTTTTAAATTCCGCGCCAACTTTTCGTCTGTCAAGTGGTACGTTCAGTAACCCTCTTTGATGACAGCGCTTACTAAGCGATGTCAGATTTTCCCCACTGTACGCTTTTTCACGTTTCCGGTTTTGACGTCATGATGCTCAGCGCTTTCCCATCAAAGAAACATCTAATCGATATGGTTTTTTTGATGGCGTGACGTAGCGCTTGACTGTTGAACACTTCTGGTCATTCGAATCAATAGAATATAAAGTGAATATGATGAAATATTTTTCGTAATTATGATGCATTTAGTGCTTTTGTAGCTTTAAAGCTCGGTTTCATTTTGATATTCCAAAGATTTTTTTTAATATTATTATTTGAAATGGCTGTTTATATATTACTTAAGCTATACTACATCTGTATATAGAATAATCCTTGGTTTAGTAATTTCATGAAGAAAGCTAAGATCTAGACTCCGGCGGGTATATCTAGTATTACTTGCAATAAGATTAGTGAAATATAGAGTAAATAATTGAGGCCTGAGGTGAAGTTAACTTTGGGTTTTGATTTTCGTGTCTGAAATGAAGAGACATCAACGGTTCAGAGTGAGCCGAAAGTTAAATACACTCTTAAAATAATCAGGCTAAGATTTTATAATAGAAGAAAAGATCATGGTGGCAATTAGATTAGTAGGGCTAAGCTACAGAGTTTTTATTCTCTTTATGGTGCGCATTGACTATCAGTGCGTCTAGCTACAATTTAGCTTTGGTATTATTTAACGTTAACACTCATGTTGGCAAACTAAGAATATTGCTGAGGTGAGACGAGACGATAGTGTTTACACTGCTAACCAGTTGTGAATGTAGCTATCAGAATATAGGGTAAACAGCTGAAGCGTAGACTTCATTTCCTGTTCTTTTTGCCATTAACTGATTTCCATGTGTCCAAGATTTATCCTTATTGGATGTAAAATGTCGTCTGCTTTACTGTATATTCGCTATGCTTGGAATACGTCGTTTACCAGGCAAATTCAAGGGGGGCTGCCATAGCGTCTTAGTAGTTTTTGCTACTGCCATCTAGCGACGAAGTAAAGCGTAAAATTCGGTATTTTTGTCTCTTTAAACGTCGGTGTTTAAACTGCCATCTAGCGTAACTTCAAAAGCAGGAAGTTCAAAACCATCGTCTGAAATCCTTTGGCTCGATGAATCCGATGATTTGAACATATTTTTTAATTCTCTTTGGTAATTAGTAAGTTTTGAAAAATAAAAGTGGCAAGCTGGGGTAGAACATGTTCCGTTCTTGGCTGTAAAAGTAGTGATAGGGATTTAAGGGAGTGGAGATCGCGGGTTTGCAAACTTCATTCGGGACCTGACAAAGGGGTTAACTCTGTGTCATAAAGATTGTTGTTGTCCGCGGCCATTTTTAAAACACGGAATAAAATCAAAGTACAGAATTCGCTCACTAGATGGCGATTACCAAAAACTACTCACATTTTAAAAATGGGAGGTAACCTCGTACATCGCGTATACTGCTTCAATATTTCGTAAATTTTTACTTCAAAAAAGAGAAATAATTCCATATCTAGGTAAATAAGTTTGTAGTAGTAGACCTCTTGACTCGGAGAGGTAATATTTTGGTTTTCCCAACTTGTTTTGATATTAAATTGTAAATGATGTTTGTGATTTTATATTTTCTGTAGGGAAATTGAAGAAGAAACATACAACCGGGTTCAAATATTCAACTGAATATAAAAAGGGCCTACAACGTCGCATTAGAAAGAGTAAAGAAGAAAAACGATTCAAATGTGATCAGTGTGACTATTCATGCAAGTATGAGTACGATTTCATCAAACATCAACGAAGGCATATCGGTGACAAAAGGTGATCAGTGCGATTATGCATGTAAGCGGAAGTATGTTTTGATCACACATCAACCCTTCAAATGTGTCACACTGATCACGCAGAAGAGTTCATTGATCAGACATCAACGCATTCACAGTGGTGAAAAACCCTTCAAATGTCATCAGTGTGACTATGGATCCACGCAGAAGATTAATTTGATCAGACATCAACGCATTCATAGCGGTGAAAAACCCTTCAAATGTGATCAGTGTGACTATGGATCCACGCAGAAGGGTAATTTGGTCGCTCATCAACGAATTCATTGCGGCGAAAAAACCCTTCAATTGTGCTCGGTGTGACTATATATGTACACAGAAGTATAATTTGATCAAACATCAAAGCATTCACAGCGTTGAAAAAACCCTTCATATGTGATCAGTGTGATTATGGCAGCACGCAGAAAACTAGTTTGATCAACAATCGACGTTATAATCACATGGACTAATAAAATAGATTGTAGTTAAGCATACTCAGCAATTTAAAACTTGGAAAGAACCATTTCAAAAGTGTTAATTACGCAACGTGTTTTCATTTTCGTTTCACACATTGCGGTTCTTGACAACTGTAGTAGATGCTCACTAACAAAATTTTTTCGTTCATTGAAAAATTATAAAAAACTAAAAAACCAATCGTGACGGTATTTGAATGGTAGAAGTAGTTTTGTAAAGATAACTAATAAAATTACTGTAAGAATAGCATTATTGGAATTTAATTTTTAAATTCCGCGCCAACTTTTCGTCTGTCAAGTGGTACGTTCAGTAACCCTCTTTGATGACAGCGCTTACTAAGCGATGTCAGATTTTCCCCACTGTACGCTTTTTCACGTTTCCGGTTTTGACGTCATGATGCTCAGCGCTTTCCCATCAAAGAAACATCTAATCGATATGGTTTTTTTGATGGCGTGACGTAGCGCTTGACTGTTGAACACTTCTGGTCATTCGAATCAATAGAATATAAAGTGAATATGATGAAATATTTTTCGTAATTATGATGCATTTAGTGCTTTTGTAGCTTTAAAGCTCTGTTTCATTTTGATATTCCAAAGATTTTTTTTAATATTATTATTTGAAATGGCTGTTTATATATTACTTAAGCTATACTACATCTGTATATAGAATAATCCTTGGTTTAGTAATTTCATGAAGAAAGCTAAGATCTAGACTCCGGCGGGTATATCTAGTATTACTTGCAATAAGATTAGTGAAATATAGAGTTAATAATTGAGGCCTGAGGTGAAGTAAACTTTGGGTTTTGATTTTCGTGTCTGAAATGAAGAGACATCAACGGTTCAGAGTGAGCCGAAAGTTAAATACACTCTTAAATAATCAATCTAAGATTTTATAATAGAAGAAAAGATCTTGGTGGCAATTAGATTAGTAGGGCTAAGCTACAGAGTTTTTATTCTCTTTATGGTGCGCATTGACTATCAGTGCGTCTAGCTACAATTTAGCTTTGGTATTATTTAACGTTAACACTCATGTTGGCAAACTAAGAATATTGCTGAGGTGAGACGAGACGATAGTGTTTACACTGCTAACCAGTTGTGAATGTAGCTATCAGAATATAGGGTAAACAGCTGAAGCGTAGACTTCATTTCCTGTTCTTTTTGCCATTAACTGATTTCCATGTGTCCAAGATTTATCCTTATTGGATGTAAAATGTCGTCTGCTTTACTGTATATTCGCCATGCTTGGAATACTGCTTCAATATTTCGTAAATTTTTACTTCAAAAAAGAGAAATAATTCCATATCTAGGTAAATAAGTTTGTAGTAGTAGACCTCTTGACTCGGAGAGGTAATATTTTGGTTTTCCCAACTTGTTTTGATATTAAATTGTAAATGATGTTTGTGATTTTATATTTTCTGTAGGGAAATTGAAGAAGAAACATACAACCGGGTTCAAATATTCAACTGAATATAAAAAGGGCCTACAAAGTCGCATTAGAAAGGGTAAAGAAGAAAAACGATTCAAATGTGATCAGTGTGACTATTCATGCAAGTATGAGTACGATTTCATCAAACATCAACGAACGCATATCGGTGACAAAAGGTGATCAGTGCGATTATGCATGTAAGCGGAAGTATGTTTTGATCACACATCAACCCTTCAAATGTGTCACACTGATCACGCAGAAGAGTTCATTGATCAGACATCAACGCATTCACAGTGGTGAAAAACTCTTCAAATGTCATCAGTGTGACTATGGATCCACGCAGAAGATTAATTTGATCAGACATCAACGCATTCATTGCGGCGAAAAAACCCTTCAATTGTGCTCGGTGTGACTATGTATGTACACAGAAGTGTAATTTGATCAAACATCAAAGCATTCACAGCGTTGAAAAAACCCTTCATATGTGATCAGTGTGATTATGGCAGCACGCAGAAAATTAGTTTGATCAACAATCGACGTTATAATCACATGGACTAATAAAATAGATTGTAGTTAAGCATACTCAGCGATATGGCGACAGTTCCTTGCTTACGACTAGACCAAGAGATCGTCCTGTTACCCAATTGGAATAGATATCCACTGGTAGATTTTCCATTTGCTTGGTCACCTGCATAGTCGGCATCGACGTATCCTGTTAGTTCTGGTTTCGACTTGGATGAGAGTTTGAGCATGCAATCCATAGTCCCTTTTAGATACCGTATAACTCTCTTCGCAGCGACCCAGTCTCGTTCTCGTGGGTTGGATACTCTTCTGCAAAGTATACCTACGGCGCATGTGATATCCGGTCTTGACACCGTAGAAATATGCAAAAGCACTCCCATGGCTTTGCGGTATAACGTATTGTTTGGCATCTGATCTTCTTCGCCGTCTAATTTCTGATACGCTAAATCCATCGGTATTTTCGAAGGCTTGACAAGATTCATATTAAAATCGTCGAGCATGTGCTTGATCTTGGTTGACTGGTGAATGAAAAAACTGCCATCTTCTGCACGCTCGATTTGGATTCCGAGGTAATACGACACTGGTCCCAGATCCTTAAGTTTGAAATGGTTATTTAATCTTCGTGCGAGGGTGTCCGTGACTGAGTTGCATTTACTAGTGACCAGCATATCATCAACGTAGAGGAGGATATAGGTTCAAGTATGGTCTCTCTCTAATCTACTATATAAGCAAGGATCTGCTTGGCTTCTAGAAAATCCTTCATCAAGAAGTACTTGATTGGCCTTTGTGTTCCATGCTCTTGCGGACTGTTTCAAACCATAAATGCTTTGACGCAACCTGCAGACTCGATGTTCTTGTCCGGTTTGAACAAACCCTGGTGGCTGCTCCATGTATAGATCTTCTACAATGTCTCCATGAAGGAAGGCAGTTATTACGTCAAAATGTCGAACGACTAATTCTTCGGCGGCTGCAAGGCTTACGACAATTCGAACGGTTTCGTATTTGACGACAGGTGCCAAATATTTCGTCGTAATCCACACCATATTTTTGAGAATATCCTTTCGCTACTAAACGCGCTTTGTGTTGCTGTATTTTTCCGTATTGGTCATATTTAACTTTAAACACCCATTTACATCCAATTGCCTTCCGATCAGCCTGTAGTTCTACCAAGTCCCATGTATTTCGTTCTTGTAGCGACGAAATTTCTGCTTTGGCTGCCGATACCCATTTAGTTTTCTCACTTTGCGGTAAACTTTCCACGTCTTCCCAACCTTCGGGTTCTCGACAATGATTTGTCGTTATTTTATAGGATAATTTCTTTGGAGGAACTCCCTTATTTGTTCTGGCTGAGCGTCGGGGCATTTTAAGTTCTTGAGAATCGTCCTCAGATTCCGTTTCCGGGGCTGTGTCATAATCTTCTTCTGCCGATTCGTTGACTGGATCAGGTACGGTGACGACCGAGTCCATGGAAGGTTTCATTCCCCCTTCTTGCTGTAATGCCAAGGGGGCCAAGACAGGTCGTTTGGCTAAGTCATTAGTGGCGTCTCCTTGCCCTTCGTCGAATCTGACCGTCCTGCTCATGATTATCTTCTTTGTCTTTGGATCCAGTATCCGGTAGCCTTTCGTAGCAGTACCAAAGCCAACTAAGATTCCTTCCATGGCCTTGTCATCCCATTTACCACGTTTATTCTTTGGTATGTGCATAAATGCTTTGCTTCCAAAAACCCTGATATGTGAGAGTTTGGGCTTTGATCCGTTCCAAAGCTCGTACGGCGTTTTATTCAGCGAACTACTCGGAAGACGGTTCTGAAGATAAGTTGCCGTAGTCACAGCCTCTCCCCAGTAAGTGTTGTTCACGTTAGCGTCCAGAAGCATACATTTGGCCATTTCAATAAGAGATCTGTTTTTCCTTTCGGCGACTCCATTTTGTTGAGGCGTGTATGGCACCGTTTTCTGGTGCTCGATGCCTTCTTTCGTTAGGTATTCCTCTACGGCTGTGCCGATATATTCACCTCCGTTATCTGACCGTAATCGAAGAGGTTTCCGTTGGAACTTATTGCTGATCATGGCCATATATTCTTTCAATCTCGGTAATACTTCAGATTTCTTCTCCAATAGATAGAGTTGGGTATAACGGGAAAAGTCATCAATAAAGGTAAGTAGGTATCTTTTCCTTCCAATAGAGGCTTCTGGCATTGGCCCGCAGACATCCGTATGGATCAATTCTAATGGTCGGGTACTTGTCGTCGTAGAAGTCGTCGGAAACGGTTTTGCAGACATTTTTCCTATGATACAGCACTCGCAAAACATCGAAGTGTTGCATGGGCGAAGGTTAATACCCGTTGCTAGTTTTTCCTCGTGAAGCCCTTTGATTGCTTTTGGATCTCTATGTCCCATCCGTCTGTGCCATAAGTAAATGCTGTCTTCACATGTTGCTGTCTTGTCTTCGGTTTTGGAGACCATGACGCGTTCTTTACATTGTAATCGATAAAGCCAACCATCCACATGTGCTATGGCGGCGATATGTCGGCCTTCATAGATCTTGCAACTATCGTCCTTGAAGACCACCGTATGCTTAGTTCTTGCTAACTTATGAACAGACAAGAGACTAACTCCCAATTTAGGTACGTATAGAACCTCTTTCACGACGATATCTCTGACGTTTCCTCTGGGACCGATGCATTGAATAACGCCTTGTCCTATTCCTTCTGCTTCAATGACTGAGTCATCAGCTAGGTAGACCTTCTCTGAACTTGGTGTAAGAGTCTTGAAAAATGATCTATCACTGCTCATATGGCTTGTAGCTCCTGAGTCAACATACCACGTAGAAGATGAACAGACCTTCGAGGCCTTGAAGGCCATAAAGCCACGTTCTGCTTGGGATCCAGAACCTTCCGGAGTGGCACTTTCACTTTTCTGTCTATAGTTCCCTCTTCTATAACGTCCTTGTGGTTTCCTGGACTTCAGTAATCGGCAATTTCTTTGATAGTGTCCAGGATTTCCGCAGTGATAGCATTCTACGGAATCATCTTGTTGCTTGAATGTTCCCGTCCTGCCTTTGTTGTTCCACGTACTCAAAGCCGTTTCTGTTTGCGTTTCGGTTGAACTCTTCCATCAGTTTTGAACGTACGAACTCCAGAGTCAAATCAGCTTCGGGTCTGACTTCTAACGCCGTGATAAGATTATCGTAGGTATCCGGGAGACTGCATAGTTACATGCACGCGACGTAGCTATCTTTCATATTCTCCCCTATACCGCGTAAACGTTCCACAAGTTCCATCATGGCGGAGATATGTTGTTTCATGGTTTGACCTTCAGTGAAACGCATCTTGTGAATTCTTCTGAGAAGAAAGAGTTTACTTGTGATAGTGGACTGTTCGTGAAGTTTCTTCAGCGTGTTCCACATTGCTCGAGCTGTGGTATCGTTCACAATGTGAATGAGTTGATCATCTTCGAGAGCTAAGGCAATGGCAGCCTGAGCCTGTCGCTCACGCTTGGCCCAGTCGGTCGTCATTTCCGTTGGTGGATCACTCTCTATCATTTGCCAAAGGTTGTCTCTGGACAAGAGCATCTTTAGCTTGAATTTCCACAATTGGTTATTAGCTTCGTTCAACTTCGTGATGGTAGGTTTGGTATCGGTACTCGTTGCCATTATACCAAGGCGCTACGCTAGTCAAATTGTTTAACACGACGCAGCGATAAGCGGAACTAAGCCCATAACCTGTTAGATTACTGTAGGTAAGCGTAAGAAACTGAACCGGGTTTCAAAACTGATAACGGATTTTATTGTGAACATTGATTTTAGTAATAACAGGCTTTATATAGAAATAGAACAAAAAAATATAATTTAAAATAGATCAAAGTTAGGCTTCGTTTTTTATGGCGCTGTCGCTTATCTCCAACAGTGTCGAAGGAACCGCGTCACCGAATAATTGTCCTTCGCGTGCTAGGAGGTTCTTTACGAGGCGTTTCGAATATATCGTGTAGCTCACCTATGGCCCAAGATGCATACTTTGTCTGTGAAGCCTTACCGCTTTTGGTCTTACTGATAATGAAATATGAAACGATCTATTATTGAAAATGAAAAGGACACAATTTGTAATGCACTGAAAATTACTTAATGTATGGGGAAACAATGGATTTAAAGAGAAAATGGTGTTAAGGTAAACATCCTTGGGATTTGGGTAGAGCCTTTCGGAAAAATATTGTTATAGTCGTTGCAAACTATCCAGGACAATTTCATCTGAGTCAATTGTTGCAATAAGTAAATCACGGTTTTGTCACATACACCGCTTATGCTGAGTGTCTACCTTCCTCGGAGAAGTGGCCATCATATCCTAAAATTATGATGATATCCGACTTATCGAAAATTTTCCACTTTCTCTACAATTATATTCAGTTCATAAGGGTAACGCCAGTCCAAGTGCTTAATTTGGAGTTACGTGTTAACGAATTGCAGTTACTTGCATTTTAACTCGATCACCTAGAAACAAAAAAGAAGAGAGGACATTATAACGCCTTTCAATAACGGCAGTCATACCATTTTCCCTTCCAATTTATTTTATAAGCATATTTTTATTGCAATAGACTAAAACCTTAAATATTTTCTTAATAATTAATAACCATTAGTTTCCACTCTCTGATGGGTAAAATCTTCGGAGGTAGTCATCTCGATTCGGAGCGGTATTAATTTTGTTTTCCGAACTTTGTTTTCTTTAACTTTGAGCCATTTTTGTCCTCGCCATGACCGGTTTTATCAAGTGCTATTGAACAGTGCTGTGTGTTTGATTCAAATTGTGACAAATTTCAGTTTGTTTGCTTTCTGAAGGAAAATCCGAGAAGCAACGTTCAACTCTTTACAAATATCTCCTGAATATAAAAGTGATCTTGAACGTCACATTAAAAATGGTACTGAAGAAAAACGCTTCAAACTTGATAAGTGTGACTATACTAGCTCTGAGAACGGTTCTTTGATCAGACACGAACATGATTTAACTGCTCTCAGATCGACCTTGTTTGGCTTTCATCTTCCAAAAATGGCGAATGTGGGAGACACAGACTCCCTGCCGGAAAATCAGTCCGAAAAATTCCGCTTTAAAGTTAGATGAAAACTAATCTTGGGCAAAAAGCCGCTAATCTATGCTAATTTTAAGTCGTTGTGGTTGTAACATATTTAAATGTGTTGGACGAAACGTTCACACTTTTTATGTTATTTTTAAGATTCTCCATAATTTGAACTGTAGCACTTGAATAATGAAACAAACCCTTAAAATGCTCCCTTTCCCAAGGATCTTCACTCTTATCTTATCATCACTGGTGCTTATTTTGGCCCAAAATACTTTGGCAATAGAGAGGGGGTGCCAGAATAAATTGGAAATTGGTAACGATTTGAACGTACATCAGCGCATTCACAGTGGTGAAAAACCCTTCAAATGTGATCAGTGTGACTATGCTACTGCCCGTAAGTGTACTTTAATCGCACATCAATGCATTCATAGCGGTGAAAAACCCTTCAAATGTGATCAGTGTGATTAGGCCAGCACGATGAAGAATCATTTGATCTGTCATCAACGCATTCACAGTGGCGAAAAACCCTTCAAATGTGATCAGTGTGACTTTGGAAGTACTCGGAAGAGTAGCTTGATTGCACATAAACACATTCATAGGATAGGTACATATCGGGCTGTTTAACAAAGTTTCTTTAGATAATGTAATGTGCAATGCTCATTAATGTTTAATTACAATTGTCTGCAAAGATTTAACGGCTCGGGCCGGATCGAAATTAAAATTCACACTAAGGCATAAAGCAGACTGTGCGTTGTCTCTAAATAGAGATTCAGATGGTTCTATAAGTTTAACTAATCGAATCAGGGTAAAGCTTCCATTCCCGCTCCTTGATCGAACCCGGTGACATCACTGCAAATATATTCAACAGTCATAGGTTTGTGCACCTCCTAGGTTCACGTGGAATATCATTGAAATAAATAATATAGAATCTGTTTATAAGTCTATTTTTATTACCATAGAATATATATTTTTTTTTTGAAGTTTCCACAATTTCAAAGCATATATTAGGTTAGGAATCATCAAAATTGTCGCTAAGCTTAACTTTACCCTTGAATTCGTACTTGTGTTTTATCACTACTTTGTAGGTGTTATCATGCACCTACAGAGGTTTAAGGGCAGAATATGGCTGTTCATATTGTCACGTATATTTTATTATACGTTTATTATGGGGAAGTTTGCATTCTGTATTACGCGAGTGTCTAACGTGGGATCAAGTTTCAATCTTCCACGTTCTCAACGCATATATTAGATTTGGTAAGGTCAAATCTTTGGAAACCGCTGTTTCGACTCGGACATCGGTTATTGTTTCTGAACTTGTTTTGTTTGCGCCTTTGTGTCTTTTTAAGCCTAAGCATAACCAAAAGTAGATAGGGGGGAAAGTAAAGCACTTGGAAGATCCCCCGCGCCATGAAAACCTAGAAACCCCCTTTCCTCTCTCACACAGTTCCTACCCCCTCGCGCAGGAGAGGCATTGCACATTGCCAGTGCCTATTTGCAACTGAAAAATAGTTCTGTAAACAGTTTTAAAAGGACTCCTACTAGCTAAGGCTTAACAAGATTGAATACGGATATACGGACGATACTGGAAGTAGATTAGTAGAATTAGAATGTTTAACTGTATGAAAGGTAATGGATCCATGAATGTACTGTTATATGATATGATTTGCCAGTGTGATCTTCTTAAGTCAAAACATGAAGAAGATAGTGGTGGTTATTCTGCATTTCTTTTTGCCTGGACTAGGTGGATTAGTCAACTAAAATGGGCCCGACCCTGTAATTATATGTGACAGGGAAATACAAAAATTAAAGGATAAAAATCAGCGCCCGAATTTTTAAACGATGTAACACTTGGTCGATTTAAATTTTCCTTTAGAGCAGATAATTTCACCGGCTACTGTCCCGGGGCGCTGCCGTCGCTATGAACTACCTCTCATAAAAAATCGATAAGGGGTTGGGGTGTTTTCTCAAACGTCATTGCCTAACTCGCATAGGGGGTAAGGGAGAGGAGAGAGAGCTTCTAAACTTAGAGGAAACCCACAGTCAAAGGTGGGGGACCATCCTCGAGCTTTACTTTCCCCCTATCTACTTTTGGCATAACCTGTTATTCAATTGCCTTTGAACATTGAAATGTTTGTGATGCGAGTTGTTTGATATCATTTGAAGTTTTAATTTATTTCCTTTCTGTAGGAAAATCCAAGAAAAAATGTTCAACTCGATACAAATGTTCACCTGAAAATGAAAGGGAGCTCGAACTTGACATTCGAAAGGATACCAAGGAAAAACGCTTCAAATGTGATCAGTGTGACTATGCTAGTACTCGTAAGAGTAATGTAATCGCACATCAACGCGTTCATAGCGGTGAAAAACCCTTCAAATGCGGTCAGTGTGCCTATGCTAGTACGCGGAAGTATCATTTGATCAAACATCAAGGCATTCACTGTGGTGAAAAACCCTTCAAGTGTGAACAGTGTGATTATGCCAGCGCGTGGAAGACTAGTTTGATCAGACATCAAGGCATTCACAGTAGTGAAAAACCTTTCAAATGCGATCAGTGTGATTATGCTTGCACCCGGAATTATGATTTGTTCAGACATCAACGCATTCACAGGGGTGAAAAACCCTTCAAATGTGATCAGTGCGACTATGCTAGTGCCCGTAAGAGTACTTTAATCAAACATCAACGCATTCATAGCGGTGAAAAACCCTTCAAATGTGATCAGTGCGACTATAAATGTACGCATAAGATTAGTTTGATCTTACATCAACGCAGTCATAGCGGTGAAAAACCCTTCAAATGTGATCGGTGCGACTATGCTAGTACCCGTAAGAGTGCTTTAATCGCACATCAATGCATTCATAGCGGCGAAAAACCCTTTTCATGTGATAAGTGTGACTTTGCTAGTACCAGTAAGAGTGCTTTAATCGTACATCAACGCATTCTTTGCTGTGAAAAACCCTTCAAATGTGATCAGTGCAACTATGCTTGTACCCATAAGTGGACTTTAATCAAACATCAACGCATTCATAGCGGTGAAAAACCCTTCAAATGCGAACGGTGCGACTATGCTAGTGCCCGTAAGTGGACTTTGATCGCACATCAACGCATTCATAGCGGCGAAAAACCCTTTTCATGTGATCAGTGCGACTTTGCTAGTACCCGTAAGAGTACTGTAATCGAACATCAACGCATTCATAGCGGTGAAAAACCCTTCAAATGTGATCAGTGCGACTATGCTAGTACCTCGAAGAGTACTTTAATCAAACATCAACGCATTCACAGTGGTGAAAAACCCTTCAAATGTGATCAGTGTGACTATGGATTCACGCAAAAGAGTAATTTGATCAGACATCGACGTTATAATCACAAGGACTAATAAAATGGATTGTATTTAAGCATACTCACTAATTTAAAACTTGGAAAGAACCATGATTTCGAATTGTGTCAATTGCGCAACGCTTTTTCATTTTCGTTTCACACATTGCTGTTCTTGTCAATTGTAGTAGATTCTCACTAAGAAAAAAGTTTTCGTTCGTGGAAAAATTGTAAAAGCCTATCGTTACGGATTAATCACCGGACAGGCTATATCGTATTATAAAATTGTGGAATATAACTAGCCTAACGTCTTAACGGGAAACTGGTAGTAATACGATAGTGTTAGTTATTTATAAAACCTTCACCACAATATTTAATGTAACCCTTTTTTTAAAAAATATAATTAACAATATTTAATATGACAAATGGTATATCAGTAATTATATCTTCGCTATTAAAGAATGATATTTTTACCATAATAATTGATTAATCGTAATTTGCTTCTTTTCTTACTTTAACTTCGTCATCACTTCTTGTGCTAGTTAATTTCAGCAGAAACAGAAGAGACACCAAGATTGTCGCTAAGCTTAACTTTACCGTTGAATTCATGGTTGTGTTTTTTCACTTCTTAGTAGGTGTTATCATGCACCTACAGAGGTTTAATGGCAGAACATGGCTGTTCATATTGTCACGTATATTTTATTGTACGTTTATTATGGGGAAGTTTGCATTCTGTATTACGCGAGTGTTTAACGTGGGATCAAGTTTGAATCTTCCACGTTCTCAACGCATGTATTAGATTCGGTAAGGTCAAACCTTTGGAAACCGCTATTTCGACTCGGACATCGATTATTGTTTCTGAACTTTTTTTCGTTTGCCTTTGTGTCTTTTTAAGCCTAAGCATAACCTGTTATATCAATTCCCTTTGAACATTGAAATGTTTGTGATGCGAGTTGTTTGATATCATATGAAGTTTTAATCTATTTCCTTTCTGTAGGAAAATCCAAGAAAAAATGTTCAACTCGATACAAATGTTCACCTGAAAATGAAAGGGAGCTTGAACTTGACATTCGAAAGGATACCAAAGAAAAACGCTTCAAATGTGATCAGTGCGACTATGGGAGCAAGAACAAGAGTAATTTGATCACACATCAACGCATTCACACTGGAGAAAAACCCTTCAAATGTGATCAGTGTGACTATGGTAGCAAGCGCAAGAGTACTTTGATCACACATCAACGCATTCACACTGGAGAAAAACCCTTCAAATATGATAAGTGTGGCTATGCTAGTGCGTGGAAGAGTGATTTGATCAGCCATCAGCGCATTCACAGTGGTGAAAAACCTTTCAAGTGTGGACAGTGTGATTATGCCAGCGCGTGGAAGACTAGTTTGATCAGACATCAAGGCTTTCACAGTAGTGAAAAACCCTTCAAATGCGATCAGTGTGATTATGCTTGCCCGCGGAATTGTGATTTGTTCAGACATTAACGCATTCACAGTGGTGAAAATCTCTTCAAATGTGATCAGTGTGACTATGGATTCACGCAGAAGAGTAATTTGATCAGACATCAACGTAATAGTCACTTGGACTAATAAAATGGATTGTATTTAAGCATACTCACTAATTTAAAACTTGGCAGGGTTCGTACGGAACCTGGATAACCTTGAAAACCTGGATAAGTCAGGGATATGGAAAATAGCGGAAAAAGTCAGGGATTTAAAACATTTTCCTAAAAAGTCAGGGATATGTCAGGGATTTCGTTTGGTATATCAAACCATGCTTCGAGCAATGCTAAATATGAGCCAGGTGTGAAAAGTGGGCTCTGGTAAATACCTTAAAATGGTCAGGGATAACCTGGAAAAGTCAGGGATTTTTAATGTAAAAATTTCGTACGAACCATGCTTGGACAGAACCATTTCAAAATGTGTTAATTCGCAACGTGTTTTCATTTTAGTTTCACATATTACTGTTTTTTGACAACTGTAGTAGACGCTCACTAACAAAATGTTTTCGTTCATAGAAAAATTATAAAAAACTAAAAAACCTATCGTGACGGAATAGTCACAGGGCAGGCTACACGTTTTTACAAAATTGTGGAATGTAACAAGCCTAATCTTAACGGAAAACTGGTAGTAATACGATGTTTGTGTTAGTTATTTATGAAACCTTCACGACAATATTTAATGTAACCCTTTTTTTAAAACTATAATTAACAATATTTAATATGACAAATTGTTTATCAGTAATTATATCTTCGCTATTAAAGAATGATATTTTTACCGTAATAATTGATTAATGATAATTTGCTTCTTCCCTTCGTCATCACTTCTTATCGTATTATAAAATTGTGAAATGTAACTAGCCTAACGTCTTAACGGGAAACTGGTAGTAATACTATGTTTGTGTTAGTTATTTATAAATCCTTCACCAGTAATATTGAATATAGCCCTTTATTTGACTATAATTAACAATATTTATATTAAAAATGGAATATCATCTTCGCTATTAAAGAATAAAAATGTTACCCTAATAATTGATTAATATGTTATTGCATTGAATCTTAATTTGCTTCTTTAATAACTTCATCGTTGTCATCACTTCTTGTGCCAGTTGGTTTCAACAGAAACAGGAAAGACTGCAAAAATGTCTCTAACTTTACCCTTGACTTCATACTTGTGTTTTTTTTTTCACTACTTTGTAGGTATTATCATGCACCTACGGAGATTTAATGGCAGGATATGGCTGTTCATATTGTCACGTGTATTTTATTATACGTCGATCATGCGAAAGTTTGTGTTCAGTTTTACCCAAATTTCTAACGTTCCCATGTTATCCCAACGCGTAAGGTCAAACCTTTGGAAACCGCTGTTTCGACTCGGACATCGGTTATTGCTTCTGAACTTGTTTTGTTTGCCTTTGTGTCTTTTTAAGCCTAAGCATAACCTGTTATATCAATTGCCTTTGAACATTGAAATGTTTGTGATGCGAGTTGTTTGATATCATTTGAGGTTTTAATCTATTTCCTTTCTGTAGGAAAATCCGAGAAAAAATTGTTCAACTCGATACGAATGTTCCCCTGAATATAAAAGAGATCTTGAACTTGACATTCGAAACGATACCAAAGAAAAACGGTTCAAATGTGATCAGTGTGACTATGCAAGTGCGTGAAGATTAATTTGATCAGACATCAACGAATTCACAGTGGTGAAAAACCCTTCAAGTGTGATCAGTGTGACTATGGATCCACGCAGAAGATTAATTTGTTCAAACATCAACGCATTCATAGCGGTGAAAAACCGTTCAAATGTCATCAGTGTGACTTTGCAAGTACGCAGAAGGTTCATTTGATCACACATGAGCTTATTCACAGTGATGAAAAACCCTTCGTATGTGATCAGTGTGACTATGCAAGTACGCGGAAGAGCGATTTGAACGTCCATCAGCGCATTCACACTGGAGAAAAACCCTTCAAATGTGATCAGTGTAACTATGCAAGTACGCGGAAGGATGATTTGATCATCCATCAACGCATTCACAGTAGTGAAAAACCCTTCAAATGTCATCAGTGTGACTGTGCAAGTGCGTGGAAGATTAATTTGATCAGACATCAACGAAATCACAGTGGAGAAAAACCCTTCAAATGTCATCAGTGTGACTATGCATGTAAGCGGAAGTATGTTTTGATCACACATCAACGCGTTCATAGCGGAAAAAAGCCCTTCAAGTGTGAACAGTGTGACTATAGTAGCAAGAACAGGAGTAGTTTGATCAAACACAAGCGCATTCACAGCGGCGAAAAACCCTTCAGATGTAATCAGTGTGACTTTGAAAGCACGCGGAAGGATAATTTGATCGTGCATCAACGCATTCATAGCGGCGAAAAACCCTTCAAATGTGCTCGGTGTAACTATAAATGTACACAGAAGCATAATTTGAACAAACATCAACGCATTCATAGCGTTGAAAAAACCCTTCATATGTGATTATGGCAGCACGCAGAAGATAAGTTTGACCAGACATCGACGTTATAATCACATGGACTAATTAAAGGATTGTAGTTAAGCATACTCAGCAATTTAAAACTTGGAAAGGACCATTTCAAAAAGTGTTAATTGCGCAACGTGTTTTCATTTTCGTTTCACACATTACCGTTCTGTAGTAGATGCTCACTAACAAAATGTTTTCGTTCATAGAAAAATTATAAAAAACTAAAAAACCTATCGTGACGGAATAGTCACAGGGCAGACTAAATGGTTTTACAAAACTGTGGTATGTAACAAGCCTAACGTCTTAACGGAAAACTGGTAGTAATACGATGTTTCTGTTAGTTATTTATAAAACCTTCACGACAATATTTAATGTAACCTTTTTTTAAAAAAATATAATTAACAATATTTAATATGACAAATGGTATATCAGTAATTTATCTTCGCTATTAAAGAATGATATTTTTACCATAATAATTGATTAATCATAATTTGCTTCATTCCTTACTTTAACTTCGTCATCACTTCTTGTTCTTGTTGATTTCGGCAGAAACAGGAGATACAGCAAAAATGTCGCTAAGCTTAACTTCACCGTTGAATTCATATTTGCGTTTTTTCACTTCTTAGTAGGTGTGATCATGCACCTACAGAGGTTTAATGGCAGAACAAGGCTGTTCATATTGTCACGTATATTTTATTGTACGTTTATTATGGGGAAGTTTGCATTCTGTATTACGCAAGTGTCTAACGTGGGATCAAGTTTGAATCTTCCACTTTCTCAACGCATGTATTAGATTCGGTAAGGTCAAACCTTTGGAAACCGCTATTTCGACTCGGACATCGATTATTGTTTCTGAACTTGTTTTGTTTGCCTTTGTGTCATTTTAAGCCTAAGCATAACCTGTTATATCAATTGCCTTTGGATAGTGAAATGTTTGTGATGCGAGTTGTATGATATAATTTGAGGTTTTAATCTATTTCCTTTCTGTAGGAAAATCCAAGAAAAAATGTTCAACTCGATACAAATGTTCACCTGAGAATGAAAGGGAGCTTGAACTTGACGACCGAAAGGATACCAAGGAAAAACACTTCAAATGTGATCAGTGTGACTATGCTAGCAAGAACAAGAGTAATTTGATCACACATCAACGCATTCACACTGGAGAAAAACCCTTCAAATGTGATCAGTGTGACTATGCTAGTACGCGGAAGGATGATTTGATCATCCATCAACGCATTCACAGGAGTGAAAAACCCTTCAAATGTCATCAGTGTGACTATGCAAGTGCGTGGAAGATTAATTTGATCAGACATCAACGAATTCACAGTGGAGAAAAACCCTTCAAATGTCATCAGTGTGACTATGCATGTAAGCGGAAGTATGTTTTGATCACACATCAACGCGTTCATAGCGGTGAAAAGCCCTTCAAGTGTGAACAGTGTGACTATGGTAGCAAGAACAGGAGTAGTTTGATCAAACACAAACGCATTCACAGCGGCGAAGAACTCTTCAGATGTAATCAGTGTGACTTTGCAAGCACGCGCAAGGATAATTTGATCGTGCATCAACGCATTCATAGCGACGGAAAACCCTTCAAATGTACTCGTTGTGACTATAAATGTACACAGAAGATTGGTTTGATCGCACATTTCACAGTGGTGAAAAACCCTTCAAATGTGATCAGTGCGACTTTTCAAGCACGCAGAAGATTAATTTGATCAGACATCAACGCATTCACAGTGGTGACAAACCCTTCAAATGTGATCAGTGTGACTACGCAAGTGCGACGAAGAATTGTTTGATCAGACATCAACGAATTCATAGCGGCGAAAAACCCTTCAAATGTGCTCGGTGTAACTATAAATGTACACAGAATTATAATTTGATAAAACATCCACGCATTCATAGCGTTGAAAAAGCCCTTCATATGTGATCAGTGTGATTATGGCAGCACGCAGAAGATTAGTTTGATCAAACATCGACGTTATAATCACATGGACTAATAAAATGGATTGTAGTTAAGCATACTCAGCAATTTAAAACTCGCAAAGAACCATTTCAAAAGTGTTAATTGCGCAACGTGTTTTCATTTTCGTTTCACACATTACAGTTCTTGACAACTGTAGTAGACGCTCAGTAACAAAATGTTTTCGATCATAGAAAAACTATAAAAAACTAAAAAACCATTCGTGACGGAATAGTCACCGGACAGGCTACACGGTTTTATAAAATTGTGGAGTGTAACTAGCCTAACGTCTTAACGGTAAACTGGTAGTAAAACGATGTTTGTGTTAGTTATTTATAAAACCTTCACGACAATATTTAATGTAACCCTTCTTTTAAACTATAATTAACAATATTTAATATGACAAATAGTTTATCAGTAATTATATCTTCGGTATTCTACAGGGCCGGTAGGCCCTTGTAGATATGACTTGATACCGTTTTGTAACGTTAAAGTAATATTCACCCGCTTTTGCTAATTTCCTATGGAGATTAACATGGGTTTTTCGTGATTTTTCCCCAACGATAACTTAAAGGGGCTAACCGGACCTTTCCCGGGTACTACATTTTATTGGGGTTGGGACACTTATTTCCAATAGTAGTAAATTGGTCTATGGTGGCGCCATCTATTCATTATCCAACGGATCTGTTGGAGTAGGGATATATAGCTTTGAGACATTTGCCCGACAGCAGCGCCAAAATAGAAACAGTGGCGATAAAAGGAAATGAAGGCAGACTTACATTGGGAAAGGTCCGGTTAGCCCCTTTAAAAACCACAGCGAAGATACTTTTCGGAACTATCTTAAATTAACAATTAAGTATTCAGGGTGTGCTATCGGCCAGCTTGATCAAAACAATTAAGTCTAAGTATGTTAATTTTACTTAATTACAGAAGTACGGCTTTGACCATCGTGATTGGACATAATAATTAGCTAGATCTCTTGGAAAACTCAGTGTTATTACGTATCTGTATTGTGGTGGTTATCACGTCCGCTTCACACGCGGAAGGTCTCAGGTTCGAGCCCTGGTAGATACATGTATTGACCATCGTGATTGGACATAAGAATTAGCTAGGTCTCTTGGAAAACTCAGTGCTACCACGTATCTATGGTGCAGTGGTTATCACGTCCGCTTCACATGCGGAAGGTCCCAGGTTCAAGCCCTGGTAGATACATGTTTTGACCATCGTGATTGGGCGCTTGAATTAGCTAGTTCTCTTGGAAAACTCAGTATTACCACGTATTAATGGTGTAGTGGTTATCACGTCCGCTTCACACACGGAAAGTCCCAGTTTCGAGCCCAAGTAGATGCATGTTTTAACCATCGTGATTGGACATAATAATTAGTTAGATCTCTTGGAAAACTTAGACTTACCACGTGTCTGTGGTGTAGTGGTTATAATAAATATTTAACAATTATTTCACTTCACTTGGTTTAATAATGTGACATAGGTAGCATACTTTTTCCCAACTTTTAAAACCATTAAACTAAGTAATATTAGAAGTTCAACAGATTGCCAAAAAAAAGATGCTAAAAGCCACTGTAAATGGTGCTTAAATGCCTAATATTTCCTTAATACTTCCAAATAATATTAGTAAATGGCGTGAAATGATCATAGAAATGGGGTTAAAGTACACCCTAAATGATGTCTTTTTTGGCACTGGAAAAAACAGCATATATGGTGTTTGAATGCACCATTATATTTTAGAGTGCAAATGTATGACGGTAAAGCAAACATAATTATTCAAAATTTAACTACATTAAGACTGAAGTGACAGATATTATATAAAAACGTCTTGGTTTGGACCAAGGCCGAAAAAACAAACGATATGTGTGAGGTTTATCAATTGACTGAAGTTCAGATATTGAAATTTTTTTCTAGTTATTTTTATCCACTCAATCCTTAATCAATATTTGATTCAATCAACTGATTTTACGGTTAATCGATCTAGTCCCTCTAAATTAAATGAAAAAATTACATATCTACGCTTTTTCAATAATAATTAATTTCATGATAAAATGTTTTCGGAAAATGTAATTGTTCTTGAAAAAGCGTAGATATGTAATTTTTTCAATTAATTTAGAGGGACTAGATCGATTAACCGTAAAATCAGTTGATTGAATTAAATATTGATTAAGGATTGAGTGGATAAAAATAACTAGAAAAAAATTTCAATATCTGAAACTTCAGTCAATTGATAAACCTCACACATATCGTTTGTTTTTTCGGCCTTGGTCCAAACCAAGACGTTTTTATATAATTAAAGAATGATATTCTTACCATAATAATTGATTAATCATAATTTGCTTCTTTCCTTACTTTAACTTCGTCATAACTTCTTGTGCTAGTTGGTTTCAGCAGAAACGAGAGAGACTGCAAAATTGTCGCTAAGCTTAACTTTACCGTTGAATTCATGGTTGCGTTTTTTCACTTCTTAGTAGGTGTTATCATGCACCGACAGAGGTTTAATGGCAGAATATGGCTGTTCATATTGTCACGTATATTTTATTGTACGTTTATAATGGGGTAGTTTGCATTCTGTATTACGCGAGTGTCTAACGTGGGATCAAGTTTCAATCTTCCACGTTCTCAACGCATATATTAGATTTGGAAACCGCTGCTTCGACTCGGACATCGGTTATTGTTTCTGAGCTTGTTTTGTTTGCCTTTGTGTCTTTTTAAGCCTAAGCATAACCTGTTATATCAATTGCCTTTGGATAGTGAAATGTTTATGATGCGAGTTGTATGATATAATTTGAGGTTTTAATCTATTTCCTTTCTGTAGGAAAATCCGAGAAAAAATGTTCAACTCGATAGTAATGTTCACCTGAAAATGAAAGGGAGCTTGAACTTGGCATTCGAAGGGATACCAAAGAAAAACGCTTCAAATGTGATCAGTGTGGCTATGCAAGTACGTGGAAGAATCGCTTGATCAGACATCAACGCATTCACAGTGGTGAAAACCCTTCAAATGTGTTCGGTGTGACTATAATTGTACCCAGAAGATTGGTTTAATCGCACATCAACGCATTCACAGAGGTGAAAAACCCTTCGTATGTGATCAGTTTGACTTTTTAAGCACGCAGAAGGGTAATGTGATCGCGCATCAACGTATTCACAGTGGTGAAAAACCCTTCAAATGTGATCAGTGTGACTTTTTATGCACGCAGAAGGGTAATTTGATCGCGCATCAACGTATTCACAGTGGTAAAAAACCCTTCAAATGTGATCAGTGTGACTATGCAAGTACGTGGAAGAATGCATTGATCAATCATCAACGCTTTCACAGTGGTGAAAAACCCTTCTTTTGTGATCAGTGTGACTATGCAAGCACACAGAAGAATAATATGGTGAAAAACGCCTCAAGTGTGATCGGTGGGACTATATATATGCAGACAGAAGTGTCACTTGATAGTACATAAACGTAGAAGTCACATGAATGAATAGATGAATTTACATTTTAAATGTGTACGACAATAACCATATTTCATCGTTTTGTGTAATGAATGGGCCGACACTGTGTATGTAACAATCTATTAAATTTCTCCGTTATAAATTGTATTAACGGAAGCGCCGCTCATTTTCAGAGGAAATAATCTTGGTGCACTATACCCAGTTGTAACAACTCCATTTTCAGAACTAATTTTATATTAAATGTAATAAAATTCACAAAGACGATGCTAAAATAAGCCATAATAAATTTTGGATACGTTTTTCGAATTGTTCCAAGCGATTTTCCAAACCTTTGAGCTTTTCTTCTTTCGAACGAGTTCCATTTCCGTTATCAGTCCCCTCGGAGCTTTCATTAGCACATAAATTGTCTGAAGTTTCTTCAGGTGTTGATGTAGTACTTGCTAAATGTCCTGGTTCGTCATTTGCGTCTTTAATTACTTTAACTTCGTCATCAGCTCAGGTACTACATGGTTTCAACAGAGACAGGAAAATTGTCGCTAACCCTGACTTTAACGTTGAAATCAGGCTTGTTGTGTTTTCTGTATTTATTAGGTTTATCACGGATAGAGGTTTAATGGGAGAATTTTACTGTTTGTTCAGTTTATTTTATCATACATTTATTGGGTTAAGTTTGCAATCTGATGATTCTGTATATAAAGTAAACAATGAAAGCTTTTTTGTACCTTAAAAAACAAGATTTTAATTAATTTCAATTAGAATGACCGAGTTGCAATTAACGAGACCGGGATAATTCGAAAGTTGAGCTCAATTAGTATCTTTATGCTAAATTTCAAGGTAATTCACCATGGGGGGGGGGGAGATTTAAGGTTTTTGTTTTTTCGGCGTAAAAATCTGTATTTTAATTAGCTCTGTATTGTAGTTATTTTTTTATTAGAACGAGTGATTTGTGAGTGTAGACATATGAATTGATTTCATCGCAAAATACCTACTTTTACAAAAATATTTAGTTTGCTTTTGAAAATTGTTATAGATAGTTTTTGCGGTCCAAGTCTGGCAGAATCTCCGATATTTTCTGGACATGATACTTCTAGAGAACCACAGTTCACTCCACAGCAGTGACAGCAGTCTTCAGCACACTTCCTCTGGTTCAAAACCAGTTTATTAATTGCTTGGACTAGTTTTAAAATTCAAGAAGTGAGGGTTACTGGTCCTCAGGACCAGTTTATTAACTAAGAACAAAGGTGGGGGCCAGTCCAGAAACCAGTTTATTATTTCGGACACTAGGGGGTCACTGGTCCCAAGCAGCGTGGGAAATAAGGCGGTGGCATAGGGCGAATGACCAGTTTAAAAATTAAATCAGAGGGGGGTCAGAGGTGTACTTGACCACTAATAAAATTCAAAGGTAACTGGGTAACCAGAGTCCAGATATTATCTCAACTATATTAATTACCCACTTCTTTATTTTAGCAGACGACGCGTCCTGGTCAATGGTCATGGATCAGTTTATTTATTCCAGACCAGGGGGGTGGCTGGCCCAATGTCCAGTATTAAAAAATATTCTTATTTCCCAGACTGATTGACGGCGGTTGGGAAAAAGTTAATAAGCTGTCTGCTAGACGTTCCCTTTTTCAGGCGTTCGTACTTTGTAGTGATTAGTGAATTCCTTTTTTACGGTAACGGTTCCTCATTTGAAGGCTTTAATGTATTTTTATTGATTATTAAAAAGAGTATCTATATACAAGAAAAGCTGTTAATAAAAGTTGAAGCTTTTTCTCTTTTTTAACCGCAAAAACATAACAGTGTGAGTAACTGTGAAACCAAAACAACGTTAATATAAGCCTTGCCTGGTAAGAATGTATATTAAACTGAGGGAAACGCCCTTTTTAACACTAAATCTTTGTTTATGGCCATACTTTTTATTATTATTAAAATATAACGTATGTTATCTTAACAGGATAACTGTACAAAAAGTGATGGAATTTGTTAAAGAATATGCTAGCAGAATAAATAATTTATACGAAGCTAGTTGTAGTTGTATTCAGAAAATGTGCTTGAGAAAATCCCTAGTCTTGAACAAAAGTGTCACAATTTAAGCATCGCTATGTTTTTCTTAGCTTTTTATAGCGAAAGCTAGAATGTATGGGGAAACTTTCCTTGTCCGTTTTTGATTTACCTTCAGTTTGAAAAATTATTTTATTTTAGGGTAGATTTACAATATCACCAACTCTCGTTACAAAATTCCGAAATGAGTTTAGTAAATCTTCAAAGGTTGGCGATTAAAGAGGTATTTTGCGAAATTATTGGAATTTCGCCTGTTTGAGACAAACTGAAGATGACGAAAACTTTGTTTTTAGGAAATGGACTACGAGGAAGAATGTAACTATGATCACTTGAGCAAAGATGATCTAATCAATGAAGTAAAAGCTAGAGATGATCGAGTTAGGAAACTGGAAGCCAAGGTACTTTTCTAAGCATAGGGGTTTTTTAGCAGTGTGAAATTAAGCACAGAGATATGAGAAACTTTAAATGGACAGTTGTTGAATCAGGTGTCCCTTAAAATAGAACCAAACTCTAAGAGTGGGTTAATTAATTAAGGTTATTGGTGAAAACACCTATCAGGATTGACACAAAGCTAAGGGGATTGGCAACACGTCCTTCGTTTCTTTATTAACAAAGAAACCCGACGAGGGCCTTTGTTGCTGATCCCCTTCTTGCGTGTCATTATCTTCCCCTTTTTCTTTGCTTGCCCCTTTAAAATACGTTCAGCCAAAGAAACTCCGAAGATTGTTTTGTAATGGAATCTCATTTTGTTTAGTGTAATGTTTTAATTTCAAAAATGGCAAAAGAGAGAGTGAAAACATCATTAACGATAAATAAACAAATAGACGAAATTGAAAGACTCAATAGGGTCATCAAAGACTTGGAAAGTAGAATCAAAGATCTGATGGTATGCAACATTCTTCACTTTCATAGTCGATTGGAAAGAGAATTACTTTAAGAATGAGAGTTATTGTTAATTGCTTAAAAAATAGGAGAAAAGTGGAATACTTCAATTAGATAACGATGAATTAGTGAAAACCGAACCCGTTCAAAATGATTTGGAAATTAATGGCCAGGAGTTAACCCTTCCAGTTGTGATGCACAGTGTCCAAGCTGTCAATGTCCAAGGAAACCTGAGTAAAGAAAATATTAGTCAAGAATCACCTGTTTCTGAGGTTGGCAATACAAACCCTGAAACTACCTTGAAAAAAACTGAAAATATGGGGTTTATAAAGCGAATTACGAATCCATGTGTCCTTAAACTGAATTACAGTGACAGTTTGCCTTAGAGGACTGCAAAGGCTTTGGGAAAACTCCAACTCCATAGAAAGCCAAGGGACTCCCTAATTTTTGGTCGGAGTTGGAGTTGGGTAAAATAAATAATTTGGCTTTGGGTGGCTTTGGGAATATTATCTCTGAAATGGAACGGAGTCGGAAGGGAGTGGAAATATTTCGAAAACTTATCCGGGAGTCGGTCGGGACTGGATTATTGTTGGATTCAGGTGGCTTTGGCTGGCGTTGGCATTTATAGTATCCAAATGGAGTTGGTGGCATTAAGAGCCAGCCTTATTTTATTCAACTGGAGTTGGGTGGCATTAGTGATATTAGTCAATTTTTCCTCTTTGAATTTCCCACGCGGTTGTTTTGGCTCAAGCGGGATGCATGAAGTTCAACCCCACACAGACGGCACATGACGGTCGCGGCTGGTACAGCCGTCCCTCCGCAAAAAAATCAAAATCATTGCTGTGCGAGAGAAAACGAAACTAAAACTATTTGTTCTTTTTAAGTTAGAGAGTCATAAATTTTTCCGTCGCCTTAGATTAAACGTAAAAAGGAAAACTACAATTATAAACAATGTTCGAGTTTATAATAGAAATAATTGAAAAAATGCAGTGGGATAACGTTGGAAAACCTGCATAATATATAAGTTCATAATATACCACACGGCCGGCTGGGAAACGTTGGGGTAAATATAAATGAACATTGGTTAGGTTAAATGCTTTTGTGTTTGGAGTTAGAAAGTTTGTTGGAGCTCTCATTGGCTTTGGCAGAGATGGGAAAATTTGTCGGATATCTCATTAGTTTGGTCAAGGATTAGAAAACTTGTCGCATATCTCATTGGCTTTGGCAGGGATTATTAGAAAACTTGTCGGATTTCTCATTGGCTTTGGCAGGGATTGGAAAAATTGTTAAATTTCACATTGGCTTCGGCAGGGATTGGAAATATTATTGAATTTATCAATTGGCTTTGGTAGGGATTGGAAAGATTTTTAAATCTGTCAATCGGCTTTGGCAGGGATTGGAATTCGTGTGAAACTTCAAAATTGGCTTTGGCAGAGATTCAAAAATGAAATGAACTTTAGTGTGGCGTTAGGGAGGAGTTGAAAATATAGCAATGGCGTTAGGGTGGCTGTGGCGTTTGTGAAAATTTTACCATTGGAGTTGGCAGGCTTTGGGAATGACTTTTTTCAGTTTGCAGCCCTCTAGTTTGCCTCAAAGTGCGCCTTCACTTAAAATTAAGGTTGAAAACCAATTCGAAATGACTCCTGACACGAACACGGAAAGCGATTCTCCACGAGAACCTCTTGAAAACAATTTTACCATTAACGATTCTTATCGTAAATCGCAAAGTGTCTCGACAGAGGGGGACACTGAGGATAATAGAACTCCATCGAAGAAATTTCGTGTTCCTGAATTGAATGTTGAATCCGAAAAACATTTGCATCTTTCTCTCGACGCAAATGTCGAAGGCGATTCACTAGAAAGAGTCCTAGAAAACGAACTTGATGAAAACCAATCCGAAATCGCCGTGACAGATGCAAAAAAAAGTGATGGACAAAATCAAAGTGTGGAACTGTTTGTCGATCCGAGTTCATTGAGTGTTCCAGTGTTTGTTCCTCAACTTGAACGCAACCCAATTGAACTATCAGAACTGACCTCCGTCTCTATGGAAAGCGATTTACCCGAAGTTCCAATTGCAGTTCAACATAATAGTTCGGTGTCCAACTCGGAGACATTTGAAGATGTCGCTCCAAAGAATCCAGAAGGTAAAACCTCATCGCCTCGTTCGGGAATTGCACGTAAGTCATTTCATTCTTTAATAGTCTTGAGTGCCTAGATTGAGAAGTCATATTTCTAAGCAACTATTTCCGACTCCTCGGTATAAAGTCTAGTCGCGTATTCCATTTGAATACTTTAAGATCGCTCTCGATTTGCTCAATAAAATCCGAATGTATTTTTTTTTTTTTCATCTTTCGAAAATCGCGAATGTGGGAGACACGAACTTCCTACCGGAAAGTCAGTGTTCAGTTTTAGGATCTAATTTCGCTTTAAACTTAGACGAAAACTAATCTAGGGTAATATTAATTCAAAATCTAAAACGTCACATTAAAACGCGAACCAGGAAAAAAAATCTTCAACTTTGATTAGTGTTTCTTTGCAAGCACACTGAAAATAAATTTGGTCAAACAACAAGCCATTTACAAATGGGGGGGGGGAACCCTTGTTCGTGATCATCAATGTGCCTTAGGATGAACGTTCTTGACTTGGTAAAAGCATCTGTAAATAGAATGGATTTGAAGACTACACAGCCAAAAAACCTTAATTTACGTCCTATATGGAACATATTTAAATGTGTTGGACAAAACGTTCACACTTTTTATGTTATTTTTAAGATTCTACGTAACGTATATTTGAATTGTAGCACTTAACGTCTTGCCTCCAAGGGGCGGGGCTTACGCAAAATGTTCACGGAATTTCGCTATTCATCATCAAAAGATTGCCTGCAAGTATGCAACTCCATTATAATCGTTACGGATAAGATTACGGGAACTGTCTAACCTCCACATGGAGGAACTTACGACAAATGTCATAACAATTATGAACCTCTTATTTTAGTAATTAAATCAGTCCTACATTCTTAAACATAAGTTAGATCTGGCAATAAGTTAAAACGATTGAACAAAAATTATTTTGAGAGCAAAGAAATGTTAAAAGTACAACCTTTCGGGTTTCGAGCCAAGGTGATGTTTATGGTTTATATTTTTGGTAGGGAAATTGAAGAAGAAACGTAAAAAGGGCTTCAAATATTCAACTGAATATAAAAAGGCTCTACAACGTCGCATTAAAATGGGTAAAGAAGAAAAGGGCTTCAAATGTGAACAATGTGACTATTCTTGCAAGTATAAGTACGATTTCATCAAACATAAACGCATTCATGGCGGTGAAAAACTGTTCAAATGTGATCAGTGCGATTATGCATGTAAGCGGAAGTATGTTTTGATCAGACGTGAACGCATTCACAGTGGTGAAAAACCCTTCAAATGTGGTCAGTGTGAATATAGATGCAGTCAGAAGAGTTATTTAGAACAACATCGACGCCTTCACAGCGGTGAAAAACCCTTCAAATGTGATCATTGTGACTATGCAAGTTCGTGGAAGAATGATTTCAAAAGACATCAACTCATTCACAGTGGTGAAAAACCCTTCAAATGTGGTCAGTGTGATTATGCCGGTAGTCTGTAGAGATAATAGCAATTTGATCGCACATCAACGCATTCACAGTGGTGAAAAACCATTCAAATGTGATCAGTGTACAGTGGCGCCGCTAGAAACTTTTGCGGGGTAAGCGGTATTTTGTGAATGGGCCCCTACCCAGCATTGATCCATGCGTGGTGAAAACGGGGGTAAATCTAAGGTACACCGCGGTGCCTGGGCGCTGCTTTCTCGCGCACAGTTGACGTAGGGGATGACAGAGATAAGGCGAAGAGGTCAATCCCCCATGCGCAAAGGATGTGCGTTCTAAAACTAAACGTATCGAAAATTGTTTTTACTACCCCCCTATTTTTCGGCGGATTTTATAAAGCGCGTTTCTATCTCCCTCTTTCTCCTCTTTGTATATACTATTTCGAAATAAGAAGTAACAGTAGAGAGTTTAAGTTGCAATACGTGTAATCTTCTAAAGTGCATTGGACAAATGCACTGTAGAAGCCTACAAGAAGTGCAGCATAATCTCTCTAATAATAATCCTCGAGTCAGCGCCGTCCCGTTGACGATCCTTATCAGTACACAAAAAAGTAACACAATAGAGCTGGTCGAAGTGAAAAGTGCTCGTTTTAGTTACCTCTTTCGCTTCCAATAAATTTCTACCAGCAGGAGGTTTCTATCACGTGAAAGTATTTTTGCCTCTCACTTCTAGGCCCGGTAGGACTAAAGGTCCCCATCCCCAAAGCGCATTCTTTACTAACCTAACGGTCCTAACCCCATCCCATTATGATAGCGACGGTCTACAAAAGTCGGCCAAACCTGTAATAGCCATCGCGGTATTCCACCTGCAACTCCAGGACTAAATTTTGAATATTTTCAGTAAAATCGTATTTTTGTAAATGAAGCCCTTCCTCCAAAATTAGGCCCCTTCAAAATTTGAAGTAAGCAGTCGCTTACCGCGATTACCTCTGGCGGCGCCACTGCCCTTAACTTGTCTACTTTCTTTACCTCTAACCTAATCCTTGGTCAAAAATTCATGTCTGGTCCCAGTCAAAAATATATTTTTAGTCACAAGTAATAGCGGTTATATATGGATGAGTTATGAATATATACGGCAATTTACTACCGCACCAGCAAGAAATTTGTTGCTTCCCCTTTTTGAAAATCCAAAACTTCGCAATTTTTTGTACGTTCACATTTAAAGACTAAACTAACGCCTTTTGTGCATATAAACGCGCACACCCACAATAAAAAAGTGCCAATATTTTTGTAAAGGAGATAGGTTTTTAAAGGTCGAATTTATAAAATGATAGTAACTTAATGGGAAGAAATGATTTTAATATTACTCTTGCTTTTATAATAAAAATTAAACGAATTGTATTTTTCTTAAAAATTGTCTTTCCCTTTTTTAGCCACATCGTAGTATACGATAGGCTCTTAGTTTGACCCGAGCCGTAGTAGTTGTGGCCGGGGTTTTCGCTTTCGTTATCGTTATTTTTAGCCACATTGTTAAAGGTATTAGTTTGGCTTGGTCTGAAGATGCCGAAGAAGAAGTATCGTTGGTCTTTTCAAAGGGTGAGTGAAAAGAGGGATTGGTGATTTTCAAAGGGCGAGAATTATGATTTGTCTACAACAGTGGATTGGGAATGTACTCTACACATATTAATGAACACACTTAGAGTGAAAGGGATAAATTATGTTAAGGTGACATTTTTCACTGATTGGTGATTTTAAGTGGGAAAGGCTGATGATTTATCTATAACAGTACAATGCGGATGCACTGAGAAAATATTAATGAACAAACACCAGTATCTATATGTCTTTTAAGAACAACTAATACTTATTCCAAAGATAGAATGTCCTCGATAGATGGAGCCTTACAAACGATGGGGCTCTAATCTGGCCGGGGCCATCTTGTTTATGTTGCTTTTAAAATTGTGCATAACGTATATTTGAACTGTAGCACTTATGACTTTTCATCCTCTTGAATAATGAAAATAATAAAATGGCCCTCTTTCCCAAGGGTCTTTACTCATTTCTTATTATCGCTGGTAATTATTTCGACCAAAACTATTTTAACAAAGAGGGGGTGCCAGAACGCGATAAATTGGTAACTTGTCTTTAAGCGGCGTTACCTAGCATTTGATTCACTGAAAATCCGTTGAATATGGTTAGAGCAAAGAGAAGCTTAAAATACGGCGGTTCGATTTTTGAGCCAAGGTTTCTTCTCCGTTTAAGTTGATGTTCATCCCCTTCTAATTGAAAAAAATAGACGGTGGGACCAGTTTATTAAGTTCGGGGTTCCTTATTAGAATTTTTCTAGCTCAACACATTTTCTACCAATTCTACTCATAGGTAGTTAGTACTCCTTGGCTACAACTTCCCTACAAAAGTTTTGTAGTCTATACTCACAGGATTTTGATCTGGCTTACTGATAGCGAGAGAAGATATTGCCACCGAATTTATGTAAAATGCAATAGAGATGGGCCGATACCGATCCCATATCGGTATCGGTACCGATATTTGACTTTAACCGATATATCGGTATCGGTTAAAAGTGAACCGATATTTCTACCCGATATTTTTTAAAGAAGTATATCGGTAAAAGTCAAAAATATCGGTACCGATACCGATATGGGATCGGTATCGGCCCATCTCTACAACCTATTTTCTTATTTATTTTATTATTGATATCGGTTAATATATCGGTATCGGTTTAATATCGGTTTATTCGAAGGATCGGGTAAAATATCGGTATCGGTACGTATCGGTTTCCCAAGTATCGAATGATATCGGTATCGGTTAAAACTGGTATCGGCCCATCTCTAATTAATGCAATAAGGAATAAGGATAGTTCAGAAAAGGATTAAGAACTTCAAATATCATTAGACATGTTGATTGATATTTAGTGGCAACTAGTTGAAAAATTGTGATAAGAAATAAAAGTTAACTGTTATGGATTGTTATATGCTACCTTTTCCTACAGTAAAAATTCAAAATCAATTAGAATTTTCAGCTTCTTTACTTTTCTGTCTTTACGTGCTTATTATTCTCAACATTTTAGAAATTTAATTTATAGTGGGACCGGTAAAATAATAATTAATGCGAGGGTCACTGGTCCCAAGGACCAGTTTTCTAATTCCAACATGAGGGGTCGCTGGTATCGAGGACCACTTACAAAATTCACCTTATTTTCAACCCTGTCATGGACCAGTTTATTTATTCCAGACCAGGGGGTGGCAGGCCCAATGTCCAGTTTTAAAAAATCCTTATTTCCCATTCCCACCCTGTACTCCCAAGGACTAGTTTAAAAAATATCCTTATTTCCCAGACTGATTGGTTAGGAAAAAGCTGTCTGCTAGACGTTCTCTTTTTTGGCGTTTGTACTATGTTGTGAATTCCTTTGTTACGGTAACGGCTCCTCCTTTAAAGGCTTTAATGTATTTTTATTGATTATTAAAAAGAGTATCTATATACAAGAAAAGCTCTTAATAAAACTTGAAGCTTTTTCTCTTTAAGACCCCAAAAACATAGCAGTGTGAGTAACTGTGAAACCAATACAACGTCAATATAAGCCTTGCCTGGTAAGAATGTATATTAAACTGACGGGAAACGCCCTTGGTAACACTAAATCTTTGTTTATGGCCATACTTTTTATTATTATTAAAATGTTACGTATTTTATCATAACAGGAAAACTGTACAAAGTAAGATGGAGTTTGTTAAAGAATGTCGTGTTATGGTGGAACGTTTAAACTGGTAAGTGATGAATATAATGCAACTTGGATCATGTTAAACAGGCATAACGGATCCTAACCGATTGAAACTATTATACCTTGAAAAGAAATAGATCTTTCTTGCTGTTTAAAAAATAAAAAATGCTAGCAGAATAAATAATTTATACGAAGCTAGTTGTAGTTGTATTCAGAAAATGTGCTTGAGAAAATCCCTAGTCTTGAACAAAAGTGTCACAATTTAAGCATTGCTATGTTTTTCTTAGCTTTTTATAGCGAAAGCTACATCGATGGGGAAACTTTCCTTGTCCGTTTTTGATTTACCTTAAGTTTGAAAAATTATTTTATTTTAGGGAAGATTTACAATCTCACCAACTCTCGTTACAAAACTCCGAAATGAGTTTAGTAAATCTTCAAAGGTTGGCGATTAAAGAGGTATTTGCGAAATTATTCGAATATTGCCTGTTTAAGACAAACTGAGTTAAGTTATTGAAACTTTGTTTTTAGGAAATGGACTACGAGGAAGAATGTAACTATGATCATTTGAGCAAAGATGATCTAATCAATGAAGTAAAAGCGAGAGATGATCGAATTAGGAAACTGGAAGCCAAGGTATTTTCAAAGCATAGGGGTTTTTAGCAGTGTGAAATTAAGCACAGAGATATGAGAAAGTTTAAATGGACAGTTGTTGAATCAGGTGTCCCTTGAAATAGAACCAAACTCTATGAGTGGGTTAATTAATTAAGGTTATTGGTGAAAACACCTATCAGGATTGGCACAAAGCTAAGGGGATTGGTAACACGTCCTTCGTTTCATTATTAACAAAGAAACCCGACGAGGGCCTTTGTTGCTGATCCCCTTCTTGCGTGTCATTATCTTCCCTTTTTTCTCGCTTGCCCCTTTAAAATACTTTCAGCCAAAGAAAGTCCGAAGATTGTTTTGAAATGGAATCTCATTTTGTTTAGTGTAATGTTTTAATTTCAAAAATGGCAAAAGAGAGAGTGAAAACATCATTAACGATAAATAAGCAAATAGACGAAATTGAAAGACTCAATAGGGTCATTAAAGACTTGGAGAAAAGAATCAAAGATCTCATGGTATGCGACATTCTTCACTTTCATACTCGATTGGAAAGAGAATTACTTTAAGAATGAGAGTTATTGTTAATTGTTTAAAAAATAGGAGAAAAGTGGAATACTTCAATTAGATAACGATGAATTAGTGAAAACTGAACCCGTTGAAAATGATTCTGGAATTAATGGCCAGGAGTTAACCCTTCCAGTTGTGATGCGCAATGTCCAAGAATCACCTGTTGTTGAGGTTGGCAATGCAAACACCGAAACTACCTTGAAAAAAACTGAAAATATGGGGTTTATAACGCGAACTACGAATCCTTGTGTCCATAAACTGAAATACAGTGACAGTTTGCCTCTATGTGCGCCTTCACCAAAAATTAACGTTGAAAACCAATTCGAAATGACTCCTGACACGAACACGGAAAGCGATCCGCCACGAGAACCTCTTGAAAACAATATTGCCATTAACGATTCTTATCGTAAATCGCAAAGTGTCTCGACAGAGGGGGACACTGAGGATAATTCAACTCCATCGAAGAAATTTCGTGTTCCTGAATTGAATGTTGAATCCGAAAAACATTTGGATCTTCCTCTTGACGCAAATGCCGAAAGCGATCCGCTAGAAGAAGCCCGTGAAAACGATCTTGATGATAACCAATCCACGATCATCTTGACAGATACAAAGAAAACTTATAATAAGCAAAATCAAACTATGAGACTGTGCTTGCCAAAACTGAAGCGTGTTGATCCGAAGTCATTGAGTGTGCCAGTGTGTGTTCCTCAACTTGAACGCAACCCAAATGACCTATCAGAATTGACTTCTATGGAAATTGATAAACCCGAAGTTCCGATTCAAGTTGAAAATAATGGTTCGGAGCCCAACTTGGAGACATTTGAAAATATTACTCCAAAGATTCCAGAATCGCCTCATTCGGGAATTGCACGTAAGTCATTTCTAGCCGCCATTTTTCAAGATGTCCGCGGATTAAAACCAATTTCTTTAACGTCCCTGCAACATTTATTCGGGGGACGGTTAGGCCGGGGCATTGAGTATCAATCAGGTACGACTTTTACTTAACAACACCATTGTGCCTATTCTGTAAGCTTCGAAAGGGAGTTGTCGATCGACATCTCTCTCGGTCTCGAAAATCACAAAAATGGTATTCTGTCAGAAGTTGTCGAACTAGATATCGACAGGGTTTCGTTTCGAGTAACCCCTCTTGCATGAGTTTTAATCTGAGAGTAAATAGCTGCCCTTCTACATTTATCTCGCTTTGAGTTAAATAATCTGGCTAGGGAAATTATTCGGTGAGTTTTACGAAAACAACGTTCTATCAGAAGTAGAAGAAGAAGATCGAGTTGTACTCAGGGTGCCTTTTGCTAGGCAGAGAAACAAAGTGAAAACTAGATGTGACAACAGAGAGTGGGTTCCAGAAGGAATGAGAATGGTAGCTTGTCTGCACGCAGCATCAGTTAGCATTTGATTCTCCGAACATCCGTTGAATTTGAAAATACGTCCTTTCGAGCCAAGGTTTCTCTTGCAATTCAATTTATGTTCATCCCCTTTTTACCTCTCCGTTTGACGATGTCGTCACGGAGAGGTATTACACTGGACGTGTCTGTCGTCACGGAGAGGTATTACACTGGACGTGTCTGTCGTCACGGAGAGGTATTACACTGGACGTGTCTGTCGTCACGGAGAGGTATTACACTGGACGTGTCTGTCGTCACGGAGAGGTATAACACTGGACGTGTCTGTCGTCACGGAGAGGTATTACACTGGACGTGTCTGTCGTCACGGAGAGGTATTACACTGGACGTGTCTGTCGTCACGGAGAGGTATTACACTGGACGTGTCTGTCGTCACGGAGAGGTATTACACTGGACGTGTCTGTCGTCACGGAGAGGTATTACACTGGACGTGTCTGTCGTCACGGAGAGGTATTACACTGGACGTGTCTGTCGTCACGGAGAGGTATTACACTGGACGTGTCTGTCGTCACGGAGAGGTATTACACTGGACGTGTCTGTCGTCACGGAGAGGTATTACACTGGACGTGTCTGTCACCGTGCTCACGCAATTGCGGGTTTTCTTATTATTTATTTTGAATCAATCGCCTTATATACCCTAAATTTCCAAAAATTGTTAAAGAGGCATACGCTTGAATTGAAACGTCAACAATAGATATGTTTAAAATGATTTTAGGAATTACGTTTCTTAGAATGCCTAAACTAATATTAAGCTAAATTACTGACGATAAAAATAATCAATATAAATTATATTTAATTAAGAACAACGTCTCGACTCGTAGAGGTCTATTTTGGTTTCCCAACTTGTTGTTTATTAGGTCGTTTACTCATACTTTAATAAAAACAATGATTTTTCGTATTGTTCTTGAATGTTAATGTATTTTTGATACTATATTGTAAATGACGTATGTGTCGTTTTTATATTTCATTAATAAATTTCTGTAGGGAAATTCAGGAACACACGTTCAACTCGGATCAAATATTCTGCTGAATATAAAAGGGGTCCACAACTTCACATTAAGAAGGGTAACGAAGAAAAACGCTTCAAATGTGATCGGTGTGACTATGCAAGTACTCGGAACTATGATTTGAAAATACATCTACGCGTTCATAGCGGTGAAAAACGCTTCAAATGTGATCGGTGTGACTATGCAAGTACTCGGAACTATGATTTGAAAATACATCTACGCGTTCATAGCGGTGAAAAACCCTTCAAATGTGATCGGTGTGACTATGCAAGCACGCAGAAGAATAATTTGATCAAACATCAACGCATTCACAGAGGTGAAAAACCCTTCGTATGTGATCAGTGTGACTTTTCAAGCACTCAGAATGGTAATTTGATCCAACATCAACGCATTCACAGTGGTGAAAAACCCTTCAAATGCGATCGGTGTGACTATGCAAGTGCGTGGAATAATAGATTGATCCAACATCAACGCATTCACAGTGGTGAAAAACCCTTCATATGTGATCAGTGTGACTTTTCAAGCACGCAGAAGGGTAATTTGATCGCGCATCAACGCATTCATAGCGGCGAAAAACCCTTCAAATGTGATCAGTGTGACTATGCAAGCACGCAGAAGGGTCATTTGATCAGACATCAATTTATTCACAGTGGTGAAAAACCCACAGAATTAGATTAGTGCGAATATGCTAGTAATCATTTGAGTAATTTGATGATACAATGTTGAAAAACGCCTCAATAGTGATCGGTGGGACTATGTATATGCAGACAGAAGTGTCATTTGATAGTACATAAACGTAGAAGTCACATGAATGAATAGATGGATTTACATTTTAAATGTGTAGGACAATAACCATATTTCATCGGCTTGTGTAATGAATGGTCCGACGCTGTGTATGTAACAGTCCATTAAATTTCTCCATTAGAAATTGTATTAACGGAAGCGCCGCTCATTTTCAGAGACAAGACTCTTGGTGCACTATACCCAGTTGTAACACCGCCATTTTCAGAACTAATTTTATATTAAATGTAATAAAATTCACAAAGACGATGCTAAAATAAGTCATAATAAATTTTGGATACGTTTTTCGAATTGTTCCAAACTTGTTTCCAAACGTTTGAGGTTTTTTCTTTCGAGCGATTTCCATTTCCGTTATCAGTCCCCTCGGAGCTTTCATTAGCACATAAATTGTAGGAAGTTTCTTCAGGTTTTGATGTAGTACTTGCTAAATGTCCTGGATCGTCATTTGCGTCTTTAATTACTTTAACTTCGTCATCAGCTCAGGTATACTAGATGGTTTCAACAGAGACAGGAAAATTGTCGCTAACCCTGACTTTACCGTTGAAATCAGGCTTTTTGTGTTTTACTGTTTGTTCATATTGTCGCATATATTTTATCATGCGTTCATTAGGATACGTTTGCATTCCGTATATTGTCTTAGGACCGTTTCAGTGATCAAATTTTAATCTAAATATATTTTCGAAAGTTGTTTCTTTGTTTATGTTTATTTTTTCCGAATTTGACCGAGCTGCCTGGTTTATATCGGTAACACTATTGGGAAGTTTTAAAACTGGTTTGATTGAGTTCTTCTATAGACTGGTAAGCATAGATGGGCACTATCATATCATTTGATAGTTTTACCACTTGATACGATAGAAAACTAAATCTGCCCCTATCAAAGTATCAATTTTGATAGTTATTTTCGAGAAAAATTTGAATTATAATGATCGATTGAGTTTGATAGCTTAGAAAGTGCACTCAAAGTTGATATGATTCATTGATTCGTTGAAATCTTCTAGAAAAAAATATCGATTCTCAACGTGATCTGGCTACTAACCCCATCTTTTAGAAATCATAAAAAATGATAGGCATTATTCCTTGAGAAATATATTGATTCTTTGAGTGATTTTATTTGGCGACATCTGTTTTCTGATTTCATTTTAAAAAATTGTGCTAATCTTTGATAGGCAATTTTGATAGTTATGAAAATTTCTGGAAAGATAAGTCGTTTTTTGAATGATATCGAAGTTTTTAATATATTTGAACGTTAGCAAGTGTAGGTTTATTCTATAAGAAGATTCTGTACTTGGTGGTCGTTATAACCCTCTCAAACAAATAAATAAAAATAAAATAAACGATGGTTCAACAGTTCAAACTGTGAAGGCGGAGCTTCTTGTATATAGAAGCTCCGTGCTGTCACTGATGTGAACGACTACTCGAGGAGGAAGAGCGATTCCACGAAATCATCCAAACGTAGAAGTAGATAAATTAAAGTGTAGATTTTCTGATTTTTACTACCCACAGTTTTTAATTGCAATTTTTGCCTTTAATTATTATTAGTTAACCGTTTATAGTAGATGGTTTAGATTAAATCAAGGGCGAATAATTTGAAAAAGTTTGGATAGTAGCTTTTGAACTATAGACAGTTAAAAGTCAAACTTGAGAAATGAGATTATGGAAATGAATATATGAAAATATTAGAAATTCTACAAAATCAGGAAATATCAGGAATCGATTAAACAGAGTAAAATTAGGTAGAGCCCAAATCAGTTTGATCGAAAACAATCAAATTTAAAGTCCGGAAATTAAATAATCGATTAATTTAGTCGTTCCTAAAGATTTAAATTTGATTTGATAGGCAAAAAATCTATCTAACAATGAGAGCCAATCTAACATATTGAAGGAAGATTTGATAGTTTCACCATCTATAATTTGTTGAGAGGGAAAAAATCTATCTAACAAATAATGCCAGTCTAAAATATAGCTAGAAGAATTGATAGTTTCGCCAAATATGATAGTTTGAGAGGAAAAATATCTATCTAACCAGCAGTGTCAGTCTAAAATATAGTCAGAAGAGTTGATAGTTTCGCTATCTATGATAGTTTGAGAGGAAATATATCTATCTAACCAGCAGTGTCAGTCTAAAATATAGTCAGAAGAGTTGATAGTTTCGCTATCTATGATAGTTTGAGAGGAAAAATATCTATCTAACCAGCAATGTCAGTCTAAAATATAGTCAGAAGAGTTGATAGTTTCGCCATCTATGATAGTTTGATAGGAAAAAAATCTATCTAAGGAGGAGTGCCCAACTCTGCTGGTAAGAACATACTATTCTGGATCCATCTGAGCTTTATGATTAACCACTATTAAAGCATCGTTACATAGAATTTGAAAACTATCCGTTGTTCGCTTTAGGCGGACGCTACTTCTTTAGCGCCACCGCGTGACCGATACATAACAACCTAATTAACTTTTTTAGGATAATATTACTAAATCTTGGGTTAATTGAAAAATGACAGTCACCATCGGTTGCTAATTCTAACCACCAAATATGCTGTACACTCACGAAAGTGAGTCGGAAGTAGCTAGCTCTCGTAGGAAAAAGAAACTAGCCGGGTAGCCCCGCGACTGCGAGCAGCTTGTGTCCGCGAGCGCGTGATAGAGTTGGCTATGGGACGGCCCAGGCGCTGGGGTCAAAAACTAAAACTGTCTGCTAGAGATAACGGTAAATGAAAGGGGAAACTACTACTACTTCTTCAAAGAGGAAAATAATCATAACAGTGTAAGTGATAACTGATAACATTATTTTTATACAGTTTAATCAAAAATTGAAGAAATACACAGGTTAAATCTTTATTATAAAAGTACAAAATATTTAACAGAAACTTTCGAGCTCGTGGCTCTTTTTCAACTGCCACCCACGTGCTCGGAAGCTTCTGTTAAAAGCAGGGTGAAAAGGAAAATCAAGCGATTTTTGTCGATTCTTCTACTAATTATAAGACCAGGCTGCATAATGAAACATTCAGAAAATACTTCCAAATGATTTTAAAATTCAAATTAGGTTGAGATTTTATGGATAGTTTTAAATAAGCACCTCCGACCAATCACGTAACGTTTTGCATTACTGTTATCAAAATTGCCATTGCACGCTCTACATCTCGAGCAATTTTATCAAATCTCGCGCTAAATTTCATTTGGCTAGGAGCGTGCCACGAGAATTTTGTTATCAAGAAGGCAGGGCGTTACGCGATTAGCCGGAGGTGCTTATACATAGTTTACAGGAATGGAGATTTGCTACCATTAAAACAAGGAGACCAGGCGATAGCAGACGATTTTACGCTTTTAGTCGACTAATCTCCTTCTATTAATGGTAGGAATCCTAGATGCCTGTAAACTATGTATTTCAAATTGTCCATAAAAATCTCAACAGAATTGTAATTTTAAAATCACTCGGAGATATTTCCTGGGTGTTTCACTATCCAGAATTCCACATTGGTCTTATAGTTAGCAGAAGAATAGGTAAAAAATCACTTAACCAAGATCATAAATAACTTTAAAATTTATGATAACATAATTATTAACATAGTACATTTTTTAAGCTTCGACTTAGAATTCTGTTGTACTAAACTTATCAATGTGAAATCTAGATTTATATTTATTTTTATTATATTAAAATTTTACGTGTCAAAGGTCCTTGACAAAGAGAGAAAATCGGGATATTACATCGCAGTCCAGGAAAGCGTGAGTTGCTCAACTGATTGTCGAAGTCAACAAGCTGCCCCAGCAGAAAGGACACTCGTGCGGGATATGTAAGATAATAAAAAAGTGAAACAATAGGGGCTAAAAAAGCGAGCATTATATGAAAATTTCTTTTCTAGACGCCATACCTCCAGTTGTGAGAGAGTCTAATAAATATAAACAGCAGAACTCGCAGCAGACAACTCCTTCTAAAGAATTAAGCTATCCACCTGCACCATGCCTAATGCACCGCTCGCCACCTCCTTAAACCAAGGCACCATCTCGGGCTTTGGAGGAGGCGGAGTCTATTTATCCTTTTTTGTAGCTTCGCCTAGAGTTCGTTCTGGTGGAGTCACCAAATAAGTGTTTACTTTAAAAAAACTCGAAATCGGAGTGACGGGGATGAAAACCCCCGAACACATGGTATTCCTGTCGCCATGCATTGCCAAAGCTACGCTAGAGAGACCTTGAAAAACCGGGACCAATACTCGTGCGAGGGGGGGATTCTCCCCCGCACGAGTAAAAACATTTGGAATGGTCCCTTGAAAGAAATATGGAGATCGATTCAATTATAGACTCTTTGTTTGAAAAACTAGAAGCACAGGAATCTAAAAATAAGTTTCATGAAAATGGAAATATTGAACCGATCTACGGTTTACCGGAAATGACCCCGGTTGATCTGGAAAGCGACTTACCGGTTATACCGCTTGAACTGAGAGATTAGCCGGAGGTGCTTATACATAGATTACAGGAATGGAGATTTGCTACCATTAACACAAGGAGACCCGCGGCCGTATTCTGCAGAAATTTAAAGTTAAGCTCCTCCTTCTGCCCTTGGCTCGCTGGTTGGACCGTCAACCATTGCCTTTTAATTGGCTACGTCTACCGATGACGTTACTTGCCTACGCTCAGTGATTGGAGGTTCAACCGGCAAAAATAAGCCTTTGAATTCAGTTCAGTTTGAGTTTCAAGTTGAACCAAATTTCGGTGTAAGGTACAGTGTAAATTTGTCGCCAAAGGTCAGTGCTGCAACCTTTCACCGGAAACGTTTAAGCTATTAACGCCACCTATCATATGAACTGAATAGTAATTTCGTGCCGTCTGCTCTTTTTTAATTTTAAATGACGTCAACGTATTTGAGACAGCCGCTTGTTAAGGTAACATCGTTTAATGTTGAGTAAGTTATATATTTTCACGTAAATAATGTGCTTGACATATTTGTATAAAAAATTAAAAACCAATTGTAATTGCCGAGTTAAGTATTAATCGTCAAATCTTTCCCTTTTTCCATGTTGTTACTTTGATAACATCGAACCACAACTACCTAAGCCTAATGAAGGCATAACGTGAAGGGCACACAGATTTTTGTGTCAGTAATTTTATTGGTAATGGTGAAACAGTAATTTTTTCATTCCTGTGTAATTTATCTTCAACTTTTGAAGTTGTAATTACATGTATATTTATATTTTCTAACATTGGTAAGATTTATTTGTAGTTATTGTATTGAATTATACATAGTAATGAAAAATGTTTAAAAAACTGAAAAAGGCGCCGCATTCCCTCTGAGTTGAAGGTTGTACCCTTATTGGTCATCAGTGACTTAGGTAACACGCCCGAAGAGAGGACAACGATGTGATAACATATCACAAAGCAGGTAAATGATGTCCACCGCTAACGCAGAACCCTTTCCCGAGGTGACAATGAAAGGCATTCCTCAACAATATTCCACTTGTTATAGAAGAACGTGAAGCTCTGCGTATTGCAAATTTTGTAAGTTCTCGTATTGTATTAACCATGTTATTAACATTATTTTTTGTTGCAGGTGGGTGCAAGCTTCTTGAATAGCCTTCCTCCAGTTTGTGCTGAAGATTACTCAAAGAGCCTTCTGCTTTCCATGAACATGGTGCTCATCCAATTCCACTGAAGAACACAGAAATGGTCATAAGAATGGTTTCTATTCGACGTAGGGTATAATAGTCCACCTTCTGAAAATTTCATTTGGACATTTTTTTTTGAGATAGAGGGTTGCTGCAAAGTCAGTTAACCATTAACATTTACTGCGGTGTCCTTTTAATCTTACTCTTCACTTCAACATTTCATTGTTCTTTTTCCAAAATTCCTTGCTATTGTTTCTGCATGCATGGCCTTCCTTTATTGTTTCATTTATAAATGGGCTAAACTTTCTTATAGCTTAGTCGCTGCCTAGTAAGAAAAGCAAGAAACGCTCATAGCTTCCGCTAATGCATGTTTGGAGGCCCTACTCATGTTTGCGTCTGTTTGGCAAATAATTACTGAAAATGAAAGGGCTAGGAATGAATTCGAAAAGCTAAGGTTTGAAAATAAAAGGTTTAGACTGAAAACCGAGAGTATTCAAGCCAAAATCATGACCGAAGTGAAAAATTGCAGCCTGAAAATAATGACTAGTTTTGTTTTTGGAAGACATGCTCAAGCGAAGCATGTTCTACTTTACTGTAGATAATTTTCTAAATGCCATGATAGGTTGTTTGAATAACGTTTCCCTGTATTTCGATTATTTTCAATGCTCAATTTGGCATGTCTGAAATACGTTGACGTCATTTAAAATTAAAAAAGAGCAGACGGCACGAAATTACTATTCAGTTCATATGATAGGTGGCGTTAATAGCTTAAACGTTTCCGGTGAAAGGTTGCAGCACTGACCTTTGGCGACAAATTTACACTGTACACTGACCTTACACTGACCTTACACCGAAATTTGGTTCAACTTGAAATTCAAACTGAACTGAATTCAAAGGCTTATTTTTGCCGGTTGAACCTCCAATCACAGAGCCAAAGCATGTAACGTCATCGGTAGACGTAGCCAATTAAAATGCCAAGGGCAATGGTTGACGGTCCAACCAGCGAGCCAAGGGCAGAAGGAGGAGCTTAACTTTTCTGCAGAATACGCAGTTTATTTTCGATCGAGGTAGCCGAAAGAAAAATAATTTTCGTATAATTTAATAATAATAATTTCCAGCCATAGAGATGGCTCCAGCGGTACTCGCGTTCCCTCTGAGGCTCTGAGTCCTCTCAAGGCCATGTTTGTAGTGTTACTAGCATGCTCTATAAAATTAGGGGCTCTTACACCTGGAAATATCAGGGAAAAACCTATGAAAAAACCTGGAAATATCAGGGAAATTGATTTTCCAGATTTTGTATGAACCCTGATATTATACAAGTAGCAAATTGCCTTGTTACTAGGGATGGCAAAAATTCCGGAATTCCGGAACATATCCGGAATTTTCCAAAAAATTTCGGTACGGAATTTTCCAAGTTGAAAACCGGAATTCCGTATCATACGGAATACCGGTTTGTACGGAATTCCGGATCATACGGGATACCGGTTTGAACGGAATACGGGATACCGGTTTGAACGGAATACTGGATCATACGGGATACCGGTTTGAACGGAATACCGGAAAATACGGAATACCGGTAAATACGGAATACCGGTTTGTACGGAATTTCGGATCATACGGAATGTTTTCAGCCAACATTACTCAAGAATCAAGAGTAAGACACACCACTATTGTCTTCAATCTTCATCTCTTCAAATAATACAAATGGAAACCTTCCATAAACGGCGTCACTCTCTTAAGGGGGGGGAGTTTCTGAATTTGTGACAGTCCGTGACAAGGGGGAGGTTGGCGTAATGCTATTCGTGTCGTCGCATTCAACTTTAATTTTGTTAGGAAGTCGGTGAATAAGAGGGGCGGATTGGCTCTCTTTCGTGTAAAATAATAAAAACAAAATTCTAAATTCCACCGTGGGAAACAAACGCAACAATATACAATAATAGCTAATGGTGTTTAGCCTATTTGTCTGTCCATAATTTAATAAAATTTATTTTCCTTGCCTTAATTAGTTATACATATAGCTAATGTAAGTTATAGCTATATAGTTAATGTTGATATCTCCGGTTTTGATATCGGTTAAATTCCGGATTTGGTGTCGGTGTAATTTTGGTTTTGATTCCGAAATTGAAGCCGGTTTGATTCCGGAATTGAAACCGGTTTGATTCCGGAATTGAAACCGGTTTGATTCCGGAATTGAAACCGGTTTGATTCCGGAATTGAAACCGTTTTGATTCCGGAATTAAAACCGGATTGATTCCGGGATATTTCGGAGTGTAAAAAGATTCCGGAATTCCGGTAAATTCCGGATTTGACATCGCCAAATACCGGTTTCGGAATTTTCTGAAAACCGCCATCCCTACTTGTTACACCTTAAGTCTAATAAAGACAATGAATTAATTATTTTACTTAGATAAATATTCGTAGGTTTTCATTAATAATAATTTTCCGTCGTGGAGCTATTTCTTCTTGGGAACATCCATCGAGGAGGCGCTATCTCTTTCCTCGTTGCAATTTTTTTCCGCACCATTTTAACCGTACAATAAAGGTAGAACTTGATATTGTTACGAGTTACTAATTCGAATAAAACCGCATAATCCTCGCAAATCTTGATATTCAAGCGATATAAAACTATTTGGCCCGCGAAGTTTTAAATTAAAAATAATCGAATTTATCCTTACCGCATTTAGTGTATAGTTCCTCTTCTCTCACAATCCAGCAAAGCAACTGATTTAATGATTTTGGCTTACACAATGCTTTTATCTCCGAGCACCAATCTTTTAAACGTTTGCTCTAAACGATTTTGTAGGCTTTAAATATAATGTAGGTAATTAGCACGGCTGTCTGTTAAATGTATTTTGGTGTCATTAATATTTTTAGAAATTCAAGATGTCGGACAATATGCCAATAGAAACTATAAGGCGCACCTAATATTCTTCGCAATCTTCTGAAAAACAATGTACCTTGTCAAAGGCAGGAACCATTTATAACTCATTCACGAGGGTGGAGCTAAAACTAGCCTTTGCTAAGCTTAGGGAGCCAGTTAACTCCACCAAAATTTAGTATCATTTCTTTAAACCACAGTCGAAAAATGAGGGGGGGGGGGTAGGCAACCCTCAGTATCGGGACAAACAAGGGGGATGATACATTGCCGTTTTTGCGAAATCTCATGACACAAATTAAAAGCAAGGTGGAAGGCAAAGTTTTACCCAAGTGTCTTTCCCTTTTAGTTACATCGAAATGGTCTATTGACAACGAGACATTTTTTTAGGAACGTCAATTTCACTTCGAAAATGCTAAAATTTAAAATTGTCCCTTCCCTCCAAGAATTAAGAGTAGGTTAAAACCAGACTTGCTGAATCTATCTTTGACTGGAAACTTTACATCTGTTAGTCAAGTCACGAAGAATATTTCGTAATATCTGCTTGTGTGTGTGTGCACTGTTTTGTGTCGCGGCGTGGTCAAACTGAACTTTCGATGGATATCATGTACAATATAAACACTTCATGGTGAACGAGATATCAACGCTGAAATACCTATTTTCCTCCAGTTCGAAATTGAAAATGATTTTAGTTAATTGTTGTTAAGATAAATTTCAGAATTTCATTTAGATCGCGAGCTTGACGTTAAAAATTTTCTGGAATCCCATTTTTTCCGAGCACATTAGTTAATCAAGTCACGAAAACTATTTCGTAATATCTGCTTGTGTGTACTAATTTGTGTCGCGTGTATATCTTTATATCCTAGGTGTTAAATTGCTACACAATACCCGAGTTTTCTAACACTGCACATATATAGTTTTCTATCTTGGAGGATTAACGTAGGCAACGGATTCATACTTATACACAAGGGCTAGTGGGCTACAAAAGTGCAGACTTCATTGTCCTCCACGAAAATTTTTTTATAGGACATGTGTCCAGTGGTACCCCCTTTGACTGGAAAATTTATAGGACATTGTCCACTGAAGTGCGCAAAAATTGCGTCTCGTATTCATAGTCAAGCTGTCAAAACGTCGGAAAAATTTACTGGTCAACCGCCGCGTCTAGTGACCCCCCTTAGTTTTTAAAACATTTATGGGACATTTTAAAATTTTATTGGACAATGTTGCCCTGCCTCCAAGTAGCTTGACCACCTGGTATGTATGCTCCTAGTCTGAAAAGTATGCATAGAGTAATGGCAGTACTACTTGTGCAATAGTCATATCCTTCTATCTCACACCTCAGTGTCACCTCCATACAAGAGCGCGCCCAGATGATCTACACACCTCTCTACTGCCACTAATCTAATTATCATTCGGAAATTTAAAAAATCCGAAGGGAATTAGTAGAGAGAGATGGCTCACTATTATTTCATTCCATTTACTACTTTCTGGCGATCCGAAAACTTTTTCGATTTCTATTTAGAGTTGTGATTTTTCGCCTTCTTTGAATTTTCCGCCGATAATCCGGGAGTTACTTGGGCCAGTTTAAAAAAATCCTTATTTCTCAGCCTGCGCAGCACCTTCAGACTGAGACTACTGTCAGAGAGGGTATTTGGTCCAGTCTGGGAAATAAGGATAATTTTTAAACTAGTCCTTGGGACCAGTGATCCCCTGGTGTCCTAAATAATAAACTGGTCTCCGGAGTGGTCCCAGCCTTTGTTCTCCTATAGAATTGCAATTAATAAACTGGTCCCAAGGACCAGTAAACCCCACTTCTTGAATTTAAAAACTAGTCCAAGCAATTAATAAACTGGTTTTGGACCAGAGGAAGTGTGCTATTTCCCAGACTGATTTGGTCGTGAACTCGTGACTCTAGCTCGAGAGGTAATCAGATAAGTATTGTATTTTCTAAATGCCACTCCAACCAATAACAAAAATATTACTACCTCCAAGCCCGAAGCAGGCTAGGAAATAAGACAGGTTTACAGGTCAAAAACCAGTTTATTAATAGCTTGGACCACTTTTTTTATTCAAAACGCGAGGGTCACTGGTCCCAATGACTAGTTGATTAATTCCTACTTTTATGAAAAATTGATATGGGGACCTCTTTAATTATTTTCATTTTAACATAAATTTCGACTCCAGGAGTCCAGTTGTGTATACAACCCTAAGCTGAGAGAGATTTTTTTAGAAGAGAGAACGACCACAAGTCCTGGGACCAGTAGAAAAATAAATATTGGAAGGGTTACTGGTCCCGGGACCAGTTTCATATTTAAGACATCAGGGCTCACTGGTCCGGAGGACTAGTTCAGAAATAGACCTTATTTCCAAGCCTGGCCCGAAGCTGGGAAACTTACCTCTCTCAGGCTGTCTGCTAGTCATTCTTATTATGGCGCGAAAAGCGGTCAACGAGACAACGAACATCGTAGACGGAAGCCCTTAAATGTGTATTACTAAAATTATTAATCCGTAGTACCAGAAATAATATTTATAAGGGAAGAAACTCTTTCTCCAAAAAGAACAAAAGGCATTAGTTACTAGTAACAAGAAAACTTTTCAGTTAGACGATAAAGGGCTTGACTTTTAGCCTTGAATGATTGGTTTAATCAGATTGGTTGACGGGTAAAAGAGGACAAGTAGGATGGATTCTTTGAAAGATTGTGTTGTTACGTTGAAACCTTTAAGCTGGTAAGTAATAAAAATATTTCGGAAATTTGAAGGATACCTCAAGAGGTTAATGGAACTGCCCTGGCAAAACCTAACCTAAGTTGATCTAATCCGGCGTAAAACAGGTTTCAGTTTTTTGGCCGATCTATCTTAGAAAGGCCAAATGGGTCAGAAAATCAAGAAAAGATTTGCTTTGTACTTACTTTATTGTACAAAAAGGGAAACTTTAATGGTCAATTAATATTTTTTGGAAAATATTTCCAAATCTTGAGTTGATTGAAAAAAAGACAGTTACTATGGGAGCTAATTCTAACAACCAAAAACATGAAATCTCGTACGCTTCTCGCGAAACCAGAATCAAAGATGAAATTATAATTCGCGAAATCATTGAAACTAAACTTGAAAAAAAGATCTCTAAATTAATTAGAAATTCATTTTTCTCCATTCCTTTGCTTGTTTTTCAAAGAATGTTCCATGTTTCGAAACATATCTTCATTCAAAGTTTAATTTTAGGGAAGAAATGTGTCGTCACAAACTGTCTTTACGCAACGCCTATATGAATTTGGTCAATTTTCAAAGGAATATTCAAAGACAGGTATATGAGAAAATATTGTTCTACCGCGCGAAGTTTAACATTACAATGAAAATTTTAGGAAATGGATGAGAATGATGGTTTCTTAAGCAAAGATGATAAAATGAAGAAACTGAGGAACAAGGTAATAATTGACAAAACAAGAACACTTACAAAATATTATTTCCATAGAAAAAGCATTGCAAGGAAATCTGATGGGAAGAACGAAACTAGGGGTGCTTTCGCTATTGTCTGGAGTTCAATGCTCATCAGCCATTAAATGGCTGATGAGCATTGAACTTTTGTAAATGTCCTGCCAATGAAAAATTTCACTCTCATTGGCTAGAAGTTTAGAGGATAAAGGTCCCTTGTTTAAATCATCATTAAAAAATGAGGATCAACAATGTTCTTTAAACGACATTGGTTTCCCCTCTCTCTTGTTTGTCCTATAGGTCCCATGGCTAGCTGTTATAGTAATGAAATGTTATTTGAATTTTTAGTTTGACGTTTTAATTTCAAACGTGAGAAAAGAGAGGATGGAAAATGAGCCAACTATTAGTGAACAACGAGGTAAAATTGACAGGCTCAATAAGGTCAGAGAAGAATTGAAAAACAAAGTCAAAGATCTTAAGGTGCGCGACATTGTTCATTTGATGAAAACGCAAATATGAGATTAGATATTCTTTAATCATCGTTAATTGTTTCCAAAAATTAGGGGAGAAATGGAGAAATTGAAAAGGTTAACAATGTATCAGTAAAAGTTGAACCAGTTGATTATGATTCAGAGCCAAAAGTTGAACCAGTTGATAATGATTCAGAGCCAGATAGCCAAGCATTATCCCTACCAGTTGCGGCACAGCAACAACCTCAATCTCAAAATGAAAGGTATTGCGAGAGAAAAAAGGGTGTATTGATTTTGTTGTTTACACGTGTTTTTTTATCATAATTTATCTGTGTAGTTCGGAAGGAGTCCCTACTGAGGACCGGAACCACAAGCAGCCTGGTGCGTAAATTTTTATATATGTAGAAATATTGTAGGTCTCCCCAAGACACTTGCTGGGTGCATAATCCTTTCAACCACTTGTTTCTGTAAGATTTTTGAGTTAAAATGTTGGAAAGTGTTAGTGCCCTTCATTTTCAGCATTAGCCCAAAAACTCACCCCTAGGTCCAAATAATTGGTTTCTTTTAAACTTTCATCTGTTTTAAAGATTATCGCTATTGTAAATGAGCTTCATTATATAAGGAAATAAGAGGAGAATTAATGGATAATCTCATTTGAAAGATGGACACTTTCCAACTTTGCTAAGGGGAAATAGTTTGACCCTATGTGCCCACAACAAGCCTCGCATTGGTTTGGAGAGAAAGCAACTACTTCTTTTCTTTAATAGTGTGCGCCTTCATATGCCCCTGCATTCCTTATTTTTTCATGTGCGCTTGCAGAACAAAGCATTTTTTATGTTAATTTATAAACTACGCATGAATATTACCAAGAAAAAATAGATGCGATTCTTTGAAAAGTGGGCGGATACTTTAGAAAGCTCGTGACTAATTAAAGGGGCTGGCCGGAGCTGTTGGGGTGAAGGGGGGTCAAACTGTTGGTTAGCATATTGCTTACCCGCCCACCGGTGGCGCCATGTCTTATGGCCAAAGAGCTGGGTGTTTTCTCCCTGAACTAAGGGCGGACTTCACTCCAACAGCGCCGGTCAGCCCCTTTAAGGGGTGGGTCATTCCATGTGATATGAGTCAAGTCGTTAACCATGGGTCGGCGGATTTTGATGAAATTTGGCACAAATGATCTTGTGGCTATTAGAAAAGAGAAACCGGAATAGTTTTTAAAAAAAATTAGCGGTTTATTTTTTACGTCAAAATTTGTATCACCCCAGAAAAACGGTGTTTCTCAAAAGTCATTTTGGTACCTTTTAGAAAATCTGCAATAACTTTCTAGTGTTCTGTGCGAATTCAATCAAATTTGCATACAATACGTAATATAACCCAGGAAATTGATTAAGCGACTAAAAATTAGCGTATCTAGTTTCGTTCACGAGTTACAGAAGCATTTTTGAGAAAAAAATAAATTTTCGGGGGTCTCGTTTTTGGGCCTATGGAGAAAAACGTCCAACTCGAAAAACCTTATAAAATATCCTGAATTATAGAGCTCGAAGAGACCTTTCTCACGGTGTATTAATATATTAGAGTATTTTGTTCCTCGTAGCCTAAATATTTAATTTAAATAAACACAAATTTTTCTTCAAAATATAAAATATTTATTTGCTTTAATGGTAAATTACGTTTTGATAAGAGCATGAAACATTTTTTGAACTTGCTTAGGGCAATCATCATCTAGTTTATAGTATCTTCTAGAATTGCTAGAAGCCTGTGGCTCGGGTAATTCGCATATAACATTATTAAGTGGGACAAGTTAAAGCGCTCGTCAGTTGTCTTAGGCCATGTGAGCAAATTCGTCTGTGAGTCCCTCACCATAAATTTCAGCATGAAATCGCTTTCATCCTTAAAGGAGGCCAGCACAAGGGCAACGTACCACTATTGGTCGTTTTTATAATTCGAGAAACAATCCGAGTCGTAATTTGTTTTATTTTAATATAACTGATGGAAAAAGCTTATACATTTGAAAATTTTCGGAGAGCTTACTACGCGTCTTCTTTCGTTCGTTTTTACATTGCCTATGACCATATTTTTCTATATTTCTTTAAAATTTCCGTACCCTAACAATAGGTAGTCTTTGCCTGTAGATATAAATTACAAATATTTCATAGGTCAAGTTACCCTTCTTGGAAAAAATTATATTTCTGTTGGTCATTTTATGGTCAGATATTTAAAGTATTTTAACGTTAATAATTTGAAGTAAATTTTATAAACCTTTCATTACAAATCAATATTACACTTTTTTAAAACAATAAACAAATTTTAAACTTTCTTAAAAAGTATGTCTAGTCGCGACAGTCGTAAACAGCAACATATTGTCCCACTGATATATCCAAAAAAGCAATAGTGTTTTTATCGTCATTTATCCCAATAAAAACTTTTGTGCTGCAAGTATCTGATGATACGCGGTACATTTCAATTTGATGTTGAATTTCTTCTTTAGAAACCCAAAAAAAATCTAATCCGTTTTATATTTTCTTTCGACCACTCAAAACATTTATTCGACGTGACTATTTGTTCTGTAATGGCAATTGCACAGAAGCTCTGGCTACAATGCGTTTTGCCGTACCTCCTATGCCGTCGCAAGCACTCTTGCCATGGCTGGTAGCTAAAAAGTTCCATTCTGCTGTTATTCCGAAATCAATTTCGTGTTGACATAAATTAATATAATTTTTCCGATTTTTATACTGTGACCTTGCATCATCGCTAAGGTAATTAACAATATTGCTTATTTGGATATATCAGTGGGACAATATGTTGCTGCTATTTACGATTAAGAGTTGTTCGTTGCCCTTGTGCTGGCCTCCTTTAAGGATGAAAGCGATTTCATGCTGAAATTTATGGTGAGGGACTCACAGACGAATTTGCTCACATGGCCTAAGACAACTGACGAGCGCTTTAACTTGTCCCACTTAATAATGTTATATGCGAATTACCCGAGCCACAGGCTTCTAGCAATTCTAGAAGATACTATAAACTAGATGATGATTGCCCTAAGCAAGTTCAAAAAATGTTTCATGCTCTTATCAAAACGTAATTTACCATTAAAGCAAATAAATATTTTATATTTTGAAGAAAAATTTGTGTTTATTTAAATTAAATATTTAGGCTACGAGGAACAAAATACTCTAATATATTAATACACCGTGAGAAAGGTCTCTTCGAGCTCTATAATTCAGGATATTTTATAAGGTTTTTCGAGTTGGACGTTTTTCTCCATAGGCCCAAAAACGAGACCCCCGAAAATTTATTTTTTTCTCAAAAATGCTTCTGTAACTCGTGAACGAAACTAGATACGCTAATTTTTAGTCGCTTAATCAATTTCCTGGGTTATATTACGTATTGTATGCAAATTTGATTGAATTCGCACAGAACACTAGAAAGTTATTGCAGATTTTCTAAAAGGTACCAAAATGACTTTTGAGAAACACCGTTTTTCTGGGGTGATACAAATTTTGACGTAAAAAATAAACCGCTAATTTTTTTTTAAAAACTATTCCGGTTTCTCTTTTCTAATAGCCACAAGATCATTTGTGCCAAATTTCATCAAAATCCGCCGACCCATGGTTAACGACTTGACTCATATCACATGGAATGACCCGGGTGTGACACGAGCTCCGTCCACATCTCATAGAATCATCGCGGTTTCCTTGTGTCGAATCTATGTTTTCCAGATGTTACATTTTCTGAAAGAAATGTAGTTTTGCTTTGTGTAGGTAAATCCAAGAAAAATCAAAATATTGAAGATAAAAGAGGAGTAGAACATCGCTCTAAAATTCGTGCTAGAGAACAAAGCTTCAAATGTGATCAGTGTAAATTTTCCAGCACACACAAAAGTAATTTGTTCAGACATCAACGACGTAAACACATTGGTGGAAAACACTTCAAATGTGATCAGTGTGACTACGGCAGCAAGCTGAAGCGTGATTTGATCAAACATAAACGAATTCACAGTGATGGAAAGCCCTTCAAATGCGATCAGTGTGATTATGTCGGCACAATGAAGAAATATTTGATCAGACATAAACGAATTCACAGTGCTGAAAGACCTTTCAAGTGTGATCATTGTGACTATTCCACCAGACTGAAAACTACTTTGATCGTGCATCAGCGAGTTCACAGTGGTGAAAGACCTTTTAAATGTGATCAGTGTGAATATGCCTTCGCGCAGAAGCATCTTCTGATCGGACACTAGAGCATTCATAGTGGTGAGAAACCCTTCAAATGTGATCAATGTGACTTTTCTAGCCTGTGGAAGTATAATTTGATCGAACATAAACGGATTCACAGTGGTGAAAAACACTTCTCATGCCATCAATGTGACTATCAATGCACGCGGAAGAGTAGTTTGATCACGCATCAAAGCATTCACAGTGATGGAAAACCATTCAAATGTGATCAGTGTGAATATGCTAGCGCGAGCAAGAATTTTTTGATTAAACATAAACGCTTTCACAGTGGTGAAAAGCCCTTTAAATGTGATCAGTGTGGCTATAAATGTACGCAGCAAGGTGGTTTGATTTTACATAAACGTATTCACGGTAATGAAAAACCCTTCAAATGTAATCAGTGCGACTATGCCTCCATAATTAAAAGCCAGTTAACCGTACATCAGCGCATTCATAGTGACGAAAAACCCTTTAAATGTGATCACTGTGACTACAGTGGCGCCGCCAGAGGTAATCGCGGTAAGCGACTGCTTACTTCAAATTTTGAAGGGGGCCTAATTTTGGAGGAAGGGCCTCATTTACAAAAATACGATTTTACTGAAAATATTCAAAATTTAGTCCTGGAGTGAGGAGTCGCAGGTGGAATACCGCGGTGGCTATTACAGGTTTGGCCGACTTTTGTCGCTATCATACTGGGATCGGGTTAGGTTAGTAAAGAATGCGCTTTGGGGATGGGGACCTTTAATCCTACCGGGCCTAGAAGTGAGAGGCGAAAATACTTTCACTTGATAGAAACCTCCTTCAGGTAGGAATTTATTGGAAGCGAAAGAGGTAGCTAAACCGAGCACTTTTCACTTCGACCAGCTCTATTGTGTTACTTTTTTGTGTACTGATAAGGATCGTCAACGGGACGGCGCTGACTCGAGGATTATTATAAGAGAGTTTATGCTGCACTACTTGTAGGCTTCTACGGTGCAGTTGTCCAATGCACTGTAGAACCTTACACGTATTGCAACTTAAACTCTACTGTTACTTCTTATTTCGAAATAGTAAATACGAAGAGGAGAGAAAGAGGGAGATAGAAACGCGCTTTATAAAATCCGCCGAAAAATGGGAAAATAGGGGGTAGTAAAAACAATTTTCGGTACGTTCAGTTTTAGGACGCACATCCTTTGCGCATGGGGGGATTGACCTCCTCGCCTTATCTCTGTCATCCTCTACGTCAACTGTGCGCGAGAAAGCAGCGCTCAGGCACCGCGGTGCACCTTAGATTTACCCCCGTTTTCACCACGCATGGATCACGGCTGGGTAGGGGGCCCATACACAAAATACCGCTTACCCCGCAAAAGTTTCTAGCGGCGCCACTGTGTGACTATGCTGGCACACGCAAGAGTCGATTGATTGACCATCAGCGCATTCACACTGGCAAAAAACCATTCAAATGTGATCAGTGTGACTATGCCAGCAGACAGAAGACTACTTTGATGACACATAAGCGCATTCACATTGGTAAAAACCTTTAAAATGTGATCAGTGTGACTATAAATGTACGTATAAGAGGAATTTGATGGTACATCGACGTACTCACAGTGGTGGTAGTGAAAAAATATTCAAATGTGGCGAGTGTGACTACTTCAGCACAGGGTTGGCAAAAACCCGGCAAAAACTAGTTTTTGCCGGGACACGTGGAAAAAACCGGTAAAAACCGGCAAAAACGGAAAAAACCGGCAAAAACTAAATTCATGGTTACAAAGTGGTAAACTAGAGAGTTTTAAGTGCATTTTCGTGATGTTTATTATTGTTATGTTAGAAAAATAACAATAGTATTTTTAATTTTTAAATTTCAGGTGGTTATTACTCTATTAAATTTTTAGTATTCAAATTTGCCATGTTTTTCGCGAATATTTAACGAATAATTAGTCAAATACTTCACACAGCAACTGGAAAAAACCTTAAATAGTGGAAAAAACCGCGGAAAAAATGGTTTTTGCCACCGGTTTTAACCTGGTTTAAACCGCGCGGAAAAATTAGTTTTTGCCACCCGGTTTTTACCAGGTAAAAACCGCGGTTTTTTCCACCCCTGGCAAAAACTTGCCAACCCTGCTTCAGCAAGAACAAGCATCACTGGATTGCCCATCAATGCATACACAGTGGGGAAAAACTCTTCAAATGTGATCAGTGTGAATATGCCAGCACGCGGAAGTGTCATTTGGCCTCGCATAAACGCGTTCATAGTGGTTAAAAACCATTAAAGTTTTAACATTGCGATGATGTGTCATCACACCAACGTAGAACGAATAGAATGGATTTGAGGACTGGTAAAGAGTAAATTCAAGGAATGTTTTTATTGTAAGACCTATTTGTATAATGAAAAATTTCCAATCATTGTAAAAATCGAAATAAATTGAGATTTCGCTATTGAATGAAACGATGTTGCTTTGACAAATTCCTAATAACCTTTCCGTTGCACGCACTATATCGGGCAATATTTTGTTCATGGTGTGATGAAAATTGCGCCCAACATTGATTATAACCCGAAAACTTTGTTAGCTTTCATTTCAGGTAGATTACATAACTGTAATTAGACATAGCTGTCTAATTACCTATGAAATCTATATTTATTTTGATATTTAAAATCATTGAAAACTATCACGGAGTTGTAATGGATGATACCATTATCCAATCTTCAATTACAAGTTAATTCTGAAATAATGTAAATTGTTTTCTTGATATTCTGATTTTGATTTATTGTAAATGAATTTTCACTAAGATTAAAATTTTTAAAATCTGCTTAAATGATATCAGTTTTCAGATGGTAATTTCAATTGAAGTAAGTTACCTAACCTTTGGGGGGCAACATCATACAAAATAGCGTACAAACAAATGAAAACGTTTACGCAGGGATAGATTTAATTTTATAAGTAGGAATGGAGAACAGTGTAATCTGGGCGCGCGTCAAAGTTCCGGACCCCCTTCCACGGGACGGAGGGGTATGAAAGATGATTTTGGGTCATAGCGAGTTAGCGACAGAGGTGAAAAAGAATTACGTAGTTTTCGCCGTTCCCGTCAGCAACGTCATCAAAACGTACTCTAAGTGAGCAATTAAGATAATTTAAACTTTTCGTTACGTATTGGAGGGAGGGGCTCTATACTGGGCTATGAGTCGGACTGAAGTAAATACTAACCGTTCTCCATTCCTACTTCTAAAATTAAATCTATCCCAGATTTACGCAAATCACGCTTTTATTTTATTCATTTATTACAAGCACACGCTCACCAAATGTACTTTATTTGTAATTCAAATATTTCTGAAAACAGTTGTGGATCCCCTATTGTATGATTCTTAAAAAGCCACTTGTTCCTGAAAAATTAGATCCATCCTGCTTAAAGCCTGACAATAGCTTAAAAACTTGAGTGTTATGATTATTGTCGTGATATACTACTCGATCTCTTTCAAATCAATTAGAGCTGTCATTGGCAATGGAGGAGGTATGGGAATAGCTAAGAATTGATCAATGCTACTAAAGGCGAAGTGAAGGCGAGCCTTTAACCAAAGTTGTTGCTCTTGAAATTCGGTAACCAGAATTGTAATTGTTATCGAAAGCCTGATACTCTAGTCTAGAAGTTATTAATTGACGAATTTATGAGACATACCTCATGCGATTCATTGAGCTGTTGATAAGATAATTCATTATAATAACATTATGAGTATTCATTTTAAATAGTGTTGAAGGTTTAATTATTATTAACCCATTAATCTAGTTTAATATAATAAATAACGTAATCAAAGGGCGGGTAAAGCTGACTGGGTTTGGTATTGGAATAATTTGTATGTCATTTTGCCATTTGTTTCAAGGTCTGAAATTATTTTTACGTCGCGAGTCCGGCAGAATTTCAGTTCTTTTTTTCCGAGCGAGTTTGCGTCGTTGAGTGCGTGATCGAGTGGGCTATGGTTTTTGAAAACTGCTGTCGCATATTTCGCGATGACGGTGATTGAAAGGCCGTCAATTTGCCAGAACGCAAAAGCAATTTGCAAAACCACCGTGGCCAAACTAGCCCAGAAAAACCGAACGGAAATTTCTGCCGGACTCGCGCCAAGACTGAGAATTAGAAATAAGGATTTTTAAAATGGACATTTTTCCAGGGCCACCACCTTATTTCTCACATTCTCAGCCTGCTGAGTCTAGAGATTAGTCAGATAAGTATTGCATTATCTTAGCCAACATTATTAATACTGTTGGCAAAGGTTTTATCTAAATTCCACTCCAATAATAAAAATAATACCATCTCCAAGCCCGAGGCAAGGAAACTTAGCTGTCTGCTAGTCATTCTTATCTTATTATGACACGAAAAGCAGGCTTGGAAATAAGGTTTATTTCTGAACTAGTCCTCCGGACCAGTGACCCCTGATGTCTTAAATATGAAACTGGTCCCGGGACCAGTGACCCTTCCCCTATTTATTTTTCTACTGGTCCCAGGACTTGTGGTCGTTCTCTCAGGGATAAGGGAGTCAGATGGATTGGAAATGATGATGGGCAACCTGCGGCACCATATCTCTCCCAGTCTACCTCGCGCACGCCCCTACCCTTCCGTAGGCGATTGCTAAGTGCTGCGGCGTAGCGCCATTTTATTTGAATGAGAACTAGCTTCTATTTTTGAGATAGAGGGAGCGTCCTTTACAATTTCGTCCGGCACGACCCTACCTAACCGCTGGGGATGATGGGAGGACTATGGTGCCGTAGGTGGGGGTACAAAGGCAACGCTTAAGGTATGGGGGTTTCCACTCCATTACTCTCTCCTTCAAGGTTCTCTCTTCTAAAAAAATCTCTCTCGGCTTAGGGTTGTATACACAACTGGACACCTAGAGTCGAAATTTATGTTAAAATGAAAATAATTAAAGAGGTCCCCATATCAATTTTTAATAAAAGTAGGAATTAATAAACTAGTCATTGGGACCAGTGACCCTCGCGTTTTGAATAAAATAAGTGGTTCAAGCTATTAATAAACTGGTTTTTGACCTGTAAACTTGTCTTATTTCCTAGCCTGACGAAAAGCGGTCAGCATCAACAAACAAAGTAGACGGAAGCCTTTAAATGCGCATTACTAAAATTACTAAGGCTCAGTACTAGAAATACTTTTAGTAAAAGAAGAAACTCTTTCTCCAACTAGAGCAAAACAAGTAGTAAATGCAAAACCATTCAGTTAGACGATATAGGGCTTGACTTATAGCCTTGCCTTGAATGATTGGTTTAATCTGATTCTTTGGCGGGTAAAAGAGGACAAGTAGGATGGATTCATTGAAAGATTGTGTTGTTACGTTGAAGCCTTTAAGCTGGTAAGTAATAAAAATATTTCGAACTTGAAGAATGCCTCAAGTGGTTTAATGGAATTGCCCAGGCTAAACCTTATCTAAGCAGACCTAATCTGGGCTAATGTAACCAAACATAACACGAAACAAGTTTCAGTTCTTTGATCAAGCTATCTTAGAATGGCCAAATGGGCCAGAGAAATGAAAATCGTTAAATTAATTACAAATCACGAACTCTTCAAAAAACACGTCATGATGTACATTCCCTCACTAATCACGTCGTGATGTACATTCCCTCACTAATCACGTCATGATGTACATTCCCTCACTAATCGCGTCGTCATGTACATTCCCTCACTAATCGCGTCGTGATGTACATTCCCTCACTAGTCGCGTCGTGATGTACATTCCCTCACTAATCGCGTCGTGATGTACATTCCCTCACTAATCACGTCGGGATGTACATTCCCTCACTAATCACGTCGTGATGTACATTCCCTCATTAATCACGTCGTGATGTACATTCCCTCATTAATCACGTCGTGATGTACATTCCCTCATTAATCACGTCGTGATGTACATTCCCTCACTAATCACGTCGTGATGTACATTCCCTCACTAATCACGTCGTGATGTACATTCCCTCACTAATCACGTCGGGATGTACATTCCCTCACTAATCACGTCGGGATGTACATTCCCTCACTAATCACGTCGGGATGTACATTCCCTCACTAATCACGTCGTGATGGACATTCCCTCAATAATCACGTCGTGATGTACATTCCCTCACTAATCACGTCGGGATGTACATTAACTCACTAATCACGTCGTGATGTACATTCCCTCACTTATCGCGTCGTGATGTACATTCCCTCACTAATCAGGTCGTGATGTACATTCCCTCACTAATCACGTCGTGATGTACATTCCCTCACTAATCAGGTCGTGATGTACATTCCCTCACTAATCACGTCGTGATGTACATTCCCTCACTAATCAGGTCGTGATGTACATTCCCTCACTAATCACGTCGTGATGTACATTCTCTCACTAATCAGGTCGTGATGTACATTCCCTCACTAATCACGTCGTGATGTACATTCCCTCACTAATCAGGTCGTGATGTACATTCCCTCACTAATCACGTCGTGATGTACATTCCCTCACTAATCAGGTCGTGATGTACATTCCCTCACTAATCAGGTCGTGATGTACATTCCCTCACTAATCACGTCGTGATGTACATTCCCTCACTAATCACGTCGTGATGTACATTCCCTCACTAATCACGTCGTGATGTACATTCCCTCACTAATCACGTCGTGATGAACATTCCCTCACTAATCACGTCGTGATGTACATTCCCTCACTAATCACGTCGTGATGTACATTCCCTCATTAATCACGTCGTGATGTACATTCCCTCACTAATCGCGTCGTGATGTACATTCCCTCACTAATCACGTCGTGATGTACATTCCCTCACTAATCACGTCGTGATGTACATTCCCTCACTAATCACTTCGTGATGTACATTCCCTCACTTATCGCGTCGTGATGTACATTCCCTCACTTATCGCGTCGTGATGTACATTCCCTCACTAATCAGGTCGTGATGTACATTCCCTCACTAATCACGTCGTGATGTACATTCCCTCACTAATCAGGTCGTGATGTACATTCCCTCACTAATCACGTCGTGATGTACATTCCCTCACTAATCACGTCGTGATGTGCATTCCCTCACTAATCAGGTCGTGATGTACATTCCCTCACTAATCAGGTCGTGATGTACATTCCCTCACTAATCACGTCGTGATGTACATTCCCTCACCAATCCCGTCGTGATGTACATTCCCTCACCAATCCCGTCGTGATGTACATTCCCTCACTAATCACGTCGTGATGTACATTCCCTCACCAATCCCGTCGTGATGTACATTCCCTCACTAATCACGTCGTGATGTACATTCCCTCACTAATCCCGTCGTGATGTACATTCCCTCACTAATCCCGTCGTGATGTACATTCCCTCACTAATCACGTCGTGATGTACATTCCCTCACTAATCACGTCGTGATGTACATTCCCTCACTAATCACGTCGTGATGTACATTCCCTCACTAATCACGTCGTGATGTACATTCCCTCACTAATCACGTCGTGATGTACATTCCCTCACTAATCAGGTCGTGATGTACATTCCCTCACTAATCACGTCGTGATGTACATTCCCTCACTAATCAGGTCGTGATGTACATTCCCTCACTAATCACGTCGTGATGTACATTCCCTCACTAATCACGTCGTGATGTACATTCCCTCACTAATCAGGTCGTGATGTACATACCCTCACTAATCAGGTCGTGATGTACATTCCCTCACTAATCACGTCGTGATGTACATTCCCTCACTAATCACGTCGTGATGTACATTCCCTCACTAATCACGTCGTGATGTACATTCCCTCACTAATCACGTCGTGATGTACATTCCCTCACTAATCACGTCGTGATGTACATTCCCTCACTAATCACGTCGTGATGTACATTCCCTCACTAATCAGGTCGTGATGTACATTCCCTCACTAATCACGTCGTGATGTACATTCCCTCACTAATCACGTCGTGATGTACATTCCCTCACTTATCGCGTCGTGATGTACATTCCCTCACTTATCGCGTCGTGATGTACATTCCCTCACTTATCGCGTCGTGATGTACATTCCCTCACTAATCAGGTCGTGATGTACATTCCCTCACTAATCACGTCGTGATGTACATTCCCTCACTAATCAGGTCGTGATGTACATTCCCTCACTAATCACGTCGTGATGTACATTCCCTCACTAATCACGTCGTGATGTACATTCCCTCACTAATCACGTCGTGATGTACATTCCCTCACTAATCAGGTCGTGATGTACATTCCCTCACTAATCAGGTCGTGATGTACATTCCCTCACTAATCAGGTCGTGATGTACATTCCCTCACTAATCACGTCGTGATGTACATTCCCTCACTAATCACGTCGTGATGTACATTCCCTCACTAATCAGGTCGTGATGTACATTCCCTCACTAATCACGTCGTGATGTACATTTCCTCACTAATGACGTCGTGATGTACATTCCCTCACTAATCAGGTCGTGATGTACATTCCCTCACTAATCACGTCGTGATGTACATTTCCTCACTAATGACGTCGTGATGTACATTCCCTCAGTAATCACGTCGTGATGTACATTCCCTCACTAATCACGTCGTGATGTACATTCCCTCACTAATCAGGTCGTGATGTACATTCCCTCACTAATCAGGTCGTGATGTACATTCCCTCACTAATCACGTCGTGATGTACATTCCCTCACTAATCCCGTCGTGATGTACATTCCATCATTAATCACAGTTCAATGACATTTTATGAGTGTTAAATATAAAAAATATTTTATTAAAATTTAATATTAGACACTAATCAGTCGGAATTTGTAACAATGCTCTCCCACTAATCAAACCTTTCAGCCTTGAGCCGGTTTGTCTCACAAAAGTTTGGCAACACTGTAAACTATTATTAGTTTAAAAAATCAACATTTTTCTCCATTCCTTAGCTTGTTTTTCAAAAAATGTTTCATGTTTCGAAACACGTCTTCATTCAAAGTTTAATTTTAGGAAAGAAATGTGTCGACATAAACTGTCTTTACGCAACGCCTATATGAATGTGGTCTATTTTCAAAGGGATAGTCATAGAAAGGTATTTGACCATAAATTGAACTATTCCTTGTTCTACCGCGTGAAATTACAAAAAAAACTGCTGTTTGTTCTAGGAAATGGATGAGAATGATTGTTGCTTAAGCAAAGATGATATAATGAAGAAACTGAGGAACAAGGTACTTTTTGACAAAACGAGAAAACTTCCCAAATAGTGTTCCCATAGAAAAAACATTACGAGGAAATCTAACATAAAACATGCTTGACCGAAAGCGCCTAGATTTCCTGTCCCCTATGAAGTCTTTATGAGATTCAAAATATCATTGTCTACCCCCATTAAATGGCTGATGAACATTGAACTTTTGCAAATGTCCTGCCAACGAAAAATTTCACTCTCATTGGCTAGAAGTTTAGAGGATAAAGCTCCCTTGTTTTAAGAATCATTGAAAATGAGGATTATAAATGTTCTTTAAAGGACATTGGTTTCCTCTGTCTCTTGTTTGTCCTGAAAGTCACATGGAAATCAGAATCTTAATTAAATTTTTTAGTTTGACATTTTAGTTTCAAACGTGAGAAAAGAGAGGATGGAAAATGAATTAACTATTAATGAGCAAGGAGATAAAATTGACAGGCTCAATAAGGTCAGAGAAGAATTGAAAAACAAGTCATGAGTCTCAAGGTATACAACATTGTTTATTTGATGAAAACGAAAGATGAGATTAACAATGATTAATGAATATTCCTAAAATCTAATTGTTTAAAAAAAGGCTAACGATGTATCAGTGAAAGTTGAACCAGTTGATTATGATTCAGAGCCAAAAGTTGAACCAGTTGATAATGATTCAGAACCAGATAGCCAAGCATTATCCCTACCAGTTGCGGAACAGCAACATCCTCAACCTCAAAATGAAAGGTTTGCAAGTGAAAAAAAGGTGTATTTTATTGTTTTATTTTATCATAATTTTAATTGTATAGTTCGGAAGGAGTCCCTACTGAGGACCAGAACCACAACCAGCCTGGTGTGTAAATTTTTATATTAGTAGAAATATTGTAGATCTCCCACAAGTCACTTGCTAGGTGCACAATTCTTTGAACCCCCCACGGATAAGCTACAACTATAGCCCCGAGCAGTTTTACGGCAATTTCTAAAAGCCTTATTAGTCAGTGGTGATGGTATGAAGTTGGGCAAACACATTGTGGAACCCTTTAAGAATGTGCATTATACATAATTTTTATGTATTGAACTGATTTGCATAATTTGATGGCTTAACATACAAGAATGAAATTCATTCGACCCCTGTTGGCGAAAGTAGCAAATGTGATTTTATTTCTGAACTCTACTGCTGATGCCAATCACAAAGATTAAGGCATCGGCCCAAAATAGAAAATATTTCGAATTTCTCAACAGTCTTTTGAGGATTGACAGAGCATGCTGGGAAATAACTTATGATAATCTCATTGAGCTAAGATGGCACAGAGAAAGGCTTTAAAATATTATAACGGCAAAAGCAATAAAACCAGAGCTTGAACGCCTCAATTTTTATCGTTTATGATCAGATTAGAATTTTTATATGATAAGTGAAACAAATGTAGGCTTTACTTACAGCGAAATTACGTATGTTCGATTTTGGGAAAGGATAAGGGATTATTAAGTTATTTGGCCACTAGAATACTTATTTCTGTGAAATATTTGAGTTAGATGTTGGGAAGTGTAAATTTGCCTCGTTTTCAGCTTTAGCCCAAAAACTCGCCCCTAGGTCCAAATATAAGTGTGCTTGCAGAATACAGAATTTTTAATGTTAATTTGTGGACTACGCGTGAATATTACTTAGAAAAAATAGATGCGATCCTGAGAATCTTTCACTCCTAGTCCCCACTGTGTGTGAAAAGTGGGCGGATACTTTAGAAGGCTCGTGACTAATTATGGGGTGTGATACGAGCTCCGTCAAATCTCATAGAATCATCGCGCTTTCCAGATGTTACATGATTTTTTCTTTATGAAATGTATTTTTTGATTTGTGTAGGTAAATCCAAGGAAAAACATAATATTGAAGATAAAAGAGTTGTTGAACTTCGCTTCAAAATTCATAATAGAGAACAAATCTTCAAATGTGATCAGTGTGAATTTTCCAGCACACAGAAAAGTAATTTGATCAAGCACAAACTCATTCACTTTGGGGGAAAAGGAAGACCCTTCAAATGTAATCAGTGTGATTATGCCAGCAAGCTGGAGAGTAATTTGATCGCGCATGAACGCATTCATAGCGGTGAATTACCCTTCAAATGTGATCAGTGTGAATATGCCTGCACACGGAAGCATTATCTTATCGCACATAAAAGCACGATGCATATTGAAACACCCTTCAAATGCGAGCATTGTGACTTTAGTAGTGTGTGGAAGCATTGTTTCATTAGACATCAACGTCTTTACCATGGTGTAAATCCCTTCAGATGTGATCAGTGTGAATTTGTAACCACAGAGAGTGGTCATTTGATCAGTCATCAGATCAGTCATCAGCGCATTCGCAGCAGTGAAAAACCATTCAAATGCGATCAGTGTGACTTTGCTTGTACTCGGAAGTATGATTTGGAAATACATCAAAGCATTCACAGGGGGGAAAGACCCTTCAAATGTGATCTCTGTGACTTTGCAAGTATTCGTAAGATTGGTTTGATCAGACATCAACGCGTACACGGTGATGAAAAATCCTTCAAATGTGATCAGTGTGACTTTGCAAGTATTCGTAAGAATGGTTTGATCAGACATAAACGCGTACACGGTGATGAAAAATCCTTCAAATGTGATCAGTGTGACTTTGCAAGTATTCGTAAGAATGGTTTGATCAGACATAAACGCATTCATGGTGATGAAACACCATTCAAATGTGAGCATTGTGAATATGCAACCACCCAGAGGAGTAGTTTGAACATACATCAACGCATTCACAGTGGTGAAAACCCCTCCAAATTCGATGAGAGTGAATACGCTATCGCGTGGAAGAGCTTATTGATCAAACGTCCACGCATTCACAGTGGTGAAAAACCCTTCAAATGTGATCGGTGTGGCTATGCATGCACGCATAGGGCTCATTTGATCAATCATCAACGCATTCACAGTGGTGAAAAACCATAATAAACCATTCAAATGTGAATAGTGACCTATGTTAGCGCGTGGAAGTCCTTATTGATCACACATCAACGAATTCATGGTGGTGAAAAACTTCGTATGTGATCATTGTGATTTTAGGTGAGCTGAAAGAGTAGTTTTATCAGACTCGTGAACGCGTTCACAGTAGGGAAAAACACTTCTAATGTGATCATTGTGACTTTACCAGCAAACCCTTAGCACGTGATCGCAATAAATATTCAAAACCATTGACCATAACTAAATATTCAAAAGAATTCTAAATGAAATTTATTAATAAACAGTAGTGGAGGAAGCTAATGTATAATCTTCATTATAGGTTAATACTACATAATTTTTAACTTTTTAATTTTTTTACTTACTCTGATTTTATTATAAGTGAATTTTAATTGTTTGAGTTTCATTTTTGGAAAGAAAGTTGGTTGTACAAGCCTTTGATATTGTAACGAGTATTAAAATTAATAAAAATCTGTTTAAATGATATCAATTTTCACTTGGTAATTCAATTGAAGTGCGTAGCCTTGTCATACTGAGATAAATATGGCCTATATTCGTTTCATTTGGCAATATCATATCTCTTTCCTTTGAGATATTAACAAATGAAGTTTTTGAGCAGTGCAGGACTGTATTCGAGGTTTAGTATATGAATAGACCATTCCATAGTTTACTTGAAGAGAAACCAATAGACAGCGTATTCCCCTAAGCCAAGAAGCAAAGCAACGTCCCGCCGACTCGTACTGCCTCGTCGAGCGCGTCAAAGGGCCAGGCTTTCCAGCGCTGTTAGTCAGGCGTCGCTAGTATCAACTTGCCTACTTTTTTGTACAGGGAGTTGCACATCCTATAGAGCTTCGAATGTTTTTCACGCCCATCCTTTATCCATTGACCTCCTTTCTTTATTGTGATTATTTTCATTTTTGGTAACTAAAATTGCCTCAGCGCCGCACTTTACAAAGACTACTCTCCTTATCCTGGAACTAACTGCAAAAATTCACAGAAAAATGTACCTTCAAACAAAATAGCTATTAGAAAACTGTAGTCTCTCATTGAAAAAGCAAGAAGTGACCTTGCAAAGACGCAAGTGCAGGTATTTTACAATTAAAACATCATCGCTCGGTCTACCAATAATTTAAACCATTTTTCCTAACGTAATAATGAATGTAAATCCTTTATTGTTTAGTAATAAACAATGTATATGTTGTGTTTAAAACATGGTGGGAAATATTTTAAAATCTATATAATAACACAAATATTCACCTTTTTATTAAGATTTGAACTAACATTATCTATAGCAACACCAATGATTTAAAACTAAGCATTTTAAATTTCGCGCCAAAGAGTAGATTTTCTCGCTATTTACGTGTTGCTGTTGGAAGTAAAACATCCAGTGGTTATTGCGCATGTCAATGGGCGGGGCTTTACATTTCCCCACTCGGTCTATATCCCACTCTAGCCGCTGCGACTGCGAGCAGCTTGTGTCCAGGAGCGCATGATCGAGTTGGCTATGGCATACCCCAGGTGCCAGCCCCGGCCCCCAGTCGAGCCGTCCTCAAAAATTAGAACCTTCTGAGTCTGCTAGAGATTAGTTTTTGGCGGCAATTGGTGTAGTTATCTTTTGTTCCGAAATCCGTAACTACTTCAGTTAAGTTTTAGCCATACAGCTGGAAAACGGTAAATAAAAGAGGAATCTATCTCTCCAAAGAGCAAGAATATCAGAACAGTGTAAGTGATAACTGATAACATTATTTTTATAGGGTTTAATCAATAATAAAAGAAATGCACATGGGTAAAATAAATTATTATAAAAGTTAAAAGGAGGGTGAAATCAAGCGATTTTTTTATGGACTCTTCTACTAATTATAAGACCAGTCTACATTATGAAATATTCAGGAAATACCTCCAAATGATTTCAAAATTCAAATTAGGTTGAGATTTTATGGATAATTTGAAATAAGCACCTCCGACCAATCGCATAACGCTTTGCATTCCTGTTAAAAAAAAATTCGTTGCACCCTCTACATCTCCCACCCAATTTTAAAAAATCTTGCGCTAAATTTCATTCGACATGAAGCACGTACCGCGAGAATTTTGTTATCAAGAGGGCAGGGTGGTACGCAATTGCCCAGAGGTGCTTATTTCAAATAGTCCATAAAATCTCAAATAGGTAAAAAAAACACTTAACCATGGACATGAGTAATTTTAAAATTTATGATAACACTATTACTAAAATAGTATATTTTTTAAGCCTCGACTTAGAACTCTGTTGTACTAAACTTATCTATGCCAAATCTTGATTTACATTTATTTTTATTATATTAAAACTTTTCGTGTCAAAGGTCCTTGACAAAGAGAGAAAATCGAGATATTACATCGCAGTCCATGAAAGTGTGAGTTCCTCAACTGAATGTCGAAGTCAAAAAACGATTTGGAATTGTCCCTTGAAAGAAATATGGAGAACGATTCAATTATAGAATCTATGGAAGCACAGGAATCTAAAAATAAATGTCATGAAAAAGGAAATATTGAACCGAGCTGCGGTTCATCTGAACTGACCCCGGTTCATCTGGATAGCGACTTACCGGATATATCGCCTGAACCTAAAAACGATACTTCAGTGCCCAACTTAGACGCCCTTGAACCTTGCACGACAAACTATTCGTCTGCTAGTTCGAAAATTGGTAAGTTATTTTCTTCTTAAAAAGTGTGGGTACCTAGAGAGAGAATAGCCCGAGTCATACTACTGTGTTTGAAAATAACCTTGAGCAATGTATCCACTGAAGCTGGTAAAAAGGGTGAATTTGAAAAGTCCGTCAATTATGAGGGATCGTGTTTATTGGGAACAACTGAGTGAAAAGTATCAATGAACATGGGGTGTACATCAATTGGTTACAGATATATGCCCCCCCCCAAACATTGACCATTATAACAAGGAAATATCCAACAATGTAGAGTACGACTTTAATCCGAGTAACCAGCTTGTTTAGAACTATCAGACAATTTCTATAACTTTGAATCTAAGTTAGATTCAAAACCTTTAACTAGCTTGTTGATGGCACTTGAAAACGACGGGGTTTCTTTAGTAACTGGGTCAACTAGAAAATTATGCAGCTAAAATGGTTACGTAGATAATAGTATGGACTGTGTTCAGATCTATGCAACATTGTACTAACAATAGTATTTGGACAAAGTTAATTTTGTCTGTTTTCCATCGAATAAAATGAAAATGTGGGGAATATTTTTTGATAATTCGAGGCAGAGTGTAATACTGTAGCCAGTAAAGACAATTTTAACTCAATATTACGATAATTTTGGTTAATTTTTGCATTTCAAAATGTGTTTTGATCCTAACTTAGCTAGACCAAAATGGATATATATACTAAGCCAAATCATCTCCACGGCACCGAGCTCAGTATCCTAAGCTTGGAGCAGGTAAATCCAGCTGCTTCGAAATCGAGGCTTTAACGGTCTGGAGTGGACCGAAAGTTAATTACACTCTTAAATTATGCCTATATTTAAGATTAATGGAATAGTCATATTTCTTTACATGGTCTCTCTTATTTCAGGGTTATTAGGGTCATACACATTTTTAATACATCTTTAACACATCTAAGCATTTTTTTTGGAAAAGGTGGCAGCTAATTAGTAGCACAATATTGTGGGAAACGTGACAACGAATTATTGGAACCATTGTTTTGGAAAAGGTGACACCTAACTATTAGGAAAATATTTTGGAAAAGGAGGGAACTAATTAATAGGTGAATATTTTGGAAAAGGTGACAGCTAACTATTAGGAGAATATTTAGGAAAAGGTGGCAACCAATTAATAGGAGAATATTTTGGAAAAAGTGGCAGCTAAACTGATGATGGAGGAATACCAAATTGGGGGTGAGGGTTTGGTGGTAGAGATAGACGAAACCAAAAGTACCATCGAGGCTGTAAACTTGACGGACAATGTATAGTTGGGATGATAGAACTTCAAACTGGAAGCGAACGCGGTGGAGGAAGGTTCCGCATCGAATTATGTCCGGATAATCGCCACGATAGTACTACATTATTGAGGAGTTGTTCAAACCAAAGACTTGGACATGCACCTATGCGAGTATTTGTTGCACCGTGAAGCTTTACGATGTGGAGACGACGTGTTTTATCACTTTCTTTTATGCGTTAAAAATGTGGATGACCCTAATAACCCTGAAATAAAAGAGGTCATGTAATGAATTCTGACTATTCCATTAATCTTAAATGTAGGCATAATTTAAGTGTGTAATTAACTTTCGGTCCACTCCAGACCGTTAAAGCCTCGATTTCGAGGCAGCAGGATTTACCTGCTCCAAGCCTAGGATACTGAGCTCGGTGCCGTGAACATGATTTGGCTTAGTATATATATATCCATTTTGGTCTAGCTAAGTTAGGATCAAATTCATTTTGAAATGCAATAATTAACCACAATTATCGTAATATTGAGTTAAAATTGTCTTTACTGGCTACAGTATTACACTCTGCCTCGAATTATCAAAAAATATTCCCCACATTTTCATTTTATTCGATGGAAAAACAGACAAAATTAACTTTGTTAACGTTATGTCCAAATACTATTGTTAGTACAATGTTGCATAGATCTGAACACAGTCCATACTATTATCTACGTTAGTATATTGGCTTCATAATTTTCTAGTTGCCCCAGTTATTAAAGAACAGCCAAAACGACTGTCGTACCTTTTCAGCACCGCGGTTAGCTTCCATTTTCTGTTTAGTTTGCTCGAGGTTTTTTTCTCTAGTCGGAATACGTCATTCGTGTCTGTAAGACCTATCCCCCTTGGGATCCAATGGGAAAGGGCGGAGTAATGACGGACATGAAAAGGGTTTACTTGTCCACTGACACCGGCGTAAGAGTAGAAGTTAATGATCTCGCAACTTATACCTTCTTATAGTATATTCCTTTTTGTTTTAACCATAGCTAAGTTATTAATTTGCAAAATGTGAAAATATCTCAGGGTTTGAAATGATTCTTAAAAGGCCTATCGAATCACTCGTCGCACAGTGATACCATAATTTCATAAGACATGTTACATATGTTTCTCAGTTGTTACTGAACACTTGTCATTAAGTGACGTTGGTGAAACAACATAGATTCTCGAAAATTGACGCCTGGTTATGGCGATGTCAAAGGCTTAGTTCCGACTAAATAGGATGATGAAACTACTGCAAAACCGCGTGTAGTCAATTGACGTGTCGTTCGCGAACTAGCTCTCATTATGTCTCTAGCATTACGAAGTATTAGAAGTGTCATACTTATGGAATATTTCTTATAAACTTATGGTGATACCAACGAACCAAAATTATGAAGTAAGGTCTGCATGGTGAGCAACTGATCACCAAAACTGGTCAGGGATATCTTGCAACAGCCGACGATTTTTCATCGGAAAATTTCGTCCGAAGAGTATTTTTTATACTATTTATACTCCTATTTTTTCCTATGAGGGATTTACATTTTTGGCTGGGCTCCCTTCAACTATAATTTTCGTGATAATTAAACTTCTTCAGAAGTGAATGATAATCCGCTAAAACTTTGGAAATTCATAACCTTTTTGAAAACAAACCGAACGTTATATTATCTGGAAAATTTGTATCAAGGAGACACAAATTAACAGAGGGTTCAGCTTTTTGTGCAAACTTCGATTTAAACTTATATTCAAGGGTTAATTTTCTTTCTGTAGAAAAATCCAAGAATGAACTTTCAACTCGATGCAAATACTCTAAAAATGATCAAGAACGTCACATGCGAAAGAGGAACGTTGAAGAGATCTTCAAATGTGATGAGTGTGACTTTTCCAGCAAAGAGAATAGTCTTTTGATCACACATCAACTTATTCACAGTCGGGAAAAACCATTCAAATGTGTTCAGTGCGAATATAAATGTTCGCACAAGAGTAGGTTGATCACACATCAACGCATTCACACTGGAGAAAAACCATTCAAATGTGATCAGTGTGAATTTAAATGTACGCAAAAGAGTGGTTTGATCACACATCAACGCATTCACACTGGAGAAAAACCATTCAAATGTGTTCAGTGCGAATATAAATGTTCGCACAAGAGTAGGTTGATCACACATCAACGCATTCACACTGGAGAAAAACCATTCAAATGTGATCAGTGTGAATTTAAATGTACGCAAAAGAGTGGTTTGATCACACATCAACGCATTCACACTGGAGAAAAACCATTCAAATGTGATCAGTGTGAATTTAAATGTACGAAAAAGAGTGGTTTGATCACACATCAACGCATTCACACTGGAGAAAAACCATTCAAATGTGATCAGTGTGGATATGCCAGCAATAACAAGATTAGTTTAATCAGACACCAACGCATTCACAGTGGGGAAAAACCATTCAAATGTAATCAGTGTGAATATAAATGTACGCAAAAGAGTGGTTTGATCACACATCAACGCATTCACACTGGAGAAAAACCGTTCAAATGTGACCAGTGTGAATTTAAATGTACGCAAAAGAGTGGTTTGATCGCACATAAACGCATTCACACTGGGGAAAAACCATTCAAATGTGATCAGTGTGGATATATATGTTCGCAAAAGAATGCTTTGATCACACATAAACGCATTCACAGTAGTGAAAAACCCTTCAAATGTGATCAGTGTGATTATGCCTGCACGCAGAAGAGTGGTTTGATCACACATATACGCATTCACACTGGGGAAAAACCATTCAAATGTAATCAGTGTGAATATAAATGTACGCAAAAGAGTGGTTTGATCACACATCAACGCATTCACACTGGAGAAAAACCATTCAAATGTGATCAGTGTGAATTTAAATGTACGCAAAAGAGTGGTTTGATCACACATCAACGCATTCACACTGGAGAAAAACCATTCAAATGTGATCAGTGTGAATTTAAATGTACGAAAAAGAGTGGTTTGATCACACATCAACGCATTCACACTGGAGAAAAACCATTCAAATGTGATCAGTGTGGATATGCCAGCAATAACAAGATTAGTTTAATCAGACACCAACGCATTCACAGTGGGGAAAAACCATTCAAATGTAATCAGTGTGAATATAAATGTACGCAAAAGAGTGGTTTGATCACACATCAACGCATTCACACTGGAGAAAAACCGTTCAAATGTGACCAGTGTGAATTTAAATGTACGCAAAAGAGTGGTTTGATCGCACATAAACGCATTCACACTGGGGAAAAACCATTCAAATGTGATCAGTGTGGATATATATGTTCGCAAAAGAATGCTTTGATCACACATAAACGCATTCACAGTAGTGAAAAACCCTTCAAATGTGATCAGTGTGATTATGCCTGCACGCAGAAGAGTGGTTTGATCACACATATACGCATTCACACTGGGGAAAAACCATTCAAATGTAATCAGTGTGAATATAAATGTACGCAAAAGAGTGGTTTGATCACACATCAACGCATTCACACTGGAGAAAAACCATTCAAATGTGATCAGTGTGAATTTAAATGTACGCAAAAGAGTGGTTTGATCGCACATCAACGCATTCACACTGGGGAAAAAAGATTCAAATGTGATCAGTGTGGATATATATGTTCGCTAAAGAATGCTTTGATCACACATAAACGCATTCACAACAGTGAAAAACCCTTCAAATGTAATCAGTGTGATTATGCCAGCAATTACAAGATTAGTTTAATCAGACACCAACGCATTCACAGTGGGGGAAAACCATGCATTCAAATGTGATCAGTGACAACGTTAGCGCGTGGAAGTGCTTATTGATCACATATCAACGAATCCATGGTGGTGAAAAACGTCGTATGTGATCATTCTGATTTTAGGTGAGCTGAGAGAGTAGATTTACCATGTTTTACCAGACCCGTCAACGCGTTCACAGTAGAGAAAAACCCTTCTAATGTGATCAGTGTGACTTTACAAGCAAACCCTTAACTGTGATCGCATAAATATTCAAATCCATTGACAATAACTAAATATTCAAAAGAATTCTAAATGAAAACTATTAAGAAACAGTAGTGGTGGATGCCAATGTATAATGTTCATTATAAGTTAATACTACTAAATTTTTAACAATTTAAATTTTTTACTTCATACTCTGATTTTATTATAATAGTATTTTAATTGTTTGATTTTGTAACTTCGACCCATTTCATTTATTGAAAGAAAGTTAATTGTACAAGCATTTAATATTCGAACGAATATTAAAGTTCATAAAATCTATTTAAAGAAGATCAATTTTCAGATGGTAATTCAATTGAAGTAGTGCCTAACCTTGTCATATTGTGAAAAATATAGTCAATTCATCTTGAACAAATCAACGTCCCGCCGACTCGTACCAGGGAGTAAGGAACGTTAGAGGGAGTGTTGATCTAATGCTAAAAAAACCGTCATACAGTGGCAAATGGGAAAGAAAGTGGGGCGGGGGGGGGTAGGAATTTTTATCTCCGTTCCTCAATTTTAGCTAACGCGCAGGCGCGAGTGACGTCGTTTACTACCGCCAGCAGAGAGAATTTAAAAATTCTCTCTGCCGCCAGCGCCAGCTTCCGCTTCCATCGACTGCTGCCCCACTCACTCTGTTCAACGAACAATCAACGTCTGTTGGGAGGAAACCGAGGCTTAATAAAAATGCCAAATTGTTTTTGCAGGGTTCCCACCAGGTCCCTAAAGTCCCTATTTCCCTACAAGGTCCTTAATCTACCCTAAAATTGGTATTCGGTCCTTAAATCACTATATTTTTATAAACCTCAGAAAAAGAATAAGGGTGACCTGAAAATGTCTTGTCTGAGATTTTAGCAGAGACCCAAATTTGCGGAGCTCGCTTCGCTCGCGCCGGTTATTTATGATTTACTTAATGTTAAATTTAATCGAATTAATTGGCCAATTTTTATAACAACAAAAACGGGTGAAAAATATTCGACTGAATTTAGACTGGTTTTCATATATGTTCGCCATGTACGTTATTGCAAATGGTCAGAGAAATTTGTTCAAGTTAGTTAGTAAACATGATACGAAAATAGTTACTTCTAATCAGAAAACCTACCGTTCCCTAAGAATAAGAATATAAACAAAAGAAAGTCAGAAATAATATCCTATTTTGTCGAAAAAATAGAAAAGAGTAATAGGTTCCTAACTGTTTGTGATATTTTCACAGAATAGATATCATTTTGCTTTACCAGTGGTCCCTTTTTGGTTCCTACTTTTAAAATTTAGGTCCCTATTTTACCCTATTTTTATCGTGAAAAGTCCCTTTTTCCCCTATTTATTTTTGAGATTTTGGTGGGAGCCCTGTTTTTGTAACGGTTGTAGGAATGATTCAAGGTATTCGCTTAAAAATATATGAAAGGAATATTCTTCCACGCGTTCCCAAAGCCAAAAACCCAGATAGAAAAATGTAAAAGATGGATATTAGCTTGTGAAAGACCGATTTCCACTAGCTTCTACTCACTTTCAATAAATTTCAAGCTTTGTTTTTAGTTTGGGAAATGGTTTGAAAACGATATTAACCATGTCGGGTCTTGTTAAATACTTAGGGTTACTTGAACAATTAAAAAACAACACTTCTTATAGTTAACCATGGCAGAAATTCAAACACGACCTTCCCCTTCTAGTTCAAAGCCGGTTTTTAAATTTGACGCATGCGCGCGGACACCGCAATGAGTCCCCGAGTCAGCGCCAGAGAGAGACGAGTTTAGCCAGGAAAGCGAACGAACGCGCCTATTCACTTTAACGCTCCCTCTCAAGTCTCTCCTCCCTGCTCGTACTGTCTCTAAACGCGAGTAGCTTGCTTCGTCGAGCGCGTGAGCGAGTGGGTTATAGCCCAGAACTTTCAATTAATTACGCAAGGCAGGGTGGGACATAATAATTTTTATTAAACTGGACATTTGGCCAGCGACCCCCCCTGGCCTGAAATAAACTGAACCATGACCATTGACCAGTTCGCGTTGTTTGCTGAATTTTAGAAGTGGATAATAAAAATAGTTGAGATAATGTCTGGACTCTGGTTAGCCTTGAATTTTCCGCGGATTTAATTTATAATCTGGTCCAGGCACTATTTAAACTGGTCATTTGCCCTGTGCCACTGCCTTATTTCCCACGCTGATTAGTAGACGCCTTTAAATATATGCCACTTAAATTGCTCATATCCGTCTCGAAGATTTCTTCCATTACAATGGGCCATGCCCACAAACTATTGAAAAGCCCCTCAAACACTTGTCCACTACTCTCTGTCTAACTCACTTCACCCATTTCTTATATATATTCAAATTCCACTCCAATAATAACAATATTACAGCCTCCATGTCTTAGTCTGGGAAACTTAACTGTCTGGTAGTCATTCTTATTGGCGCGAAAAGTGGGAGACAAAGTAGACGCCGAAAACTCCGCTCGACCATTATGATTACACTCCATCAAACTCACTTCACCATAAATTTCCCTTGACTGCACTCCAATTAACTGACAAATCGAAATTACGGAAAGCCCTCTCTCCCCACTACTCCATAAATCATAACTTCTTTATCGCATAATTACTGCACATAAAACAAGATGGCCCCGGCCAGATTAGAGCCCCATCGTTTTTAAGGCTCCAGCTATGTAAAACATTTTACATGTAAAAAATGCCATAATCTTTGAAATCCCAATCGTTCCCCCGCTACATAGATCGAAAAGAAGCCCAATTTGGGCGGTAAACCGACCATCTGGAAACTGTGAAGCTATTTCAGAGAAAGTAAGTAAATAAATACTAACAAGTTGGGAAACCAAAATAAACCTCCCCGAGCCGAGACGAATTTACTTTCTAAACACAGGTCCACCAGCCAATGAGAAAAACCGGAAATACATAGTTCAAATTGGCGAAATATTGCCAAGGTCTTTAGCAAAGGCTTAAGCGTTTAACATTTTCCTTTGTATCCTCAATAATTCTAATGAGGACCTAAAATGTATCACTGAAGGGTGTATTTAACTTTCGGCTCACTCTGAACCGTTAACACCTCCTATAAGAGGAGGCGAAACAAGGTCATTTCTAGTTTAAATCTAGAGTATCTTATTTCACAACCCAATCGTTTCAACACTTGTGGATAGATGAAGAATTAACATCCATATTATCTAATTAATATAAAAAATGCGATTACACTATATATAAATGTAGTAAAGCTGAATTAAAAAGTAAACACCAAATTTGAAATGTTAATATCAAAAGATGTTCTTGGAATATTAAGATGAAACAGAGCTTTATAGCTACACAACTACTTAATGAATCGTAATGCCGAAAAATATTTAAAATATTTCCATTAAATATTCTGCAAAAAGGAAATGTTATCGTTTTGTAAGAGATCTTATCATTCTACTCGCTTTATATTAACTTTGATGTGCGTGTAGTGTTTCGATTCATTCATTACTCGTTCTATATAAACTCTCACTTGTGTCATTACATATAAATAAGTTTATCTTAAATAATTAATTAAATATAAATGATATTAATTATTTTAATCGCCAGTAAATAACTTTAAAAATAGTTAAATCGTTTAAAATAAAGTTGTTCCTATCATCTTTCGAAACTTTGCTAATATTGACGTTTAAAGTGAAGGGTACCCCTCTTGCCCGCTTTCTTCAAATTTTGGGGTATATATACGATTCGTTTCCATTATAATAATAGATAAAAACGCATTCGCGTGAACCGATGGTGGAAGCCCTGCCATTGGGAGGCTAGACGTTTCTCGTAACCCTAGCCGATCGCCGCGTATATCTTAAAACCAAACGATAACGATGGAGAAGAAGCCGAAATGGACAAAGACCTGAAGACGGTGGTGCATAGAAGCTGGTGTCAATGTGGGATTGACGAAGAACAGAAGATGGTGGTGCTTACGAGCCAGAAAGTACAGGCTAGTGTCCATGTGGGATGGACAAAGACTAGCAGATTGTGGTCCTTAGAAGCCAGTTAGTAAAGACCGGTGTTGGCAGATGAATGGTCAAATTTTCGTGAACCGCGAACGCGTTCCGGAAATCGAGTATTTGTTTGCTCCGATTTGTAAACTGCGAACGCGGTCACGTGGGGACTGACAGACAGACAGACAGACACACAGACAAAAACGGCCAGTGTTATACCTCTCCGTGACGTCATCGTCACTCGGAGAGGTAAAAAGGGGGAAAATCCAATGAAGTAAGTCGTACACTCATGAATATAGAAATAAATACTTCAACAATATACTGATGAAGTCGAGAGGAATGGCAAATCACGGCTATTCCATATTCATCGGATATATGACTAACCTAAGGACACAATTAGATTTGGAATCTACGTATCCGAATGTATGAAAAATTCCCCAAGTATATACACTCCTGAATATAGCAATAAATATTATACAAAAACGTCTTTGTTTGGACCAAGACCAAAAAACCAACGATATGAGTGAGTTTTATCAATTGACTGAAGTTTTAGATATTGAAATTTTTCTTTAAGTATTTCTAGTAGTTTAATCCTTAATCACTATTTAATTCAATCAACTGATTTTACTCTTAATCGATCTATTCCCTCTAAATTTATTCAAAAAATTGCATATCTCCGCTTTTTCAAGAACATTTCCATTTTCCGAAAACATTTTATCATGAAATTAATTATTTTGAAGGGATTTCGTGTCGTTGCACATTAACTTGTAAGCACCTTGACGGACATTGGTTTAAATGTTAGTGGCTTGAGAAATTTTCAAGTTTGCACCAAAAAATGTTTTTTCAATGGTTACAATTTGCTGAGAAGAGTAATTTATTTTTCTCGGACTAATAAAATAATGTCGTTTATCAAAGGAAAATTAACAACTTTTGTCCCATGTGGTACCTTTTAGTAGGTAGCTCTCCTTTCATGGACGGGAAAAATATTTTATAAGCATAAAAATAACCAAAGGTTAGTGTAAAGATTCCATAAAAAGAAAAATTTCTCAGTACTGTACAATGTCATTTTATATTCTTTTCAGCGGAATTAATACGTAAATGACTTCACTTACTTTGCAGTCATCCGTGCTTGCAGTGTATGGGTGCTCTTATTAGAAATTCAGTGGAATATTACAAATATTAATTATTGATCCCTCTAAACGTACTCCCTTCAAAATAATTAATTTCATGATAAAATGATTTCGGAAAATGGAATTGTTCTTGAAAAAGCGGAGATATGCAATTTTTGAATAAATTTAGAGGGAATAGATCGATTAAGAGTAAAATCAGTTGATTGAATTAAATAGTGATTAAGGATTAAACTACAAGAAATACTTAAAGAAAAATTTCAATATCTAAAACTTCAGTCAATTGATAAAACTCACTCATATCGTTGGTTTTTTCGGTCTTGGTCCAAACAAAGACGTTTTTGTATAATATCTGTCACTTCAGTCTTAAGGCAGTAGTCAACTCTTAACAGGCTGAAAATGTCATTTCCCGTCCCTATTATCTAAGGAACCAAAAATGCTATTAGTTAGCGGTTTTGAATAAAATATAAATCGAAATCATCTTTGGTTTGTCATACATTATTGATAATGATGGCACGAGATATTAGTGAGTATTAAATAAAATTAATAGCCTTTTCAAAATCGTAAAGTTAATTTCGTAGAACTGTTTACTTCTTAAATAAGTGCATTGATTATGGCTAAAAGTGCGCCTCTTTTTAGGGTAGAAAGAAGCTAAAATACCATTTTTTTTTAGAAAATTTGTGGCAATAAACAAGATAATTAGCAATAATCAGGGGTAAAAACAAATCCAATTTAGTAAAATTTTGGAGCAGGGGAAATATATTCAGTTGATAAAACTTGATAATTCCAAAAACAGGTGAACATTTAGCCGCTCATAACAACCTAGCCTAACATAAGCTTAACCCTGTATCTAAACCTAACATGATCTATTACTTCATAAATCAAATGGGTCTTAGGTTGCCTATTTATACCCTTGATAATCTATACATATTCTTGATTATTATAATAATTTGCCCTAATATGATAAACTTACAGTTTTGGAGACTTGGGAGACCACAAAAATCCGAAATTGCGTTTTAACATATGAATGCTCACTGAGAATAGCCAAAATAAAATTAATATAAAAATTAAAAAATAATGAAACCCTGTATACCTCATATGGAAGTGTTGAATTAACTGCGCTTACTTAAACACCACTGTCTTAACTGCCAAGCGAAAACACTTTTTGTCATCTTTCCAGTAGTATTTTAAGTGTAAAACCTAGGGTTGGGAACTTAGGATATGTTTCTAGCATGAAACGAAGCAGACTAAATCAAATTCCAAAACAGAGCTGGAAATCAGCTTTTTTTATAATCATAAAGGACGAAAGACGCTATAAAGAGTATATTACACAGACTTACCAAAATTCAACTTAAGCCTTGGCCAAAACGAACATCGAAAAATTACTTCAAACGATATTAAAACCTCTATTTACTGTAATTATTTACCTGAATTACTTTTTTAGACGAAAATTGGACCTGATAAAAACAATTTTGGTTTTTAAGGGCGTTATAGTTCATATAGAAAATCCAAATAAAGGTGTTAAAGCTCGGATGAAATATAAAAAAAATAATTAGCGTTGCCTTACAGTCGTCTGCTATCTTAGCCCACTCGATCACGCGCGTCACGACGCAAGCTGCTCGCGCTCGAGCAGCGCAGCGTCCGGGAGCGCGGATCGAGTGGGCTATGCTGCTATGAAATAAACTTTCTTACTGTCGTCTGCTATGAAATAGGGAATTCGAGGCATAATTAATTAGTTAAATTACAAAAATTAGACTTCAATTATTTAAAAACTAAGCAGGTAAGTTTCTCATTTAGTAAATGCTTGTTAATTTGAAAGTATTCCGAAAACTAACTTCGCTGTAGTTTTTCCGTATCGCCTATGACAATTTCCCCAAAAAACCGGGTAAAATGTAATGCTTTTTCTATGGGACGCTAACCCTAAAAAGGTGATTTTTTCGTTTAGCATTACAAACGGGTATCAAGTCATATCTACAAGGGCCTACCGGCCCTGTAGAATTTCAATAAGGTACAGTAGTTCTAAACAAGTCGAAAGCAATGACAAATCACGGTGATCCATATTCATTGGATTTATGACTAACCTAGTTCACAATCTACGCGGCGGAATGCATGAAAAATTCCCCAACCCCAGAGAAAGTTTACTGTGGATGTTTCTGAGTCATAGGACGATTTCCCTGCTTGAAGCATTAAAGACTGCTTTTTTCTTTCACTCTTTATTTTGGGCACAAAAAATGGAAGCAATGTATTGGGCACAAATGTAAACTTATACCATATACTTATGATACTGGATGTAAAATCTACTTATGATACCGAATGTAAACTTATACCATATACTTATAATACCGAATGTAAACTTATACCATATACTTATAATACCGAATGTAAACTTATACCATATACTTATAATACCGAATGTAAACTTATACCATATACTTATAATACCGAATGTAAACTTATACCATATACTTATAATACCGAATGTAAACTTATACCATATACTTATGATCCCGAATGTAAACTTATACCATATACTTATGATACTGAATGTAAAATCTATTTATGATACCGAATGTAAACTTATACCATATACTTATGATACCGAATGTAAACTTGTACCATATACTGCTCCATATACTTATGGTACAGAAGAACTGGTTTCTCTCCATTTCTTCGGTTAACGAAAAAAATCTCGAATTTCATATGAAAGCTTCTTGGCTATTTGGATAGCATGCTTGATTGTGGGCGGTTGGGTCGGGGTTCAAATCCCGACCCGACTTCGAAAAAAATTTCTTCATTTAATTATTAAATTTAGAAGTCCACCTGGGATTTGAATAGTCGACTATAAGGAAGACAAGTTGGGAAACCAAAATAAACCTCTCCGAGCCGAGAGGAATTTACTTTTTAAACACAGGTCCACCAGCCAATGAGAAAAACCGGAAATACATAGTTCAAATTGGCGAAATATCGCCAAGGTCTTCAGCAAAGGCTTAAGCGTTTAACAATTTCTTTTGTATCCTCAATCATTCCAATGAGGACCTAAAATGTATCACTGAAGGGTGTATTTAACTTTCAGCTCACTCTGAACCATTAACACCTCCTAAAAGAGGAGGCGAAACAAGGTCATTTCTAGTTTAAATCTAAAATATCTTATTTCACAGATCCAATCGCTTCAACAGTTGTGGATAGATGAAGAATTAACATCCATATTATCTAATGAATATAATAAAATGCGTTTACACTATATATAAATGTAGTAAAGCTGAATTAAAAAGTAAACACCAAATTTGAAATGTTAATATCAAAATATGTTCTTGGAATATTAAGATGAAACAGAGCTTTATAGCTACACAACTACTTTAAGAATCGTAATGCCGAAAAATATTTAAAATATTTCCATTTAATATTCTGCAAGAAGGAAATGTTATCGTTTTGTAAGAGATCTTATCATCCTACTCGCTTTATGTTAACTTTGATGTGCGTGTAGTGTTTCGATTCGGATGCAATCTTCATTACTCGTTCTATATCAACTCACATAGAAATAAGTTTATCTTAAATAATTAATTAAATATAAATGATACTGATTATTTTAATCGCCAGTAAATAACTTTAAAAATAGTTAAATCGTTTAAAATAAAGTTGTTCCTATCATCTTTCGAAACTTTGCTAATATTGACGTTTAAAGTGAAGGGTACCCCTCTTGCCCACTTTTTTCAAATTTTGGGAATTATATACGATACGTTTCCATTATAATAATAGATGAAAACACATTCGCGTGAACCGATGGTGGAAGCCCTGCCATTGGGAGGCTAGACGTTTCTCGTAACCCTAGCCGATCGCCGCGTATATCTTAAAACCAAACGATAACGATGGAGAAGAAGCCGAAGCCGGAATGGACAAAGACCTGAAGATGGTGGTGCATAGAAGCTGGTGTCAATGTGGGATTGACGAAGAACAGAAGATGGTGGTGCTTACGAGCCAGCAAGTACAGGCTAGTGTCCATGTGGGATGGACAAAGACTAGCAGATTGTGGTCCTTAGTAGCCAGTTAGTAAAGACTGGTGTTGGTAGATGAATGGCCAAATTTCCGTGAACCGCGAACGCGTTCCAGAAATCGGGTATTTGTTTGCTTCGATTTGTAAACTGTGAACGAGGTCACGTGGGGTCTGACAGACAGACAGACACACACACAGACAGACAGATACGGCCGGTGTAATACCTCTCCGTGACATACGTCACTCGGAGAGGTAAAAATCTTTTCTAGCGTCGTTCAAAAATGACGAACTATACTGCCAAAGGCGGGACTGTGGCACTACTACGGCCCCAGTGAAACTAATATCCTCATCCGTAACAACTTCAGTTAATTTATATTTTTTTAGCCATACAGCTAGAAAACGGTAAATAAAAGAGGAAACAATTTCTCCAAAGAGCAAGAATATCAGAACAGTGTAAGTGATAACTGATAAAATTATTTTTATAGAGTTTAATCAATAATAAAAGAAATGCACATGGGTAAAAAATATTATAAAAGTTAAAAGGAAGATGAAATCAAGAGTTTTTTTTACCGATTCTTCTACTAATTATAAGACCACTCTACATAATGAAAATAGGTTTTGATTTTATGGATAATTTGAAATAAGCACCTCCGACCAATCGCATAACGCTTTGCATTCCTGTTAACAAAATTTTCATAGTACGCTCTACATCTCGCGCAGTTTTAGAAAAAATCTCGCCATAAATTTCATTCGACATGGAGCACGTGCCGCGAGAATTTTTTTTATCAAGAAGGCAGGGTGGTACGCGATTGCCCGAAGGTGCTTATTTAAAAAAGTCCATAAAATCTCAAATAGGTAAAAAAATCACTCAACCATGGACATAAGTAATTTTAAAATTTATGATAACATTATTACTAAAATAGTATATTTTTTAAGCCTCGACTTAGAACTCTGTTGTACTAAACTTATCGATGCCAAATCTTGATTTACATTTATTTTTACTATATTAAAATTTTACGTATCAAAGGTCCTTGACAAACAGAGAAAATCGGGATATTACATCGCAGTCCAAGCAGTGTGAGTTCTTCAACTGAATGTCGAAGTCAAAAAACGATTTGGAATTGTCCCTTGAAAGAAATATGGAGAACGATTCAATTATAGAATCTATGGAAGCACAGGAATCTAAAAATAAGTGTCATGAAAAAGGAAATATTGAAACGAGCTGCGCTACACCGGAAATGACCCCGGTTGATCTGGAAAGCGACTTACCGGATATATCGCCTGAACTTGAAAACGATACTTCAGTGTCCAACTTAGATGCCCTTGAACCTTGCACGTCAAACTATTCGTCTGCTAGTTCGAAAATTGGTAAGTAATTTTTATTCTTAAATAGTGTGAGTACCTGAGAGAGTCGTACTGCTACCGTGTTGGAAAATAAGCTTGAGCAATATATCCACTGACACTGGTAAAGAGGGTGATTTTGAAAAGTCCATCAATTATGAGGGATCGTGTTTATTGGGAACAACTGAGTGGAAAGTATCAATGAACATGGGGTGTACAACATTTGGTTACAGATATATGCCCCACCCCAAACATTGGCCATTAAAACAAGGAAATATCCAGCAATGAAGAGTACGACTTTTGTTATGAATCCGATCTAAATAGTTTTTTATGAATGTAACTCTTAAGCTTGTTAATCAATAGTTTTTTATGTATGTAACTCTTAAGCTTTGTTAATGTAATAATAGTTTTTTTTGGCCTATTCTATACTATTTAAACTAATACTCCCTAAAGAATCGGGGTCTTGGTCCGTGGGTCACGATCGGTGATAGTTGTTTGTTTGTTCTTTTATTAATAAAGTCATTTTATTACATAATGAGTTGTCGAGGTAAAAGTTCTTAACGTTTTGAGTAACCGACAAACTCAACAGTGGCGACGGAGGCGAGATATCGGCCTTGGGTGTGAACTCTACATTACCTTCTTCTAGTAATGTCTACTCTGGAAGACCTCTTGCGCGTACTTATCAAGCAGAATGCGGAATCGGGGAAGCGTCACGACGAGCTACTTGATACTCTGCTTCCTCGCACTACGGGCTTGCAGGATAAGGATTCTGTGGTCAGCCCACCGCGTTTCAATGCCATCGACGTTCCTCTTTTCAGTCCGGAGGACGATGGTTCCAATTTGGATCAATGGCTTAAGCGGTTCCAGTACTCTTTGGATGTCAATGCCCCGACTATGGATGACGAAACTAAAGTCAAGTGTCTCCTTGCCAAGCTGTCGATGGAAGCATTCAATGAGTATGACAAGTTCTGCTCTCCCAAGGAGCCGACAGATTTCGACCTCGACCAAACAATTACACACCTGCGCAAGCTCTTCGGTAAAACGCATACGCTATTCATCGAACGGTTTAACACCATGCGTATTCAACGAAGCTTGGACGAAGACTACGCGCGCTATTTCAACCGCGTCAAGTATCAGCTTAAACGTTTTAATTTCGGCGACCTCACGGAAGAACAGTTTGGGATTCTGATTGCTCTCTCTGGGTTATCTCGACCTGAGGACGAAACTATTCGGACACGGATTCTGCAACGCTTAAACACAGAAGCCTCCGTGGCGCTAGAATCAGTTATCGAGGATATCCTAACTGTGGTAGCCACCAAATCCGAGCAGACCGTGTTTCAAGACCGCACGGCCCGACTTAATGTTGTCCAGTCTACCACTAAGCGTCCAAAGGGGAAGCCATCTCGAAGCCGTGCGCGGTCTCGTGCTCCACGGTCCGGCTCACCGACCAGCTCCGCAAGCGGAAGTGGATCTCTCAAACCACCACCCTCTCCTTGCTATCGATGCGGGGAATTGCATTGGATCCGGGACTGCCCCTATACACATAACGTCTGTCACAAGTGCGCCAAGGAGGGCCACTTGGAAAGTCAATGCGAGAAGTGGCGGATACATAAACAATTCCCCAGGAGGTCCCGCAGACGGGTCAATTGCCTCGCGGTTCCAACGTTACGCCTCAACTCCGTTCAGGGGTCAAGACTAATCACGGGGAAGATCTTAGTCAATGGAGTGCCTGTCGAATTCCTTATGGATAGCGGTGCAGAAGCTAATATCATTGATGAAACGACTTACGAAGCTATAGGAAGGCCGTCACTGCAACCCTGCGAGGATGTTGGCCTCCTCTTTGATGGAACTACTGCTTCCTTCCTTGGAAAGGGTCTGGCGACGTTTCAACTGGGTCCCATCAAAGCCAAACAGTCGTTCTTTCTGGCCAAGAACGGAGCCTTAAAACTTCTAGGCGTAGGAACACTGGACGTGTTCGGGCTCCTTGATCAACTACGACGACCGTTCCAGTCTCTGAACCCTTGCATGCTACAGCGGCAGGAAGATGACCTCACGTCCCTGCGGAACGACTTCCCGGATGTCTTCGCAGATGGCTTAGGCCGCTGTACGACAGTAAAAGCCAGTCTAGAGGTCATTGAGGGGGCAGTGCCTGTTTTCTGTCGGGCCAGGCCAGTCCCATACGCTTCCCGGGAGGTGGTAGATGCCGAAATAGACCGACTACTTACTCTGGGCGTTATTACACCTGTCGATCACACCGAATGGGCAGCGCCAATTCTGGTAATACGGAAGGCGAATGGGAAGACACGACTCTGCGTTGACTACTCCACGGGGTTGAACGAAGCTCTTCGACCAAACCATCATCCACTCCCATTACCGGAAGATATTTTCTCCACTCTCAATGGCGGTCAAGTATTTTCCCAACTCGACCTATCGGATGCGTATCTCCAAGTCGAGCTGGACGATCCGTCAAAACGTCTATGCGGAATCTCTACCCACCGCGGAATGTTCCAGTTTCAAAGGTTATCCTTTGGAATTAAGACAGCTCCAGCTATCTTCCAAAAGATTATGGACAACATGCTCGCCGGGCTACCCTTTGCTGCGGGTTATTTGGATGACATCATTGTGGCAAGCAAGAACGCCGAGGATCATAGAGATCATTTGCGGCAGGTTCTTTCAAGGATTCAAAGTTTTGGTTTCCGTTTGCGCCTGGATAAATGCTCTTTGTTCAAGCCTTCAATTAAGTATCTGGGCATGATAATCGACAAAACGGGAAGAAGACCAGATCCAGCTAAGATCGACGCTCTCACTCACATGCCAGAACCTACCGACGTTCCTGGGCTTCGCGCATATCTGGGCATGATCAATTACTATCAGGCCTTCGTAAGCAACATGCGTCAAATACGGGCGCCACTGGACGCGTTGTTGCAGAAGTCCCAACCATGGCACTGGTCCCCACGTTGCCAAAAGGCGTTTGATGATCTGAAAGGGATCTTACAGTCTGATCTGCTTTCTACGCATTATGATCCAACCCTGGAAATCATCGTAGCCGCCGATGCGTCTGAACAAGGAATTGGGGCTGTTCTGCTTCACGTCTTCCCGGATGGGACCGAGAAAGCCGTAACCCATGCCTCACGGTCGTTATTACCAGCCGAACGTAATTATGGGCAAATCGAGAAGGAAGGCTTAGCGCTGGTTTTCGCCGTCAAGAAATTTCACAAAATGCTTTACGGCCGGCATTTTACCTTACTTACGGATCACAAACCTTTGGTTTCTATCTTTGGCAGCAAGAAGGGAGTACCTATACACTCTGCTAATCGACTTCAGCGCTGGGCTGTCATCCTCCTTGCGTATGATTTTCGCATTGAGTAGCGCGGAACGACTATCTTCGGTCAGGCGGATGCGTTGTCTCGCTTGATATCATCTCAGAAGTCGACAGAAGACGAGGTCATTATCGCCCACATACAAGTTGACTCTGATATGCGGGCAACCATTCGGCACCTCCCGTTGACTTATAAGGACATCCAGGCCGCCACTAGAGCTGATGATCTCCTGCAACGGGTCATGCACTTTACAAAAACCCGCTGGCCAGATTCTCGATCCTTGGGGTTCGGCAAAGGCAACGACGAGCTTCACCAATTCTTTCGTCGACGTAATCAATTGGCCATACAAGAGGATTGTCTTCTATTTGATGATCGTATTGTCGTCCCGAAGCTGCTCCAACGAAAAGTTTTGGAACTTCTCCATAACGGACACCCTGGCATTAATCGTATGAAGTCCTTAGCTCGACGCTACGCGTACTGGCCATTCATGGATCAGCAAGCTGAAGAATTGGTCCGTTCCTGTGCCAAATGCGCTCTAGCAGCCAAACTACCGACCAAAACTTCCCTCAAGTCTTGGCCTAAAGCGTCACGTCCGTGGGAGAGGATCCACATAGACTATGCAGGACCACATCATGGGGACTATTTCCTACTGGTCGTGGATGCCTATTCTAAATTTCCGGAAATCTTCCTAACGAGGTCTACAACTACAGACGCTACGACAAAGATTCTAAGAGGCCTTGTCGCTCGTTATGGACTTCCAGACACTCTCGTTAGTGATAATGCTCCGCAATTTACCTCAGAAGCCTTTGCTACGTTCTGCGCAAGTCACGGCATTCAGCATGTCTTTTCGCCACCGTATCATCCACAGTCAAATGGCCAAGTGGAACGATTTGTGGATACGTTTAAACGGGCTCTACTGAAGCTTGAAGGCCAAGGCAAGGTTCAAGAGCTGTTGGAAGTTTTCCTTACGACGTACCGGACTACGCCAAATGACCGTATTCAAGGTCAGACTCCTGCGGAACTATTCCTTGGACGCAAACTCAGAACGTCCTTGGACCTTCTTCGTCCACCGGCCAAGCACGTCGCTGTCCGTGACATGGAAATGGAGCGCCAGTTTAACCGACGACATGGGGCACGTCTTCGCCGTTTTAATGCTGGTGATCTGGTCTGGGCAAGGAACGCCTTAGTACCCACTTGGACTGCCGGTCGGGTAACAAAATCCCGAGGGCTCGTGTATACGGTTCAACTCCAGGATGGAGTTTCTCGTGCCTTTCATGCAAACCATCTTCAGCATAGGGCTGAGGCAGAAGAAAGCAGCGACCCTTATTCCATTATCATGGATTCGTTCCAATTAACACCATGTACGGAACCGTTGGAAGTCACGGAAAACCCGGAACGTCATGTTCAATTTAATTTGCCGCACGACGCGGTCGACGAGGATCCGGACACCATCCCGCGCCGGTCGGGCCGCGAAGTTCGCAAGCCATCGCGTCTTCAAGTCAATCCGAGCCAGCGATGCTATACCTAATCTCGCGCTTCGCTCCCTCGAGAAAGGGAGATGTTATGAATCCGATCTAAATAGTTTTTTATGAATGTAACTCTTAAGCTTGTTAATCAATAGTTTTTTATGTATGTAACTCTTAAGCTTTGTTAATGTAATAATAGTTTTTTTTGGCCTATTCTATACTATTTAAACTAATACTCCCTAAAGAATCGGGGTCTTGGTCCGTGGGTCACGATCGGTGATAGTTGTTTGTTTGTTCTTTTATTAATAAAGTCATTTTATTACATAATGAGTTGTCGAGGTAAAAGTTCTTAACGTTTTGAGTAACCGACAAACTCAACAACTTTAATCCGAGTAACCAGCTTGTTTAGAACTATCAGACAATTTCAATAACCTTCAATCTAAGTTAGATTCAAAACCATTCACTAGGTTGTTAATGGCACATGAAAACGACTGTCGTACCTTTTCAGCACCGCGGGCAGATTCCATTTTCTGTTTAGTTTGCTCGAGGTTTTTTCTTTAGTCGGAATACGTCATTCGTGTCTGTATGACCTATCCCCCACGGTATCCAATGGTAAAGGGTAGAGAAATGAGCTGTTCTTTAATAACTGGGGCAACTAGAAAATTATGAAGCCAATATAGTAACGTAGATAATAGATCTACGCAACGTTGTACTAACAATAGTATTTGGACATAACGTTAACAAAATTAATTTTGTCTGTTTTCCATCGAATAAAATGAAAATGTGGGGAATAGTTTTTGATAATTCGAGGCAGAGTGTAATTCTGTAGCCAGTAAAGACAATTTTAACTCAATATTACGATAATTTTGGTTAATTTTAGCATTTCAAAATGTGTTTTGATCCTAACTTAGCTAGACCAAAATGGATATATATACTAAGCCAAATTATCTCTACGGCACCGAGCTCAGTGTCCTAAGCTTGGAGCAGGTAAATCCTGCTGCCTCGAAATCGAGGCTTTAACGGTCTGGAGCAGTGTTTCCACTTTGCGGCGAAAAAGACCGTTTTCGGCGAAAATCTAGTCTCTGAGTACCAAAATACTGAAAAAAGGCGAAAAAGCGGCGAAAACTTTATTTAGATTTTTTTTATGGTTCAGTTCTTTTCATCACACATTTTTGCTCAGTTTTTATAATATCTAGTAGGCTATGGGCTCAGGGTCTGATTAGGCTCACATTTGTGGTAGTGATTGGTGAATTTGGTGCCATTGCTTGGCGGTCTTAAATTATAATGGGACGCAACAAGCGTGATCGATTTGGCTCAACTTGGCTACGCTTTGTGTTTCTCTCAAGCACAGCCAACTCCATCGCGCTATAAAAGCCCCTTCAAACAATTTTTCCTATGTAAATGCGCGTATCAGGAATTTTCGGCTTTTTAGCTCGAAAAATAAAAGGAGTCAGCTTTTAACATGATCGTCTATGGGAGGAACACCATTTTTTGACCCTTATTTTAAAAATTTGGTTCATATTTCTTGAAATTTAAATGAGATGTGAAAATTAAAAGCGCAAATTGCTGATCTGGGCTTTTACATAGCGTTTGCAGCCTAACCCTATAGAGTGGGCTGTGGTTGGACCAATATAAAGAGAAAAAAATTACGGGATTTTTTGCGGCGAAAATCTACTACAGATGGGGCGAAGAACAGCACTTTTGCACCTAAAATGGGCGAAAATCCTAACCTTCGAGTGGAAACACTGGTCTGGAGTGGACCGAAAGTTAATTACACACCTAAATTATGCCTACAATTAAGATTAATGGAATAGTCAGATTTCATTACATGGCCTCTTTTATTGCAGGGTTATTATAGTCTGTCAAACGAAAGAAGAGCCCTGAGAAATTTGTCCAAATTGGTGTCGCCACCATCGACCCCATAGTACTTTATCAACTTGTTTTGTTTTGTCAATAGTCGTCTGTAATATAGTCTGCTATAAACAGATAGGCTTAATCGCAATAGAACCAATACATTTTGCAATATATATTTAATACGTTATGTTTTTTACGATCATCGACTATTAAAGAATATAAAACAAAATTAACGACAAGACACCAGTTTTATCTTTGTTGAACTAGCATTGCAACATATATTAATGTCATAAGTTAAAGTATCTGTATATAGCAGACTATATTACAGACGACTATTAACAAAACAAAACAAGTTGATAAAGTACTATGGGGTTGATGGTGGCGACACCAATTTGGACAAATTTCTCAGGGCTCTTCTTTCGTTTGACAGACTATAGGGTCATACACATTTTTAACACATTAAAGAAAGTGAAAAAACACGGCATCTCCACATCGTAAAGCATCACGGCGCCACAAATACTTGCATAGGTGCATGTCCAAGTCCTTACAAATACTTCTTTTCAATAAAATAATAGTCAATAATATAGTACTATCGCGGCAATTATCCGGACATAAATCGATGCGAAACCTTCCTCCACGGCGTTCGCTTCCAGTTTGAAGCTCTATCATCCCAACTTTCCATTGTCCGTCAACTTTACGGCAGAGCTGTGCTAATTAGCTGACAACTAATTGAATTAGAATTAGCAATTAGGTAAATATTTATGAACTAATTAATTAGCCAATTAGCAATTGGACATAGAAACTAATTAAATTCAATTAGAAATTAGCCATTTATTTATCAAACTAATTAATTAGAATTACTAATTTCTAATTAGTTACTTGTCTAATTAATAAAAAAAAAGAAACCATAAGTAAACACAAAAGTTTATAAGTGCCCATGGATTTAGTACTTTGGTAATGCAAAGTTTAATGTTTTAATGCCATTAAAAAACGGGTACGGAAGCCATGAATTATTCTCGAAAAATGAGACAAGCCTCGAGCCTTCCGTCATGTTAAAATTTGTTTCATTTCTTCATTTTCTTGCCACAGTTCCTATAATGGACTCCTGAGTAGTAAATCCATGGGCACTGCTTTAAATTCGAGTAGGAAAAACAGTCGAAATTTCAAAATGGGACAGTTACGATTTACGAAATTTGCTACTAGTACTAGTATTCTCTCATGTTTTGAGGAGCTGAAAAATTTGGAGTAGCACTAAGGTTTCCTCATCGATATAATAAGGCGTTTTCATATTCAAATAGATGAATCAAGAGTTAATTCCTCGATTTTTAGTTTTTACTAAATTAAAAGATTAATTGAAAATCCAATTGGATAATTAGTTAATCCTAAATCTAATTAAATTTTAATTAGATAATTACCTTTCCTATTCATACTAATTAATTAGAATTACTTCTCAATTAGCACTAAGGTAATTAAAATTCAATTACCATTTTCAATTAGTAAATGTTGCTAATTAATTAGAAATTCAATTAGCTAACTAATTAATTAGCACAGCTCTGCTTTACGGCCTCGATGGTACTTCATTTTGCCAATTTGGGTTTCGTCTATCTCTACCACCAAACCCTTACCCCCAATTTTGTAATCCTCCACCATAATTTTATCTGTTGTCCTAATAGTTAGCTACCACCTTTTCCAAAATACTCTCCTATTAATTAGTTGCCACCTTTTCCAAAATATTCTCCTAATAGTTAGCTGCCACCTTTTCCAAAATATTCACCTATTAATTAGTTGCCACCTATTCCAAAATATTCTGCTATTAATTAGCTACCACCTTTTCCAAAACATTCTCTTATTAATTAGCTCCCACCTTTTCCAAAACATTCTCCTACTAATTAGCTGCCACCTTTTCCAAAACATTTTTAAATGTGTTAAAAATGTGTATGACCCTAATAAGCCTGCAATAACAGAGGCCACGTAATGAAATCTGACTATTCCATTAATCTTAAATGTAGGCATCATTTAGGTGTGTAATTAACTTTCGGTCCACTCCAGACCATTAAAGCCTCGATTTCGAGGCAGCAGGATTTACCTGCTCCAAGCTTAGGATACTGAGCTCTCAGCTCGGTGCCGTAGAGATGATTTGGCTTAGTATATATATCCATTTTGGTCTAGCTAAGTAAGGATCAAAACACATTTTGAAATGCTAAAATTAACCAACATTATCGTAATATTGAGTTAAAAATGTCTTTACTGGCTACAGAATTACACTCTTCCTCGAATTATCAAAAAATATTCCCCACATTTTCATTTTATTCGATGGAAAACAGAAAAAATTAACTTTGTCCAAATACTATTGTTAGTACAATGTTGCATAGATCTGAACACAGTCCATACTATTATCTACGTAACCATTTTAGCTGAATAATTTTCTAGTTGCCCCAGTTACTAAAGAAACCCCGCCAGGGATATCTTGCAATAGCCGACGATTTTCCATCTTAAAATATCGTCCAAAAAACTGATAGGAATATCCATAAATAAAGCTATTATTATTATTATTATTATTATTATTAAGAGTAATTTTTATACCGTTCATCATCTTTTATGCATAATCAGATGCATGTGCTAAAATGATAACCCGTAATCCTTACTTCAATAAATTTATTTATGTCATGATTGTAATAGTGCGACGCAAAGAGAAACTTTGAATGATGCGCTACCCTTAACATTGCTAAAATGTTTACCCGTCAGTCCATTCTAAAAACGAGGGGTTACATTTAACAATGCTAAAATGATTACACATAAGTAACCCTAAATAGAAGAAGAGAAAGTTCTAGTGATTACTACCTCGATGTTCGAATTACCTTTAACAGTCAAACTAAGAGACTCATCGTATATGTACATCATACGATGTGGCTAAAAACAACCTTAAATTGATTAAAACAAAAAGAAACTTGTTTGCGCCGCAATATGAGAAGCCCTCCTTTATCCAAAAATAGTGTCGTAGAGGGGCTACGTATGATTATCTTATCTTCCCAACCGTAGCAAGGGGGTACAAGCGGTGAATAGACTCATAAAGTAGCAGATGTACCAAATGTAAAATGATTTTTTAACCTTGTTTAAATAATCACAGTAGTTTTTTGGCACCTTCTATAAAAAACTTTGTTGTTTAATGAAATGACTTTGTCTTTGGCATTTAAAATGGAAGCGATGCGCTTCAGTTCCTGCGTCACTAAATCCATTTTAATTGTCATTCCACCAATTTCAAAAATTATTATTTATTAAATTTAATTAACTCCATTTAGGGCAATTGGAATGGGAAAATATTAAATAACACTGACCAGCGTCCAAACTACAGGGAACCCAGGGGTCCTATAATTCCAACAAAATTCTATTTTTTTGCACTTGACCTATATTATCAAATAATATCCTAAAATTTTCGAGGTTTTCGTATAGTTTTGCATCAACTTTATCAGTATTCAGCTCAGTAATCGAGATCCCATTTGAACAGACACCGAACTTGCTGAACTCCCTTCCCTTGCTCAGGATTTTTTATTTATTAAATTTTATTTACCTAAGTTTCTCTGTTCAAAGTAAAATCAAATTTTGCAATTTTTTGAGATTTTCCTACATAGTCTTAACCAAAGGAATATTATATATGAGCATTTTTTGTCCTATGCTTTCCTATAAAAACACGTTTTATTTCCTATGAAATCCTATAATTCAGGAAAGAAGAAATTTACATTTTTGGCTGGGTCCCTGCAACTATCATTTTCGTGATAATTAAACTTCTTCAAGTTTACTGAAATGAAATGAATCCGTTACATTCGTAACCTTTTAGATTTTGAAAACAAACCGAACTTTATATCATCTGAGAAATTTGTATCAAGGAGACAAAGGGGACACAAATTAAAAGAGGGTTCCGCTTTTTGTGCTGACTTCGATTTAAACTTGGGCATATATTGATGGGTTAATTTTCTTTCTGTAGAAAAGTCCAAGAATGAACTGTTTACAACTCGATGCGAATATTCTAAGAATGATCAAGAACTTCAAATGCGAAAGAGGAACGTTGAAGAGATCTTCAAATGTGATGAGATCGACTATTCCAGCAACAAGAAAAACCTTTTGATCACACATCAACTTATTCACAGTCCGGAAAAACCATTCCAATGTGATCAGTGTGAATATAAATGTACGCAGAAGAGTGGTTTGATCACACATCAACGCATTCACACTGGGGAAAAAGCATTCAAATGTGATCAGTGTAAATATAAATGTACGCGGAAGAGTGCTTTGATCACACATCAACGCATTCACACTGGAGAAAAACCATTCAAATGTGATCAATGTGAATATAAATCTACGCAGAAGAGTGCTTTGATCACACATCAACGCCTTCACACTGGAGAAAAACCAATCAAATGTGATCAGTGTGGATATAAATGTACACTGAAGAGTAATTTGATCAAACATCAACGCATTCACACTGGAGAAAAACCATTCAAATGTGATCAGTGTGAATATAATTGTAGGCGGAAGAGTGCTTTGATCACACATCAACGCATTCACACTGGAGAAAAACCATTCAAATGTGATCAGTGTGAATATAAATCTACGCAGAAGAGTGCTTTGATCACACATCAACGCCTTCACACTGGGGAAAAACCATTCAAATGTGATCAGTGTGGATATAAATGTACTCTGAAGAGTAATTTGATCAAACATCAACGCATTCACACTGGAGAAAAACCATTCAAATGTAATCAGTGTGAATACAAATGTACGCAAAAGAGTGCTTTGATCACACATCAACGCATTCATAGTAGTGAAAAACTCTTAAAATGTGATCAGTGTGCTTATGCCAGCACTCAGAAGAGTAAATTGATCACACATCAACGCATTCACAGTAGTGAAAAACCCTTCAAATGTGATCAGTGTGATTATGTCTGCACGCAAAAAAGCCACTTGGTCACACATCAACGCATTCACACTGGGGAAAAACCATTCAAATGTGACCAGTGTGATTATGCCTGCACGCAGAAGAACCATTTGATCGCACATCAACTCACTCACAGTGGAGATAAGCCATTCAAATGTGTTCAGTGCGGATATGCTAGCACTTACAAAATTAGTTTAATCAGACACCAACGCATTCACTGTGGAGAAAAACCATCCAAATGTGATCAGTGACAACATTGGCGCGTGGATGTGCTTATTGATCACACATCAAGGAATTCACGGTGTTGAAAAACTTCGTATTTGATCATTGTGATTTTAGGTGAGCTGCGTGAGTAATTTTATCAGACCCATCAACGCGTTCACAGTAGAGAAAAACCCTTCTAATGTGATCATTGTGATTTTAGGTGAGCTGCGTGAGTAATTTCATCAGACCCATACACGCGTTCACAGTAGAGAAAAACCCTTCTAATGTGATCAGTGTGACTTTACCAGGCAAACCCTTTGCACGTGATCGCAATAAATATTCAAAACCATTGACCATAACTAAATATTCAAAAGAATTCTAAATGAAAACTATTAAGAAACAGTAGTGGAGGATGCCAATGTATAATCTTCATTATAAGTTAATACTACTACATTTTTAACAATTTAAATATTTTACTTAAAACTCTGATTTTATTATAAGTGAATTTTAATTGTTTTAGTTTGTAACTTCGACCCATTTCATTTATTGAAACAAAGTTAGTTGTACAAGCATTTAATATTCGAACGAATATTAAGGTTCATAAAATCTATTTAAAGAATATCAATTTTCAGGTGGTAATTCGATTGAAGTAAGTGCCTAACCTTATCATATTGTGAAAAATATTGTCATTTTATTTGGAAAATCATACTCATCTGTCTCTTTCCTTTAAAATATTAACAAATGAATAGTTTTTGAGCGGTGCAGGACTGTATTAGAGATTTAGTATATGAATAGACCATTCCATTGTTTACTTGAAGAGAAACCAACACACAGGTGGGTAGTCTACTTTTCAGCGTACTTCCCTCGCGCCAAGAAGCAAAGCTTGAAAGCAACGTCCCGCCTACTAGTGTTGCCTTTAATGCGAGCAGCTTGCTTCGTTGAGCGCGTGATCGAGTGGGCTATAGCCCGGTACTTTTTACCTCTCCGTGTGACGTAGTCCAGGAGAGGTACTGTAACGGCCGTGTCTGTCTGTCTGTCTGTCTGTCTGTCCGTTGTTACACCCACGTGACTCAACTCATCCAGCGTCTATTCACACGATCCAACTACTTGATTCAACTCGAGTTGACCCGTCAAGCTGAGCCAAAAAGTTGGATCGTCTGAAAGAGCCTTAAATATACTTCAAACTAACTTTATGCCAAGTTTAATGCTTTCTTGAAAAAGTGCATGATTATTTCAGCTATCCTCCAGACTATTTTTAGTACAGCGAGTTGCACATCCTATAGACCTTCGAATGTTTATCACGCCCACCCCTCTCTTTTGAAAATTGTTATAGATAGTTTTTGCGGTCCAAGTCTGGCAGAATCTCCGATATTTTCTCGACATGATGCTTCTAGAGAACCACAGTTCACTCCATAGCAGCGACAGTAGTCTTCAGCACACTTCCTCTGGTTCAAAACCAGTTTATTAATTGCTTGGACTAGTTTTAAAATTCAAGAAGTGAGGGTTACTGGTCCTCAGGACCAGTTTATTAATTAAGAACAAAGGTGGGGGCCAGTCCGGAAACCAGTTTATTATCTCGGACACTAGGGGGGGGGGTCACTGGTACCAAGCGGCGTGGGAAGTAAGGCGGTGGCATAGGGCGAATAACCAGTTTAAAAATTGCCAGGACCAGTTTAAAAAATTGCCAGGACCAGTTTAAAAAATTGCCAGGACCAGTTTAAAAAATTGCCAGGACCAGTTTAAAAAATTGTCAGGACCAGTTTAAAAATTGCCAGGACCAGTTTAAAAATTGCCAGGACCAGTTTAAAAATTGCCAGGACCAGTTAAAAAATTGCCAGGACCAGTTAAAAAATTGCCAGGACCAGTTCAAAAATTGCCAGGACCAGTTTAAAAATTGCCAGGACCAGTTTAAAAATTGCCAGGACCAGTTTAAAAATTGCCAGGACCAGTTTAAAAATTGCCAGGGCCAGTTTAAAAAATGCCAGGACCCGTTTAAAAATTAAATCGGAGGGGGGTCAGTGGTGTACTTGACCACTAATAAAATTCATGTGTAACTGGGTAACCAGAGTCCAGATATTATCTCAACTATTTCAATTATCCACTTCTTTATTTTAGCAGACGACGCGTTCTGGTCAATCTTCATGGATCAGTTTATTTATCCCAGACCAGGGGGGGGGTGGCTGGCCCAGTGTCCAGTTTTAAAAAATCCTTCTTATTTCCCAAACTGTACTCCCAAGGACTAGTTTAAAAAAAATCCTTATTTCCCAGACTGATTGACGGCGGTTAGGAAAAGCTGTCTGCTAGACGTTCCCTTTTTTTTGGCGTTTGTACTTTGTAGTGATAAGTGAATTCCTTTGTTACGGTAACGGTTCCTCCTTTAAAGGCTTTAATGTATTTTTATTGATTATTTAAAAGAGTATCTATATACAAGAAAAGCTCTTAATAAAAAACCCCTAAAACAGAACTGAGGGAAACGCCCTTGGTAACACTAAATCTTTGTTTATGGCCATATTTTTATTATTATTAAAATGTTACGTATATTATCTTAACAGGGAAACTGTACAAAAAGTGATGGAATTTGTTAAAGAATGTCGTGTTATGGTCGAACGTTTAAACTGGTAAGTGATGAATATAATGCAACTTGGATGATGTCAACAAGGCATAACGGATCCAAACCGATTGAAACTATTATACCTTGAAAAGAAATAGATCTTTCTTGCTGTTTAAAAAATTAACCCCTTCAAATGTGGTCAGTGTGATTATGCCGGTAGAGATAATAGCAATTTGATTCCACATCAACGCATTCACAGTGGTGAAAAACCCTTCGTATGTGATCAGAGTGACTATGGATGCACTCAGAAGAGTAATTTGATCAGACACAAACGCATTCACAGTATGTGATCAGTGTGACTTTGCAAGCACGTGGAAGAGTAGTTTAGTCGCACATCAACGTATTCACAGTGGTGAAAAACGCTTCAAATGTAATCAGTGTGACTATGCAAGTACGTGGAAGATTCATTTGATCCGACGTAAACGTAGAAAACACATGCATGAATAGGTGGATGTATTGGACAAAAACCGTATTTGCTCGTCTTCTGTAATTAATGGGCCGAAACTGTGGATGTTTCTTCATTCTAAATTGTATTAACGGAAGCGCCTCTCATTTTCAGAGGAAATAATCTTGGTGCACTATACCCAGTTGTAACAACTCCATTTTCAGAACTAATTTTATATTAAATGTAATAAAATTCACGTAGAGGATGTTAAAATAAACCAGGTACTTTTTTGAATTGATCCAAACGTATGAGCTTTTCTTCTTTCGAACCATTTTCATTTCTGTTACCAGCCCACTCGGAACTTTCATTAATTTAGAATAAAAACTATCAATATAATATTTTTTTGAATTTTGGTAAATAAGTTCAGCTAGCTAATTGGACCAAGTCATCTTGCGACTTATTGCCACTTATCTAACGCCTTTACAATGCATAGAGGGGTGGTGGCTAGCCCCTATGCCACAGCTAACCGACAGCGTCCTATACTAACTATTACCGTTAACCATTTTTCTAAATTACCGTTATTTTTGATGGATCTTCATTTGCGTCTTTAATTACTTTAACTTCGTGATCAGCTTTCAATAGAAACAACACAGACACGAAAATTGTCGAATTATAAACTTGTTTTTCCAGTACTGAGTATAGGCGTAGTTGTTTGTTTGAATTTATCTTCTTTCCGAATATGACCAAGCCGCCTGGTTTATATCGGTAACACTATGGGGGTGTTTTAGAAGTGGTTTGATTGAGTTCTTCTCTAGACTGGTAATGCGACGAACCCCTAGCCTGTTAAGAGCCTACTATTCTGAACCCGTAACGTATTTAACAAAACGTTCACACATTTTAGCCACATCGTTTGATGTACATCTAACGATGGGGGTATTAGTTTGACTTGGTCTGAAGAAGAAGTATCGTTCGTCTTTATAAAGGGAGAGTGAAAAAGGGATTTTTGGGTGGGGATTATGATTTGTCTATAACAGTGCAATGCGAATGTACAACGCACATGTTAATGAACGCACTTAGAATGAAAAGGGATAAATTGTGTTAAGGTGATATTTTTCATTAATTGCTGATTTTAAAGGGGAAAGGCTTATGATCCATCTCTAACAGTACAATGCGGACGCAGTGTGAAAATATTAATGAACAAACAGCAATATCTGTAGTCTTTTATGAACACGCAAATTTATCATATTGCCTCACCTAAAACGAGAAATTTCATTCTCTCATTCCGAACTTTCTATACAATAAAAAGTTCGGGGTTTACACAAAGAAAGAACTCAAGTTGGGTGTTTTACCGAATTCTTTCTCTTTTAAACGCTTCTGGTCAAGTCCATGTTTTCAAACGCTTCTGGGCATAAGCCAATGTTATAAATTTATAAGATGCGATATGTATGCGTCGGCATAAGTCTATAATCACTGTATAAGTTCATGTAGTCTATGTTGTAAACTCACCGAGGGGATAATCCCTAAAAGTATCTGTTCTTCTATTTTGGGATTGAAGATTATTTGGGGGGTTTCGAGTAGTCATAAGTCCATGTTATAAATTTATAAGATGCGATGCGTCCGCATAAGTCTATTTTGTCAACTCATAATCACTAAAACCAAGGACGCCTCTCTAAAACTATCTGTTCTTAGATTCGCCGGAATATTACAATTACAGCATAAGTAAATTTATACGTTGCGTCGGCATAAGTCTATAATCACTGCATAAGTTCATGTAGTCTATGTTGTAAACGTCAGCATTTCATGCCACGGATTAGCCATTTTAAAATAATTTCCCTATTTTATTTTTTTAAATCTTTACTACAAGTATCGCCTACGAATCACAACAAATTATTTTTTCTCTCAAAACTTTAGATAGGTCTAGGCATTCCAACATGTTAACACAAAAAATCAGCTGATTTTTGGGTTTTTACTTGAAAGTGTTATTGGGCTTGAGATATGCATAGGTCTATGTTAGAAGTTTTTTCAAAATTTGAAGAAATCGTAAAACAAGTATATACTGAAAACATTTTCGAGTAGTAATCGTCCAAAGAACATGAATCCCTTAACTTATGGCCCTTAACGTGTCTACTTTCTTTACCTCTAACCTAATCCTTGGTCAAAAATTCATGTCTGGTCCCAGTCAAAAATATATTTTTAGTCACAAGTAATAGCGGTTATATATGGATGAGTTATGAATATATACGGCAATTTACTACCGCACCAGCAAGAAATTTGTTGCTTCCCCTTTTTGAAAATCCAAAACTTCGCAATTTTTTGTACGTTCACATTTAAAGACTTAACTAACGCCTTTTGTACATACAGTGTGGAAGAGATCAGAGCAACACCTACCTTTGTGGAAAACCCCCAAAACCCCTGACGGACTACTTCACTGCAGTACATTTTCGAGCTCGTATACAGGGTGTGACATGTGTCATTGTATGCAAATGAGAACGTGCAACGAGTATCATAGTGAATATCTTTTAATGATACGCACTTTGAAACGATAAAGACCTACGATTAAGCTTAGGAACTAAGGCATCACACTACAAATTAAAGGGCTGTTTGGTAAACCCATCAGCGTAAATGTTCGATGTGCCTACCGTCGTGGTGTAGGCACTCTTCAAGACTATTGTCCATTTTTTACGTTTTCTAGCATTTGAGGAGTGATTCGTTCAATTGCGCTTCGAATTCTGCCCTTCAAGTCGTCTACATTTAAAGGTTCTGTTGCAAACACCTTCCCCTTAACATATCCCCATAAGAAGAAATCAGGTGGAGTTAGGTCAGGGGATCTTGCTGGCCACGGAATTGGTCCACCTCTACCGATCCTACGGTTTGGAAAGTGCTCAGCCATTGGCGAACATTGACCGCCCAATGTGGTGGCGCACCATCCTGCTGGAACCACAGGTCCCGCATCACTGCTAATGGTAAGGCGTCTATCGCATCACTAAACTCGTGGCGCAGGAAGTGCAAATACCTGTCACCAGTAATGTTGTCCTCGAAGAAGAAAGGTCCGATGATTCTGTTCCCCAGAATGCCACACCAAACATTTATCTTCCATCGAATTTGATGGTAATGTTGCCGTAACCAGTATGGATTTCGTTGGGTCCAGTTTTGTAAGTTAAGTCGGTTTACCGTACCATCCCTGTGAAATGTCGCCTCATCAGAAAAAAGAACCTTTCTTAAGAACAATGGATCGGCTTCAATTAGCTCGCGCATGGTAAGACAGAAGTCTTGACGTCTTAGGTAGTCATCGTCCGTTAAGGCTTGATGGAGGTGGATATGATAGGGCCGGTAGTGATGCCGATGTAAAATGGCAAGAACGGTTGAATGGCATATACCAACCTCTTCTCCTACCGCTCTACTACTAGTATGAGGATTGGCTTCAAAACGTGCTAGATTGTTGACTTCCCTATCATGATTACCAATAATACGGTCTCTTCTACGTTGACGGTCTTGCACGACGAAACTCCCGAAATCTCGTAGGTTGTCTCTAATGTTCGTGAAGGTTCTTCGAACCGGCCTTCGTCGGTGTGGGAAGCGTTCGGCATAAAGCAATGCCGCTTGTTGAACGTTACCGCGACATTCACTCAAAATAAACGTCATGTCCAATTTTTCTCGGTTGGAGTAGGCTGCCATTCGTCTACGACACAGGACTTACAACGTTTATACGAACTAAGCTGCTAGTAACGACGCGTACGTTTGATTGAATGTGCCGAATTCTCAGTGCCGCGGAAAATTCTGAACTTCGTAACCTCGTATGGATTCCTTATCTAAGTAGGCAAAAGCTACGAGTTTAGTGATGCGATAGACGCATTACCATTAGCAGTGATGCGGGACCTGTGGTTCCAGCAGGATGATGCGCCACCACAGTGGGCGGTCAATGTTCGCCAATGGCTAACTGAGCACTTTCCAAACCGTTGGATCGGTAGAGGTGGACCAATTCCGTGGCCAGATCCCCTGACCTAACCCCACCTGATTTTTTCTTATGGGGATATGTTAAGGGGAAGGTGTATGCAACAGAACCTTTAAATGTAGACGACTTGAAGGCCAGAATTCGAAGGGCAATTGAACGAATCACTCCTCAAATGCTAGAAAACGTAATACAAGGCATGGACAATCGTCTTGAAGGCACATCGAACATTTACGCTGATGGGTTTACCAAACAGCCCTTTAATTTGTAGTGTGGTGCCTTAGTTCCTAAGCTTAATCGTAGGTCTTTAACGTTTCAAAGTGCGTATCATTAAACGATATTCACTATGATACTCGTTGCACGTTCTCATTTGCATACAATGACACATGTCACACCCTGTATACGAGCTCGAAAATGTACTGCAGTGAAGTAGTCCGTCAGGGGTTTTGGGGGTTTTCCACAAAGGTAGGTGTTGCTCTGATCTCTTCCACACTGTATAAACGCGCACACCTACAATAAAAAAGTGCCAATATTTTTGTAAAGGAGATAGGTTTTTAAAGGTCGAATTTATAAAATGATAGTAACTTAATGGGAAGAAATGATTTTAATATTACTCTTGCTTTTATAATAAAAATTAAACGAATTGTATTTTTCTTAAAAATTGTCTTTCCCTTTTTTAGCCACATCGTAGTATACGATAGGCTCTTAGTTTGACCCGAGCCGTAGTAGTTGTGGCCGGGGTTTTCGCTTTCGTTATCGTTATTTTTAGCCACATTGTTAGAGGTATTAGTTTGGCTTGGTCTGAAGATGCCGAAGAAGAAGTATCGTTGGTTTTTTCAAAGGGTGAGTGAAAAGAGGGATTGGTGATTTTCTAAGGGCGAGAATTATGATTTGTCTACAACAGTGGATTGGGAATGTACTCTACACATATTAATGAACACACTTAGAGTGAAAGGGATAAATTATGTTAAGGTGAAATTTTTCACTGATTGGTGATTTTAAGTGGGAAAGGCTGATGATTTATCTATAACAGTACAATGCGGATGCACTGAGAAAATGTTAATGAACAAACACCAGTATCTATACGTCTTTTAAGAACAACTAATACTTATTCCAAAGATAGAATGTCCTCGATAGATGGAGCCTTACAAACGATGGGGCTCTAATCTGGCCGGGGCCATCTTGTTTATGTTGCTTTTAAAATTGTGCATAACGTATATTTGAAATGTAGCACTTATGACTTTTCATCCTCTTGAATAATGAAAATAATAAAATGGCCCTCTTTCCCAAGGGTCTTTACTCATTTCTTATTATCGCTGGTAATTATTTCGACCAAAACTATTTTAACAAAGAGGGGGTGCCAGAACGCGATAAATTGGTAACTTGTCTTTAAGCGGCGTTACCTAGCATTCACTGAAAATCCGTTGAATATGGTTAGAGCAAAGAGAAGCTTAAAATTCGGCCGTTCGATTTTTGAGCCAAGGTTTCTTCGACGTTTAAGTTGATGTTCATCCCCTTCTAATTGATATGCTCGTTTATTTATCAGCTAACGTATTTTATGAACGACGCTTCTTTTCATAAACACTGTGTTTTCGTTCGCCACAGCATTACATTTTAATGAAGTTCCCTTGAATGTTACTGTATTAGTGTATTTTCGATACTAAATAAATGATATATTATACAAAAACGAGTTTTGCTTCGCAGTCCTTAAAAAACTGCATTTATACACAATCCGCGGCACTTTTTCAAACCCACAAAGGGCCAGAAATTAGAAATTATTTTATGTATTGCAATTTGAAATTAAGTTTAATCGATATGAGAAATTTGGTTTTAATTGCGTAGTTTAGACATTTGTTATGATTAGAAATTTTACAACAAAAACGGGTATAAATGCGGCGTTTCGAGATAAAGGGAGCTTAGATTTTCACGTATGAAATTATATAGAATCTGTTCCCCTAAAAACTTATCCCTCTCAAATAATTAAAGCGAAAAAATAGAAAATGAGCTTTTAACATTTTAGTTTTTCAGGGTGGAAGAGATAAGAACACTTATTTCGAGTAAAATGTCGCTTTACTACTCCTAAAATGAGGTCCCTCATTCTGATTTGTGGTTTTAAAAGCAGTGTCGTATTTCAGACATTTATCATACATTCAGATAAGGTGTTCATATGTGTGTTGTTACATCTTGTATAAGTTTTAAACTTCAATTCGAACTCGAGTCATAATAGTCCTTGATTTAGCTCTTTGTTCCGAAACGCCGTATTTATACCCGTTTTTGTTGAAAATTTCTAATCATAACAAATGTCTAAACTACGCAATTAAAACCAAATTTCTCATATCGATTAAACTTAATTTCAAATTGCAATACATAAAATAATTTCTAATTTCTGGCCCTTTGTGGGTTTGAAAAAGTGCCGCGGATTGTGTATAAATGCAGTTTTTTAAGGACTGCGAAGCAAAACTCGTTTTTGTATAATATCTGTCCCTTTTTGGGGAGAAACGTTATTTGGGAATAAATTAGTTCTGGAATAGTGAAACTCATTCGTCCAATTTTTTAAGACTAATTATATAGTATTTCACTAAATCGTAACTTGCATTCGGAAATTGGAATGGTCGGATAATACAATGCACTGTATAAAAACACACTATGCTAAATATTCGTAGAAACCATGTGAAAATTATAAAAATTCTCCTACTATTTCTTTGTGATCATTTAACGTTAGGCTTACAAAGACAAAAATTAGGCCCAAAAAGTTTTAAAAAAATCACGTGAACTTAATTAGAGAATCAAAATGATGAAATTAAGCGCGAGATTTGAATTGAAACTTTAATTGAAATGCAGCGCGTGCTGGCGCGTGAGCTAGCGCGTGGTTTAAAATATTTATTTTTAAAACCTATACAAAAAGGCCAGGTTAACCTTACACTACGAGAAATGAGATACTATACCTTTTCAGCCTTTGCTAGTGCTGTAAAGTTAGGCTGTGAAAAAAGTGTACCCCCTTGGTCGCGAAAATGTTTCCACCTCATAATGTTAAGCTCCATAGAGTTTAACATTACGATTTCGGATTGAGTATAAATAGAAAATCCCTGACGGGATTTTCTTAATAATATATGTCGTTTTTAAGTTTTATGTGTATAATTATAATCGTTAGGGGTAAGATTAGGGGAACTGTCTAACCTCCACATGGTTAGACTTACGACAAATGTTCGCGCATCTATTCTTATCCCGCTCCTTAATGATTCATAACTATTATGAACCTCCTATTTTTGTAATTAAACAAGTCCTACATACTTTAGAATTAGTTTCATCTCGCAGTAAGTTCTAATGAACCTATCTTAAAACGATTTAACGAAAATTAATTTGCGAGCAAAGACAAGTTAAAAGTACAACCTTTCGGATTTGCATTTATTTAAGTTTATCTTCATCCCCCTTTTTGTTGATATGCTCGTTTACTCTAGGCTAACGCCTCAATTGAACAACTCACCTTTTTTCTGCGTTTTCGTGCGCATTACCTTTTTTTATGAAATTCGCTTGAATGGAAATGTATTTTTCGATACTAAATTTGTGCTTTTTATATTTTCTGTAGGTAAATTCGAGAAGAAACGTATAACGGGGACCAAATATTCAACTGAATATGAAAGGGATCTACAACTTCGCGTTAAAAAACGCTTCAAATGTGAACAGTGTAACTATGGATGCATTCACAGTGGTGAAAAACCCTTCAAATGTGATCGGTGTGAATTTAAATGTACACAGAAGAGTACTTTGATCAGACATGAACGCATTCACAGTCGAGAAAAATCCTTCAAATGTGATCAGTGTGACTATGCCAGCACAATGAAGTATAATTTGATCATCCATCAACGCGTTCACAGTGTTGAAAAACCGTTCAAATGTGATCAGTGTGGCTATGCATTCACGCAGACGAGTTCTCTGTACGCTCATCAACGCATTCACAGTGGGGTAAAACCCCACAAATGTGATCAGTGTGACTACGCAAGTGCGACGAAGAATTGTTTGATCAGACATCAACGAATTCATAGCAGCGAAAAACCCTTCAAATGTGATCAGTGCGACTATGGATCCCCGCAGAAGTTTCATTTGATCAAACATCAACGCATTCACAGTGGTGAAAGACCCTTCACATGTGATCAGTGTGACTTTGCAAGCAGGTGGAAGAGTAATTTAGTTGCGCATCAACTTATTCACAGTGGTGGAAAACCATTCAAATGTGGTCAGGGTGATTATGCCAGTATAGATAATCGCAATTTGATCAATCATCAACGAGTTCACAGTGGTGAAAAACTCTACTTATGTGATCAGTGTGACTTTGCTTGTAATCGTATGGGTAATTTGATCCTACACAAACACATTCACAATGTAGGTCCCCAAAAGGTCCTATAAAAGCCTATATTTTTAAAACTGTCCTATAAAATCCTATTCTTTGGCAAAAGTCGTCGAAAATCCTATGATTTTGAAATTTGCGCAAATTTTAAGCAGTCCATCGGTTAAACCAGGACTCGGGTCTAAAAATATTTTAAAATTTTGATGGTTTCCCTAGTATTATAGCTTAACTAGTTAAAAACTTGGCTTTCTGGCTTTTAACTAGTGCGCCTGCACAATTCTACATATTTAATAGCTCTTTGTATATAAACTTCATGTGAAGAGTGGTTCTATCTACTTCAAAATGTTTTTTGCTTCGTCCAGGTTATATTTAGTTCAAGATTAAACGTAGTATGGATGAAATCAAAAACGGATTTATGGGATAAGAACGTCGGAGTTAGCGAATTCACTCCCCATCCTCGCATACTTTATTGAGAAACTTCGTCTGCTTATATTTTGACTCCACCCACAAATTCTGTATATAGCTACTTCTAGAGATCGAATTTGTGGGTGGAGTCAAAATATAAGCAGACGAAGTTTCTCAATAAAGTATGCGAGGATGGTACTAGAGGCTAAAGCTATGATCCGACGTTCTTATCCCATAAATCCGTTTTTGATGAAATCTATAACGTCACATTAAAACGCGGGCCAGAAAAAAATCTTCAACTGTGTTTACTTTCCTGGTGTTTCTTTGGAAGCGCACCTCAAGTTATTTGCAAATTTGTAAAAAAAACCTTACATGTGATCAATGTGCCTTTGGAAGAAAGCTGAAGGCTTGGGATAAGCATAGGCTAAATAGGCTTGGGATAAGCATAGGCAAATAGAATGGATTTGATGGCCGCGTAAAATTTCATTTATAATCTATATGGAACATATTAAATGGGTTGGACAAACCGTTCACACTATTATGTTGTTTTTAAGATTATGCATAATTCTTGAATAATGAATATAATAAAATACCCTCTCTGCCATCATCGCTGGTACTACTTATTTCAGCCAAAAATACTTTGACAACAGAGAGGGGGGTGCCAGAACGAAATAAATTGGTAACTTGTCATTACGCAGCGTCACCTTGCATTTGATTCACTGAAAATCCGTTGAATACACTCTAAGAAATGGAAGTGTTAAGAACGTGTTAAAACGGTGTAAACACCGTAAAAACACCCAAAAGAGAGTTTTATTACCTTGAGTTTTTAGGGGCCAATTTAAAGTGTAAATTCGGTGTAAAATAACACTATTAAAACACCGTTCGAAATTAAACATGAAAAATTATAATACTGCGGGTTTCTTAAATAAGGTCTTTCATTTATTTTCATTAATGTTTTAATATTAAAGTCAATACAAACAGTGAAAAATTATTGAAAAACGTACTTGTTAAACCTTTTTTAAAGATGATATTCATGAAGGAAAACAGTTTTATCCTTTAAATAAAATTAACAAAGAAATTGGTAATCTGGCGGTGTTGTACCTTCATAAAACTATGCTAAACGTGTTAGGCGACACTCTTACAGGTGTTAAGCGATACTCTTAAAAAACGAGACTAGGTTAGGTACTGGCCTCACAGTAGGGCCAGCTTGAGAAGCCAAAGTGGGGCACTTGCTTTTGTGACATGTTTTGTCATTATTTTGAGAACAATTAGAGTACTAAATGGATTGTGTTTTGTAAAATCTGTAGTGCAAATTAGATTAAACGCGTTTCTGGTGCTCGAAAAACTCTTAGTGAAAAGAGATTATTAAATTTAACAAGAACGTCTATATCTACTGCTTGAATATTATAGCCTCGAAAACTAATTTAATACCCTATGCATTTGTACGAATTGAAAACTCTCTGCCTTTTCAGAAGTTTATAAACCCGTAAAAATTACTTTATACGCAACAACCCTCGCTTAAAGAGGTATAGTTCTGCATGTGAGAACTTTCCTCCCCATAAAAGTAATGAAATCGTCGTAGCGGGGTAACGTCTGTATATTTTAGCCTCTTTTGCCGCTGTTTCTGGTTTGTGTAAAATCTTGTTAACTATGTAATAGAGATACATCGGTTTTTTATTGTTTTGTTTTGTTTTAATCCACGACCATCTTGGGAATTGGCGGCCAAAAAGTAAGTAAAACGTAAAGGCCTAATGTACCTATATTTTAACCAAATAGCTTTACACATGTAACGCGAGGGAACCTTTCCTTCTACCTTCATATAATTACACAACTATTTCCCTTCTTCAAGTTATGAACTTCTGGTTTTCTACATAAATTATATGGAAAATGAAATAGATTTTATACCGCAAAAATTTAATATTTGATTTGGCCCACATTCAGCCTCGAACCACTCAACATGGCTGACGGAAATTCGTCACTAGTCGATTCGTTAATCACGTGTTTTAATTATAATCAATAATTGAGACAGAAATTATGTTTAAATTGATAATTAGGGTTAAGAAAACGAACCTTGGATTGTTTATATTGTCCGTTGTTATAAGTGTTGCGTTTTACTTCACTTGCGGTCGTGATTACGTCATGATGAAATTTCAACCAATGACCGAAGAGGATGATTTTGAATCTGATGATGTGGTTTATTATTCTATGGAGAATGATGATGATTATTTCCCTGAATTTTCCCACGGAAATTATTGAACATGAAGAAGAATTTAAAGTTCAAAAGGATGTTTTGTATCAGGTGATTTTGGAGTCAGTTTAATGACGTGGAACATTTTGAATTATACGAATATGTACGCGTTCGACAAGTGTATTTAATCAGAATTAGTAAACTTTAGGTGTACTATAATAACAATCTTGATTTTACTTTAACACACAAGAAATCAGACCAGTGTAACTATCTATTGAATTTAAAGTTTTGTTTTGCAAATTAATTTTTATTTATCAACTTTAAAACTTCGAAACCTTTTTAGTATAATCTATGGCCAGGGATAAATTCAATTTTAGAAGTAGGAATGGAGAACGGTTAGTATTTACTTCAGTCCGACTCATAGCCCAGCATAGACCCCTCCCTCCAACACGTAACGAAAATTTTAAATTATTCTATTGGTTCACTTAAACTACGTTTTGATGACAGCGTCGAAAAATACGTAATTCCTTTTTACCTCTATCGCTATGACCCGACTCTTCTTTCATACCCTCCTTCCCGGGGAATGGGTCCGGGGCTTTGACGCACCCCCACATTACTCTGTTCTCCATTCCTACTTCTAAAATTAAATCTATCCCTGCTGTGGCAAAATAGAATGTATTGCAACACATGTCTCAATGAAATTTCTGGTCATTCGAATCAATAGAATCGTCCGTGGGCGTATGATCGAGTGGGCTATGACTTTCCTACTTGGAGAAGAGAGTGGGATGGAGACTTCATCTCTTTACCTATAAAGTAGCCTCTATAAACACATCTATGGCAACTACGTTCTCCGAGCATCCTCGCTGTTTCGGTATGGGTAATACGGTACGAAAACGTCAAAGATGCCCATTATGAAACTACTCTCATACAAATACAATGGTGCTAAGCGGCAGAAATTAATAATCAACTATGGAAGGGTAGTGGCGTCCGCAAGGTACTCCTGGAGACTTTCATTGCCGCACGTGTTCCACCAACATTTTACTCCAGCCCACTATCTCCTCCAAGTTAACTCATTGAGCTTCCATGGAGCAATGAAAATGGGAGAAGTATTTTAGGTCATCAGTTAAAACCGTTTCTGCAGAATCAAGGTCTGCAATTTTTATTGTTCCTTGATAGCGCTCATTCGCCTTGAAAAGTTCATATTTAGAATTGAATAATTCACTCTCTGAAGCACTTTATTTAAAATTTCAAAAGGGAAATTAGCGGAAATTAGGGACTGGCATGCTGGCAGCGTGCCGCCATTATACCGTCGTCTGCTACCGTGACTGCTACACAATTTAAACCGAAATTGGCCCCAACCTGATGGGGTTCTGAATTTTCGCATTAAATTTTAGTATTCTATAACTTATAGCCTTTCTGTCTTCCCTCTCAATTTATTTGGCAACATTGGGGGAATGATTTTCGTAAAAGATTTTGTTTGTATTTGATAAAATAGTTCTAGTTTGAAAAGTTATGTCTTTAGAGTCAGACATTTCGGAAATGAGTTTAATAAGTCTTCAAAGTGTGACGCTTAAAGAGGTACTTGAGAAATTATCCGTGGTTTGCGCAGGAATTTTAAATTTCAAAAAACTGGACTTTGTTTATAGGAAATGGAGGCGAATGATTGTAACTGTGATCATTTAAGCAAAGATGATGAAATAAAGCAACTAAAAGCCAAGGTGAGTTACTTTCAAAGCCTATAGCGTTTTGGCCAGTACAGCATGAGCCATCCAATCTAGTATCCCTTTAAAGCGAGTCTCAGCTGTGACTGTGGTTTAGTGTAAAAAACGGCACTAGATGCTCCCATAGTCGAGGGGTGGAGTTGACTGACCCAATAGGGATTTGGCAATTCGGGCTTAACTCCGCCCCCAGCGCCATTATGGTATGTTTTTTAACAGAAGCTATATAAGCCCCTCCTCCTGGTATGTTTTTTAGCACTCATGGAAGGTAGCCTGACTTTGCATGACGTAGTACTGCCTAGTCCCAATAAGCTTATCAAAGGCTAGGTCTAGCTCCGCCCTTGAGGACGATTTCTGATTGGTTCCTGCCTTTGGCTACATAAAATTGGTGTGTAGAAGGTTGATCAGTGTGTTACGGGCGCCACAGTAGCTGATATTTGCTTTAAAGTATAAATCGCAATGGAAAAACCTTAAGTAAACCAATGTTTATTGGTGGGTGATTAGAAACACCATAAGCCTATGGTGATAGGCTGATGGAAACACATCCCTCGACCATTTATAGCGTTATTAAAGGGCACCACAAGAGCCTTGTGGGAGCTGTATGCCCACACACACAAACTGCAGCCTTGCTTATAGTTCTTGCAAAGCTACCACGCCCCCAAACCATGGATTAACTAACGCTAGGGATTGTTCACTAATTTAGTTTTACATGTAATGCTATCGCCAACTACATGTTCTGAATCATTCCTTGATTCCCCTCTTCATTCCCCCAATTTATTGAACCAAAACGGATGTAGATAGCGCCATCTCTCGGCAAAATAAATAGTTTTTTCCCAATTTAGGCAGTATTTCAATTTTGACGTCATGGACCACGTGATATTTGGTCCAATTTTCTTATATAACTTCCTGTTAAGGATAGTAGTTGCTGCTAGGGGGCATTTGGAACATGCACGCGTTATCTTTTTGGGGGAGCGAAATATCCCTAGCATTAGTTAATCCCTGCCCAAACCTCTGGTGGCGCCCTTGACGAAAAAACCCCTTCTGATCCCCCCCCCCTTTGTTGACGTCACTGGTTTCTCTGTTTTCTTTCTGTACACTTTAAAAGACATTCTGCATATAAGAAAGTCCTATTTTGTAATGCAGTCTATTTTTTTCAGTGTAATGGTTTAATATCAAACATGAAAGAAGCGAGAATGACAATTTTATTTGCGATAAATAAGAAACTGGACGAAGTTGAGCGGGTCAATGGGGTCATTAAGGAGTTGGAAAGTGAAATCAAGGATCTGATGGTTTGTAACATTCTTCATTTTCATTGTCGATGTGAAAGAGAATCGGGTTAAAAGTATTAGTTCAATTATTGTTAACTGTTTATAACATAGGAGGAAAGTGGAATGCACGAAAGAGCCAACATTGAACGCGTGAAATCAGAACCTGTTGAAAATGATTCAGGACTGAATGAACAGGAATTATCTGATCCTGTTCTGATAAATCAACAAACAGAAGAACAAATACAAAGGTATATAAAGCAAAAAACCAATGAGAACTTGTCCACGAGGGCGGAGCTAAAACTAGCTTTTGCTTATGTTAAGCTAAGCAGGCCTGTGAACTCCACCCCTCGACTACGGGAGCATCTAGTGTCATTTGTTTAAACTCGGCTATGGTTAAGTTTAAGCTCAAGTATAATATTTTATTTGACTGACTAATTGTCGTCCATAAAACTTGATTCGTTAAGCCTTGCCCTGAGAATCGTGAAAAAAATCAGAAGTATGTAATGCTTCGAGAGAGAAGTGGGGTAATTGTAACATGATTCTTCCCAACATCATTTTATATTTGGAGCAAGGTTACTATTAAACCAAATCACACGCGTTTAATAGTTCCCTCATTATTACTCTATTGGCGCTTAACTATTTGCCAAGGGGCATGCGCTTGTGGTCATTTTTGTCCCACGTCAAGACAATCAAGGTTTGTGCAGGGATTTAGCAAATACCAAACAGTTATAGAATTCACCCCACGTTGCGATGCCCATCTGAAGTTTGTTGAGCAGGAAAGCAAATGTTCAAAAAGGGGTCCTTCGCCTGGGAAGAATCATGTTACTAGTATAACTAAAGAGTGTCATCCTTTTTCCATTATCCCCTTCTGATAAAATGAGTTTTATTGCTGTTGCTATATCAGTTTTGACGATTTCTTTTTTGGATAGTTCGCAAAGTATACCAGCTGAGATTACAAACGACATTGACCAAAGTCTGCTTAAAGTGGAAGCCACGAACCTCGAGCAATTTGGGATAGGTATGGTGTCACATTATCGTGATTCTGACACGCAACCTGATGTAGTTCCAGTTTGATGAAACTATTAGGGTTAATTTTTCGTTTTGATCATCAAGGTTCGTTGGTAAAAGCCGAAGGTGCTTGCAATATCGAAGGCACGCTGACTGAAGAAGACATTAAGGAAGAATCACCTGAATGTGATGCGGAGATTGGCAAAGGAAACACGTCCCAAACTAAAACTACCTCAAAAAATGCGCGAATTATGAAACTATGTATTCCTAAACTCAAATGCCGTGACGGTGTTCCTTTACTTAACCTTGAAGGCGAAGCGCAGTTCGAAATGTCTCCTGTCCCAACGACAGATTCGCCTCCCGAGAACAATCTTAACGTTAACGATTCTTATCCCAAATCACGAATTTCTTCGACCAAGAGAGGAAATGAGAGAATAGCAACTCGATCCAAAAAATTGTGCCTTGAAAAACATGGGGAATTGTCGTCGCTTGACGCGAATAACGAAAGCAATTCTCAGGAAGAAGCCCTTGAGGAGAATCTTGATGATAACCAGTCCAAAGTCACCTTGACCGATTCAAAGAAAACTGATAATAGACAAAATCAAACTATGAAACTGTGCTTGCCAAGCGATTTACCAAAAGTACCGATTGAAGTTGAAGATAATACTTCAGTGTCCAGCTCTGATACATCCGAAAGTAGCTCGTCAAGTAGTTCCGAAAGTAGCTCGTCAAGTAGTTCCGAAAGTAATACAACTTCTGCCAGTTCGGAAATTGGTAAGTCATTTTACGCTTAGGGTCAGCAACGATTTTCGGGACTGGAACATAAGACTCAAAAATCGTCAAAATTGACCCACTTACAGTAGAAACCTCACCAAAAACAGAGGATGTTTCGGAATTTTCTAGTGGTAGTTCCCCTAACAGGTTTTTTAACCCCGTCCTTTCGAACCCTGATTACTTTCTGTCTTCCCTGGGATTTTCCAACCTCATCCTCAATCTTTAGCATGTTAAATCTTAAGTTTCCAAAAATTTTGTCTCATTTAAATTAATAAGTTTTTAACTTTAAATTTAAACGGAAAATTGTCCCTGCGAATAATATTTAACTCAAAACTTGATTAACTAAATTCAGCGGTTGAGCCTGAGCTCCGTGGCCACCGGAGGAGACAAAATTCTCTTTTTTGGTACTTTAAAAATGCAGGTACCCGGCCGTCCTTGGTGTCTTAAGGAGCCCAAGCAAACGTTGCTCAGATTGATAAGACCTTAGTGCTTTACTCCCAATGGTCTTTGAAACTGTGAATAATTTCATCTAAAGAATATTTAAGAGAACTTACTCCGTCTTTATAGCAGTTCTCGAATCTATGCAAGCAAAGAGAATATACCAAGAGGAGCAGAAAGTCTAGCCTTTCACAAGGCTTTTGAAAGGCCCGGTCACAGTTTTGGTCGTAACTAGATCCGGTTTGTGTTGATTGGCTAAGCAGCGACGCCTTTTATCGGTTAAATTATGTCGACTGCTCATTTTTGGTGGTGGCTACAGGGCCGGAAATATGAAAAATTTCTCATAGGACACGTGTCCAGTGACCCCTCTATTTGACTGGAAAATTTACTGGACATTGTCCACTGGCGTGTGCGTAAATAGGTGTCGCATCTTCATAGTCAAGCTACTAAAACTTCGGAAAATTTATTGGTCAAAATGTCCAGTGAACCTCTTAGTTTTTAAAACATTTATGGGACATTTTTATATTTTATTGGATAATGTCCAGTGTCCTGCGCTTATTTCCGGCCCTGGGTGGCTAAGGGTTGATCTCTGGGTTGAATATTGACGTACAAAAGGTAATTTTTAAGTAGACTGAAGACTACAAGGTCACGTGAACAACCGGAACTAGTTGCTCCAAATTCAGAGCCGGTCCCTATTTACAAAGTTTCTGCTCCTCTTGGAATATTCTCTTTGATGCAAGTGGCCAATCGGTTCTTGAGGTAGTGTCGAAGAAACCGTGTTGCCGAATAATTGTCCTTCGCGTGCTAGGAGGTTCTATATACAGGGTGTTTCTGAAAAGTCCATCACAAATTAAGGGGCGTGTTTATGGGACCAAACTGAGCGGAAAGTACCAAAGAACATGGGGTGTACAACATTTTGTTACGGAGATATGGCCTTCCAAACATTCGCCCCTAAAACAAGGAAATATCCAAAAATGAGGAGTAACACTTAAGACCGACTAACCAGCTTGTTTAAAATTACTAGACAATTTCAATAGCCTTTAATCGAACAATTGATTTCTACCTTTACTAATCAGAAGCGTATAAATGAGTAGAAGTATGCCTACGGTGGTAATGTAAAATTAATCCCAAGTGACATGATGTTTCAAGATCTTCCCAGCACCAAGTAAAATGGTTCTGATTGAAGGGACTTTTATTAGCACAGCGTAAACAACGTTATTTTCAGGAATTAGTCCAAATGTCCACGGGCGGCATTACAAAAACGAGGCAGTCTTTCGAATGATACTTGGACATGTTGGAAGATCCCTGGCTTGTTCCTGTTATCTCAAACCGTAAAAAGCTACGCAAATCTTCATCATCACGGACAACACTCTTGTACGTTAGGTATGACCTTGAGAAAACCTAAAAGGACATCTCGAATGTATTTGAAAAACCCATCTCCAATTAAGGGGCGTGTTGTTTGTTTCCAACAGAGTAAACTCGCCCAGAGAACAATTACAATGCAGAGCCACGTTTCGGCGTTAATGGCCCACAAAGGTGGTCCCAAAAACAAGAACAAACTTTAATTTGTTTCGTTCAGTAAGTGTTTCATGTGTCATAGATAAAACGCCATGATTAATGCACGAAGAAAATGAATTTATTGACAAGTTTTAACATTTAATTGCAACTAGTTACAAAAATTGTTCAAAGTGTTCACCACCCGCGTTAAGGCACACATTAGCACGTCTTACAAATGATTTCCTTACACGTTGAAAAATGCCTGGAGTTTCGCGAATTGTTTGACAGCCGTGAATTATTCGTCGACGTAGCTCTTCAACATCGGGCACTTCAGTCTGATAAACTAAGTCTTTCAGGTGGCCCCAAAGAAAGAAATCACAAGGGTTCAGATCGGGTGATCGAGCAGGCCACTCCACAGGTCCACCTCGACCTAACCACCGCAAAGGGAAGGTCGCGTTAAGATAATTTCGGACCGCGATGCTGAAATGTGGTGGTGCACCATCGTGCATGAACCACATTCTGTTTACCAAACCTAAGGGTACGTCTTCGAGTAGTTCCGGTAAATCGTCCCGTAAGAACTGCAAGTAAGCCACACCGTTTAACCTGGGCTCTAGGAAATATGGCCCAATTAAATTGTCACCCACAATACCACACCACACGTTTAAACTGAATTGTACTTGGTGACTTCTAACGCAAGTTGCGTGTGGTTTTTTCTTAATCAGCAAACCAATTGGGCGAGTTTACTCTGTTGGAAACAAACAACACGCCCCTTAATTGGAGATGGGTTTTCAAATACATTCGAGATGTCCTTTTAGGTTTTCTCAAGGTCATACCTAACGTACAAGAGTGTTGTCCGTGATGATGAAGATTTGCGTAGCTTTTTACGGTTTGAGATAACAGGAACAAGCCAGGGATCTTCCAACATGTCCAAGTATCATTCGAAAGACTGCCTCGTTTTTGTAATGCCGCCCGTGGACATTTGGACTAATTCCTGAAAATAACGTTGTTTACGCTGTGCTAATAAAAGTCCCTTCAATCAGAACCATTTTACTTGGTGCTGGGAAGATCTTGAAACATCATGTCACTTGGGATTAATTTTACATTACCACCGTAGGCATACTTCTACTCATTTATACGCTTCTGATTAGTAAAGGTAGAAATCAATTGTTCGATTAAAGGCTATTGAAATTGTCTAGTAATTTTAAACAAGCTGGTTAGTCGGTCTTAAGTGTTACTCCTCATTTTTGGATATTTCCTTGTTTTAGGGGCGAATGTTTGGAAGGCCATATCTCCGTAACAAAATGTTGTACACCCCATGTTCTTTGGTACTTTCCGCTCAGTTTGGTCCCATAAACACGCCCCTTAATTTGTGATGGACTTTTCAGAAACACCCTGTATATATATCGTGTAGCTCACCTAGGCCCAAGATACATACTTTGTGTGTGAAGCCTTACCGCTTTTGGCCTTACTGATAATGAAATATGAAACGATCTATTATTGAAAACGTAATGGAAACCATTTCTAATGTATTGAAAGTTACTTAATGTATGGGAAACAAGGGTTTTAAAGAGGAAATGGTGTTAAGGTAAACAGCCTTGCGATTTGGGTTGAGCCTTTCGGAAAAATAATGTTATAGTCGTTGCAAACTATCCAAGACGATTTCTTTTCTTCTGACTCAATCGTTGCAATAAGTAAATCACGATTTTGCCACATACACCGCTTACGCCTCGGAGCAGTGGCCATCATATCCTAAAATTATGATGATATCCAACTTATCGAAAATTTTCCGCTTTCTCTACCATCATATTCAGTTCATAAGGGTAACGCCAGGGCCAAATGTTTCCCACGCAGTCTTGAGTTAATTTGGAGTTACATGTTAACGAATTGCAGTTACTTGCATTTTAACTTGATCACGTAGAACCAAAAAAAGAGGAGAGGACATTATAACGCCTTTCAATAACGGTAGTCATATCATTTTTCTTCCAATTTATTTTATCAGCATATTTATATTGCAATAGACTAAAACCTTAAATATTTTCTTAATAATTAACAACCATTAGTTTCCACTTTCTGATGGGTAAAATCTCCGGAGATAGTCATCTCGATTCGGAGCGGTACTAATATTTTTTCCGAACTGGTTTTCTTTAACTTTGTGCCATTTTTGTCCTCGGCATGACCGGTTTTATCAAGTGCTATTGAACATAGTAATGTGTTTGATTCAAATTGTAAAGAAGTTTCAGTTTGTTTGCTTTCTGAAGGGAAAATCCGAGAAGCAGCGTTCAACTCTTTGCAAATATTCTCCTGAATATAAAAGTGATCTTGAACGTCACATTACAAATGGTACTGAAGAAATACGCTTCAAACTTGATCAATGTGACTATACTAGCTCCGAGAATGGTTCTTTGATCAGACGTGAACATTATTTAACTACTCAGAGATCGACCTTGTTTGGCTTTCATCCTCCAAAAATCGCGAATGTGGGAGACACAGACTCCCTGCCGGAAAATCAGGCCGAAAAATTCCGCTTTAAAGTTAGATGAAAACTAATCTTGGGAAAAAAGCCGCTAATCTATGCTAATTTTCAGTCGTTGTGGTTGTAACATATTTAAATGTGTTGGACGAAACGTTCACACTTTTTAAGTTATTTTTAAGATTCTCCATAATTTGAACTGTAGCACTTGAATAATGAAACAAACCCTTAAAATGATCCCTTTCCCAAGGATCTTCACTCTTATCTTATCATCACTGGTGCTTATTTCGGCCCAAAATACTTTGGCAATAGAGAGGGGGTGCCAGAATAAATTGGAAATTGGTAACGATTTGAACGTCCATTAGCGCATTCACAGCGGTGAAAAACGCTTCAAGTGTGATCAATGTGAATATGCCAGCTCGCAGAGCTGTCATTTGAACGTCCATCAACGCATTCACCGTGGTGAAAAACCATTCAAATGTGATCAGTGTAATTATGCCAGCACGCACAAGAGTAGTTTAATAATATATCAACGAGTTCACAGTGGTGAAAAACCCTTCAAATGTGATCAGTGCGACTATGGTAGTAATCGTATGAGTAATTTGATCATACATAAACGCATTCACAATCGTATTGACAGTGCTGAAAAACCCTTCAAGTGTGATCAGTGTGATTAGGCCAGCACGATGAAGAATCATTTGATCTGTCATCAACGCATTCACAGTGACGAAAAACCCTTCAAATGTGATCAGTGTGACTTTGGAAGCACTCGGAAGAGTAGCTTGATTGCACATAAACACATTCATAGGATAGGTACATATCGGGCTGTTTAACCAAGTTTCTTTAGGTAATGTAATGTGCAATGCACATTAATGTTTAATTACAATTGTCTGCAAAGATTTAACGGCTCGGGCCGGATCGAAATTAAAATTCACACTAAGGCATAAAGCAGACTGTGCGTTGTCTCTAAATAGAGACTCAGACGGTTCTATAAGTTTAATTAATCGAATCAGGGGGAAAGCTTCCATTCCCGCTCCTTGATCGAACCCGGTTACATCACTGCAAATATATTCAACAGTCATAGGTTTATGCACCTCGAGGTTCACGTGGAATATCAATGAAACAAATAATGTAGAATCTGTTTTATAAGTCTATTTTTATTACCATTGATTTTTTTTTTGAAGTTTCCACAATCTCAAAGCATATATTAGGTTAGGAATCATCAAAATTGTCGCTAAGCTTAACTTTACCCTTGAATTCGTACTTGTCTTTTTTCACTAATTTGTAGGTGTTATCATGCACCGACAGAGGTTTAATGGCACAATATGGCTGTTCATATTGTCACGTATATTTTATAATACGTTTATTATAGGAAAGTTTGCATTTTGTATTACACAAGTGTCTAACGTGGGATCAAGTTTGAATCTTCCACGTTCTCAACGCGTATATTAGGTTTGGTAAGGTCAAACCTTTGGAAACCGCTGTTTCGACTCGGATATCGATTATTGTTTCTGAACTTGTTTTGTTTGCCTTTGTGTCTTTTTAAGCCTAAGCATGACCTGTTATAACAATTGCCTTTGAACAGTGAAATGTTTGTGATGCGAGTTCTATGATATCATTTGAGGTTTTAATCTATTTCCTTTCTGTAGGAAAATCCAAGAAAAAATGTTCAGCTCGATACGAATATTCACCAGAAAATAAAAGGGAGCTCGAACTTGACATTCGAAAGGATATCGAAGAAAAACGCTTCAAATGTGATCAGTGTGACTTTGCATGTACGCGGAAGACTGATTTGATCAGACATCTATGCATTCACAGTGGTGAAAAACCCTTCAAATGTGATCGGTGTGACTATGAAGGTGCGCAGAAGAGTAATTTGATCAAACATCAACGCATTCACAGTGGTGAAAAACCCATCAAATGTGATCAGTGTGACTATGCGTGCATGCAAAAGAATGCTTTGATCAGCCATCAACTCATTCACAGTGGTGAAAAACCCTTCAAATGTGATCAGTGTGACTATGCAAGTACGCGGAAGGATGGTTTGATCAGGCATCAACGAATTCACAGTGTTGACAAACCCTTTAAATGTGATCAGTGTGACTATGCAAGTGCGTGGAAGATTAATTTGATCATCCATCAACGAATTCACAGTGGTGAAAAACCCTTCAAATGTGATCGGTGTGACTATAAAGGTACGCAGAAGGTTCATTTAATCTTACATCAACGAATTTATAGCGGCGAAAAACCCTTCATATGTGATCAGTGTGATTATGGCAGCATGCAGAAGATTAGTTTGGTCAGACATCGACGAATTCATAGTGGCGAAAAACCCTTCCAATGTGCTCGGTGTGACTATAAATGTACACAGAAGATTAGTTTGATCGCACATCAACGCATTAATAGCATTGAAAAACACTTCATATGTGATCAGTGTGATTATGGCAGCACGCAGAAGATTAGTTTGATCAGACATCGTCTTTATAATCACACGGACTAATAAAATGGATTGAAGTTAAGCATACTCAGCAATTTAAACCTTGGAAAGAACCATTTCAAAATGTGTCAATTGCGCAACACTTTCATTTTCGTTTCACACATTGCTGTTCTTGACAAATGTAGTAGATGCTCACTAAGAAAAACGTTTTTGTTCGTGGGAAAATTGTAAAAGCCTATCGTTACGAATTAATCACCCGACAGGCTATATCGTAGTATAAAATTGTGAAATGTAACTAGCCTAACGTCTTAACGGGAAACTGGTAGTAATACTATGTTTGTGTTAGTTATTTATAAATCCTTCACGAACAATATTGAATATAGCCCTTTATTTGACTATAATTAACAATATTTATATTAAAAATGGAATATCATCTTCGCTATTAAAGAATAAAAATTTTACCATAATAATTGATTAATATGTTATTGCATTGAATCTTAATTTGCTTCTTTAATAACTTCATCTTTTTCATCACTTCTGGTGCTAGTTGGTTTCAGCAGAAGCAAGACAGACCACAAAATTTTCGCTAAGCTGAACTTTACCCTTGACTTCATACTTGTGTTTTTTCACTACTTTGCACCTACAGACTTTTAATGGCAGAATATGTCTGTTCATATTGTGGCGTATATTTTATTATACGTTTATTATGGGGAAGTTTGCATTCTGTGTTACACAAGTGTCTAATGTGGGATCAAGTTTGAATCTTCTACGTTCTCAACGCATATATTAGATTTGGTAAGGTCAGGTGTTTGGAAACCGCTGTTTCGACTCGGACATGGATTATAGTTGTTTCTGAACTTGTTTTGTTTGCCTTTGTGTCTTTTTAAGCCTAAGCATTGTGTTATCAGCTTATGATCAGCCTGCTTGATAGGGGTTAAAGTCTACAGATAAGAAGTATATAAATATCGTACCCTCCCATTGTTACTTTAAGTCCCGTAGAGGCAAATACAGACTCGCATAAATAATGCAATAAAGTTTACGTTTTTATACAAATTTAAAGGTGTTAAAGTTCATAACACAACATGGCGTCAGAAGAAACTTTCGCGAGCGCTCTATAACCCCGTAGTTTTTTTTTAAATTTTCGTTTTCTCAAGAGTATCGGTAACGCGTTTCGTGCCGTCGTGGTCCAGCTTCTATCATCGTGTTTGCGGACGCTAGACTGTAACGCTTACCTATTGCTACTTAAAAAGAAAAACAACTCAACATGACCGCTGTGCCAGCATCTGCGCCCGTGTTTCAAGTCTCAACCCCGGATCCTTTCACCTTTGCTTGCCCGAGCGAGTGGCCAAAATGGAGCCGCCGTTTCGAACGTTTCCGTAATGCCTCTGGTCTCAGTTCAAAAGGAGAGGAAGAGCAGGTCAACGCGTTAATTTATCTCATGGGAGATCAAGCAGATGACATATTTCTTTCGTTCACACTGACGGCTGCGGAAAAGAAGACATACTCTGTAGTATTGGACAAGTTTGATAAACACTTCGTAATACGCAGAAACACCATTTACGAGAGGGCAAGATTCAATACAAGGACACAACGAGAAGGTGAGACGTCGGATGAATTTATTACCGCAGTATGCGCTTTATCCGTACATTGCGAATACGGTATCCTACGGGACGAACTGATAAGAGACCGAATCGTCGTTGGAATACGCAACAAACACTTATCAGAGCGGCTACAAGAAGATCCGAAGCTAACACTAGACCAAGCTATACAGACGGTCAGAAGTGCTTAGGATCGGAAACGGGAACAGCTGGATTTAAATGGAGTCAAACCAGCTAGCCAAGTAGACCGAATTGGAACCCAACCGAACAACAAACGCGCAAGTGCGTGCAGCTACAAGTCGGATTGGAAAAACCGTAAGAAGCGCACATACGACAACATAACGAAGAACCAACCACCGTTCAACACAACGAAGAACAGTAAAGGACGTCCTCGTTGCGGCAGCCAAGCAAGTCATTCCCGAGACAAGTGTCCAGCGAAGAGCAGCAAATGCCACGAATGTCACGCCGTCGGTTATTTTGCGAAGTACTGCCGAAAAACCACTTTTAACCAAGTCGAAATGGAAGATGTCATTCTAGGAGCCATTTCCGTAGACGACATGGAAATCCACGAGTTGTATATCAACCTGGAAAATCTATTTCGTGAGGAAGACAACTCGGCTAGCAAGATTATGCCGCAAGAAGACACGTACATCCATTCCGTATCAGAGGAACGGGACAAGAAATGGATTTTACCAGTCAAAGTAAACGGCGAGTTGGTCGAATTTAAAGTGGATACCGGAGCAGAAGTTTCTGCCATACTTTGGGACTGGTATGAACCAAGACAAACTGAGGTGACGCTCTTACCATCAGACAAAAGGCTGTATGGACCGGGAAGAACACGGTTGAAAACGGAAGGCAGAATCCAAGTTCAGCTGGAATACCACGGTGTAAGAATCGATGAATATCTCTACGTTATCGAGAAACAACAACTTCCATTGTTGGGGTTAACGGCAAGCGAGGATCTTAGACTGATCCAAATGATTGAAGATATCGGAACAGAGACAAGATCAAGGGTGAATCCCGTCAAGGAATTCCCTGCACTTTTCAACGGCCTGGGAAAGATGAAAACATCTTACAAGATTCAGTTGGTGCCAAATGCTGTTCCATTCGCATTAATTACCCCAAGAAGAGTGCCAATTACGCTACTGGACGACACTAAGGCGGAACTGGAGCACATGATCGAGAAAGGCGTAATTTCAAAAGTAGAGGAGCCTACCGACTGGTGTGCCCCGATGCAGAAGTCCATTAAATTAGCCTAGGAAGTAACCAAAGGCGGGGTTTGGGACTCCCCTCTCTTGTGTAGCAATACTGAAGAAGGGCGACACCTTCGCCACCTCGCGGTAATTTTAAGTGCGACTCGTACGCCAAAATTTGCCCTGTCGAGAGAGAAAAAACTATTGGCCGAAAACGCCCCCTTCCACTGTAAAACCGAGCTCTCTTTAGCATAGGAGAAGGGATGGGGTGTGAATTTTGGAACAGTCAAGGTCATTCAGTTTTTTTATGACTATACTGTTTATTATACGCCAGGAAAAGACTTAATCATAGCAGATGTCTTATCAAGAGGCCCGTTACCAGAAACCGGTAATGCTGAGCTAGAAAAAGAAATCGCGGCACATATTCAGTTGGTCACGGCTTCCATTCCTGTATCTGATGAAAGATTGGCTGAAGTCTGAAGGACACAAAAGCAAGACGATACCTGCAAAACGTTGACGAAGTATTCGGAATCGAGCTGGCCAAAACCAAGGGAACTAAAACAAGAGCTGGCTAAATATTATCCATACCGTGATGAGATCTCCGTCCAGCAAGATATTCTGGTGAAAGGATCCAGAATAATAATACCAAGCGAAACGCAACACGACGTTTTGGATAGAATACACGAGGGCCATCAGGGCATAACAAAATGTCGAGCTAGAGCAAGATCTACAGCTTGGTGGCCAGGACTGTCGAAGCAAATAGAAGAAACTGTAAAGAAATGTACGGCGTGCACGAAAGAAAACCACTCTCTCCGAGCGAATTCCCAGACCGTCCCTGGCAAATAGTGGCAATGGACCTTTTCTACCTGGAGAAACAGTGGTATCTCTTGGTAACAGACTTCTACTCTCGCTATTTCGAAGTTCGAAACCTCAATGACTTAACATCAGCTGCTATCATCAATCACGTGAAATCAATATTCGCCACGCATGGAATTCCCGAGCAAGTCAGGAGCGACAACGGACCACAATTTCAAAATAAACTACTATCAACTTTTACCGCTTTCGCAAGGAAATTTGGATTCCAGCACGTGACGTCAAGCCCGAATTTCCCACAAAGTAACGGATTTGTAGAAGCAGCCGTGAAAATCATAAAGCAGACCTTGAAAAAGAGCAAGGACCCGAATGTGGCACTTCTAGCATATCGGTCGACACCGTTAGCCAACGGATATAGTCCAGCGGAATTATTGATGGGCAGAAAACTCCGCACAACCCTACCCATATCGAACAACGAGCTGTTGCCACAAATACCGCCGTTTCATATTGTCCTCAAACGTGAAGAGAAACGTAGGCAGATACAGAAGGAAGACTATGATCGCCGTCACCGGGTGAAACCATTGCAAACACTTTCGAGAGGAGAGAGAGTGTGGGTCACAGATCTAAGAGTACAAGGGACCGTACAAGACCAAACTTCTGAGTTAGAGATGGGCCGATACCGATACCATATCGGTATCGGTACCGATATTTGGCTTTAACCGATATATCGGTATCGGTTAAAAATGAACCGATATTTCTGCCCGATATTTTTTGAAGAAAATAAATACTCAAGACCTAAACTCTGAGACAGCACAATTTTTCAACTATTTTTGGATAACGTAACTAGTGTCTAAAATGTGTTTTTCGTATGATAAGCCAGTTTTATAGTCTAAAGTACCGAAATTGGATCGAGAATTATCTATAGAGATGGGCCGATACCGATACCATATCGGTATCGGTTTGATATCGGTTTAATCGAAGGATCGGGTAAAATATCGGTATCGGTACGGATCGGTTTCCCAAGTATCGGATCATATCGGTATCGGTTTAAACTGGTATCGGCCCATCTCTACAAGTTCTGAGCCCCGATCATACCTAATCCAAACGCCCAATGGTTTGCTATGAAGAAATCGATTTCACTTGGTACCAATGCCAAAAGAACGGGAGGTTGGTACCCGTCACATACTACATCCCACTGGAGTAAAAGAGATGTGCCTAAACCACGCTGTACAGTATCCTGTTGCACCAACCATCTCAACGGAAGCTACTAATACAGAACCAACGATAGTCGGCGATCAGAATTCAATTCCAGATCCATTGACGAATAATCTACCGACCGAACCATCAACCAGTCAGAATGAAACACTTGACCCTGCAAGAGTTCCGGATGCCAGGAGTAACGAACACACAGCAATAATACACACCAGAAGTGGCCGCCAAGTGAAACAAACTGTTAGACTTAATTTGTAATTAATTAGCTAAAATCATTACTGTAAAGTAGTTGTAAATATTGAATTGTAATGTAGAAATTTAACTTATGGGAGAGGATGTGTTATCAGCTTATGATCAGCCCGCTTGATAGGGGTTAAAGTCTACAGATAAGAAGTATATAAATATCGTACCCTCCCATTATTATGTTAGTTGTTACTTTAAGTCCCGTAGAGGCAAATACAGACGCGCATAAGTAATGCAATAAAGTTTACGTTTTTATAGAAATTTAAAGGTGTTAAAGTTCATAACACAACAAGCATAACCTGTTATAGCAATTGCCTTTGAACAGTGAAATGTTTGTGATGCGAGTTGTATGATATAATATGAGATATTAATCTATTTCCTTTCTGTAGGAAAATCCAAGAAAAAATGTTCAACTCGATACAAATGTTCACCTGAAAATGAAAGGGAGCTTGAACTTGACATTCGAAAGGATACCAAAGAAAAACGCTTCAAATGCGAAAAGTGTGATTATGCAAGTACGCGGAAGTATCATTTGATCGAACATCAACGCATTCACAGTGGCAAAAAACCCTTCAAATGTGGTCAGTGCGCCTATGCAAGTACGTGGAAGTGTAATTTGATCGAACATCAGCGCATTCATAGCGGTAAAAAACCCTTCAAGTGTAATCAGTGTGACTATGCAAGTACGCGGAAGTATCATATGATCACACATCAACGCATTCACAGTGGTGAAAAACCCTTCAAATGTGATCAGTGTGATTATAAAAGTACGCACAAGGGTTCTTTGATCAGACATCGTTGCATTCATAGTGGTGAAAAACCCTTCAAGTGTGAACAGTGTGACTATGCAAGTACGCGGAAGGATGATTTTATCAAACATGAACGCATTCATAGCGGTAAAAAACCCTTCAAATGTGATCAGTGTGACTATGCAAGTACGCGGAAGCATGATTTGATCAGACATGAACGCATTCACAGTGGTGAAAAACCCTTCGAATGCGATCAGTGTGACTATGTTAGTACTCGTAAGTGTACTTTAATCGCACATCAACGCATTCACAGTGGTGAAAAACCCTTCAAATGTGATCAGTGTGACTATGCGTGCACGCGGAAGAATAATTTGATCACTCATCAACGCAATCACAGTGGTGAAAAACCCTTGAAAAGCTATCAGTGTGACTATGCTAGTACACGGAAGGATGATTTTATCAGACATCAACGCAATCACAGTGGTGAAAAACCCTTCAAATGTGATCATTGTGATTATGGCAGCGTACGGAAGAGTCATTTAATCCAACATCAACGTAGTAATCACTAGGAACAATAAAATGGATTATAGTTAAGGGTACTCGGCAAACTTGGAAAGAACATTTACTAAATTTATTGTACTACAAAATGTTTTCATTTTCTGAATAAATATTACTGTTCTTTACAATTGTATTAGATAATCTCTAAGAAAACTTCCCAATCCTAGAAATAATGTAAGCACCCTTAATTACCGAATAATTACCATACCGGCTCTATGGTTGTGTGCTTTAAACTACCAAATGTCTTAACGGGCAACGCCGAACCTTTTTTCTACAAGTAATAATAATAATAATATGATTTTGCTAGTTATTCATAAAACCGTTACGAACGAATATTAAAATTTATTAGTAACAATGTCGTCTCAAATGCTATATTTAACATCAATTAATATTACAACTGAAATTACAGTAATTATATCTTCGCTTACCGTAATAATTGACTAATTTTATTGTTCATCTCCCTTTTAAATTTCTCCAAGGTATAATTTAGTTTCGTTGCTTCCATGGCAAAATTGACCCTCATGGCGGAAAGTTGTTTCAATTTTCGTTCAATATTTTTCTCAATTCTTGCCAATCTCTTCTCAAATTTTTTCATAACCTTTTCCTGGCGATTTTGGATACGTTTTTTGAATTGTTCCAAGCGCTTTTCCAAACGTTTGAGCTTTTCTTCTTTCGAACGAGTTCCATTTTTGCCACCAGACTCCTCGGAACTTTCATTTCAACTTAAATTGTCTGAAGTTTCTTCAGGTTTTGACGTAGTACTTGCTAAAGGTCCTAGATCGTCATTTACGTCTTTAATTACTTTAACTTCGTCATCAGCTCTAGTAGTAGTAGATGGTTTCAATTATTTAGCTACAATTTGAACGGAGTAGTCGCAAGTTTATAGCTCTCCGCGGAAGATATTAGTGATATTTTTATTTATTGTTATTATTATTTTTTTAACACTCTTAAAAATGGTAAAAAAATCGCGAAACCCGTCGCGAAGATTCCCGCAAAGTGTCTTCTTTGTGATAAAATAATTGCAGCAAAACAAAACTCGATACCGTGCAAAACTTGTCAATTTAAAACGCATATTAAGTGCCTAAAATTGACGGTGGAAGAAGCGAAAAATATCTACAATGGGAAATCAAGCTCCCATGAGTGCAAAAAATGCCGCAACAAACAAGTAGAGGATCAAGACGAATACTCAAGTGATTCTGACGAAGCAGACGATGATGATACGGACTCAAAACAAGGTAACCCGAAAACTAAAGTGGACGACTTCATAGACATACTGAATGAATTTTTTAGAACTGACAGCCTAACCCGCGAAAAAGACAATATATTCGATCACTCTATCTCATTAATCAAAGTACTAACAGAAGCTTACTGCTTACCTAGATCTACAAAATGTAGTAGAAGGCATGCAACCAGAACTTAAAACATTAAAAAAACATTGTGTGACTCAATGCGAAAAATCACAATTCTCGAAGGATACAACGAGAAGGGTGAGACCCCATAGCTTTGACCGACATAGAGTTGACATGACAGGGCGAAATGGTATTCCCAGAATCACATTCCTTGCCGATGCCAATGATAGGCCTACTATCCCAAGCAATAAAAGAACCACAAATATCACCCAAAAAAAACCTCCCGACATGACTAAAAAGAAGCCCCTTCAGGTTGGCTCAAAAAAACTAGACACTATCAAGGCAATAGCGAAACCGATTCGAGAACCAAAAAAGGGCACTTTTTATATCTCGCCTACCACCCAACATAAAGGCCGATGATTTGAAAAAATATATTGAAACTGACTGTGAACTAAAAACTGTTGAATGTACAAGACTAAAAACGAAATCTGCTAATTACTCCTCGTTTCACGTCACTACTGCTGACGGAAGCGAATTTAATTTACTAAATAACCCTCAAAATTTCCCCGAAGACTGTATTGTCATGGATTTCCATGGCTATCTGAGTAAAACACGGAAATTTCAACTCCCTCCAACTGAGATTCATACTGTGAATGAGGAACAGCCACTTATAGATGAAGTTTAAAACCTCACTGGGCATATACTATCAAAATGCAAGAAGCATATGTAATAAAATGGACGAACTTTATACAAATATTTTACTTATTGAACCCCATATTGTCTGTCTCACAGAAACTTGGTTAAAACCCACAGATTATAACGAGGACGTCTTTCCGCCTAATTATAAAATTCACAGACACGATAGGACTGATGGTCGCCGTGGGGGAGGAAGCTTTATCGCATTAAAAAACTCATTCAAAGTTATTAGACGCCCTGATTTAGAAAAAGAATTTGAAGCAATCTGGCTTGAAATAAAAGTAGGAAATAACCAAAACCTACTACTAGGTACATATATTGAAGAATCGGGGTATTTAGCTTTGGCTTGTTCTTCTCTTTTCTGGTTCTTGGGAGAGCTGGGAATTGAATATTACGGCGGACTGAAACACCGTAATATTTTTGTAATAATCCAAAGTGTCAACTGCTATTGATTAAGTTAAATTTTTTGTTGGCGAAATAATTTAGTTTTATTTTCTTGAACTAAGTTTATTTTGTTGCTCCGCTTTTGCAGGAGAGTGACCAGTTAGGTCCTACCGAGAGTACAGTTTTTGGTATTCTGATTTTAAAAAGGTAAAAAAACTCTCTCTCTCCCTCGCTCGCTCACCTCTTAGCCTTTAGTTAATCCCTTGGGTACTTTTCCTCTCTTTTTGGGTTTTTCTACCTACCAGGTAGAGGTGAGCTGGCCAGAGAGACCGTTTTCCCGAAACATCCCAAGTTGAAAACACTTTTACAGAAAAAAAAAGATCGTTTACATTGATAAAGCATGGATGCAGGTTTTGAAGAAAACATGGAAAGTTTTAGCTTACATATAATGGAATAGAAAAGATTATACAGGATATTTACAAGTTTCCAAGATTACTTTAAATTTTATAGAAGAAAAATTATTTTAGTTTAATTTAATTTTACATAACAAGCTTAATTGGTTAATGGCGCTTAGTTATTTTACACTCCCCCAATGTTTGATTGAGCGTCTAATTGTACCACTTGGGGTTTTAATTATGCAAGAGCGGTCAATACCGTCTCTTCCTTTAATAATCTCAGTAATGCGGCCCATTTTCCACATATGACGTTTTAAATTGTCATCCTTTATTAATACAACGTCATTTTCTTTAAATACTTTTTAATTTTTAGTGGGGTCAGCGTAGTGTGCTGACCTTAGACCCATTATGTATTCGTGGCGAAACCGATTCCAAAATTTGCTAACTAACGTGTCCCTATATTTTAATCGTTTAGTTAATTCCACTCGCGATGTGGTTACATTTTTTAGACTGTGATTAAAAGGGGGTAATGACGTAATTCTACGTCCTGTTAGAATTTCAGCCGGCGACAGAGGGGAAGGCTCACCTATATCATTGTAAACATAGGCACAGGTGAACAGGTGATTGGACGCGAGTTAATTATTGCTTCCGTTTCTGAAATGGCTGCTTCCGTTTCTGAAATGGCTGTTTCCATTTCAGGGTAAGTGAGGGAAGATCTTCCTACGTTCTTTTTTAACGCGGTTTTTGTGGATTTTACCAAGATCTCCCACCACCCCCATACCAGGCAGCTCTTTCAATGATGTATTTCCATACAATGCCTTGGCTTCCGAAAAATTCTCTTAAAATGTCCAGATTAAGATGTTGCCATATAAATTTTAAATCGGCATCAGCCCTTTTGAAAGTCTTCGCGTTGTCACTAAAAATAGTGTTAGGAACACCCCTACGTGCTATTATGCGTCGGAACGCTAACATGAAATCATCCGTGCTTAGCGATGGTATCAACTCCAAATGTATTGCTCTTGTGACAGCGCAGGTTTTTAAGCATATATATGCCTTTCTAGCCCCATCATTTTCTTTGATTAGTAGGGGACCCGCAAAATCAATCCCAATTATGGAAAATGGAGGGCATTCATTGACACGGTCATGGGGCAGGGGAGCTGTTGGTGTGTCACCTAACTTAGCACTATGTTTCTTATATGTCAAGCATTGCTTGACTATTGTGCGCGCTAACTGTTTTCCAGCTGGAAACCTTTCACGTAGTTGGGTTATGGTGTCGTTTATACCACCGTGTTTTACTTGAAGATGGCTTCTAGCCATGAATAATTTAGCTAGCGTTTCACTTTTACTTAAAATGATAGGGTGTTTTTCCCTATTGCTCATATTGGCTTCTTCTAAACGCCCACCCACACATAAAAGTTCGTTTTTATTAAGAGTAGGTTTTAGTGATAGGATCTTAGAATTTCTAGAGATTTGTTCTCCATTTTTTAGGGAGTTTACTTCCGTAGAATATATTTTTCTTTGTATATCTTTTACCCATAATATTTCGGCAGTATTCTTTTCTTCGGCAGTTATGGGGCCAGTAATTTTTCCTAACCCTCTTGTCATTTTAACGAATCTCAACACGCAAGCTGTAATTCTTAAGTTTTTGTTTAATGAGTTGTGCCTTGCTAGATCGATTACAATATAAATGCGTGTTTTTTCAGTTGCATTGAGAGCTAATGACGTAATTTTTCAGTTGCATTGAGAGCTAATGACGTAGTTTTTCGTCGCTCATGGACCACTGTTTCTAAATCTATATTTCGGTTTACTTGTGGAGATTTAGGCCAATTTTCTTCATTTTCTTTTAACCATGAGGGACCATAAAACCAGAGCTGGCAACTCACTAAATCCATCCCTTTTATTCCCCTAGTGGGCAAATCGGCTGGGTTAGATGTTCCAGGACAATGAAACCATGTCTTTGGGTGTGTAAATTTTTGAATCTCAATAGCACGATTAGCAATATATGACTTTCAAACTTTTGGGGTTCCAGTGACCCAGGCCAGCGCTACTGTCGAGTCTGCCAAAAACATGTTTTCTCTACACAGAAAAAACGTTTTTAGGTTTGCAAAATTAGAACATGTTATAAAGTTAAACATTGGTGTGAGGTAATGTTTATTTCTTCAATGTTGATGTCTAATTACCTCTCTGTTTCTCTAAGGATCCTTAAAATGTGTTCCAAATAGAAACACTTCTTATTTTATCACGTTTAAGAGGTAAACACAGAATAATCTTAACACTAAGCTAAACATCAACGCTTGCCAGGTGTTTTTTAATGTAACATGTATTTAGTACGTTGGTATATGGTTTAAATTTTTTAAATCTTTATTTTATTAAGAATTATAATATTTTAGAAAAACAATGAAAACGTGGAGGTATATTTTACCAAAAGGTGAATAATCTAACACCTTGTGGCTATATTCATAATGTAAGCCACAATGACTTTCATTTTATATTGAGAAAAGGACTTCCTTTACTCAAATTTTGAGCAAAATATTTGTTTAAAGTGATGGTTTGACATGAAGAATAAATAAGCTTTCTTGGCTTTCATAATAGAACAACATTTCCAACAGGTCGGCTAGATTTGTTTAAATAGGTATATTCCCATTGCGCAGAATTCCATTAGACCGAATCCCGCCAAAGTTTCTAATGAATTAAGCCCAACCGCAGGTTTGGTATTTACAATTCAAACGACGAATTAAGCGACCCCAAAAGTGCTAGCGTTTTCAATACATTCGTACTGCCTTGGAAGCGCCACTATTTGACGACTGTGCAAAAAGATGATAATAACAAGTTGGGAAAACCAAAATATTACCTCTCCGTGTCGAGAAGATTATATAAACTTAAGTATCCAATGAAAACGTCGACCTTTTTGCCCTCATCCTTTCCCGCGCTTCCGCATTTCATCCTTACTCTCAACATTATCTTCCTCCATTTTACATACAAAAATCAAATACTCACAAAAAGAAGCAGCAAAAACCTGCTGGCTCTTTACAACCACTTAATTTGACTTAATATACAATTCCCAACAACAATAATATACCGGTAGTTTAATTGACAACCTACTAGCATCGAAATTCTCATTAAGAATGGCTCCCGCGGATAAAAAAGGGCAATTTTCAACTAGGTGGGCGTTATCTCATTAGATTTGAAAAATATCATTTGTTTTTTTTTTTACAAATGCCTAACCGTTTGGATTTTTCTAAAGCAATCTTATCACCAAAAAAATATTTTTTGATACAAAATAAATGTTTTATATTCTTATTAAGAATAAAACAAGAGGATAAAAAAGGTCTGTCCTCTCGTAATTTTTTAAGCTTTTATCATGATTACTCTATACAACAGTAACAAGGAGTATAAACCCATTAGTGGAAGCAGTATTTTTTTTCCGAAACAATCTCGCTTATGTTTATCCTCTCTAGACTTCGCTAAAAACGTATTACTCCTACGTAAAATATTAATAGACAGGCAAGGATTCATACCATTAAAAAAGGAGCGCAATATTATCCATATTTTCATTTCATTTACAGAGAAAAGAAATTATTATGTTTCTGAGAGGAGCTTCCCATTTTGTTGTTGTTTTGAAAAATATATCACAATGCACGGGCCTTTATAGATATAGGAGGCAATGAATGAAATATCTCACAATGCACGCGCCTTGATAGATATAGGAGGCAATTATTGAAATATATCACAATGCACGGGCCTTGATAGATATAGGAGGCAATGAAGGAAATATATCGCGTGCACGGGCCTTGGTAGATATAGGAGGCAATGATAATCTCTCTCTTTGCACGAGAGGTTTATCTTTAATATTTAAATAAATATAATTATTTTTAATTATTTTAATCTTCAATAATTAACATTAATAATAGTTAAATCGTTTAAAATAAATATTGACGTTTGAAGTGAAGGGTACCCCTCTTGCCCGCTTTCTTCAAATTTTGGGGTATATATACGATTCGTTTCCATTATAATAGTAAGGAAAAAGCGCAATTGCGAAAACCTTTGGTGGCGATCGCACCTTAGGGAGGCTAGACGTTCTCGTAACCCTAGCTGATCGCCGCGTATATCCTAAAACCAAAAGATGATAATGGAGTAGAAGCCAATGATACAGATTGGTGTATATGTGGAATAGACGGAAGACCAGTGGATGGTGGTGTTAGAAGCCAGTGTAAGTGCAGACTGGTGTCAATGTGGGATTGACAAAGAACAGAAGATGGTGGAGATTAGAAGCCTGTAAGAACAGACTGGTGTCCGTGTGGGATGGACAAAGACCAGAAGATGGTGGTGTGAGAACTCAAGTAGAGGAGCCATTTCCGTGACTGTGAAAGCAGTTCGGAAATGGCGAACACGTTTGCTCCGATACGCAAACTGCGAACGCGGTCACGTGGGTGTAACAACGGACAGACAGACAGACACGGCCGTTACAGAACCTCTCCTGGACTACGTCACACGGAGAGGTAACAAAGGACCTCGGTAAAGCCTGGTTCACACCTGGCGAATTGAGGAGCGAACTGAAGGCGCGAATAAGTAAGCGAATAGGTCCAAGCCAATAGGTCCAAGCGAATGAAGGAGCGAAGAGCTGTCACACTAGGCAAATTTAGGGGCGAACTCTCCAAAATGATAGCTGTAGGGGGTGCTATATTGGCGGGAAAATCAGAAAGTTTGGTTGGTTTGTCTTTCTTCATCATTTCCAATGGATAATAGAATGACAGAAAGAAGGTGCTTGCAATACATTGGGTAGGATTTTTGTAGCTAGAGGATGAACTAAATCCACCAGCCAAGTAAAAAATCAAAATGACTGTATGGGATTTGATTAAACGTCCTAACTAATTCAGTATCTATAACCTATTGCGGAAATTAAGAATGAATGATAGAGCCAATTATAAGAAGTGGTTGAGAATGACTCCGACAACATTTGAGAGTTTATTGCAAATGGTCGGTCCTTATATTCAGAAGAACGACGCAATTTTGAGAGATAGCATTCCGCCAGGTGAACGTCTTGGTCTTGCTTAAAGATAAGGCCAAGTATATTAGGATGAAAGAAAGAAAATAGAGTTTTGGGCGATAATAGGTAAGAGCTGAGCAGCGAATAAAAAGGCCCCCTACCCACCCACATTTTATACGGGCAAAGCTGACCTATTCGCTCGTAAAAATAGTTTGGAAACTATTCCGGGCGAACGGGGTGAGCGAATGGCCAAAACTATGTCAGACTAGGCGAACGGACGAGCGAACTGCTCATGACGGGCTATTCGCTCCTCCGTTCGCTCCTCAATTCGCCAGGTGTGAACCAGGCTTAATTTTTATTTTGCACACGACATCTAGATGGCGTTTGCAAAATATTACTCTATACGGAAAATTTGACGAGGGAGAAGCCACTCTGTAATAAAGTCTTTCTGAGAGTGTAAGATGGGAAGCGTATTACGCCGTTTAACGCGGAAATACACTCGGGATTACTTTTTACAGTTTTTATTTCAATATTAGAACGGATTAAAGGCATATCTCCCGAATTTGCGGCATTAAAACCACCAAAAAGGTAATACCGGGGGAATACGCCAGTGGCTGATCCCTCGGACGGCGTGCGCTTCTCGTTGACGAGGGGAAAGCCGCTCCGTAATAAAGTCTTTCTGAGGGTGTACGATGGGAAGCGTATTACGCTAGTTGCCTGATCCCTCGAATGCCGAGCGCGGCGTGCTCCCGAGCGCGACGTTGCGCCGAGCGCCACGTGCCGGTTAGTAACCTCGTATTTTAAGCTTAAGATGATACTGAGAATAAACTAAGGGAAGATTGGCGCGGCTCTAGAGACCGCGCGCGTTATCAGGGGTATCGTAAATTATGTACGTAGAAAACCTCGTATTTTTAGCTTAAGATGATACTGAGAATAAACGAAGGATAGATCTCTGGTCTAAACGCGCCAGATTTTACGGTAGACGGTAGACCGGGAGTCCTATATTGCGTACGCGGGAATCTTGCGGACTGCCGAAGGCAATGTTTAAGCCTTTGCTTAACTGAATTTTATTTTCTACTTTGATTTAAATATTAATTTATCAAGCTAAGTATAATTTTTGTGATCTACTGTCTTGTGACACTTGAAGTTCCGATTTAATGTTATAAACAGATTCCCGATTAGTAAAATCAATTGTCGGTAAGTGTATACAAATGGCCAATTGATTTAAGTTCCTATATAGAAACTAGTTCAAATAAAACGAAAATTATCAAATCTTAACTGAATTTCCTACTTAGATTTAAATATCAATTTTTCAAGCTAAGTATAATTTTTGTAAACACTGCGATTAATTGTATTATTTACTAAACATTATGATTAATGTTTAGAGCTCGGCATTATCTATCCATTATCCACAAATTGGTGGATAACCGATTATTTATAAACAAAGTTGTGGATTATAATACGATTCAGCATATGAGTTATGTGGATAATTTTCGAGTATGGATGAAGATAAAATAACTTGGATAATGGATAGATAATGCCGGGCTCTAAACATTGTGATTAATGTAACATTAGTAAATAAATCATTAATAATGATTTATTTACTAAACATTGTTATTAAGGCTTTAGAGCCGAACATAAAATCTTAACTGAATCTCCTACTTAGATTTAAATATCAATTTTTCAAGCTAAGTATAAGCCCTGAAAATTTAATGACAAGTGTGTTACAATCGATTATATCCAAAAATGGTTAAAAATGTTCATAATTAATTAGTTTTATAAATTATGCAATGAAAGAGGAAGTGACGTACATTTGGGCAGAAGTAATATAAGAAACCTCCCTACGGGAGGGAAGTATACAAGACGCCATAGGCATAACGTTAAAACACGCGAGACATCCTCAAACCACCAAATACCATATTCAGACTCTATTGCTCATGGACAAGGTACGGTAGATCTTAGTCCTTTGATATGGTCGTTGGAAAGGGAAAGAGGAAAAAGCGCTTCAAACTAGTGTAGTCTGCTTAGCTGTCTGTTGTAAAGAAATAGAAGAATCTTCTAAGAAGATTCTTGATTTTGCTTATAAATATTCACATACGGTTATTTCGAAACGAAAATCTAGTTTGTTGTGAGCCAAGAAGAAGATGAAAATTATGAATACAAGAAAAAAAATTTCGAGATAGATAATAACACCATTTTAAAATCTATCTATGTATAGTGTTAGTGATATACCTTGACAAGGTAAGGGTTTAAATCAAATTTTATGCAAATACCTATGAAAATCCTATAATCGAGTCACTGCCTGTTTATTAATGATTGATTATCATCAAAATCTAAAAATGCTGCATGAATTATTTCATTGGAAAAGTTTAAAATTAAAATGAGTCTGTGAAATTGCCTTAACTTAAGCAGCCGACGCAATCGCGAGATCAGATAATGTATTCCTACGCTCTACGCGGCACGGCCCTATTTTTTAAACTTTGTTTACGGCCGTATAAGTGCGCGGGGACATTCGCGGTACGAGGATGTATCGGGAAAAATTCGCCTTTGTATACTTTCCTCCCGAAGGGAGGTTTCTTATATTACTTTTGATTTGGGTAAGTGTTTCGCGGGAGATTCAAATGTCGATTTGGGTTAAAGAAATAAGAGAATAATTTGAGATGGTGAAATGTTTGGCGGGAGATTCAAATGTCAATTTGGATTTGGGTTATAGCGTTTTCGTTTCGGTCCTCGCGGAGTGCTCCCATGGAGGAATAAAACTAGGAGATCCTATTCTTCAAAAACAGTCTTTAACGAAGCTGGAAACTACTACTACCATTTTTATTGCTCCTTGGGAGCGCTCCGCGAGGACCCAAAGGAAAACGCTATTAAAGAATAGGGTTTTAAGCTCTCTCTCCTTATGGAACCAACCCTAATGTTTACATTTGGATTTGGGTATTTAATCATTGAAATTGTTAGAGAATAGTGTCCCTGGATACATTTCAAGTTTTCTGCTTATTTCCGCTCTCGCAAATTTCCAGGAGGCTCAAAGTATTTCAGTTATTTCCGCCTCAATTCAACCTTTTCTAGCTGTGATTTATTTCGTCGGTTTTATTTTAAGCAGGGACGGAAATAAGATAACTTTGAGACACTTATAGGGGTCACTGCCTCACTGGACCAATGTCCTATAAATTGATTGGGTGTGCAAAATGTTCTGGTTGCTGGACCAGCTTGTTCAACACCGTGTGATACACAAAAAGTGAAAATTTCACTTGGGTTAAGCATTTAACAAATGCACTTTCGTCCAATAAAGCCTTTTTGTTCAAATCAGGTTAGGTTAGTAATATTTTATAAATCATTTAATATTGTTACGCCTTTTCCAAAATATTGATGTTTATCTTCATTGACTTCTCAAATAATATGCCTTTTTCAAAAAATTGCTGTTGTTGTTGGGTAGGTTTGGTTTGGTTAGGAGGACGTCTCGTCCTCTTTGGGGCTGTTATACAGTTCAAGTACAGTAAAACGGCTGGCTTAAAGTATTTTCATAAAGAATATTACATAAAAAATAAATAAATATTAGCAATTGATTTAATTATGTCATATATTGCTGATTTACTACTATTTTGTTCTTTTAATTCTTAGTTCTAAAATAATAATTTAGAAAATGTTTGGATCTAGTTTTCATTTTACGTAGGCCGTAAATTGTTTTAAGTTAATTTAATTTAAATTCCATCGGGAAAAACCCGAAGTGCGGGTTTTTCGGTGCAATGGGATTGTCCCATTGGACAGCATCGTAAATCCGCCAAAGTGCGGGTTTTCGGTCGAATGGGGTTGGTTCGGTTGAATGGGATTCGGCGCAATGCTACTGAAGCGTTTAAATAAAGCTAAGTTGACGTTCAACGGAAATTTTGTTTTCCACAAGAAGCGGCACGTGTTTTTCTGAAAACAATGTATCTTATTTCGCAGGAATTAATTCAACCTATGTATTTAAACCGACACCATTCAAATATTTCAAGATAAACCTACAAATATCTTTAAAACTAAGCTTATAAACCCTTAAACATGATAGGAAGCTAAGCTTATAAACCTTTAGTCATGTTTCAAACCTAAACATATAATCCTGAAAACATATTTTGCAACTAGGCATATAATCGTGCAAACACGTCTTGTTACTGAGCATTATAATATAATGACATATACCACCTTAAACATGTTTAAGTACTAGATATGACAAGCGATCAACACATTTTGAACCTAAACATAAGGTGTTGCAAACCTAATCACCATTCTTACTTAAACATGAGTGTTTTTAAACATGATAAAATATCTGTTGCATTGTCGTGTTTAGGTAATTGTTTAGTTTCTAAACACTTTATTTTCTGTGTGAAAATGGTAAATTTCAATTTACCGCGGTAACCATTGAAAACCGTGGGAATGGATGGCTTTTCTAGTAAAATCACATATTCGGATCGGGAATGGACGGAAAAAACCAATATGGAATGATAGTGGTTAAATTGATACACATTTTAGTTGGAAATGGTTAATAAATGGATATAATCAGAGGTGGATTAGGGGAAGTTACGAAAGAGGCCGAATTTCTGGATGGGCAAATGCTTTATAAAAGCGATGGGGGAACATAGAGCTACTCTTTATTTTTAAGCCCCCCCCCCCCCAAAAATGAGAGAGAATTCGCGAGGATAGCAGGGTAACGATAACCCCACCTAACGGATTGAAAAGAGCGTCTGCTTTAGTGTATGATGTACAAGGCTTACTCAGTCAAGAGTCGTTTATAGTTAGAAATGGAACAATCGTCGGGAGGCGCGGACTTTCCCATTATTAAGAAGTTAATAGAACAATTAAAAAATGATCTCAGCTATTTTGTGACTTCCTCTGAAACTAGAGTAGCGTTGGTGGCCCATTTTTTAAGTTCCAAAGCAGGGTAAATACCTTTCCGTTTAACATCCGATTTCTTTGGTGGTATTGTGACGGGGTTTATTAAAGTCAAGCACTGGATTGAAACTGATTTAAAGCGCGGCAAAGGCTTAGCTATCTTTTCCGATTTTTCGCTACTTTTTGTCGGTTTTTACCTCTCCGAGTGACGTATGTCACGGAGAGGGTCTGTAACGATCGTGTGTGTCTGTCTGTCTGTCTGTGTGTGTGTGTCTGTCTGTGTGTGTGTCTGTTGTTACACCCACGTGACCGCGTTCGCAGTTTCCAAATCGGAGCAAACGTGTTCGCCATTTCCGAACTGCTTTCACAGTCACGGAAATGGCTCCTCTACTTGAGTTTTCACACCAGCATCTTCTGGTTTTTGTCCATCCCACACGGACACCAGTTTGTACTTACTGGCTTCTAATCACCACCATCTTTTTGTCTTCGTCCATCCCACATGGACACCAGTCTGTATACACTGGCTTCTAATCACCACCATCTTCTGGTCTTCGACCATTCCACTTGGACACCAGTCTGTACATACTGGCTTCTAATCACCACCATCTTCTAGTCTTGGTCCATCCCACTTGGACACCAGTCTGTACATACTGGGTTCTAAACACCATCATCTACTGGTCTTCCGTCTATTCCACATAGACACCAATCTGTCTCATTGGCTTCTAACTCCATCGTCATCGTTTGATTTAAGACATTCGCGGCGATCAGCTAGGGTTACGAGAAACGTCTAGCCTCCCTAGGGTGGGTTGTCCACCAAAGGTTTTCGCAATTGCGGTTGTTCTTGCTTTAAAGTGTAGTTCGACACCCTTATATACTACCTATTTGGGTAAGGCGAAGCAACCGGCGTATGCCTCATTTCAAACGCCAATATTAGTCAAATCTCTCAAGAATGTTTAATTGTTCTTTATCAAAACGATGTAACGCTCAATAAGGCAAACAACTGACGAAGAAAATATTTAACATTAACTATATTTATTTTAATATTTAAGATAATCTTGTTTCTCAACTCAAAATTAATACGGAAATTGTTAAAAAGCAGTCTATGTTTTTGTCTGTGTGTGTCCGTCCATTGTTACACTAGTGCGTCGCGTTAGCAGTAGCCTTGTGTTGATGTGTTAAGAAATCATACAGAACCTTAATATTCCCTTTTACCATAATATAAAGTGAATATGTGGAAGTATTTTTCGTAATTATGATGCATTTAGTAATTTTGTAGCTTTAAAGCTCTGTTTCATTTTGATATTCCAAAAATTTTTTTTTAATATTGTTATTTGAAATGGCTGTTTATATATTGCTTAAGCTATACTACATCTGTATATAGAATAATCCTTGGTTTAGTGGTTTCATGAAGAAAATTAAGACCTAGACTCCGGAGGGTATAACAAGTATTATCCGCAATAGGTTTAGTGAAACAAAGAGTAAATAATTGAGGCCTGAGGTGAATTAAACTTTTGGCTTTGATTTTCGTGTCTGAAATGCAGAGACATCAACGGTTCAGAGTGAGCCGAAAGTTAAATACACTCTTAAATAATCAGGTGAAGATTTTATAATGGAAGAAAAGATCATGTTGGCAATTAGATTAGTAAAGGAGTTAATGGTAAACGGGTAGTAGCTACAGACAGACTTATTATTCTCTTTATGGTGCGCATTGACTATTAGTGCGTCTAGCTACAATTTTGCTTTGGTGTTATTTAACGTTAACATTCATGTTGGCAAACTAAGAATATTGTTGAGGTGAGACGAGACGATAGTGTTTACACTGCAAACCAGTTGTGAATGTAGATATCAGAATATAGGGTAATCAGCTGAAGCGTAGACTTCATTTCCTGTTCTTTTCCCCATTGACTGATTTCCATGTGTCCAAGATTTATCCTTATTGGATGTAAAATGTCGTCTGCTTTACTGTACATTCGCTATGTTTGGAATACTGCTTCAATATTTCGTAAATTGTTACCTCAAAAAAGTGAAATAATTCCATATCTAGGTAAATAAGTTTGTAGTAGTACATCTCTTGACTCGGAGAGGTAATATTTTGGTTTTCCCAACTTGTTTATCTATGTTACAACCTACAGAATTATTTCTCATATTTTGTTTGACCATTAAATAAAAATTACATTGAGTTGATACTTCTTCATAACTTTTAGAGCTGTTAATACTCATAATAGGTCGCGAAGAGTTTTCAAGCTCGACTTCGGAGGCCATTTTCTCAATTTCCCGTGTTAGTGTTACTTCTCTTAACATCCACCAGGTAGAGACCTTAATCTTACTACGTTGATAGAGGGGAGGAATTTTAACCCACCCAGCCGTTCCTCTTCCTCTCTCTCGTAAATAAAATGCCCCCACAGTGAGCCCTATGGCTCGTTCATAACTTCCCCTAATCCACCTCTGATATAATCTATTTTCTATGGAAGATCCTAAAATTCTAAAATAAATAAAAACAAAAGTGATATAAGAAACCTCCCTTCGGGAGGAAAGTATACAAAGGCGAATTTTTCCCGATACATCCTCGTACCGCGAATATCCCCGCGCACTTATTCGGCCGTAAGCAAAGTTTAAAAAATAGGGCCGCGCCGCGTAGAGCGTAGGAATACATTGTATTGTATGCTTAAGTTAAGTCAATTTCACAGACTCATTGTAATTTTAAACTTTTCCAATGAAATAATTCATGCAGAATTTTTAGATTAATCATTAAAAAACAGGCAGTGACTCAATTATAGGATTTTCTTAGGTCTTTGCATAAAATTTGAATTAAACCCTTACCTTGCCAAGGTATATGACTAACACTATACATAGATAGATTTTAAAATGGTGTTATTATCTATCTCGAAATTTTGTTCTTGTATTCATAATTTTCATCTTCTTCTTGGCTTCACAATAAACTAGATTTTCTTTTCGAAATAACCGTATGTGAATATTTATTAGCAAAATCAGGAATCTTCTATTTCTTTACGACAGACGGCTAAGCAGACTACACTAGTTTGAAGAGCTTTTTGCTCTTTCCCTTTCCAACGACCATATCAAAGGACTAAGATCTACCGTACCTTGTCCGTGAGCAATAGTGTCTGAATATGGTATTTGGCGGTTCGAGGATGTCTCGCGTGTTTTAACGTTATGCCTATGGCGCCTTGTATACTTCCCTCCCGTAGGGAGGTTTCTTCTTTATTTCTGATAAAAACGGTTTTGCCACTGAGTAATGGCAGATATCGGCCTTTGACAGTATTAGACGATATAAGGCAATATAACATAGATGCCACTACTACTCATCTCACTTAGTTTGTTGTAGGCTAATTACTAGCTAGCTAAGCTCACAGTACCGTCTTCTGGCTCATCCTATTACTTTAGCACACGAAATTCACTGCTATTATAGCTGCCAATCAGTCCATTGTAAGTTTTCGCGCCAAATTCTCGGAATAGATATTTTGGGAAGTGTCTTTGGCTACGGGCGAGCAAGAGTCCCTCAGTCCAGTCAGATTTTTCTACAGTTCAGCCCCTTATTTTTCCAAAAATTGCCGATGAAGAACCGGTATTTCAGTGCTAATTTTGGGCCAAACTAAGACGCTCAAGGATTATATTCATTCTAACACTATGGTAGGGAAATAGTTTTCTGCTAAAATTTTATATCTCCTCGTTGGCTACTCTATACTTGAGTTCTCACACCACCATGTTTGGTCTTCGTCCATCACACATGCACATCAGTCTGGTACTTTTCTTGCTTCGAACACCCCCATCTTCTGTTCTTTGTCAATCCCACAGTGACACCAGTCTGCACTTACACTGGCTTCTAACACCACCATCCACTGGTCTTCCGTCTATTCCACTTGGACACCAGTCTGTACATACTGGCTTCAAATCACCACCATCTTCTGGTCTTTGTCCATCCCACTTGGACACCAGTCTGTACTTACTGGCTTCTAAACACCACCATCTACTGGTCTTCGGTCTATTCCACATAGACACCAATCTGTATCATTGGCTTCTACTCCATTATCATCTTTTGGGTTTTAGGATACACGCGGCGATCAGCTATGGTTACGACAAACGTCTAGCCTCCCTAAGGTTGGATCGGCCACCAAAGGTTTTCGCAATTGCGCTTTTTCCATACTATTATAAGGGAAGCAATTTCTATATATATACCAAAATTTTAAAAGAATCGCGTAAGAGGGGTACGCTTCAATTTAAACGTCAATATTAGCAAAGTTTGAGAAGATAATAGGTATAACTTTATTTTAAACGATAAACCTATTATTAATGTTAATTATTGACGATTAAAATAATTAAAAATAATTATATTTATTTAAATATTAAAGATAAACCTTTCGTGCAAAGAGAGAGAGAGAGATTAAATCATTGCCTCCTATATCTACCAAGGCCCATGCATGGGATATATTTCCTTCATTGCCTCCTATATCTATCAAGGCCCGTGCATTGTGATATATTTCATTCATTGCCTCCTATATCTATAAAGGCCCGTGCATTGTGATATATTTTTCAAAACAACAACAAAATGGGAAGCTCCTCTCAGAAACATAATAATTTCTTTTCTCTGAATATGAAATGAAAATATGGATAATATTGCGCTCCTTCTTTAATGGTATAAATCCTTGCCTGTCTATTAATATTTTACGTAGGAGTAATACGTTCGTTTTGTTTTGATGTGTAAAGAAATCCTACAGAACTATAATATTCCCTTTATCCATAATATAAAGTGAATATGTGGAAATATTTTTCGTAATTATGATGCATTTTGTAGTTTTGTAGCTTTAAAGCTCTCTTTCATTTAGATATTCCAAGGATAGTTTTTAATATTATTATTTGAAATGGCTGTTTATATATTACTTGAGCTATACTACATTTGTATATAGAATAATCCTTGATCTAGTGATCTAAGGCTAAGGTCTGGACTCTGTCGGGTAAATCAAGTATTATCCGCTATAGGCGTAGTGAACCAAAGAGTAAATAATTGAGACCTGAGGTGTAGTAAACTTTGGGTTTTGATGTTCGTGTCTGTAAGGAAGGACATTAACGGTTCAGAGTGAGCCGAAAGTTAAATACACGTTTAAATAATCAGGTTTAAATTTTATAATAGAAGAAAGCATCATGGTAGAAATTAGATCAAAGAAAGGACTAATCGTAATCGGGTTATAGCTTTGAAGTTTTATTCTTGTTATGGAGCGCATTGACTTTCAGTGCGTATAACCACAAGTCAGCTTTGGTGATATTTAACGTTAACACCATGAGTTAGTACTATGTTAGCTCCCTATAAGTTACTCAGGCAATTCATTTTTACACTCCAGCGTTTTCTCCCGCGCCGACGGCTTCCCATTATATGCGACGCTCTGCGGCCGCCAAGGGAACGAAAATTTTATTTACTCTTATTTCCGGTTTTTCCCCGGAAGCGCGTGTAGTGGAAGCTAGCCAATGATATCGGAGCTATTTAAGCAGCCGAATATTTCGCTCACTAGCCTCGGTTAAGAAAACAGTTAAGAGATCAGTGAATTGGATTTAACTTTTGTATAATTTTCTCGTTTCAAGTCACAATAACAACTCTTATCTTTAGCATTCTTTATCAATATCGGCAATTCAATTGAGTTCTTGCATTTTTTGTCTCAGTACCGACACAAACGCCATGACTTAACGTTAAATTATTAAAATATAAACATTCGCGACTAAAACACTCCCTTGGTGAAAAAGCAGCCGACGACTCGAGGTCGAGGAGCCGTACTAGCGGGATTTTTTTCGACAAGAGAGAGCGCAACATTCGGATTTTTTCCCGCGCGGGCGAAATGAGAAGAAATCGCTGGATACATTACGCCTATGGAGCCTGAGTAACTTATAGGGAGCTAACATATTATTAACTCATGTTAACACTCATGTTGGCAAACTAAGAATATCGTTGAGGTGAAACGAGACATTAGTGTTTATACTGCAAACCAGTTTTGAATGTAGCTATGGGTATATAGGTTTAACACTTGAGGCGTAGACAATTAGGCCTTTTCATACACATAAGAATTTTATATCTCCAAAATTTATACACTTCATTTCCTGTTTTTTTACCCATTTTCTGATTTCCATGTGTCCAAGACATATCTTTATTGGATGTAAATGTCGTCTGCTTTACTGTATATTCGCTATTCTTGGATTACTGCTTTAATAATTCGTAAATTTTTACTTCAAAAAAGAATAAAATAATTCTATATCTAGGTTAATAAGTTTGCAGTAGTAGTCCTCCTCTTGACACGGAGAGGTAATATTTTGGTTTTTCCAACTTTTATTTTTGCACACGACATCTAGATGGCGTTTGCAAAAATCTTACTCCATACGGAAAATTTGACGAGGGAGTAGCCACTCTGTAATAAAGTCTTTCTGAGGGTGTAGAATGGGAAGCGTATATTACTCTAGTTGCCTGATCCCTCGAATGCCGAGCGGTGCTCGCGACGTGCGGGTTAGTAACCTCGTATTTTAAGCTTAAGATGATACTGAGAATAAACTAAGGGGAGATTGCAGCTGTGAAGAAGACCGCGCAAGTTCAAAAGAAACGAAAATTATATTTATATTTCTCCTTTATATCACAAAACGTTAACATTTCTATTTTGGAATAGAAAAACTTCGGAAATTATGCAAAGAAGCTGCCAATTTTGGTGTCAGAAAATAATTCATCTTCTTTTGAAACTTAACCTGAGAAATTTAAATTAAAGAATAGCTTGATATCTTTTCCAGTGGATAATTGTTTGATATTGATATTTTCGTTTCATTGATTTTAAATAAATTGGTATTGACATCGGTTAATTTACGATATTGGCCAATTGATCATCACCAGAAGTAATATAAGAAACCTCCCTACGGGAGGGAAGTATACAAGACGCCATAGGCATAACGTTAAAACACGCGAGACATCCTCAAACCACCAAATACCATATTCAGACTCTATTGCTCATGGACAAGGTACGGTAGATCTTAGTCCTTTGATATGGTCGTTGGAAAGGGAAAGAGGAAAAAGCGCTTCAAACTAGTGTAGTCTGCTTAGCTGTCTGTTGTAAAGAAATAGAAGAATCTTCTAAGAAGATTCTTGATTTTGCTTATAAATATTCACATACGGTTATTTCGAAACGAAAATCTAGTTTGTTGTGAGGCCAAGAAGAAGATGAAAATTATGAATACAAGAAAAAAAATTTCGAGATAGATAATAACACCATTTTAAAATCTATCTATGTATAGTGTTAGTGATATACCTTGGCAAGGTAAGGGTTTAAATCAAATTTTATGCAAATACCTATGAAAATCCTATAATCGAGTCACTGCCTGTTTATTAATGATTGATTATCATCAAAATCTAAAAATGCTGCATGAATTATTTCATTGGAAAAGTTTAAAATTAAAATGAGTCTGTGAAATTGCCTTAACTTAAGCAGCCGACGCAATCGCGAGATCAGATAATGTATTCCTACGCTCTACGCGGCACGGCCCTATTTTTTAAACTCTGTTTACGGCCGTATAAGTGCGCGGGGACATTCGCGGTACGAGGATGTATCGGGAAAAATTCGCCTTTGTATACTTTCCTCCCGAAGGGAGGTTTCTTATATTACTTTTGTCATCACTAATAGTTTAAATAATTTCAATTAAACGGTTCAAAACCTTCAGGAAAAGCTTAGTTTTATAATGAATAAAATTCTAATTTTAAAGTAATAAATTAATTTATCGTAGGTAATTAATTTACTGCCTTAGTGTAATTTATGCTGATATAAAATTATGCAATGAAAGAGGAAGTGACGTACATTTGGGTTTCGCGGGAGATTCAAATGTCGATTTGGGTTAAAGAAATAAGAGAATAATTTGAGATGGTGAAATGTTTGGCGGGAGATTCAAATGTCGATTTGGATTTGGGTTAGAGAATAAGGTTTTAAGCTCTCTCTCCTTATGGAACCAACCCTAATGTTTACATTTGGATTTGGGTATTTATTCATTGAAATTTTTAGAGAATAGTGTCCCTGGAAACATTTCAAGTGTTCTTCTTATTTCCGCTCTCGCGAATTTCCAGGAGGCTCAAAGTTTTGACTTATTTCCGCCCCAATTCAACCTTTTCTAGCTGTGATTTATTTCGTCGGTTTTATTTTAAGCAGGGACGGAAATAAGATAACTTTGAGACACTTATAGGGGTAACCGCCTCACTGGACCAATGTCCTATAAATTGATTGGGTGTGCAAAAATGTTCTGGTTGCTGAACCAGCTTGTTTATATTCCGCTTTCTTACATGAAATATTACTATACATAGATTCGTGCTAGGCGTCCTGAAAACAAGGGCAAGTAGAAACGGCGTTTTAAAGCCCTGAGCCTCTAAGGTTTATAGGTCTCTTTACTTTAAATTGGAAAATGTAAGCCCAAATTATGACGGTACAGTTAAATATATTCAGCATTTTTATTGAATGAAAGCTTACAAGTATAAACGTTAAAATACTAATTTTGTAATGTTAAGGATACAAATGAAATATCGTAAAAGTTTCAGAATTTTGCATCGTAGTCATTGGCACCTAATCGTGGCTCTTAGTGCCCTGAAGTTCAACTAAAACATTACAGACATTTTTAGTAAACGGGACGCAACTGAAATATAAACATCTTTCGCAAAATCTATAATGCTGGACGACGTAAAACAATACGATATAAAGAACGATGAAATCAATCAGTAGAACGACTGAGACGACGAAAATAATCCGACGAGCTCTACAAGTCCATCGATTGAAGCATAAATGTGGCATAATGGCCAGAGCGACGGGAATTTCGAAAAGTAAACCACCGAAATGCGCAAAGTTATTGACGAACGGGAAGAATCCGGCGATTACCAGGAACAACATGACCAAAATGACGAAAAAGAACTCAAGTACTTGCGTTTACGGAAATTCGGAGCTTGAAGGCATTCGATGAAGGATATTCCGAGTAACGTAAATACTCCGCCGCCGCAACCGACTTGCGGTAGATAAGGATCGAAAAAGCTTCCATCCTTAGTTTTAAAAATGAATTTTCCAACTATTCGAAACTACTCGGGTAGTAAAAATGATTGTCTACCATTGGGTCGAATCCCATTGGATCGAATGTCTCGTTCGACCGAATCCCATTAGACCGAATACCGCAATTTGGGCGGTTTTCCAATCATGAATTTTCCTTTCAATCCTATTTTTCTATTGATTTTCCTATTAAACTTCTTGTTATTGCAGAAAATACTAAACCAAACGTAACCTAATATTACAGTAATGTTTTGGAAAAGGCATATTTTTGGAGAAGTCAATGAAGCTAAATTTCAATATTTTGGAAAAGGCGTAACATTGTTAAATGATTTATAAATTATTACTAACCTACTTTAACCAAACCTAACCTAACATAGAAGTAATGTTTTGGAAAAGGCATATTATTTGAGAAGTCAATGAAGCTAAACATCAATATTTTGGAAAAGGCGTAACATTGTTAAATGAATTATAAAATATTACTAACCTAACCTAACCTAACCAAACCAAACCAAACTTAACCTAACATAACAGTAATGTTTTGGAAAAGGCATATTATTTGAGAAGTCAATGAAGCTAAATTTCAATATTTTGGAAAAGGCGTAACATTGTTAAATGATTTATAAAATATTACTAACCTAACCTAACCTAACCTAACCAAACCTAACCAAACCTAACCTAACCTAACCTAACCTAACCTAACCAAACCAAACCTAACCTAACCAAACCAAACCAAACCTAACCTAACCAAACCAAACCAAACCTAACCTGACCTAACCTAACCTAACCTAACCTAACCAAACCTAACCTAACCTAACCTAACCAAACCTAACCAAACCTAACCTAACCTAACCAAACCTAACCAAACCTAACCTAACCTAAACTAACCTAAACTAACCTAACCTAACCTAACCTAACCTAACCTAACCTGACCAAACCTAACCTAACCTGACCTAACCAAACCTAACCTAACCTAACCAAACCTAACCTAACCTGATTAAACCTAACCTAACCTGACCAAACCTAACCTAACCTAAAAATAAAATTGATTTCTTATTATACTTCTTGATACTGCAGCAAATAATATGTGTTCACCAATAACATTCTTCAATAAATTTCAAAAAATAACTTCCATTTTTGGAAATTGTCTAACCCTAACCTAACCATACCTAACGTAATCTAACCTTACCATTAAGAGATCTCCCTCCCAAGTACTGACGGCGCTCGATGCTGCTTAACTTCTTCGATCATCCAAATCACTTTATCCATTGCGCTACTGGAGCCCGGCAACTCAAGGAAAACGCTATGATTTTATATGTGTAAACCCATCCCATTCAGTCGAAAGCTCTTCCATTTAAATATTCCCATTCAGTAGAAAATCGCTCTTTGGGCTATAAATTGTTTTAAATTTGGCTACAATTTTAGAAATTTGAATTCGATCCAACGGGATTCTATCCAATAGGATATTACCGTAAAAATAATCCCCCCCATTACCCGTGACAAGCTGAAACTGGTTGTCGGGTTATTCGCGGGTAGAAAAATAGGAATCAGAAGTGAAAGGGGACCACCCATTGTCCGGTTTAGAAAGAATCGAAATTTTAAGAATGACGAAATTCCATGAAACACTGTTTCAATGTGAAATTTAGTTCACATAAGCTATGCTTTCTGTGGTAGTTTCTTTCTGAGACAGACTAGAATCACCGCACGCAACGCGACACACCTATATCAAGAAGTTATATCTAGTATCTCAGAGAGAAGGTATAAATTCGCCAGATTTCCAGCTTTATCTCCAGTCCAAACGTAGGTCCGGAGTCAATCCCCGTCTCTAAATTACAACCAGCATCTCATTGGTTCTTGAAAACTCACGTCAGCGCGACGACGCGAGTGACGAAAATTACAGTCATATTTTCCGACTAAGGAGAGCTAGCGAAATATCCCGGCGTCTCCTTTTACGTCCCCCTTGTACTTTGAAAGGGGGACTGGGACTATGGCGCGCGAATACAAAGGCATCTTATACCTTCTCTCTGAGATACTGATATAACTTCTTGCCTATACATTGCCAGTATTCTGTGTTGAAATAAAACTAAGGGTTAAGAAAGTTGCAGGTCATTAAGCTAGATTACCGATTGCAGGTCATTAAGCTAGATTACCGATTGCAGGTCATTAAGCTAGATTACCGATTGCACGTCATTAAGCTAGATTACCGATTGCACGTCATTAAGCTACATTACCGATTGCACGTCATTAAGCTAGATTACCGATTGAAGGTCATTAAGCTACATTACCGATTGCAGGTCATTAAGCTAGATTACCGATTGCAGGTCATTAAGCTAGATTACCGATTGCACGTCATTAAGCTAGATTACCGATTGCACGTCATTAAGCTAGATTACCGATTGCAGGTCATTAAGCTAGATTACCGATAGCAGGTCATTAAGCTAGATTACCGATTGCAGGTCATTAAGCCATTTTAAGGATTGCAGGTCATTAAGCTAGATTAACGATTGCAGGTCATTAAGCTAGATTAACGATTGCAGGTCATTAAGCTAGATTAACGATTGCGGGTTATTAAGCTTGATTAACGATTGCGGGTCATTAAGCTAGATTAACGATTGCGGGTCATTAAGCTAGATTAACGATTGCGGGTTATTAAGCTTGATTAACGATTGCAGGTCATTAAGCTAGATTACCGATTGCAGGTCATTAAGCTAGATTAACGATTGCAGGTCATTAAGCTAGATTAACGATTGCGGGTTATTAAGCTTGATTAACGATTGCGGGTCATTAAGCTAGATTAACGATTGCGGGTCATTAAGCTAGATTAACGATTGCAGGTCATTAAGCTTGATTAACGATTGCAGGTCATTAAGCTAGATTAACGATTGCGGGTTATTAAGCTTGATTAACGATTGCGGGTCATTAAGCTAGATTAACGATTGCGGGTCATTAAGCTAGATTAACGATTGCAGGTCATTAAGCTAGATTACCGATTGCAGGTCATTAAGCTAGATTACCGATTGCAGGTCATTAAGCTAGATTAACGATTGCAGGTCATTAAGCTAGATTAACGATTGCGGGTTATTAAGCTTGATTAACGATTGCGGGTCATTAAGCTAGATTAACGATTGCAGGTCATTAAGCTAGATTAACGATTGCAGGTCATTAAGCTAGATTACCGATTGCAGGTCATTAAGCTAGATTACCGATTGCAGGTCATTAAGCTAGATTACCGATTGCAGGTCATTTAGCTAGATTACCGATAGCAGGTCATTAAGCCAGATTACCGATTGCAGCTCATTAAGCCAGATTACCGATTGCAGGTCAGTAAGCCAGATTAACGATTGCAGGTCATTAAGCTAGATTAACGATTGCAGGTCATTAAGCTAGATTAACGATTGCAGGTCATTAAGCTTGATTAACGATTGCAGGTCATTAAGCTAGATTAACGATTGCAGGTCATTAAGCTAGATTAACGATTGCAGGTCATTAAGCTAGATTAACGATTGCAGGTCATTAAGCTAGATTAACGATTGCAGGTCATTAAGCTAGATTAACGAATATAGGCAATTAAGCTAGATTAACGATTATAGGCAGAAGTAATATAAGAAACCTCCCTACTTTTGTTATAGGTAATTAAGCTAGATTAACGATTGTAGGCAGAAGTAATATAAGAAACCTCCCTACTTTTGTTATAGGAAATTAAGCTAGATTACCGATAAGCATATGTCTTGTGTTGGTGTACAAGTCTAAGACATGTTTTGGTGCACAAGTCCCGCCAAAAACTTATCGAGAGGTTAGACAGCGTAACGCAGCTGTATATTCATAGTTATATAGATTAATGCTAATTGTAAATTTTTCATAGAAAATAATATGTAAGTTTGTACTATTTTTAAAATGAAGCGCATGTTTCCTGTTAAAATATTTTACTGAAGAAATTTTGGTGAAAAAACTAAAATAAGAATTTTTTCAAATAATTGATGTTTTATAATCATGTGTTCAAAAGTGAAAATTTAATAACTGTACTTCAGGCAATTAATTTTCTACACTTATCTCTTACTTTTTCCCATCTTTGTCTACAAAGACAGGTTTTATCATGAGTTAATAATATGTTAGCTCCCTAGGGAGCTAACATATTATTAACTCATGGTTTTATTAAAAGCCTTAGTCCTGTCATAGCCCACTCGATCATGCGAATCACGACGCAAGCAGCTTGCGTTGTCGAGTGCGTGATCGAGTGGGCTATGGTGTACAACCTTAGCACATTGGAAACCACACTGAGTGATGCAAAATGTTTTTGCCCCTCTTATAATTCAAGAATAGTAAATGAGTTTCAGAAAACTATTTTCAATACTGGAAGCCCAGCGGTCCTATAATTCCTATAAAATCCTAAATGTTTGAACCTGTCCTATATCATCCATTAATTTTACGAAAGGTCCTTTAATATCCTATATTTCAGACTTATTCGAACTGTTAGTACAGTTTAATATGAAATTTATAAAAGTTTCGTTCCTTTATCGCGATTACATTTGACTAGACATCGAAAACATGAAGCTCCATATTTTGGCGAGGTGCGTTATCCCTAAACGTTTTTCTTGGGAAATTTGCCTATTTTATTACATTTTTGCATCAGTTCATAATATGTGTACCATAACTTCGTCACTGGATACTGAAAGGTTGTCATGAAATGTTCGGGTTGCAAAAATAACTTCTCTAACACGGGAAATTGAGAAAATGGCCTCCGAAGTCGAGCTTGAAAACTCTTCGCGACCTATTATGAGTATTAACAGCTCTAAAAGTTATGAAGAAGTATCAACTCAATGTAATTTTTATTTAATGGTCAAACAAAATATGAGAAATAATTCAGTAGGTTGTAACATAGATAAAAAACCGACAAAAAGTAGCGAAAAATCGGAAAAGATAGCTAAGCCTTTGCCGCGCTTTAAATCAGTTTCAATCCAGTGCTTGACTTTAATAAACGGGATCGACTAATCTGCTGAATGTCTGAACGTCTGAACTGCTGAAAATAGTAGAATTCCTACTATAAAATTCTCCCATCCTACCAAACCGTAAACTGTCTGAACCTTTTTGACTATTTTGCTGAAATGCCGAATTCTGAACCGAAATTAATGTAAGATAGAGACCGTCTGAACTTTTTTGACTATTTTGCAGAAATGCTGAATTCTGAACCGAAATTAATGTAAGATAGAGACCGTCTGAATTTTTTTGACTATTTTGCTGAAATGCCGAATTCTGAACCGTGAATTTTGAAAATGAAGTAGAATGGAGACCGTCTGAACCTTTTTGACTATTTTGCTGAAATGCCGAATTCTGAACCGTGAATTATGAAAATGAAGTAGAATGGAGACCGTCTGAACTCTTTTGACTATTTTGCTGAAATGCCGAATTCTGAACCGTGAATTTTGAAAATGAAGTAGAATGGAGACCGTCTGAACTTTTTTGACTATTTTGCTGGAATGCCGAATTCTGAACCGTGAATTTTGAAAATGAAGTAGAATGAAGACCGTCTGAACCTTTTTGACTATTTTGCTGAAATGTCGAATTCTGAACCGTGAATTATGAAAATGAAGTAGAATGGAGAACGTCTGAACTTTTTTGACTATTTTGCTGAAATGCCGAATTCTGAACCGTGAATTTTGAAAATGAAGTAGAATGGAGACCGTCTGAACTTTTTTGACTATTTTGCTGAAATGCCGAATTCTGAACCGAAATTAATGTAAGATAGAGACCGTCTGAACTTTTTTGACTATTTTGCTGAAATGCCGAATTCTGAACCGTGAATTTTCAAAATGAAGTAGAATGGAGACCGTCTGAACTTTTTTGACTATTTTGCTGAAATGCCGAATTCTGAACCGAAATTAATGTAAGATAGAGACCGTCTGAACTTTTTTGACTATTTTGCTGAAATGCCGAATTCTGAACCGTGAATTTTGAAAATGAAGTAGAATGGAGACCGTCTGAACCTTTTTGACTATTTTGCTGAAATGCCGAATTCTGAACCGTGAATTATGAAAATGAAGTAGAATGGAGACCGTCTGAACTTTTTTGACTATTTTGCTGAAATGCCGAATTCTGAACCGTGAATTATGAAAATGAAGTAGAATGGAGACCGTCTGAACTTTTTGACTATTTTGCTGAAATGCCGAATTCTGAACCGAAATTAATGTAAGATAGAGACCGTCTGAACTTTTTTGACTATTTTGCTGAAATGCCGAATTCTGAACCGTGAATTTTGAAAATGAAGTAGAATGGAGACCGTCTGAACTTTTTTGACTATTTTGCTGAAATGCCGAATTCTGAACCGTGAATTATGAAAATGAAGTAGAATGGAGACCGTCTGAAATTTTTTGACTATTTTGCTGAAATGCCGAATTCTGAACCGAAATTAATGTAAGATAGAGACCGTCTGAACTTTTTTGACTATTTTGCTGAAATGCCGATTTCTGAACCGTGAATTTTGAAAATGAAGTAGAATGGAGACCGTCTGAACCTTTTTGACTATTTTGCTGAAATGCCGAATTCTGAACCGTGAATTATGAAAATGAAGTAGAATGGAGACCGTCTGAACTTTTTTGACTATTTTGCTGAAATGCCGAATTCTGAACCGTGAATTTTGAAAATGAAGTAGAATGGAGACCGTCTGAACTTTTTTGACTATTTTGCTGAAATGCCGAATTCTGAACCGTGAATTATGAAAATGAAGTAGAATGGAGACCGTCTGAACTTTTTTGACTATTTTGCTGAAATGCCGAATTCTGAACCGAAATTAATGTAAGATAGAGACCGTCTGAACTTTTTTGACTATTTTGCTGAAATGCCGAATTCTGAACCGTGAATTTTGAAAATGAAGTAGAATGGAGACCGTGTGAACCTTTTTGACTATTTTGCTGAAATGCCGAATTCTGAACCGTGAATTATGAAAATGAAGTAGAATGGAGACCGTCTGAACTTTTTTGACTATTTTACTGAAATGCCGAATTCTGAACCGTGAATTATGAAAATGAAGTAGAATGGAGACCGTCTGAACTTTTTTGACTATTTTGCTGAAATGCCGAATTCTGAACCGTGAATTTTGAAAATGAAGTAGAATGGAGACCGTCTGAACTTTTTTGACTATTTTGCTGAAATGTCGAATTCTGAACCGAAATTAACGTAAGATAGAGACCGTCTGAACTTTTTTGACTATTTTGCTGAAATGCCGAATTCTGAACCGAAATTAATGTAAGATAGAGACCGTCTGAATTTTTTTGACTATTTTGCTGAAATGCCGAATTCTGAACCGTGAATTTTGAAAATGAAGTAGAATGGAGACCGTCTGAACTTTTTTGACTATTTTGCTGAAATGCCGAATTTTGAACCGAAATTATTGTAAGATAGAGACCGTCTGAACTTTTTCGACTATTTTGCTGAAATGCTGAATTCTGAACCGTGAATTTTGAAAATGAAGTAGAATGGAGACCGTCTGAACCTTTTTGACTATTTTGCTGAAATGCCGAATTCTGAACCGTGAATTTTGAAAATGAAGTAGAATGGAGACCGTCTGAGCTTTTTTGACTATTTTGCTGAAATGCCGAATTCTGAACCGTGAATTATGAAAATGAAGTAGAATGGAGACCGTCTGAACTTTTTTGACTATTTTGCTGAAATGCCGAATTCTGAACCGTGAATTATGAAAATGAAGTAGAATGGAGACCGTCTGAACTTTTTTGACTATTTTGCTGAAATGCCGAATTCTGAACCGTGAATTTTGAAAATGAAGTAGAATGGAGACCGTCTGAACTTTTTTGACTATTTTGCTGAAATGCCGAATTCTGAACCGTGAATTATGAAAATGAAGTAGAATGGAGACCGTCTGAAATTTTTTGACTATTTTGCTGAAATGCCGAATTCTGAACCGTGAATTATGAAAATGAAGTAGAATGGAGACCGTCTGAACTTTTTTGACTATTTTGCTGAAATGCCGAATTCTGAACCGTGAATTTTGAAAATGAAGTAGAATGGAGACCGTCTGAACTTTTTTGACTATTTTGCTGAAATGCCGAATTCTGAACCGAAATTAACGTAAGATAGAGACCGTCTGAACTTTTTTGACCATTTTGCTGAAATGTCGAATTCTGAACCGAAATTAACGTAAGATAGAGACCGTCTGAACTTTTTTGACTATTTTGCTAAAATGCCGAATTCTGAACCGAAATTAATGTAAGATAGAGACCGTTTGAATTTTTTTGACTATTTAGCTGAAATGCCGAATTCTGAACCGTGAATTTTGAAAATGAAGTAGAATGGAGACCTTCTGAACTTTTTTGACTATTTTGCTGAAATGCTGAATTCTGAACCGTGAATTTTGAAAATGAAGTAGAATGGAGACCGTCTGAACCTTTTTTGACTATTTTGCTGAAATGCTGAATTCTAGATCTCACTAATAAAAGCAGAATCTACTAAAATTATGAAATTTCTGCAAATAATATTTGAAAAGGTGGATTTTAATAGAGAAAAAATTAGGAAAAGGTCCCATTTTATTTGTGTTTTAAATGAAGCAAGCATCTAAATTCTGAAAAAGGTGGATTTTAATTAAGAAAAATTTCAGAAAAGGTCTCATTTTATTTGAGTATAAAAATTTTGGAAAAAGCAAATTTTAGTTGAGAAAGCCTAGTTACTTAAAAACCAATTAGAGCCTTTTTCCCAAAATATTGGTTTAATGCTTTTTTTAGAAACTAAAATATCGCTAATGAAATTTTCGCAACTTCCCGCTTATATTCTCCTTTTCCTTATTTTTGGACTTCCTAAAATTTTCTTCACACAATAATTTGGAAATTTCTCAGATTACTTTACCAAAAATGAATGGTTTTGGTAAATTCTGTATGTCCTAAAAGTACCATAGCTCTACTTCTGTCGACAGTCCTTGAAGTTCATTTAGTTGCCCTCCAATTCAGCATTTCAGCAAAATAGTCAAAAAAGTTCAGACGGTCTCTATCTTACATTAATTTCGGTTCAGAATTCGGCATTTCAGCAAAATAGTCAAAAAAGTTCAGACGGTCTCTATCTTACATTAATTTCGGTTCAGAATTCGGCATTTCAGCAAAATAGTCAAAAAAGTTCAGACGGTCTCGATCTTACATTAATTTCGGTTTAGAATTCGGCATTTCAGCAAAACAGTCAAAAAAGTTCAGACGGTCTCTATCTTACATTATTTCGGTTCAGAATTCGGCATTTCAGCAAAATAGTCAAAAAAGTTCAGACGGTCTCCATTCTACTTCATTTTCAAAATTCACGGTTTAGAATTCAGCATTTCAGCAAAACAGTCAAAAAAGTTCAGACGGTCTCTATCTTACATTAATTTCGGTTCAGAATTCGGCATTTCAGCAAAATAGTCAAAAAAGTTCAGACGGTCTCCATTCTACTTCATTTTCAAAATTCACGGTTCAGAATTCGGCATTTCAGCAAAATAGTCAAAAAGGTTCAGACGGTCTCCATTCTACTTCATTTTCAAAATTCACGGTTCAGAATTCAGCATTTCAGCAAAATAGTCGAAAAAGTTCAGACGGTCTCTATCTTACATTAATTTCGGTTCAGAATTCGGCATTTCAGCAAAATAGTCAAAAAAGTTCAGACGGTCTCTATGTTACGTTAATTTCGGTTCAGAATTCGGCATTTCAGCAAAATAGTCAAAAACGTTCCGACGGTCTCCTTTCTACTTCATTTTCAAAATTCACGGTTCAGAATTCAGCATTTCAGCAAAATAGTCAAAAAAGTTCAGACGGTCTCTATCTTACATTAATTTCAGTTCAGAATTCGGCATTTCAGCAAAATAGTCAAAAAGGTTCAGACGGTCTCCATTCTACTTCATTTTCAAAATTCACGGTTCAGACTTCGGCATTTCAGCAAAATAGTCAAAAAAGTTCAGACGGTCTCCATTCTACTTCATTTTCAAAATTCACGGTTCAGAATTCCGCATTTCAGCAAAATAGTCAAAAAAGTTCCGACGGTCTCCATTCTCCTTAATTTTCAAAATTCACGGTTCAGAATTAAGCATTTCAGCAAAATAGTCAAAAAGGTTCAGACGGTCTCTATCTTACATTAATTTCGGTTCAGAATTCGGCATTTCAGCAAAATAGTCAAAAAAGTTCAGACGGTCTCCATTCTACTTCATTTTCAAAATTCACGGTTCAGAATTCGGCATTTCAGGAAAATAGTCAAAAAAGTTCAGACGGTCTCCATTCTACTTCATTTTCAAAATTCACGGTTCAGAATTCGGCATTTCAGCAAAATAGTCAAAAAGGTTCAGACGGTCTCCATTCTACTTCATTTTCAAAATTCACGGTTCAGAATTCAGCATTTCAGCAAAATAGTCGAAAAAGTTCAGACGGTCTCTATCTTACATTAATTTCGGTTCAGAATTCGGCATTTCAGCAAAATAGTCAAAAAAGTTCAGACGGTCTCCATTCTACTTCATTTTCAAAATTCACGGTTTAGAATTCAGCATTTCAGCAAAATAGTCAAAAAAGTTCAGACGGTCTCTATCTTACATTAATTTCGGTTCAGAATTCGGCATTTCAGCAAAATAGTCAAAAAAGTTCAGACGGTCTCCATTCTACTTCATTTTCATAATTCACGGTTCAGAATTCGGCATTTCAGCAAAATAGTCAAAAAAGTTCAGACGGTCTCCATTCTACTTCATTTTCAAAATTCACGGTTCAGAATTCGGCATTTCAGCAAAATAGTCAAAAAGGTTCAGACGGTCTCCATTCTACTTCATTTTCAAAATTCACGGTTCAGAATTCAGCATTTCAGCAAAATAGTCAAAAAAGTTCAGACGGTCTCCATTCTACTTCATTTTCATAATTCACGGTTCAGAATTCGGCATTTCAGCAAAATAGTCAAAAAAGTTCAGACGGTCTCCATTCTACATCATTTTCAAAATTCACGGTTCAGAATTCGGCATTTCAGCAAAATAGTCAAAAAAGTTCAGACGGTCTCCATTCTACTTCATTTTCAAAATTCACGGTTCAGAATTCAGCATTTCAGCAAAATAGTCAAAAAAGTTCAGACGGTCTCCATTCTACTTCATTTTCATAATTCACGGTTCAGAATTCGGCATTTCAGCAAAATAGTCAAAAAAGTTCAGACGGTCTCCATTCTACTTCATTTTCAAAATTCACGGTTCAGAATTCGGCATTTCAGCAAAATAGTCAAAAAGGTTCAGACGGTCTCCATTCTACTTCATTTTCAAAATTCACGGTTCAGAATTCAGCATTTCAGCAAAATAGTCGAAAAAGTTCAGACGGTCTCTATCTTACATTAATTTCGGTTCAGAATTCGGCATTTCAGCAAAATAGTCAAAAAAGTTCAGACGGTCTCCATTCTACTTCATTTTCAAAATTCACGGTTCAGAATTCGGCATTTCAGCAAAATAGTCGAAAAAGTTCAGACGGTCTCTATCTTACATTAATTTCGGTTCAGAATTCGGCATTTCAGCAAAATAGTCAAAAAAGTTCAGACGGTCTCCATTCTACTTCATTTTCAAAATTCACGGTTCAGAATTCGGCATTTCAGCAAAATAGTCAAAAAAGTTCAGACGGTCTCTATCTTACATTAATTTCAGTTCAGAATTCGGCATTTCAGCAAAATAGTCAAAAAGGTTCAGACGGTCTCCATTCTACTTCATTTTCAAAATTCACGGTTCAGACTTCGGCATTTCAGCAAAATAGTCAAAAAAGTTCAGACGGTCTCCATTCTACTTCATTTTCAAAATTCACGGTTCAGAATTCAGCATTTCAGCAAAATAGTCGAAAAAGTTCAGACGGTCTCTATCTTACATTAATTTCGGTTCAGAATTCGGCATTTCAGCAAAATAGTCAAAAAAGTTCAGACGGTCTCCATTCTACTTCATTTTCAAAATTCACGGTTCAGAATTCGGCATTTCAGCAAAATAGTCAAAAAAGTTCAGACAGTCTCCATTCTACTTCATTTTCAAAATTCACGGTTCAGAATTCGGCATTTCAGCAAAATAGTCAAAAAGGTTCAGACGGTCTCCATTCTACTTCATTTTCAAAATTCACGGTTCAGAATTCAGCATTTCAGCAAAATAGTCGAAAAAGTTCAGACGGTCTCTATCTTACATTAATTTCGGTTCAGAATTCGGCATTTCAGCAAAATAGTCAAAAAAGTTCAGACGGTCTCCATTCTACTTCATTTTCAAAATTCACGGTTCAGAATTCGGCATTTCAGCAAAATAGTCAAAAAAGTTCAGACGGTCTCTATGTTACGTTAATTTCGGTTCAGAATTCGGCATTTCAGCAAAATAGTCAAAAACGTTCCGACGGTCTCCTTTCTACTTCATTTTCAAAATTCACGGTTCAGAATTCAGCATTTCAGCAAAATAGTCAAAAAAGTTCAGACGGTCTCTATCTTACATTAATTTCAGTTCAGAATTCGGCATTTCAGCAAAATAGTCAAAAAGGTTCAGACGGTCTCCATTCTACTTCATTTTCAAAATTCACGGTTCAGACTTCGGCATTTCAGCAAAATAGTCAAAAAAGTTCAGACGGTCTCCATTCTACTTCATTTTCAAAATTCACGGTTCAGAATTCGGCATTTCAGCAAAATAGTCAAAAAAGTTCCGACGGTCTCCATTCTACTTCATTTTCAAAATTCACGGTTCAGAATTAAGCATTTCAGCAAAATAGTCAAAAAAGTTCAGACGGTCTCTATCTTACATTAATTTCGGTTCAGAATTCGGCATTTCAGCAAAATAGTCAAAAAAGTTCAGACGGTCTCCATTCTACTTCATTTTCAAAATTCACGGTTCAGAATTCGGCATTTCAGCAAAATATTCAAAAAAGTTCAGACGGTCTCTATTTTACGTTAATTTCGGTTCGGAATTCGGCATTTCAGCAAAATAGTCAAAAAGGTTCAGACAGTTTACGGTTTGGTAGGATGGGAGTATTTTATAGTAGGAATTCTACTTTTTTCGGCAGTTCAGACGTTCAGACATTCAGCAGATTAGTCGATCCCTTAATAAACCCCGTCACAATACCACCAAAGAAATCGGATGTTAAACGGAAAGGTATTTACCCTGCTTTGGAACTTAAAAAATGGGCCACCAACGCTACTCTAGTTTCAGAGGAAGTCACAAAATAGCTGAGATCATTTTTTAATTGTTCTATTAACTTCTTAATAATGGGAAAGTCCGCGCCTCCCGACGATTGTTCCATTTCTAACTATAAACGACTCTTGACTGAGTAAGCCTTGTACATCATACACTAAAGCAGACGCTCTTTTCAATCCGTTAGGTGAGTCTGGTGGGGTTATCGTTACCCTGCTATCCTCGCGAATTCTCTCTCATTTTTGGGGGGGGGGGGGGCTTAAAAATAAAGAGTAGCTCTATGTTCCCCCATCGCTTTTATAAAGCATTTGCCCATCCAGAAATTCGGCCTCTTTCGTAACTTCCCCTATTCCACCTCTGCTGTTGCTAAGGTTGCTTTTATAGTTTGCACGTTATTAGAGTTGGCCGTGGCTCTCCTTTTAAAAAGTCGGGAAATTCCCCTAGCGCAAGTAGCGCTCATAGACATTATAACACTATTAAAGCCTAGACAAACTATTGGGGAAAGCGGTCCTTGAACGTTTTTGTGAGGGATTTTTCGCTTCTCCTCCTTCGCATGTGTGATAGGGTGAATGACTGGTGGCGCCCCCTATCGACGAGCGAAGGAGTTATTAATAAGGAGTAGTGGCACTCTATGTTAACTCCCTATAGGGCATAATAAGTCAAACCCTCGGAGATGCCATTACTCCATTTTATACGAGCTAAGAGCGGAAAAACGTATTTTTAAATTTTACACCTGTAAAATCTTTTAAAAAACACTTGGAACTTGTATTTCTACTTACTTTCGAGGAAATACCACCGTTTTCTGAAGGTAAGAGTCTTTTTTTATACATTTATTAGTAATAAAAACATTTAAGGCGAGCTAAGCCTTGGTCTTGTAAAACACGGCAGATGAGTGATTTTGAAACAGTGGTGGGCAAATCGCGAATGTCACTCGCATTGCGAAAGATTTTTCGTCTCTCTTAAAGAAGTCTCTCGCGCCGAAAGAGTGAGACAAGAATGAGTGACTTGTTATCACTCGTGGCTTGAGAGTTTCATACACGCGAATTACAATATCTCACTCTCGCGAAGTAATGTTTTTTCAAAAGAGTGATAAGGTTTCTTTCACCAATGCCTCTTTCTATTGTCGGGAGTGACTTTCATGAGTCGAGACGAAATCACTCTTGAGGACTTTTAAATATAAAAATTCGAGAACTTCACTCACTCTCACTCAGAGAATGAAAATTATATTAGTTTGTAAGTGATTTTTAGAGAGCGAGTGAAGTCCTCTTTTATCATGAAATTTTTACTGGGAATTGGGAAAATCTGGTTTAAGAAATCTACTAGATGTAGGTGTTTTACAAGAGAGAATCTCTAACGAGGGAGTCGTCACTTAACGTTATAGCGTACGACATGAGAAAGCTTATTTAAGTGATTTGGATGACTGGGGTGATATGAATTATTTTTTTACTTCGTTTATTTGAATCCTATGAAAAACATTAACATGTACAAAAATGGGCCAAGCCTCGCTTCGTGCCCGCTCCGCCGTAAAACGTTCTGAGATCCCATGTAGAGCCAAGTCTGCCTTTTGTTCTCATTCAATCGCCAATTGAACAATTATGTTATAAATTAAGTCCTTTTCCTAATTAATAACCAATATTCTTTGACTCTATCATTATTATACATCTTTGTTCGTATCAAAAATATCGTGACTTGGCAATCGCAGGTAAGTAATATTAAAAGGAAGTCACTAAATCGTTGCCGATTTTAAAATAATCGAAGGGATGTTCACTAAATCGTTTATGGTATAGGGGATATGTACAAGTTTATAAGATGAGTCATGCTCAACCCTATGTACAAATTATATGGTGAGTTATGCATAACCCTATTTACATGTTTATTAGGTGAGTTATACATAACCTTATGTACACATTTATAAGGTAATTACCTGCGCTTGCCAAGTCACGATATTTTTGATACGAACAAAGATGTATAATAATGATAGAGTGAAAGAATATTGGTTATTAATTAGGAAAAGGACTTAATTTATAACATAATTGTTCAATTGGCGATTGAATGAGAACAAAAGGCAGACTTGGCTCTACATGGGATCTCAGAACGTTTTACGGCGGAGCGGGCACGAAGCGAGGCTTGGCCCATTTTTGTACATGTTAATGTTTTTCATAGGATCTCACTTCTTTTTGTAGACCCTCTCGTTATACTTCGGTAGTTATATTAAAAGAAGACCCTCTCGTGGTACTTCGTTTACCAATATAATCGCTAACGTTTCTCCATATTTACGCTGAATTACCCCTTTCGACCCGCAGAGAATATGCAATAAAGATTGTACGCGATATCCTAATATAAGAATGTAGCATCAGTTACGACACATTTCTTTTAAATTACTACACCTATTAGCTTTAATATATATTTAACTTTCGGTTAACTTTGGCCCATTACGTCCTTTCATCAAGAACACACACTATTACTGTTAAAAAGACGGCAGCGCCATCTAGTTTTAAAATAAAGAACTAAAGAACAATTTTTTTTTAATTTTTCTGTGCTTTATAAAATAAATGAAAACTAAATCCTGAATTTTAAGTTTCTATCTACCCTAGAAGTACCTTAGAATTTTGATGATCGGTGAGTGAGTGAGTGAGTGACAAAATAAGGTAAATTTCACCTGCGATATTTCGAAAAGTATATTGGGTAGGATCTTGAAATTTGGAAACTATAGCTAGAATTGACAGTCTTCGCGGCAAGCAAAATTTCAGACTTTTACCTATACCCATAGCGAAGTTACAGTGGGCTTAAAAGAGCCACGAGTTGCTTCGAGAAAAGGATGTCAGTGCTCGACTTGGCTGGGAGCACTGCCGTGCTCCCAGATTATATTGTTGATTAAGATGATTTAAATGACTTTGAATGACTATGTAGATATTTGATTTGAATGATTATGTAGATATTTGATTTGAATGATTATGTAGATATTTGATTTGAATTACTATGTAGATATTTGATTTGAATGACAATCGTGATTTGAATGGGTCATTTGAATGACAATCGTGATTTGAATGGGTCATTTGAATAACAATCGTGATTTGAATGGGTCATTTGAATGACAATCGTGATTTGAATGGGTCATTTGAATGACAATCGTGATTTGAATGGGTCATTTGAATGACAATCGTGATTTGAATGGGTCATTTGAATGACAATCGTGATTTGAATGGGTCATTTGAATGACAATCGTGATTTGAATGGGTCATTTGAATGACAATCGTGATTTGAATGGGTCATTTGAATGACAATCGTGATTCGAATGACCCATTCAAATCACGATTGTCATTCAAATCACCCTACTCATTCAAATCAAATATGTACATCATCCTAATCAAAAATTTCAACCCTATAATCCGAATCTACAATTTAACCCAATAATCCTAATCAACAATTTCAACCCAATCAACAGTCGTTCAAATATCCCATATCAACAAAGTCATCACGATAATCCTAATCATTGTTGCCATTCAAATAACCCTAATCTCAGATAGGGGTTATTAATCTGAGCCCTAATCAACAAAGTCAAAAATTCAAATCAATGAAGCCATTCAGAGCGACGAAGTCATTCAAATAATCTAAATCAACAAGATAATTCAAATCAACGAGGTCATTAAAATAATTAAAATTATCATTGCCATCGAAATAAACAAGGTCATTCAAATCATCTAAATAAACAAAGTCATTCAAATCATCTTAATGAACAATAAGGTTTCTCATGTTGTACGCTATAACGCTGAGTGACGACTCCCTCGTTAGAGATTCTTTCTTATTCAAACACCTCCATCTAGTAGATTTCCTAAACCAGATTTTCTTAGTAAACATTTCATGTTAAAACAAGACTTCCCTCGCTCGCTAAAAAATCCCTAGCTCAAAGCGAACGCTCAAAGCCTTTCAAACTGAGTGAGAGAGTCATAACATTAATAGGTTATTCTCATTCTTCTATAAAGAGTGAACAAATATTTTCTCTACTCTCTCACTCTCTGGTAATGAAGGAAATCGGAAGCGCGCGCCCACTTTCCCTCGCGGAGTGAGATTTTCAAATTCCCGTGATTTCACTCTCAGTTTGTGAGTGAGAGTGAGAAGGGTCAGTTAATAGAATTATCATTCATAGAGTGAGAGTGACAAGCATTTCAGAAGTTCGCGAATTTGCCCACCATTGTTTTGAAAACGACGCTAATCCTCGCGCTAATCACTAATCTGCCGTGTTTTACAAGACCAAGGCTTAGCTCGCCTTAAATGTTTTTATTACTAATAAATGTATAAAAAAATACTCTTACCTTCAGAAAACGGTGGTATTTCCTCGAAAGTAAGTAGAAATACAAGTTCCAAGTGCTTTTTAAAAGATTTTACAGGTGTAAAATTTATAAAATACGTTTTTCCGCTCTTAGCTCGTATAAAATGGAGTAATGGCATCTCCGAGGTTTTGACTTATTATTCCCTATAGGGAGTTAACATAGAGTGCCACTACTCTAAGCTCATCCTTATTAATAACTCCTTCGCTCGTCGATAGGGGGGCGCCACCAGTCTTTCACCCCATCACACATGCGAAGGGGCGAATGCCCTAAAACCGTCACAAAAATGACTCTCAACTGTTCCTCTTGTATCTCTATGGTAGCGCTACCGGCGATTCGAGTTCCGGGGCGCGGCCCTGCTGGCCTGGTTAGAAAAGGCGGGAAATTCCATAACTGCAACTGTTGTAGCCTAGGGCGAATCGCACGGCGGTCGGTGGCAGTTGCGAAACACACGCGAAGTAACCCGCACTCCGACACTCGCGGCTTGGACTTGGTTCATTTAACATGCGGGTTAAAGTCTCCTACGCTGATGGCTCGGTGTCGGGCAAGATTTTTAACATTAATTCGAGTGATTTTTCTAAAACAAAAACGGTTGAAACGTTCAGGAACGATATATCACAAACTATAGATATTCCTATAAATAGGTTTGTTTTAATCTTTCAAGGGAAAGTGGTAAGTTGCGCTTTTTCCGTTGTTGTCCTAGTATTCATCTACCTTTTTTTTATTAATTAAATTAAATTAATATGAATCAAAACAGCTTACCGATAAGCACACCGATGAATGTGGTACCATCGAAGACGCCTTTCTGTATCATTATGGGATTGAAGAAAGGCATACGTTGCAAGTTTTCGTAAAGGTTAATGTCGATGCTGAAGTCAAACGTAAAAAGGGAAGTAGTTCTGTAACTGGAACTGACAATGAAACCGCCATTAATGAAGAAGCCACTACAAACGACATTGTACGTAACGTTACAACTTTTTACATTTTGGGCAGTAATGGAACCAACCACGTATCATAACTGAAATTTAATCATACTTAGTTCATGAAGGGGCAATATGTAACAACATTGCATTTAGACAAGTTGCAGTTGCCAAAATTAATTGAGTATTTTCTAGAAGCGCCCCAATTCTTGACGTAACATTATTTGTTGTAATTAGTCATGGGGTTTAATGTTAGGAATACCATTTCTAAGATTTTGTTGCGTTTCTCACAAAGATGGCATCAAGTACGCTGGGGGAAATTGCGTGGGTCTTAAACTAATTGTTTGGACCAGTTTTTAAAAAAGTGGAGGTTACTGGTCCTGGGGGACCCAGTTTATTAATTGCAAATCTGTAGGAAAACTAAGGGGGGAACTAGATCAAAATTTTTCATCCCAAGAACTAGTTTAAAAAATATTCTTAATTCCCAGACTGGCATCAATTCTTAAAGATACCATATAGAGTAGATTGTAAGCAGCGCCCCCTTTACTGAATTTTATATCACAAGGGAATAAGAGAGAAGGGAGACATTAGAGCCTGGTTTGGTAACGAGAGTCCGACCAACCTCAAGAGAACCGCGAAAACTTTGCGCAAGTACACAGCTTTTAACCAATTTACTGCAAAAATAGTTCGTTAAGTTCTCCGCGTTATCGGCCCATTTGTCTGCTAGATTTTATTTCTCCAAAGGCTTAGGTCTGTCGATGTTTCGTTCTTGTGTAATTATAACTTGAAGTATGTATTTTATTGAAACTAATTTATATTTTTTAATATTAATTCAAAATAATTCGTTTTCATCTATTTATTACCTTCAAATTATCTGATTTTGGTATGTTTTCATTTCCCGTGCATCTAAATTAATTGCGCAGCTTGATTTCGTTTATCAACATGAAATTCGGCCATTTTTATCTCCTTCAGCTAGTGTAAAGTTGTAAACAAAACTACTTTTTATTCGTCAACCGAGACGTCACCTTCTTATGTGACGTCACAGCTAAGACAGAAGTTAGATAGCCAATCAGTGAAGGGTAGTTGATTTGAGGTTAGTAAGACTGTTGTTACGAGTGTAAAGCATTATGGAGATATAAAGTGTGTCCCTTCTCTCTTATTCCCTTCTGTTTATATTATTTGTTGTTGTAAATAGTCATGGGCTTAAAGCAAAGCGCGGGCCACGTGCTTCCCCTACAACAAGTTGACTTTCCTTGTCGCGTTTCAGTACATTTTGCGCTCAAAGATGGCATCAAGTCTCTAACACATCTTTATTTATTTTTTTGCTTTGAAGGAAGAGATTAGTAACTCGCCAACTCTTGAACCAGCAACCAGTCTGTACTTTAATGTTGTAGAGCTCGTTGATGCAAAAAACTTCCAGGAGTTTAAAGGGGCTTGGGTGGAGGCCAAAATTGTCAGAATTGCTCGACAAGCCGAGGAAGCCCATCAACCTTCAACCTCAAACAGTACAGGAGACTCACTGATTTACTCCGTTGAGTTTGAACTGGAGTGAGTATATTCAGAAGCTATATGGAGTTGCCAGAGAGGTGTGGCTTAAAATGGCTCCTCCCCTTTCCACCAAAATGGCGGCAAGCTTCTCAGAGTGAAAGGCTAGTGGGGGGAGGCTTCTGAGTGGCACAGTGAGGGTCTGACGCTTACTGGGGGAAATTTTGACCCCTTTGCCTACTCCTAATTCATGGCCATTTCTCGAAATTAGTGCCAACCCCCTTTTTTGGTTTGGTTTGGTTTTGTTTCTAGCAAAACTAAGGCTGATCTCCCGTTAAGAAGTATTCGCCCAAGAGCGCGACGAAAGGTGCCATTTGACAAAGTGACGCCTGGATCTAAGATTATGGTGAATTATAACGATGACGCTCCAACTAAAATTGGATATTATTACGATATGATCGTCAACCGTAAAAGCGCAAGGAAACTGAAATTTGTCGTTGGAACCGTCTTGCTTGGGTATTTTATTTTTTTCTCGTTTATCATAATTATTGGCAGGTTTGCTTTTAATCAGGGAACACCCAATTTCTTGTCAACCCCAGTTTCCCCGATATTTTCTCTAAAATTCCTAGTTTCATATTTTAAACTAATTGCGCGTTTAAGCTGAATTTCAAAGGCTCAGTATGAATTTTGTAATTATAGCTAAGAGTTAATTAGCACCTGCTGATTGAGCTAATTAATTTAGTCCACCGTTAACGCACGCGCTAGAGTAAAAGAGGATGTTAAAGTTTTTAATTTCACTTATTTCACTTATTTCTCATCTTAATCGCTTCTTAAACTCCTAAAATTAATGGTTTGATCCTTTCATTCTCGACGAAGTACCATAAAATCCTATCTTTCCTTGAAAGAAAAAAAAAACTATTTTTTTCTATGAAATTTTTGAGAGTCAAATCAAAAGAAAAGTGGATTCAAGGACTTAACAATACTTAATTTATGTTAAGACTCGAAAAAAGATTTAAAAACGTTTCAGTTCCTTCAATCGTATTTTTATTTCCCAACAGAGTTGACGACACTGCGCTACAGGACTGCAAAATTCATTTAGTGGATGAACTGTATATTATAGAAGAAAATGTCCTCTTGGCAGATAGAGACGCCGCCTTAAATGAACTGATGCTCAAGGGCTCTAGTCTAAAAAGTACAATTTGTTTGTTTGTCAGCCAATTTTAGTATATCGCTTAAATTGTTCACTGTTATCCTTCCTTCCTATAGGACTTAAAAAACCCGAATGTGACTATTGCGACGATAAACCGTTTGTTAAGTGCCGCGAATATTCGTGTTCACTGTGTGGTGGTAAAGAAGCACCTGACCAACAAATCCAGTGCGATCGCTGTTTGAAATTCTTTCACCTCTGGTGTTTGAAACCGAAACTGGATTCGGTACCCGAGGACGATTATTACTGCCGAGATTGCAAAATTGTCAGACCCGGACAAGAAGTGAAAAATAAAAAAAAATTCGAGAGTGTCCATCGGACCATCCACTAAAAATTGGGGCAAAGGCATGGCTTGCGCCGGAAGAACTAAAGAATGCACGATTGTGCCAATGGATCATTTTGGACCCATACCGGGAATAGTAGTAGGAATGTCCTGGCAGTACAGGAATCTAGCCGCTGGATCTGGCGTTCATCGCCTACCAGTTGGTGGAATACATGGACGGGAAGAGGACGACGCATTCTCGATAGTGCTTTCTGGAGGCTATGAAGACGATCTTGTTAGTATTCGTAGAGTCATGATTTTCGATGTACGCTCGATCTATCTTGGAAAAAGTGATGCTAAGATCTGGCTTGTCGAAAAAAATAGGACGCCTGATGGAGTCGCTTAATTCCTAGCTATGGGGCATAGGGGCTAGCCACCACCCCTCCATACAATGTAAACAAGCCACAGGCTTAGTGTGTAAATACCTTCATAGAGAAAGCCTAGATTATTATTATTATTATTAAAACCCACCTTTAGCGTAGTGAGGAGTATTGCTGCAATGTTCACAAAAGGGCTACTGGTGATTTAAGTCGCTATTTTCTCCCGCATACAGTCCTTTCTACGGGATATCACTTCCTCTAGTGAATAAAATGCTCAGCTTGAACTTCAATTATGTGGTTGTTGTTGCGTGTGGGAAACGCCTATGTGATAGAAGCGCAACATTTTTGGCCCACATTATCACGGAACGATAGCAATGAACGGATTCGTTTCTTTTTAGGATGAAGGAGACACATTCTACTACACCGGCAGTGGAGGCCGAAGTTTAAAGGGCAATAAGAGAACGGCGAAGCAATCTTGCGATCAAGTTCTACCAGAGATAACAAGTAAGTAGTTTTCGACAAGTATAGAGCTATTTCAATTCGGGGGAAAGAGCTTTTGAGGCGGGGTTTCGCCAGTCCCCGCCTAGGAGCCATATTGTGCGGGAAATTTAGCATAGAGTTCTTCAGCGGCCCGCACGGAGGGAGGGTGAAAAGCGGCTCCGTTTATTGGCAGGCCCAACTGTGACGTTTCCCCCCTTCAACTGAAATAGCTCTATACGGTTTTGGGGATCTACCAAAAAGAAAATATGGAAACTGAACCTCATTCGAGTTTCGTTTTGTTATTTGAAAATCGAGACGGGAAAATAAATTAGGCATACAAGCAATTATGACATCATAAATATGTTGTCACCATCCGGTTTAAAGATCTGTAGTTCGCGCTGGCGTTAAACCCGGGTGAACTGTTATTATTGCTACTTTTTTTGATGTCATAACAGTGTCGTTAACATCAAGATAACACCAAAATTTTTTATAATGCTAGAGACTTAATTTAGAGCTAGTTCGTGAACGACAAGCGAGAATTGACTTCACTCGGTTTTGCAGTCCATCTTCCTATTTACACTTCCTTCTACACTAAGCCTTTGACAGCGCCTCACCAGGCGTCGCTTTAGTCTTTACGAGAATCTATGACGGTCCACGTAAATGAATCAATGTTGATTTTTTTTAACCGATTATTTAAACCCAGTCAATCTGATTTGGACTGATTTATTTATCTTTTTAACCGCCTTAAATAAAATGAACCTCGAACCGATTAAACAGTAAAATTGTGATATCAGTCATCGGTATACATCACTATTTCATAGTGTATATAAAATGTATTATTTTTATATTCTATCTTGAGAAACTAATTTCAAATTTAATGACAGATTTACACGCTATTAGCACTTTATGGTTAACATTAGTTGATAGTCGCGATCATTTAAATAATCCCAAAATATTTAATTTACTTTTCTAGAGCGTTAGCCAAAAATTGCGCAGCGCCGTTTAATGATAAGGAGGGAGCCGAAGCCAAAGACTGGCGGAGAGGGAAACCCATTAGGGTTTTAAGAGGTTTCAAAGGTTGTAAACACTCAAAATACTGTCCTGAAAAAGGTTATCGATACGATGGTATTTACAAGGTGAAGAAATAACATAAAGACTGAACCTATTTAGTGTTCAGGTGTAGCTAACTAAAGTTAAAATTGTAGGTTGTTAAATACTGGCCCCAGAAAGGCCGTTCCGGATTCATAGTTTGGCGCTACCTTCTCCAAAGGGACGATCCAACACCAGCCCCATGGACTGAAGAAGGGAAAAAAATAATCGAAGACCTCGGAATTAAAATGCAGGTAAATTAATTTGGAAGCAACGAAATATTTTTGTTTCAATATTAATAGTACTAATTTTTTAGCAAAGAGTTTAATTAATATTTCCTCTGTAGATGTTAAATGAATCTGAATCTTCACAAACTAACGAAGAAAGTGAGGAAAAACCTTCTAGTAAGAATCGGAAAAGGAAGAGATCTCCTCAAGACTCTGTTGCTCCCGAACCAAAGAAAAACAAACCGGTTCCTTACGTTCCACCCAAAAAAGTAGCGGCCATGATGTCGGTGGATAGTATCAATGAAAAGATTTGGGAAGAATGCAGTTCGTTTTACGAGAAAGGCGAATTGGTAAGTTTATGTTTTATTACAAGTTGATCACACATCCCCTTCCGTTCTTTAATGAACTAAGAAAATAAGGCTCTCCCACAAAAATCTTAGAATTGTAAGAATTATCTCTGTAGGCAGTGTTGTAACAGGCAGTCTTGGACATAGGCACAAGCGCGCACTTTAGTTACAAAAAATAATCTTCCGAGGGAATAAAATATCGCTCGGGATAAAATAGTTAAAAGTTTAGAAATTTTATTAACATGTCTTTCTACATCGAAGTCTCAAGAAGAAGTGTTTTTTTTATCCCCTCTCAGCCAGCTCTTTTCCTTTCACCTGGGTCCCAAACCCAAAAAGGGTTTTTCTCCTACGTCATTATTATAGGGCAAAGTAGTAAACATGTTTATGAAGAGAGCTGTCCGCTTACAGAGGAAAAATACTGGAAAGAGGAATTTTGGGTATAGGGTGGAAAATTACTCATTACAACTCCCCCTCCCTGAAATTGATTATAACTGGAAAGAATCAATAATGACCAATAAAGCGTCAATAAACAAAATCACAGTGTCTAGAACAAAAGTATAACATAGCCAAAGAGTAACGCGTACAGAATGTAGGAAAGCCTAACATAAGAATAATAAAAAAAATACAGCATGTAGTAACGCTTACAATAATAAAAAAAAAATTACAGCATTGAGTAACGCGAACACACAAAAAAAATGACAGTATCTAGTCGCGTAAAAAAATTTTTTTTTTTTTTACAGTATAAAGTAATACAAAGTTATCCAAACAATGAAAACATTTTAAAACAAAAGTAATTACAATAATAATAATAGTCATAGACAAAAATTAACATACTTTTTAATTGGGATATCGTTTAATTGGTTTGGTTAAGCGTTTTGGACGCGGTGGGGGTGAAACAGGGTCATTAGTTTTTACGTCATTGGGCACATGAGAACGATGAGCTCTAGACCTAACGCCTTGAGATTCACTGTTAAGCCTCGTTGTAGCGCATGGGGCGGGACTTAAAGTTCTAGCGGGGGTTCGTGTATCCGATTCGGAACTAGGAGAATAATTACGCTCACGATAAGGCTTGAGGTGAGAAACGTGATGGGTACCTACATCTAAAATTTTCCCATCCCGTTTACCAACTAGGACATAATCCAGTTCGGAAATGATTTTCTGAATAGTAAATGGCCCTTCCCACTTCGGGCCCAACTTCTTTGTAAACCGCTCGCTTTTATTTGACAAGTGGTGCGTTTTCAACCATACTTTATCGCCAACGTCATAAGTAATATGGCGATGACCCTTATCGTACGCGTGTTTTTGAGTGTCGTGAGCCTTGGCGCGAGCAGACAGGACGTTTTCATTGATCACCGCGACCTTTTCTTTTAATTCGTCAACGTATTGGGCTATAGGAGTGGGTTCTGTATTGTCAGATTTCGCTAAGACGCGCTGCAAAGGAAGACTCATCTCTCTGCCAGTAAGCATGAAATGCGGACTATAACCAGTTGAAGCATTAACAGAGGAGCGGATAGCTAAAGCGAATTGGGGTAAATTAGCGTCCCAGGTTTGGTGAGCGTCACCAACGTACGAAGCTATCATAGTCTTGATAGTGCGATTAGCAGTCTCAGTAAAGTTGCTTTGCGGGTGATAAGGTGTGGTGTTATTAATTTTGACACCCCAATCACCACAAGCAGCGATGAACTGTTTGGAGTTGAACTGCTTGCCATTGTCTACTATTAAAAGACGCGGTACGCCATAACGCGTATAGATTTCATCCGAAAGCTTTCGGGCAATAACACTAGACGTTCCCGCTCTCAAGGCAAACAATTCAACATACTTGGAAAAGTGATCTACCACCACCAACAAACAAGTATTGCGCTTTGTACTTGTTGGTAATGGACCCATCAAATCCGCGCCAATGACTTCCCAAGGGCTAGTGGGTATGATCGTGGACAAAAGACCAGAAGGTTTAGTGTTGCTAATCTTATATTTCTGGCAGGTTTCGCAAGAATTTACATAAGCCTTGCAGTCAGAAGCCATATCATCCCAATACGCCGTGTTACGCAAGCGATAGAGGGTTTTTTCATAACCCAAATGACCTGCTGTTGGGTGATCATGTAATTCATACAACACCGCAGGACGAAAAGTACGGGGTATAACGGGTCTCCACGCGATGGGTTCCGCAATTCGCGCCATATGTTTGCATGGGCGACTTTCAAGCAACCTATACAATACGCCCTCGTCAGCTAAGCAATAGCGATTGGATTTGGCCTTAATTTTACGTGCTAGTTTTACTTGCGGAGGCAGAGCTCCGTTGGCTAGATAGGTTTTCATTGCCTTTAATTTAGGGTCTTGGTCCTGCGCGCTGGCCAAGGCCTTGAGGTCCCTCAGAAGGTCAACCTGAGTAGTAGATGAGTGGTCAAGGGAAACCACGCTGATGTTTACAGGGCTAGATTGGGAAGGGCTAATGCAGCTAGAAATTTCGTCAAATCGCTCTGAATTTGTGAGATGGTCGTCAGTCGTTTGGATAGGGTTGCGTGAAAGCGCGTCTGCAACTATGTTTTCGCTACCTTTTCTATGAATGACAGTGAAATTGAACTCTTGGAGTTCAACTGCCCAACGAGTGAGTTTTGACGTTGAATTTCGCATCTTTGCTAACCATTGCAAAGCGCTGTTATCCGTGATTAGGGTAAACTTCACGCAATCTATATAATGCCTATACTTGTTACATGCCCAGACAACCGCCAAAAGCTCGCGCTCTGTAGCGTGATACCGCGTTTCTGCGTCCTTGAGTTTTTTGCTACCAAAGGAAATTACTTGCTGCCGACCGTCCTGGGTTAATTGATATAAAACACATCCAAGACCAGTTAAGCAAGCATCAGTTCGCAGAACAAAAGGCAAAGAGTAGTCCGGATAGGCAAGAATTGGCGGCTCCAATAGACATGTCTTTAGGGAATCGAAACTTGTTTGACATTCCGGAGACCATTTGATTTTTGCGTTCTTAGTAGTTTTTGTTAGGTTGGTTAATGGCAAAGCGAGATCAGAGAAGTCTTCTATAAACTCACGATACCAACCTACTAAACCAAGAAACGAGCGAACCTCTGACATTCGTCGGAGTGGGATAATCCAGGATCGCTAGATTCTTGGATGGCACAGTAGAAATACCTTGTTGGCTAACCTTAAAACCTAAGTACAAGACTTCGAGCTGGAGGAAATAGCATTTAGAGCGTTTGCATGTAAGACCAGTCTCACCCAATCTTTGGAAAATTCCGTGTAAGTCAACATAATGGTCGCTAAGACTACGTGACTTAACTAAAAGATCATCGAAATATAATTCGATGTTTATGGTTAACATATCGCGAAAGATATGCTCCATGCAACGCTGAAAAGTGGCTGGGGCGTTTATTAAGCCAAAGGGCATTACATTAAACTCGAAAAGTGCGAAATGAGTGACAAAAGCTGTATACTTTTTACTGGATTCCTCCAATTCGATTTGCCAAAAACCATCTTTCAGATCGAGAACTGAAAAATATTTGCTTCCTAATAATCGGTCCAGCTGTGGCCGTATCAGGGGAATCGGGTAAACGTCGGGAATGGTCATGCTATTCAGTTTTCTGAAATCCCCACAACCCCTAAAACCTGTAATTTCGCCCACGTTGTTTTTCTTTGCAATGAGCAGAAATGGAGACGAATAAGGAGAGCTACTAGGACGGATAACACCGTTGGAAAGCATTTGGTCTATCATGGGTTTTAGTATCTCACGTTTCTGTGGGGATAGAGGGTAAGGGCGAGATTTAAAAGGGACATCAGAAGACAGCTTGATCACATGTTTCACAACGTTGGTTCGCCCAGCTTGGTCTGAGAAAACATCAGAGTAATCGCTAACTAAAAGGTCAATTTTCGCTAGACATTCCATTTCTTCTGGTGTCCGTAAGGGTTCGCTAGCTGGAAGGACCTTGGGTTGGTCATTAACACTAACAGTTGTGCTAGCTTCACACACAAGGGGTGGATCCTGATCTACAGCTCCACAATAGCGAGATCCAAATGAGGTATCGTATGAAACTAAGGGGTATTCTTGAGTTTCATCCCCGAACACGAACTTAAGAGAGTGGGGTTTAGCATGAAGTCCCGTATGTAAGCTAAAATCCCATCCCAAGAGAACGTCAGACTCTGTATCATCAGCTACCATAAATTTCCACTGCCAAGTCTTATCGTGAATACGCACGAGGAAGGTGGTCTGTCCCAAGATTTGGAACTTGGACTTATTGGCGGCTCCGACATCTAAACCAGTGTACTCAATAAGGGTCTGTTTATTGCTTTTCGCGGCTTCATAAACTTTACTAGATATGAGGGATAAATCAGCCCCATTGTCAATAACAGCAGAGCCCACCCAAGCTCCTATTGTAACGGGAACTTTCGGACGTGCGTGGTTTTGCGAATTACAACAGCTAATAGTGGCTCGATCAAGGTCGAATCGCTGTTCTTTTTCTACCAAATTAGAAACCTCCAGTTCAGTTAGTTCTTCCCAGAGCCCCGAGTCTCCCTCAAGCTCATCTCGTGGCGCAATCAGGGGTTCGTTTAGGGAATGGCTAACAAAAGATGCAGCGGGTGTTTTTTGAGGTTTGTCGCCCTGAGATTGGGCATTGCCCTTACGCCTAGTTTTGCGGCAAACAGAAGATGTATGTCCTGGCTTCTGGCATTTACTGCAATGGCGCGGATTGCCAGAAGGGTTAGCTATAGAACTAGAGCTATCGTTCTGGGTATTTTGAATAGAAGGGGCTTGTTTGCTATTTTGGGAGGAGCTTTCCTTAGTAGACTTTGTCCAGTTGGAATTTAAGCGAGTATTATTGCGATATTGACCCAAATTTGGTGTTGGGTTATTGCGAAATTGAGAATCATATCTCTTACATTGTCCTAATAAGTATTCGGCTTCTTGGGCCGCCTCCTGGACGTCTGTTAAGGAATGCTCTAATGGTAAACGCATATCCCTTAAAAGGTGTGGATTTAATCCATTTAAGACTCTATCCGCGATATCATTAGAATTCATATAGGGGTCTAGCTGTCTACAAAGACGTTCGATTTCAAGAACGTAGTCTAAAACGCGTTCATGGGGCTTTTGTTTTCTCTCGTTAATTCTAGAGTCAATATGCCGTTTAAAATCTCGTCCCATAAAAGCCCTACAAAATTTACCGCGAAATTCATGCCACTCGTGGACGGAATCTCGTTCTCGATCCCACCAAAGGCCAGAATTTCCTTCTAACATAATGGTCATGTAACCCAGGATACTCTCCCTAGAAATTTGCTTAACACGCATATAGCGTTCTACTTCATCTAGAAATCTTAAGGGATCACGCGTATTTGACCCGAATTTGGGTACTGCTATTTGGACGTCCCTTAGAGCAGCTGCATCCAATGTACTATGGGAGACTGAGTCTCTATTATCGGCAAGGGAATCGGACTCTCGTCTACGCCTATCTCTTTGGTCAGGAAACTGAATAGGGTTTTCAGGGTTTACAACATCCCACCTGCGATTATTCGGCGAATTACTGGCGCGAGGAGAAACTCCGTACTCGGCTGGCAAGGAGCGGGTAGGTCCTGCCGCCTGAGCGTCAAGAAGACGCTGCATCATCTCGGCCTGTTTTTGTTGGGCATCCATAAGGGATTGGATAGTTGAATTAAGAGCCCGATATTCCCTGACACTAACAGTTATTTCCTCGGTATCAGACATTTTTACACAAATTTAAATAGGGAAAACCAGGACTAATAAAATAAAATTTTAAGGAAGTTATTTCACTCTTACTGCGATCTTCACGGGTGAATTCTTGAAGGTTTGCGATAATAGAAGTATAGTTCAGTCACAGTTCTTCTAATTCATTAAGCACTTTATAATCCTATTGGTTTGAGGCCACGGGCCCTATGGTTGAAAAGCGTCGTTGGCCGATTTTCGGGAACGGAAAGCGTCGTTGGCCGATTTTCGGGAACGGAAAGCGTCGTTGGCCGATTTTCGGGAACGGAAAGCGTCGTTGGCCGATTTTTGGGAACGGAAAGCGTCGTAGGCCGATTTTCGAGAACGGAAAGCGTCGTTGGCCGATTTTCGGGAACGGAAAGCGTCGTTGGCCGATTTTCGGGAACGGAAAGCGTCGTTGGCCGATTTTCGGGAACGGAAAGCGTCGTTGGCCGATTTTTGGGAACGGAAAGCGTCGTAGGCCGATTTTCGAGAACGGAAAGCGTCGTTATTTGATCGTCGGGAACGGAAAGCGTCGTTATTCGATCGTCGGAAACGGAAAGCGTCGTTATTCGATCGTCGGAAACGGAAAGCGTCGTTATTCGATCGTCGGAAACGGAAAGCGTCGTTATTCGATCGTCGGAAACGGAAAGCGTCGTTATTCGATCGTCGGGAACGGAAAGCGTCGTTATTCGATCGTCGGGAACGGAAAGCGTCGTTATTCGATCGTCGGGAACGGAAAGCGTCGTTATTCGATCGTCGGGAACGGAAAGCGTCGTTAGTCGATCGTCGGGAACGGAAAGCGTCGTTATTCGATCGTCGGGAACGGAAAGCGTCGTTAGTCGATCGTCGGAACGGAAATCGTCGTTCGCCGGAATGGGAAACTTCGTTAGGCGGAACGGAAAGCGTCGTTCGCCGGAACGGGAAACTTCGTTAGGCGGAACGGAAAGCGTCGTTCGCCGGAACGGGAAACTTCGTTAGGCGGAACGGAAAGCGTCGTCCGCCGGAACGGGAAGCTTTGTTAGGCGGAACGGAAAACGTCGTTCGCAGGAACGGGAGCGTCGGTTCTTCTTCCTGGAGTCATCTGTAGACTTCGGGTTAAGGGTATCTTCGGAGTAGGCACACACGTCGGTATATTATGGCCTGCCCTGCGCCTCCACCATTTTGTAACAGGCAGTCTTGGACATAGGCACAAGCGCGCACTTTAGTTACAAAAAATAATCTTCCGAGGGAATAAAATATCGCTCGGGATAAAATAGTTAAAAGTTTAGAAATTTTATTAACATGTCTTTCTACATCGAAGTCTCAAGAAGAAGTGTTTTTTTATCCCCTCTCAGCCAGCTCTTTTCCTTTCACCTGGGTCCCAACCCCAAAAAGGGTTTTTCTCCTACGTCATTATTATAGGGCAAAGTAGTAAACATGTTTATCAAGAGAGCTGTCCGCTTACAGAGGAAAAATACTGGAAAGAGGAATTTTGGGTATAGGGTGGAAAATTACTCATTACAGTGTCAAAATGGCTAAATTCCAAACGAAGCCAATAGACCCAACCAACAAATCTTTTGAATTTTTATAACGGATCTCGAGCTCGGGTTTTGAGGGGAGAAAGGGATAACCTGATTGGCTTGATTTTGTCATGCGCAGAACCCGTTTTACCACAAGAGTCAGACTATAATAAAATAACAGATTTATTTTCGTCACCCAACGACAGATGGTACTACAGTAAACTTTGCTAGTCACGTGATCCTATCCCTTAGATGGAGACTAGACCAAGCCAACTTGTTTATTTGTTGGTTGGGTCTATTTGGCATATTTCTTCAGTAGGAGGAGCTATCTTAAGCCATACCCCTGACCTCTTGCTTTACGGTGGTGTGGAGTTTGCTCTTTCGCCTCTCAGCAAGAAGGTCCCAGGTTCGATCCTGGACAATGGCATCCTGGGAACAAACCCTTCTGTGTAGAGTTTGCAACTTCTGTTCCCACTTGTAAAATTAATCTTACTTCACGTTGTTGTAAGAGAGCTCCGTATATTAAAATTAACATAAGCGGATAATAACCAAGTAAGATTAGATTTTTACCTCCCCGAGTGACGATGACGTCACGGCGAGGTATTACACTGGACGTGTCTGTGTGTCTGTCACCGCGTTCGCAAATCGGAACAAACTTGTTCTCAGAAAGCAATTTTTGGCTTCTACTCCCTTCGTTAGGATTAAGAAATACTAGGGTTAGTATTACGAGAAACGTCTAGCCTGCCAATGGCAGCTAGGGCTTCCACCAAATGGGCTTTTTCTCATCATTTATTGCGAATCATTGGCCTTATATACCCTAAATTTCCAATAATTCTTAAAGAGGCATACTCTTGAATTGAAACGTCAACAATAGCTATGTTTAAAATGATTTTAGGAATAAAGTCCCTTAAAACGATTTAACTAGAATTAAGGTAAATTATGGACGATTAAAATAATATCAATTATATTTATTTTATTTTTAAGAAAAACCTCTCAATTTCGTCTCGACTCGGAGAGGTTAATTTTGGTTTCCCAACTTGTTATTTTAAAAACATAGTAGCGTTCAATTTCAACTACCATGAAAAATTAGACCGCCATGATGTCATAACAGTGTCGCCTTTTGGGGGGGGAGTCTGTTATTCTCGTCTGCCTGTTTGTTTCAAAGACAACCTTTATTTTGGAAAATATTCGTTCAAATACAAAGCCTTTCTGTTTTATTTTCATTTCGAAGTTATTCTAATTGATCATTAAATAATAATCAATTCCGTATTACCCCCTTCCCCTTAAAACCATTTGAAATTTACTTACACGCTTATACATTATTCTCGTTTCAGGAATTTAAGAAAAAAGTAATGGAGAGCTTCAATTGCCTAATTTGCCAAGATTTTGTTACAGACCCCGTGACTCTAAATTGCAGCCACTCCTTTTGTTTAACATGCGTGAAACGACAGTTGAGTGTAAAGCAATATGAATGCGTACATTGTAGAGACGTTCTTTGCGACGACTTTCAACCTGCCATTAACGAAATGTTAAGAGAAATTTTGAGAAATTTAATCCGTTGAGTAACGACGTACTCACTCACGTATTCACTTTGGAGAGAAAAAAATAACAAAATATCTTGAACGTTTCCCAAGTAGTGGAATATTTTTAAAATAACTTGTTTATCTAAAACGTGGTATAAAATTTACCGAGAAAAAAAAATAGCTGGAGAAAGGGTTTATAATTTTATAAATTTATAAGTTGTAGATTGTTCTTTATTTAAAATTTTAACGAGTATTAAAATTTACTTGAATTTTAAGAAAACTATTTCATTTACAACCAATTTCTATCATACTCCGTGTGGTTATGTAATAACTAGAGGTGTGCGGTTAACCGTTCCAACCTAATACTGAACCGAATAATTCGATCCGGTATTCGATAAGCCGATTTTCGCTATTCGGTACGAATATCGAATACCGAACTGACTATTCGGTTAAAGTTAGACTACCATAAATTTAGGTCCTGGACAATTGAGAGACCCACCTTATTTAAAAATAAATCATCCCGATTTTATTTGTCTCTCATCAAAAAATACCATGTGCCTAGGAAAATTTTAAGAACTGCTTGGCCACCAATGAGGAGAGGTATTTTGAAATTTAGAAGCTTCTAAATCTTTTGCTTTGTATTAACTATTCGTTAATATTAGCGTTACTACCCGATTAATTGCGAATATTCGCGAATACTATGCTTAACTATTCACGAATACTGTGCTTAACTATTCACGATTAATCGTTTAGTAAAAAATTTACCAAGGCCTAACTATTCGGTATTCGATTTGGAATAAACTATTCGATACAGTATTTGATTAGGAAAATGTTTTGGTATTCGGTAACCGGTTCGATAGCCAAAAAGTGGTATTCGCACACCCCTAGTACCAGAAGTATATAATACTTCTCTTCGAGAGAAGTGTACCACAAAGCGGTGTAAGTGTAACGTCATTCTTCCCAACATCGGAACATTTGGAGCAAGGTTACTAAACCGAATCACATACGCGATAAATAGTTCCCTCATCATTACTCTATTAGCGTTTAGATATTTGGCAAGACGCGCTTGCGCATTTTTGTCCCACGTCAAGACGAGGTTTGTGGGATGATTGCTGGGGATTTAGTGCCAAACAATTATAGAATTCACCTTACGGTGCGATGCCCATCTGTAGTTTGATGAGCTGGAGAGCAAACAAAAAAGGGTGAGCCTGGGAAGAGTGACGTTACATAACTAATGTATTAAGATGATACAGAGTGGCATCCTTCCTCTATTATCCCCTTCTGCTAGTACTAATAACCAACGGAGTAATGCGCTGATAACTAGTTATTTAGTTAGTGTGAACGTACAAAGGCAATGTACCCGATGCCATGGATATTTCAATCGTAAAAGGGACTGGTAAAAGTTACGGCTTTGATAGTTCAATAATTAGTTTTGAAGTTCAGTGTAAAGATAGGGTTCTAAAAGGAGTTCTGAAACGTTTCTGATAAGAGTTTGTAGAAGTGTAGAATCATTTTTGAACTCCTCCTAGAAATGAAGAATTTAGCATTGTTTGCTAGTCCCGTATGAGTTTATATTGTCTTCTGAGCCAGATTTTGTATGCATGTATATGTATAGAAAGCCTTCCTCACTGGAAGCGATTAGACACGGTGAGGTTGGCTTCGAACTTTCTTAGATATCGGGAATACCTTCAATTGACCCGTATGTTGATGGATTTAGTGTTCTGGCAAACGAAATTGTGAAATTTCTTACTGCAAGGGTTTATTTATGAGTTACAGAAAGACCAAAAATGTATGCTAAACTAGAAATTCCACCTCATAGTGTCGTTGTCAGTGTACCCCACCCCCACGAGTATTGAATTTAGAAAGCATTTCTCGGATTTACGTGCCACTCTTCGTAACTTCATAGTGTATGCGAGACACTGTATGCGAGCGGTAGCCGGTAGCTCTCTTAGATAAGACTTCATACTGCTCTTAATGTATAAGGAGGGTTTTTTGTTTGGATGTAGTTTTTTTTGTATTGTATAAATTGTTTCGAAAAAATTCCACAGAACTACAATTCGGGCCCTCAATATGTGGTTAAAATTTCAAAAAGATCCACCCATTATTTACATTTCCATAAAATTAATCAGCCCTTTTGGGGAAAAAGTTAAATTTTCCCATAGAAATATCATGGAGTTTTTCTCAAATTTAACCATTTTGTCGCCACCCTTTCGAAATGAAATATTCGTTTCTTACGTTTGGGAACGGTTTTATATCAAAATATAAACCTTTATCTAGGAATAAATTTAAGGTTTTTGAGAAAAATTAAGTTTAAGTGCTACATTTCATGTTTTTTTAATAATGCTTTGTTGCACCCTATATGTCATACTGTTGGACTTACGGCGTTTTACCGTGGAAAAAGCCGAGGAGAAAGCCACTCTTGCACTTACGCTGTTTTACCGCGGACTTTTATCTGATTTTACTCACTTTCGTTGCAAAAACTGAACGATATTGAAATATAAAACACTTAAGGAAGGAATTAGAATTAACAAATAACTTGTGCGATAATTAATCGATTTTGCTGATAATTTCGAAACTGATGCCGTCCTCAATAATTAAGCTAGATTACCGATAAGCTAGATTACCGATGGCAGGTAATTAAGCTAGATTACCGATGACAGGTAATTAAGCTAGATTACCGATGACAGGTAATTAAGCTAGATTATCGATTGCAGGTAATTAAGCTAGATTGTCGATTGCAGGTAATTAAGCTAGATTACCGATGACAGGTAATTAAGCTAGATTACCGATGACAGGTAATTAAGCTAGATTACCGATGACAGGTAATTAAGCTAGATTATCGATTGCAGGTAATTAAGCTATATTACCGATGGCAGGTAATTAAGCTAGATTACCGATTGCAGGTAATTAAGCTAGATTACCGATTGCAGGTAATTTAGCTAGATTACCGATTGCAGGTAATTTAGCTAGATTACCGATTGCAGGTAATTTAGCTAGATTACCGATTGTAGGTAATTTTAGCTAGATTACCGATTGCAGGTAATTTAGCTAGATTACCGATTGCAGGTAATTTAGCTAGATTACCGATTGCAGGTAATTTTAGCTAGATTACCGATTGCAGGTAATTTAGCTAGATTACCGATTGCAGGTAATTTTAGCTAGATTACCGATTGCAGGTAATTAAGCTAGATTACCGATTGCAGGTAATTTAGCTAGATTACCGATTGCAGGTAATTTAGCTAGATTACCGATTGCAGGTAATTTAGCTAGATTACCGATTGCAGGTAATTTAGCTAGATTACCGATTGCAGGTAATTTAGCTAGATTACCGATTGCAGGTAATTTTAGCTAGATTACCGATTGCAGGTAATTTAGCTAGATTACCGATTGCAGGTAATTTTAGCTAGATTACCGATTGCAGGTAATTAAGCTAGATTACCGATTGCAGGTAATTTAGCTAGATTACCGATTGCAGGTAATTTAGCTAGATTACCGATTGCAGGTAATTTAGCTAGATTACCGATTGCAGGTAATTTAGCTAGATTACCGATTGCAGGTAATTAAGCTAGATTACCGATTGCAGGTAATTTAGCTAGATTACCGATTGCAGGTAATTTAGCTAGATTACCGATTGCAGGTAATTTAGCTAGATTACCGATTGCAGGTAATTTAGCTAGATTACCGATTGCAGGTAATTTAGCTAGATTACCGATTGCAGGTAATTTAGCTAGATTACCGATTGCAGGTAATTTAGCTAGATTACCGATTGCAGGTAATTTAGCTAGATTACCGATTGCAGGTAATTTAGCTAGATTACCGATTGCAGGTAATTTAGCTAGATTACCGATTGCAGGTAATTTAGCTAGATTACCGATTGCAGGTAATTTAGCTAGATTACCGATTGCAGGTAATTTAGCTAGATTACCGATTGCAGGTAATTTAGCTAGATTACCGATTGCAGGTAATTTAGCTAGATTACCGATTGCAGGTAATTTTAGCTAGATTACCGATTGCAGGTAATTTAGCTAGATTACCGATTGCAGGTAATTTAGCTAGATTACCGATTGCAGGTAATTTTAGCTAGATTACCGATTGCAGGTAATTTAGCTAGATTACCGATTGCAGGTAATTTTAGCTAGATTACCGATTGCAGGTAATTTAGCTAGATTACCGATTGCAGGTAATTTTAGCTAGATTACCGATTGCAGGTAATTAAGCTAGATTACCGATTGCAGGTAATTTAGCTAGATTACCGATTGCAGGTAATTTAGCTAGATTACCGATTGCAGGTAATTTAGCTAGAATAACGATTGCAGGTAATTTAGCTAGAATAACGATTGCAGGTAATTTAGCTAGATTAACGATTGCAGGTAATTTAGCTAGATTAACGATTGCAGGTAATTTAGCTAGATTAACGATTGCAGGTAATTTAGCTAGATTAACGATTGCAGGTAATTTAGCTAGATTAACGATTGCAGGTAATTTAGCTAGATTAACAATTGCAGGTAATTTAGCTAGATTAACAATTGCAGGTAATTTAGCTAGATTAACAATTGCAGGTAATTTAGCTAGATTACCGATTGCAGGTAATTTAGCTAGATTACCGATTGCAGGAAATTTAGCTAGATTACCGATTGCAGGTAATTTAGCTAGATTACCGATTGCAGGTAATTAAGCTAGATTACCGATTGCAGGTAATTTAGCTAGATTACCGATTGCAGGTAATTTAGCTAGATTACCGATTGCAGGTAATTTAGCTAGATTACCGATTGCAGGTAATTAAGCTAGATTACCGATTGCAGGTAATTTAGCTAGATTACCGATTGCAGGTAATTTAGCTAGATTACCGATTGCAGGTAATTTAGCTAGAATAACGATTGCAGGTAATTTAGCTAGATTAACGATTGCAGGTAATTTAGCTAGATTAACGATTGCAGGTAATTTAGCTAGATTAACGATTGCAGGTAATTTAGCTAGATTAACGATTGCAGGTAATTTAGCTAGATTAACAATTGCAGGTAATTTAGCTAGATTAACAATTGCAGGTAATTTAGCTAGATTACCGATTGCAGGTAATTTAGCTAGATTACCGATTGCAGGTAATTTAGCTAGATTACCGATTGCAGGTAATTTAGCTAGATTACCGATTGCAGGTAATTTAGCTAGATTACCGATTGCAGGTAATTTAGCTAGATTACCGATTGCAGGTAATTTAGCTAGATTACCGATTGCAGGTAATTTAGCTAGATTACCGATTGCAGGTAATTAAGCTAGATTACCGATTGCAGGTAATTAAGCTAGATTACCGATTGCAGGTAATTAAGCTAGATTACCGATTGCAGGTAATTAAGCTAGATTACCGATTGCAGGTAATTTTAGCTAGATTACCGATTGCAGGTAATTTAGCTAGATTACCGATTGCAGGTAATTTAGCTAGATTACCGATTGCAGGTAATTTTAGCTAGATTACCGATTGCAGGTAATTTAGCTAGATTACCGATTGCAGGTAATTTTAGCTAGATTACCGATTGCAGGTAATTAAGCTAGATTACCGATTGCAGGTAATTTAGCTAGATTACCGATTGCAGGTAATTTAGCTAGATTACCGATTGCAGGTAATTTAGCTAGATTACCGATTGCAGGTAATTTAGCTAGATTACCGATTGCAGGTAATTTAGCTAGATTACCGATTGCAGGTAATTTAGCTAGATTACCGATTGCAGGTAATTTAGCTAGATTACCGATTGCAGGTAATTTAGCTAGATTACCGATTGCAGGTAATTTAGCTAGATTACCGATTGCAGGTAATTTAGCTAGATTACCGATTGCAGGTAATTTAGCTAGATTACCGATTGCAGGTAATTTAGCTAGATTACCGATTGCAGGTAATTTAGCTAGATTACCGATTGCAGGTAATTTAGCTAGATTACCGATTGCAGGTAATTTAGCTAGATTACCGATTGCAGGTAATTTAGCTAGATTACCGATTGCAGGTAATTTTAGCTAGATTACCGATTGCAGGTAATTTAGCTAGATTACCGATTGCAGGTAATTTAGCTAGACTACCGATTGCAGGTAATTTTAGCTAGATTACCGATTGCAGGTAATTTAGCTAGATTACAGATTGCAGGTAATTTTAGCTAGATTACCGATTGCAGGTAATTAAGCTAGATTACCGATTGCAGGTAATTTAGCTAGATTACCGATTGCAGGTAATTTAGCTAGATTACCGATTGCAGGTAATTTAGCTAGATTACCGATTGCAGGTAACTTAGCTAGAATAACGATTGCAGGTAATTTAGCTAGAATAACGATTGCAGGTAATTTTGCTAGATTAACGATTGCAGGTAATTTAGCTAGATTAACGATTGCAGGTAATTTAGCTAGATTAACGATTGCAGGTAATTTAGCTAGATTAACGATTGCAGGTAATTTAGCTAGATTAACAATTGCAGGTAATTTAGCTAGATTAACAATTGCAGGTAATTTAGCTAGATTAACAATTGCAGGTAATTTAGCTAGATTAACAATTGCAGGTAATTTAGCTAGATTACCGATTGCAGGTAATTTAGCTAGATTACCGATTGCAGGAAATTTAGCTAGATTACCGATTGCAGGTAATTTAGCTAGATTACCGATTGCAGGTAATTAAGCTAGATTACCGATTGCAGGTAATTTAGCTAGATTACCGATTGCAGGTAATTTAGCTAGATTACCGATTGCAGGTAAATTAGCTAGATTACCGATTGCAGGTAATTAAGCTAGATTACCGATTGCAGGTAATTTAGTTAGATTACCGATTGCAGGTAATTTAGCTAGATTACCGATTGCAGGTAATTTAGCTAGAATAACGATTGCAGGTAATTTAGCTAGATTAACGATTGCAGGTAATTTAGCTAGATTAACGATTGCAGGTAATTTAGCTAGATTAACGATTGCAGGTAATTTAGCTAGATTAACAATTGCAGGTAATTTAGCTAGATTAACAATTGCAGGTAATTTAGCTAGATTAACAATTGCAGGTAATTTAGCTAGATTACCGATTGCAGGTAATTTAGCTAGATTACCGATTGCAGGTAATTTAGCTAGATTACCGATTGCAGGTAATTTAGCTAGATTACCGATTGCAGGTAATTTAGCTAGATTACCGATTGCAGGTAATTTAGCTAGATTACCGATTGCAGGTAATTTAGCTAGATTACCGATTGCAGGTAATTTAGCTAGATTACCGATTGCAGGTAATTAAGCTAGATTACCGATTGCAGGTAATTAAGCTAGATTACCGATTGCAGGTAATTAAGCTAGATTACCGATTGCAGGTAATTAAGCTAGATTACCGATTGCAGGTAATTTTAGCTAGATTACCGATTGCAGGTAATTTAGCTAGATTACCGATTGCAGGTAATTTAGCTAGATTACCGATTGCAGGTAATTTTAGCTAGATTACCGATTGCAGGTAATTTAGCTAGATTACCGATTGCAGGTAATTTTAGCTAGATTACCGATTGCAGGTAATTAAGCTAGATTACCGATTGCAGGTAATTTAGCTAGATTACCGATTGCAGGTAATTTAGCTAGATTACCGATTGCAGGTAATTTAGCTAGATTACCGATTGCAGGTAATTTAGCTAGATTACCGATTGCAGGTAATTTAGCTAGAATAACGATTGCAGGTAATTTAGCTAGAATAACGATTGCAGGTAATTTAGCTAGATTAACGATTGCAGGTAATTTAGCTAGATTAACGATTGCAGGTAATTTAGCTAGATTAACGATTGCAGGTAATTTAGCTAGATTAACGATTGCAGGTAATTTAGCTAGATTAACAATTGCAGGTAATTTAGCTAGATTAACAATTGCAGGTAATTTAGCTAGATTAACAATTGCAGGTAATTTAGCTAGATTAACAATTGCAGGTAATTTAGCTAGATTACCGATTGCAGGTAATTTAGCTAGATTACCGATTGCAGGAAATTTAGCTAGATTACCGATTGCAGGTAATTTAGCTAGATTACCGATTGCAGGTAATTAAGCTAGATTACCGATTGCAGGTAATTTAGCTAGATTACCGATTGCAGGTAATTTAGCTAGATTACCGATTGCAGGTAATTTAGCTAGATTACCGATTGCAGGTAATTAAGCTAGATTACCGATTGCAGGTAATTTAGCTAGATTACCGATTGCAGGTAATTTAGCTAGATTACCGATTGCAGGTAATTTAGCTAGATTACCGATTGCAGGTAATTAAGCTAGATTACCGATTGCAGGTAATTTAGCTAGATTACCGATTGCAGGTAATTTAGCTAGATTAACGATTGCAGGTAATTTAGCTAGATTAACGATTGCAGGTAATTTAGCTAGATTAACGATTGCAGGTAATTTAGCTAGATTAACGATTGCAGGTAATTTAGCTAGATTAACGATTGCAGGTAATTTAGCTAGATTAACAATTGCAGGTAATTTAGCTAGATTAACAATTGCAGGTAATTTAGCTAGATTAACAATTGCAGGTAATTTAGCTAGATTACCGATTGCAGGTAATTTAGCTAGATTACCGATTGCAGGAAATTTAGCTAGATTACCGATTGCAGGTAATTTAGCTAGATTACCGATTGCAGGTAATTAAGCTAGATTACCGATTGCAGGTAATTTAGCTAGATTACCGATTGCAGGTAATTTAGCTAGATTACCGATTGCAGGTAATTTAGCTAGATTACCGATTGCCGGTAATTAAGCTAGATTACCGATTGCAGGTAATTTAGCTAGATTACCGATTGCAGGTAATTTAGCTAGATTACCGATTGCAGGTAATTTAGCTAGAATAACGATTGCAGGTAATTTAGCTAGATTAACGATTGCAGGTAATTTAGCTAGATTAACGATTGCAGGTAATTTAGCTAGATTAACGATTGCAGGTAATTTAGCTAGATTAACGATTGCAGGTAATTTAGCTAGATTAACAATTGCAGGTAATTTAGCTAGATTAACAATTGCAGGTAATTTAGCTAGATTACCGATTGCAGGTAATTTAGCTAGATTACCGATTGCAGGTAATTTAGCTAGATTACCGATTGCAGGTAATTTAGCTAGATTACCGATTGCAGGTAATTTAGCTAGATTACCGATTGCAGGTAATTTAGCTAGATTACCGATTGCAGGTAATTTAGCTAGATTACCGATTGCAGGTAATTTAGCTAGATTACCGATTGCAGGTAATTAAGCTAGATTACCGATTGCAGGTAATTAAGCTAGATTACCGATTGCAGGTAATTAAGCTAGATTACCGATTGCAGGTAATTAAGCTAGATTACCGATTGCAGGTAATTTTAGCTAGATTACCGATTGCAGGTAATTTAGCTAGATTACCGATTGCAGGTAATTTAGCTAGATTACCGATTGCAGGTAATTTTAGCTAGATTACCGATTGCAGGTAATTTAGCTAGATTACCGATTGCAGGTAATTTTAGCTAGATTACCGATTGCAGGTAATTAAGCTAGATTACCGATTGCAGGTAATTTAGCTAGATTACCGATTGCAGGTAATTTAGCTAGATTACCGATTGCAGGTAATTTAGCTAGATTACCGATTGCAGGTAATTTAGCTAGATTACCGATTGCAGGTAATTTAGCTAGATTACCGATTGCAGGTAATTTAGCTAGATTACCGATTGCAGGTAATTTAGCTAGATTACCGATTGCAGGTAATTTAGCTAGATTACCGATTGCAGGTAATTTAGCTAGATTACCGATTGCAGGTAATTTAGCTAGATTACCGATTGCAGGTAATTTAGCTAGATTACCGATTGCAGGTAATTTAGCTAGATTACCGATTGCAGGTAATTTAGCTAGATTACCGATTGCAGGTAATTTAGCTAGATTACCGATTGCAGGTAATTTAGCTAGATTACCGATTGCAGGTAATTTAGCCAGATTACCGATTGCAGGTAATTTAGCTAGATTACCGATTGCAGGTAATTTAGCTAGATTACCGATTGCAGGTAATTTTAGCTAGATTACCGATTGCAGGTAATTTAGCTAGATTACCGATTGCAGGTAATTTAGCTAGACTACCGATTGCAGGTAATTTTAGCTAGATTACCGATTGCAGGTAATTTAGCTAGATTACCGATTGCAGGTAATTTTAGCTAGATTACCGATTGCAGGTAATTAAGCTAGATTACCGATTGCAGGTAATTTAGCTAGATTACCGATTGCAGGTAATTTAGCTAGATTACCGATTGCAGGTAATTTAGCTAGATTACCGATTGCAGGTAATTTAGCTAGAATAACGATTGCAGGTAATTTAGCTAGAATAACGATTGCAGGTAATTTAGCTAGATAAACGATTGCAGGTAATTTAGCTAGATTAACGATTGCAGGTAATTTAGCTAGATTAACGATTGCAGGTAATTTAGCTAGATTAACGATTGCAGGTAATTTAGCTAGATTAACGATTGCAGGTAATTTAGCTAGATTAACAATTGCAGGTAATTTAGCTAGATTACCGATTGCAGGTAATTTAGCTAGATTACCGATTGCAGGTAATTTTAGCTAGATTACCGATTGCAGGTAATTTAGCTAGATTACCGATTGCAGGTAATTTAGCTAGACTACCGATTGCAGGTAATTTTAGCTAGATTACCGATTGCAGGTAATTTAGCTAGATTACCGATTGCAGGTAATTTTAGCTAGATTACCGATTGCAGGTAATTAAGCTAGATTACCGATTGCAGGTAATTTAGCTAGATTACCGATTGCAGGTAATTTAGCTAGATTACCGATTGCAGGTAATTTAGCTAGATTACCGATTGCAGGTAATTTAGCTAGAATAACGATTGCAGGTAATTTAGCTAGAATAACGATTGCAGGTAATTTAGCTAGATAAACGATTGCAGGTAATTTAGCTAGATTAACGATTGCAGGTAATTTAGCTAGATTAACGATTGCAGGTAATTTAGCTAGATTAACGATTGCAGGTAATTTAGCTAGATTAACAATTGCAGGTAATTTAGCTAGATTAACAATTGCAGGTAATTTAGCTAGATTAACAATTGCAGGTAATTTAGCTAGATTAACAATTGCAGGTAATTTAGCTAGATTACCGATTGCAGGTAATTTAGCTAGATTACCGATTGCAGGAAATTTAGCTAGATTACCGATTGCAGGTAATTTAGCTAGATTACCGATTGCAGGTAATTAAGCTAGATTACCGATTGCAGGTAATTTAGCTAGATTACCGATTGCAGGTAATTTAGCTAGATTACCGATTGCAGGTAATTTAGCTAGATTACCGATTGCAGGTAATTAAGCTAGATTACCGATTGCAGGTAATTTAGCTAGATTACCGATTGCAGGTAATTTAGCTAGATTACCGATTGCAGGTAATTTAGCTAGATTACCGATTGCCGGTAATTAAGCTAGATTACCGATTGCAGGTAATTTAGCTAGATTACCGATTGCAGGTAATTTAGCTAGATTACCGATTGCAGGTAATTTAGCTAGAATAACGATTGCAGGTAATTTAGCTAGATTAACGATTGCAGGTAATTTAGCTAGATTAACGATTGCAGGTAATTTAGCTAGATTAACGATTGCAGGTAATTTAGCTAGATTAACGATTGCAGGTAATTTAGCTAGATTAACAATTGCAGGTAATTTAGCTAGATTAACAATTGCAGGTAATTTAGCTAGATTACCGATTGCAGGTAATTTAGCTAGATTACCGATTGCAGGTAATTTAGCTAGATTACCGATTGCAGGTAATTTAGCTAGATTACCGATTGCAGGTAATTTAGCTAGATTACCGATTGCAGGTAATTTAGCTAGATTACCGATTGCAGGTAATTTAGCTAGATTACCGATTGCAGGTAATTTAGCTAGATTACCGATTGCAGGTAATTAAGCTAGATTACCGATTGCAGGTAATTAAGCTAGATTACCGATTGCAGGTAATTAAGCTAGATTACCGATTGCAGGTAATTAAGCTAGATTACCGATTGCAGGTAATTTTAGCTAGATTACCTATTGCAGGTAATTTAGCTAGATTACCGATTGCAGGTAATTTAGCTAGATTACCGATTGCAGGTAATTTTAGCTAGATTACCGATTGCAGGTAATTTAGCTAGATTACCGATTGCAGGTAATTTTAGCTAGATTACCGATTGCAGGTAATTAAGCTAGATTACCGATTGCAGGTAATTTAGCTAGATTACCGATTGCAGGTAATTTAGCTAGATTACCGATTGCAGGTAATTTAGCTAGATTACCGATTGCAGGTAATTTAGCTAGATTACCGATTGCAGGTAATTTAGCTAGATTACCGATTGCAGGTAATTTAGCTAGATTACCGATTGCAGGTAATTTAGCTAGATTACCGATTGCAGGTAATTTAGCTAGATTACCGATTGCAGGTAATTTAGCTAGATTACCGATTGCAGGTAATTTAGCTAGATTACCGATTGCAGGTAATTTAGCTAGATTACCGATTGCAGGTAATTTAGCTAGATTACCGATTGCAGGTAATTTAGCTAGATTACCGATTGCAGGTAATTTAGCCAGATTACCGATTGCAGGTAATTTAGCTAGATTACCGATTGCAGGTAATTTAGCTAGATTACCGATTGCAGGTAATTTTAGCTAGATTACCGATTGCAGGTAATTTAGCTAGATTACCGATTGCAGGTAATTTAGCTAGACTACCGATTGCAGGTAATTTTAGCTAGATTACCGATTGCAGGTAATTTAGCTAGATTACCGATTGCAGGTAATTTTAGCTAGATTACCGATTGCAGGTAATTAAGCTAGATTACCGATTGCAGGTAATTTAGCTAGATTACCGATTGCAGGTAATTTAGCTAGATTACCGATTGCAGGTAATTTAGCTAGATTACCGATTGCAGGTAATTTAGCTAGAATAACGATTGCAGGTAATTTAGCTAGAATAACGATTGCAGGTAATTTAGCTAGATAAACGATTGCAGGTAATTTAGCTAGATTAACGATTGCAGGTAATTTAGCTAGATTAACGATTGCAGGTAATTTAGCTAGATTAACGATTGCAGGTAATTTAGCTAGATTAACAATTGCAGGTAATTTAGCTAGATTAACAATTGCAGGTAATTTAGCTAGATTAACAATTGCAGGTAATTTAGCTAGATTAACAATTGCAGGTAATTTAGCTAGATTACCGATTGCAGGTAATTTAGCTAGATTACCGATTGCAGGAAATTTAGCTAGATTACCGATTGCAGGTAATTTAGCTAGATTACCGATTGCAGGTAATTAAGCTAGATTACCGATTGCAGGTAATTTAGCTAGATTACCGATTGCAGGTAATTTAGCTAGATTACCGATTGCAGGTAATTTAGCTAGATTACCGATTGCAGGTAATTAAGCTAGATTACCGATTGCAGGTAATTTAGCTAGATTACCGATTGCAGGTAATTTAGCTAGATTAACGATTGCAGGTAATTTAGCTAGAATAACGATTGCAGGTAATTTAGCTAGATTAACGATTGCAGGTAATTTAGCTAGATTAACGATTGCAGGTAATTTAGCTAGATTAACGATTGCAGGTAATTTAGCTAGATTAACAATTGCAGGTAATTTAGCTAGATTAACAATTGCAGGTAATTTAGCTAGATTAACAATTGCAGGTAATTTAGCTAGATTACCGATTGCAGGTAATTTAGCTAGATTACCGATTGCAGGTAATTTAGCTAGATTACCGATTGCAGGTAATTTAGGTAGATTACCGATTGCAGGTAATTTAGCTAGATTACCGATTGCAGGTAATTTAGCTAGATTACCGATTGCAGGTAATTTAGCTAGATTACCGATTGCAGGTAATTTAGCTAGATTACCGATTGCAGGTAATTAAGCTAGATTACCGATTGCAGGTAATTAAGCTAGATTACCGATTGCAGGTAATTAAGCTAGAATAACGATTGCAGGTAATTTAGCTAGATTAACGATTGCAGGTAATTTAGCTAGATTAACGATTGCAGGTAATTTAGCTAGATTAACGATTGCAGGTAATTTAGCTAGATTAACAATTGCAGGTAATTTAGCTAGATTAACAATTGCAGGTAATTTAGCTAGATTAACAATTGCAAGTAATTTAGCTAGATTACCGATTGCAGGTAATTTAGCTAGATTACCGATTGCAGGTAATTTAGCTAGATTACCGATTGCAGGTAATTTAGCTAGATTACCGATTGCAGGTAATTTAGCTAGATTACCGATTGCAGGTAATTTAGCTAGATTACCGATTGCAGGTAATTTAGCTAGATTACCGATTGCAGGTAATTAAGCTAGATTACCGATTGCAGGTAATTTAGCTAGATTACCGATTGCAGGTAATTTAGCTAGATTACCGATTGCAGGTAATTTAGCTAGATTACCGATTGCAGGTAATTTAGCTAGAATAACGATTGCAGGTAATTTAGCTAGAATAACGATTGCAGGTAATTTAGCTAGATAAACGATTGCAGGTAATTTAGCTAGATTAACGATTGCAGGTAATTTAGCTAGATTAACGATTGCAGGTAATTTAGCTAGATTAACGATTGCAGGTAATTTAGCTAGATTAACAATTGCAGGTAATTTAGCTAGATTAACAATTGCAGGTAATTTAGCTAGATTAACAATTGCAGGTAATTTAGCTAGATTAACAATTGCAGGTAATTTAGCTAGATTACCGATTGCAGGTAATTTAGCTAGATTACCGATTGCAGGAAATTTAGCTAGATTACCGATTGCAGGTAATTTAGCTAGATTACCGATTGCAGGTAATTAAGCTAGATTACCGATTGCAGGTAATTTAGCTAGATTACCGATTGCAGGTAATTTAGCTAGATTACCGATTGCAGGTAATTTAGCTAGATTACCGATTGCAGGTAATTAAGCTAGATTACCGATTGCAGGTAATTTAGCTAGATTACCGATTGCAGGTAATTTAGCTAGATTACCGATTGCAGGTAATTTAGCTAGAATAACGATTGCAGGTAATTTAGCTAGATTAACGATTGCAGGTAATTTAGCTAGATTAACGATTGCAGGTAATTTAGCTAGATTAACGATTGCAGGTAATTTAGCTAGATTAACAATTGCAGGTAATTTAGCTAGATTAACAATTGCAGGTAATTTAGCTAGATTAACAATTGCAGGTAATTTAGCTAGATTACCGATTGCAGGTAATTTAGCTAGATTACCGATTGCAGGTAATTTAGCTAGATTACCGATTGCAGGTAATTTAGCTAGATTACCGATTGCAGGTAATTTAGCTAGATTACCGATTGCAGGTAATTTAGCTAGATTACCGATTGCAGGTAATTTAGCTAGATTACCGATTGCAGGTAATTTAGCTAGATTACCGATTGCAGGTAATTAAGCTAGATTACCGATTGCAGGTAATTAAGCTAGATTACCGATTGCAGGTAATTAAGCTAGAATAACGATTGCAGGTAATTTAGCTAGATTAACGATTGCAGGTAATTTAGCTAGATTAACGATTGCAGGTAATTTAGCTAGATTAACGATTGCAGGTAATTTAGCTAGATTAACAATTGCAGGTAATTTAGCTAGATTAACAATTGCAGGTAATTTAGCTAGATTAACAATTGCAGGTAATTTAGCTAGATTACCGATTGCAGGTAATTTAGCTAGATTACCGATTGCAGGTAATTTAGCTAGATTACCGATTGCAGGTAATTTAGCTAGATTACCGATTGCAGGTAATTTAGCTAGATTACCGATTGCAGGTAATTTAGCTAGATTACCGATTGCAGGTAATTTAGCTAGATTACCGATTGCAGGTAATTAAGCTAGATTACCGATTGCAGGTAATTTAGCTAGATTACCGATTGCAGGTAATTTAGCTAGATTACCGATTGCAGGTAATTTAGCTAGAATAACGATTGCAGGTAATTTAGCTAGATTAACGATTGCAGGTAATTTAGCTAGATTAACGATTGCAGGTAATTTAGCTAGATTAACGATTGCAGGTAATTTAGCTAGATTAACGATTGCAGGTAATTTAGCTAGATTAACAATTGCAGGTAATTTAGCTAGATTAACAATTGCAGGTAATTTAGCTAGATTACCGATTGCAGGTAATTTAGCTAGATTACCGATTGCAGGTAATTTAGCTAGATTACCGATTGCAGGTAATTTAGCTAGATTACCGATTGCAGGTAATTTAGCTAGATTACCGATTGCAGGTAATTTAGCTAGATTACCGATTGCAGGTAATTAAGCTAGATTACCGATTGCAGGTAATTAAGCTAGATTACCGATTGCAGGTAATTAAGCTAGATTACCGATTGCAGGTAATTAAGCTAGATTACCGATTGCAGGTAATTTTAGCTAGATTACCGATTGCAGGTAATTTAGCTAGATTACCGATTGCAGGTAATTTAGCTAGATTACCGATTGCAGGTAATTTTAGCTAGATTACCGATTGCAGGTAATTTAGCTAGATTACCGATTGCAGGTAATTTTAGCTAGATTACCGATTGCAGGTAATTAAGCTAGATTACCGATTGCAGGTAATTTAGCTAGATTACCGATTGCAGGTAATTTAGCTAGATTACCGATTGCAGGTAATTTAGCTAGATTACCGATTGCAGGTAATTTAGCTAGATTACCGATTGCAGGTAATTTAGCTAGAATAACGATTGCAGGTAATTTAGCTAGAATAACGATTGCAGGTAATTTAGCTAGATTAACGATTGCAGGTAATTTAGCTAGATTAACGATTGCAGGTAATTTAGCTAGATTAACGATTGCAGGTAATTTAGCTAGATTAACGATTGCAGGTAATTTAGCTAGATTAACAATTGCAGGTAATTTAGCTAGATTAACAATTGCAGGTAATTTAGCTAGATTAACAATTGCAGGTAATTTAGCTAGATTAACAATTGCAGGTAATTTAGCTAGATTACCGATTGCAGGTAATTTAGCTAGATTACCGATTGCAGGAAATTTAGCTAGATTACCGATTGCAGGTAATTTAGCTAGATTACCGATTGCAGGTAATTAAGCTAGATTACCGATTGCAGGTAATTTAGCTAGATTACCGATTGCAGGTAATTTAGCTAGATTACCGATTGCAGGTAATTTAGCTAGATTACCGATTGCAGGTAATTAAGCTAGATTACCGATTGCAGGTAATTTAGCTAGATTACCGATTGCAGGTAATTTAGCTAGATTACCGATTGCAGGTAATTTAGCTAGAATAACGATTGCAGGTAATTTAGCTAGATTAACGATTGCAGGTAATTTAGCTAGATTAACGATTGCAGGTAATTTAGCTAGATTAACAATTGCAGGTAATTTAGCTAGATTAACAATTGCAGGTAATTTAGCTAGATTAACAATTGCAGGTAATTTAGCTAGATTACCGATTGCAGGTAATTTAGCTAGATTACCGATTGCAGGTAATTTAGCTAGATTACCGATTGCAGGTAATTTAGCTAGATTACCGATTGCAGGTAATTTAGCTAGATTACCGATTGCAGGTAATTTAGCTAGATTACCGATTGCAGGTAATTTAGCTAGATTACCGATTGCAGGTAATTTAGCTAGATTACCGATTGCAGGTAATTAAGCTAGATTACCGATTGCAGGTAATTAAGCTAGATTACCGATTGCAGGTAATTAAGCTAGATTACCGATTGCAGGTAATTAAGCTAGATTACCGATTGCAGGTAATTAAGCTAGATTACCGATTGCAGGTAATTTAGCTAGATTACCGATTGCAGGTAATTTAGCTAGATTACCGATTGCAGGTAATTTAGCTAGATTACCGATTGCAGGTAATTTAGCTAGATTACCGATTGCAGGTAATTTAGCTAGATTACCGATTGCAGGTAATTAAGCTAGATTACCGATTGCAGGTAATTAAGCTAGATTACCGATTGCAGGTAATTAAGCTAGATTACCGATTGCAGGTAATTAAGCTAGATTACCGATTGCAGGTAATTAAGCTAGATTACCGATTGTAGGTAATTTTAGCTAGATTACCGATTGCAGGTAATTTAGCTAGATTACCGATTGCAGGTAATTAAGCTAGATTACCGATTGCAGGTAATTAAGCTAGATTACCGATTGCAGGTAATTAAGCTAGATTACCGATTGCAGGTAATTAAGCTAGATTACCGGTAAGCATATGACATGTGTTGGTGCACATTAAGTCTAAGACATGTGTTGGTGCACATTAAGTCTAAGACATGTGTTGGTGCACATTAAGTCTAAGACATGTGTTGGTGCACATTAAGTCTAAGACATGTGTTGGTGCACATTAAGTCTAAGACATGTGTTGGTGCACATTAAGTCTAAGACATGTGTTGGTGCACATTAAGTCTAAGACATGTGTTGGTGCACATTAAGTCTAAGACATGTGTTGGTGCACATTAAGTCTAAGACATGTGTTGGTGCACATTAAGTCTAAGACATGTGTTGGTGCACATTAAGTCTAAGACATGTGTTGGTGCACATTAAGTCTAAGACATGTGTTGGTGCACATTAAGTCTAAGACATGTGTTGGTGCACATTAAGTCTAAGACATGTGTTGGTGCACATAATTCTAAGACATGTGTTGGTGCACAAGTCCAGCCCAAACCTTATCGAGAGGTTAGACAGCGTAACGCAGCTGTATATTCATAGTTATATAGATTCATGCTAATTGTAAATTTTTCATAGAAAATAATATGTAAACTCGTACTATTTTTAAAATGAAGCGCATGTTTCCTGTTAAAATATTTTACTGAAGTAATTTTGGTGAAAAAAAACTAAGATAAGAATTTTTTCAAATAATTGATGTTTTATAATCATGTGTTCAAAAGTGAAAATTGAATATCTGTACTTCAGGCAATTAATTTTCTACACTTATCTCTTACTTTTTCCCATCTTTGTCTACAAAGACAGTTTTTATTAATAGCCTTAGTCCTGTCATAGCCCACTCGATCACGCATACACGACGCGAGCAGCTTGCGTTGTCGAGTGCGTGATCGAGTGGGCTATGGTGCTGTACAACCTTAGCACATTGGAAACCACACTGAGTGATGCAAAAAATTTTTTTGCCCTTCTTATAATTCAAAAATAGTAAATGAGTTTCAGAAAACTATTTTCAATACTGGAAGCCCAGCGGTCCTATAATTCCTATAAAATCCTAAAGTTTGAACCTGTCCTATATCATCCATTAATTTTACGAAAGGTCCTTTAATATCCTAATTTCAGACTTATTCGAAATGTTAGTACAGTCAGAAGGGGATTAATACATTAGTTATGTAACGTTAAACGTCATTCTTCCCAGGCTCACCCTTTTTGTTTGCTCTCCCGCTCATCAAACTACAGATGGGCATCGCACCGTAAGGTGAATTCTATAACTGTTTGGTACTAAATCCTCAGCAATCAACTCCCTAACCTCGTCTTGGGGTGAGACAAAAATCCACAAGTGCGTCTGGCCAAATAGTTTAAAGCAAATAGACTAATGACGAGGGAACTATTTATCGCGTATGTGATTCGGTTTAGTAACCTTGCTCCAAATGTTCCGATGTTGGGAAGAATGACGTTACACTTACCCCGCTTTGTAGTACACTTCTCTCGAAGAGAAGTATTATATACTTCTGGTACAGTTTAATATCAAATTTACAAAAGTTTCGTTCCTTTATCGCGATTAAATTTGACTTGACATCGAAAACATGAAGCTCCATATTTTGGCGAGGTGCGTTATCCCTAAACCTTTTTCTCAGAAAATTTTCCTATTTTATTACATTTTTGCATCAGTTCATAATATATGTACCATAACTTCGTCACTGGTTACTGAAAGGTTGTCATGAAATGACGTAGGCATTTACCCACACTCATTGTGTTCGGGTTTTATTTATTTATTTGAATGTGTTGTTCACAAAGTCAACTGGTGTGACGTATGTGTGAACATCGTAAATCGATACATTAGGCATGTTACGGAAAGACACTAAGGGAGTACAGTAATATGAGAACAAAAAACGGATAATAATGTAATATTAAAAAAATAATAATAATTATAACAATTAATAATAATAATTATAACAATTAATAATAATAATTATAACAATTAATAATAATAATTATAACAATTAATAATAATAATTATACAATTAAATAATAATAATTATAACAATTAAAACAATGTCAGATAATTTAGAATTCGCTGCACAATAACTTCTTTTCACTATCACAAAACTATTCCACGCAAAATGGAAAAAGGCATAAGATCATTGACCCGCTTATTGCTTTGCGAAGCTGCGGCTTTAATGCTATTTTGGACTACAGACTGTTGCTAAGGTTGCTTTTATAGTTTGCACGTTATTAGAGTTGGCCGTGGCTCTCCTTTTAAAAAGGCGGGAAATTCCCCTAGCGCTACCGGCGATTTGAATTCCGGGGCGCGGCCCTGGTGGGTTAGAAAAGGCGGGAAATTCCATAACTGCAACTGTTGTAGCCTAGGGCGAAGCGCACGGCGGTCGGCGGCAGTTGCGAAACACACGCGAAGTAACCCGCACTCCGACACTCGCGGCTTGGACTTGGTTCATTTAACATGCGGGTTAAAGTCTCCTACGCTGATGGCTCGGTTTCGGGCAAAATATTTAAGATTAATTCGAGTGATTTTTCTAAAACAAAAACGGTTCTTACATTCAGGAACGATGTATCACAAACTATAGATATTCCTATAAATAGGTTTGTTTTAATCTTTCAAGGGAAAGTGGTAAGTTGCGCTTTTTCCGTTGTTGTCCTGGTATTCATCTACCTTTTTTTTATTAATTAAATTAATATGAATCAAAACAGCTTACCGATAAGCACACCGATGAATGTGGTACCATCGAAGACGCCTTTCTATATCATTATGGGATTGAAGAAAGGCATACGTTGCAAGTTTTCGTAAAGGTTAATGTCGATGCTGAAGTCAGATGTAAAAAGGGAAGTAGTTCTGTAACTGGAACTGACAATGAAACCGCCATTAATGAAGAAGCCACTACAAACGACATTGTACGTAACGTTACAACTTTTTACATTTTGGGCAGTAATGGAACCAACCACGTATCATAACTGAAATTTAATCATACTTAGTTCATGAAGGGGCAATATGTAACAACATTGCATTTAGACAAGTTGCAGTTGCCAAAATTAATTGAGTATTTTCTAGAAGCGCCCCAATTCTTGACTTAACATTATTTGTTGTAATTAGTAGGGTTTAATGTTAGGAATACCATTTCTAAGATTTTGTTGCGTTTCTCACAAAGATGGCATCAAGTACGCTGGGGGAAATTGCGTAGGTCTTTCTTTGGAGCAAAACCTGTTAAACTATTGATTGGACCAGTTTTTAAAAAAGTGGAGGTTACTGGTCCTGGGGGAAACAGTTTATTAATTGCAAATCTGTAGGAAAACTATGGGGGGGAACTAGATCAAAATTTTTGATCCCAAGAACTAGTTTAAAAAATATTCTTAATTCCAAGACTGGCATCAATTCTTAAAGATACCATTATAGAGTAGATTGTAAGCAGCGCCCCCTTTTAGAGAACTTTACATTATTTGTTGTTGTAAATAGTCACGGGCTTAAAGCAAAGCGCGGGCCACGTGCTTCCCCTACAACAAGTTAACTTTCCTTGTCGCGTTTCAGTACATTTTGCGCTCAAAGATGGCATCAAGTCTTTAACACATCTTTATTTATTTTTTTTTTGCTTTGAAGGAAGAGATTAGTAACTCGCCAACTCTTGAACCAGCAACCAGTCTGTACTTTAATGTTGGTGAACTCGTTGATGCAAAAAACTTCCAGGAGGAGTTTAAAGGGGCTTGGCTTGAGGCCAAAATTGTCAGAATTGCTCGACAAGCCGAGGAAGCCCATCAACCTTCAACCTCAAACAGTACAGGAGACTCACTGATTTACTCCGTTGAGTTTGAACTGGAGTGAGTATATTCAGAAGCTATAGGGAGCTGCCAGAGAGGTGTGGCTTAAAATGGCTCCTCCCCTTTCCACCAAAATGGCGGCAAGCTTCTCAGAGTGAAAGGCTAGTGGGGGGGGGGAAGGCTCCTGATTGGCAAAGTGAGGGTCTGACGCTTAGTAGGGGAGATTTGCACCCCTTTGCCTACTCCATATTCATGGCCATTTCTCGAAATTAATGCCAACCCCCTTTTTTGGTTTGGTTTCGTTTTGTTTCTAGCAAAACCAAGGCTGATCTCCCTTTAAAAAGTATTCGCCCAAGAGCTCGACGAAAGGTGCCATTTGACAAAGTGACGCCTGGCTCGAAGGTTATGGTGAATTATAACGATGATGCTCCAACTAAAATTGGATATTATTACGATATGATCGTCAACCGTAAAAGCGCAAGGAGACTGAAATTTGTCGTTGGAACCGTCTTGCTTGGGTATTTTGTTTTTTTCTCGTTTATCATAATTATTGGCAGGTTTGCTTTAATCAACGAACACCCAATTTCTTGTCAACCCCAGTTTCCCCCCCGATATTTTCTCTAAAATTCCTAGTTTCATATTTTAAACCAATTGCGCGTTTAAGCTGAACTTCAAAGGCTCAATATGAATTTTGTAATTATAGCTATGAGTTAATTAGCAACTGCTGATTGAGGTAATTAATTCAGTCCACCGTTAATGCTCGCGCTAGAGTAAAAGAGGATGTTAAAGTTTTTAATTTCACTTATTTCTCGTCTTAAAATTAATGGTTTGATCCTTTCATTCTCGACGAAGTAACATAAAATAGAAAATACTATCTTTCCTTGAAAGAAAATAAGAATATTTTTTTCTATGAAAGTTTTGAGAGTCGAATCAAAAGAAAAGTGGATTCAAGGCCTTAACAATACTTAAATAATTTACGTAAAGACTCGAAAAAAGATTTAAAAAGGTTTCAGTTCCTTCAATCGTATTTTTATTTCCCAACAGAGTTGACGACACTGCGCTACAGGACTGCAAAATTCATCTAGTGGATGAAATGTATATTATAGAAGAAAATGTCCTCTTGGCAGATAGAGACGCCGCCTTAAATGAACTGATGCTTAACGGCTCTAGTCTAAAAAGTACAATTTGTTTGTTTGTCAGCCAATTTCAGTATATCGCTTAAATTGTTCACTTTATCCTTCCTTCCTACAGGACTTAAAAAACCCGAATGTGATAATTGCGACGATAAACCGGATGTTAAGTGCCGTGAATGTTCGTGTTCACTGTGTGGTGGTAAAGAAGCACCTGAGCAACAAATCCAGTGCAATCGCTGTTTGAAATTCTTTCACCTCTGGTGTTTGAAACCGAAACTGGATTCGGTACCAGAGGACGATTATTACTGCCGAAATTGCAAAATTGTCAGACCCGGACAAGAAGTGAAAAATAAAAAAAATTCGAGAGTGTCCATCGGACCATCCACTCGTGATTGGGGTAAAGGCATGGCTTGCGCCGGAAGAACTAAAGAATGCACGATTGTGCCAATGGATCATTTTGGACCCATACCGGGAATAGTAGTAGGAATGTCCTGGCAGTACAGGAATCTAGCCGCTGGATCTGGCGTTCATCGCCTACCAGTTGGTGGAATACATGGACGGGAAGAGGACGGCGCCTTTTCGATAGTGCTTTCTGGAGGCTATGAAGACGATCTTGTTAGTATTCGTAGAGTCATGATTTTCGATGTACGCTCGATCTATCTTGGAAAAAAGTGATGCTAAGATCTGGCTTGTCGAAAAAAATAGGACGCCTGATGGAGTCGCTTAATTCCTAGCTGTGGGGCATAGGGGCTAGCCACCACCCGTCTATGCAATGTAAACAAGCCACAGGCTTAGTGTGTAAATACCTTCATAGAGAAAGCCTAGATTATTATTATTATTAAAACCCACCTTTAGCGTAGTGAGTGTTGCTGCAATGTTCACAAAAGGGCTACTGGTGACTTAAGTCACTATTTTCTCCTGCATACAGTCCTTTCTACGGGATATCACTTCCTCTAGTGAATAAAATACTCAGCTTGAACTTCACTTATGTGGTTGTTGTTGCGTGTGGGAAACGCCTATTTGATAGAAGCGCAGCATTTTTGGCCCATTTCATCACGGATATTTGAACGGGTTCATTTCTTTTTAGGATGAAGGAGACCTATTCTACTATACCGGAAGTGGTGGCAGGGATTTAAGTGGAAACAAGAGATCTGCGGAACAATCTTGCGATCAAGTTCTAACCAGAGATAACAAGTAAGTAGTTTTCGACAAGTACAGAGCTATTTCAATTCGGGGGAAAGAAGAGCTTTTCAGGCGCGGTTTTCGCCAGTCCCCGCCTAGGCGCCATATTGTGCTGGAAATTTAGCATAGAGTTCTTCAGCGGCCCGCACGGAGGGAGGGTGAAAAGCGGCTCCGTTTATTGGCAGGCCCAACTGTGACGTTTCCCCCCTTCAACAGATATACGGTTTTGGGGATCTACCAAAAAGAAAATATGGAAACTGAGCCTCATTTGAGTTTAGTTTTGTTATTTGAAAATCGAGACGGGAAAATAAATTAGGCATACAAGCTTATGACATCATAAATATGTTGTCACCATCCGGTTTAAGGATCTGTAGTTCGCGCTGGCGTTAAACGAAGGTGAACTGTTATTATTGCTACTTTTTTTGATGTCATAACAGTGTCGTTAACATCAAGATAACACCAAAAATTTTTATAATGCTAGAGACTTAATTTAGAGCTAGTTCGAGAACGACAAGCGAGAATTGTTTTCACTCGGTTTTGCAGTCCATCTTCCTATTTACACTTCCTTCTACACTAAAGCTATGTTCACACTTGCACCGGAGTCGGCTGACAACTCGTTTGTCCAACTAGTTTTGGAACACTCTTTATTGCTAGTTCGAAGCGATTTCAAAAGCCTCGGTTCACACCTTAAGACGCGTCTGCTTGCGCTGTCTGCTAATCTTTTCGTTGGTGCTGTCTGCTAAGGCCGGTGAAAATACACTTAAAACTACCCGTACAAAAATTTTAGGCTGTAATTCATCTGCATACGCGCTTTTTTATCGCTATCACGCTGTAATAGGTATACATTAAGGCTACATTTTCTGCAGCTCGAAAAACGCGAAAATTTAACAACAATTCCAGAACTGCAAATTGTCTGCCGTTTCTACATTTTCTGTTTATTATCTGTTAATTGTCTGTACTGGCAGAAATATGCAGCACGATTCTGCAAACGCGATGCAAAAGTAGAAATAACAGCTGCTAGTTTAAAACTGTAATTTGACCACAGTTATAGACATGTTACAGTTCTGCAAAAGTGATGGAAAAGTAGAAATCCAGCTGCCAATTTAAAACTGCAATTTGACTATATTTATTGACATGTTACAGGTTTGCAAAAGTGATGAAAAAGTAGAAATACCAGCTGCTAGTTTAAAACTGCAACTTGACCACATTTATAGACATGTAACAGGTCTACAAAAGTGATGGAAAAGCAGATATCCAGCTGCCAATTTAAAACTGTAATTTGGCCATTTTTATAGACATGTTACAGGTGTGCAAAAGTGATAGAAAAATAGAAATACCAGATGCTAGTTTAAAACTATAATTTGACTACATGTATAGACATGTTACAAGTCTGAAAAAGTGATGGAAAAGTAGAAATCCAGCTGCCAATTTAAAACTGTAATTTGACCATATTTATAGACATGTTACAAGTCTGAAAAAGTGATGGGAAAGTAGAAATCCAGCTGCCAATTTAAAACTGTAATTTGACCATATTTATAGACATGTTACAAGTCTGAAAAAGTGATGGAAAAGTAGAAATCCAGCTGCCAATTTAAAACTGTAATTTGACCATATTTATAGACATGTTACAAGTCTGAAAAAGTGATGGGAAAGTAGAAATCCAGCTGCCTATTTAAAACTGTAACTATTCCACATTTATAGACATATTGCAGGTATTCAAAAGTAGAATTTCATACTTTTGAATACCTGCAATATATCTCTCTAAATGTGGTTAAATAACAGTTTTAAGTTGGTAGCTGAATTTCTACTTTTCCATCACGTTTGCAGACCTGTAACATGTCTATAAAAATGGTCAATTTAGGTCAAATTAAAGTTTTAAATTGGCAGCTGTATTTCTACTGTTCCATCACTTTTGCAGACCTGTAACATGTCTTTAAATGTAGTCAAATTGCAGTTTTAAATTAGCAGCTAGATTTCTACTTTTCAATCACTCTTTCAGACCTGTAACATGCCTATAAATGTGGTCAAATTGCAGTTTTAAATTAGCAGCTGGATTTCTACTTTTCTATCACTTTTGCAGACCTGTAACATGTCTATAAAATGGTCAAATTACAGTTCTAAATTGGCAGCTGCATTTCTACTTTTCCATCACTTTTGCAGATCTGTAACATGTCTATAAATGTGGTAGAATTGCAGTTTTAAATTAGCAGCTGGATTTCTACTTTTCTATCACTTTTGCAAACCTGTAACATGTCTATAAAAATGGTCAAATTACAGTTCTAAATTAGCAGCTAGATTTCTACTTTTCAATCACTCTTTCAGACCTGTAAGTAACATGCCTATAAATGTGGTCAAATTGCAGTTTTAAATTAGCAGCTGTATTTCTACTTTTCTATCACTTTTGCAGACCCGTAACATGTCTATTAAAACGGTCAAATTACAGTTCTAAATTAGCAGCTGGATTTCTACTTTTCCATCACTTTTGCAGACCTGTAACATATCTATAAAAACGGTCAAATTACAGTTTTAAACTAACAGCTGGTATTTCTACCTTTGCATAGCGTTTGCAGAATTGCGCTGCATATTTATGCCAGTCTAGACAGTTAACAGTTAACAAACAGAAAATGTAGAAACGGCAGTCAATTTGCAGTTCTAGAATTGCTGTGAAATTTTCCCGTTTTTTGAGCTGCAGAAATGTAGCCTTAATGGTTACAGCGTGGTAGCGATAAAAAAGCGCGTATGCAGATGAATTACAGCTTAAAATTTTTGTACGGGAAGTCAACTTCGAGCGCTCCATAAATTTTTATCTGCTTCTGTTAGGCATTAATATTACTGCTTTTATTTTCCTAAACTTTGAATAAACAATTGGTTAGGCCTAAAAAGGCATCTTAAAAAAGCTTTACTCATTCATCTCAATAAGATCTTTTGATCTAATACTGTCACGTCTCGATCCTAAATATATTTAAACCACCATAAAAGATAGAAAATTGAAACATTTTTGGTCATAAAAGGGCCAGTATTGTATATACAGTTATCAGAAGTTTATCAGATATGTTTCAATAAGTATGACACTGCCTATACTTCGTAATGCTAGAGACTTACTGAGAACTAGTTCGAGAATGACTCGAGAATTGAATACACTCGGTGTTGCAGTCCAACTTCACCGATTAAGACAAGATCTACTATCACCATGGCGCTCGAAATGTGAAGGAAATTGCGAGACAAAGTACTTTAGCGCTATCATATAAGTCTACAGCAGTTTTCCTGGTTGCGAATAGACGTAAAACAAGCCTGTCGGGACCCTTCCCTTCAGTTGTAATCGGTTTTTAGCTACAAGTTTTAAAGACTTTTTCGATTATGTTCTGTGAGTGTGTATGTTGTGGATGTTAGATAGACGAAAAGACCTTTTTAGCTAGATGTGGTAAGAACTTGTACATGTACCTAAACAGTTGGACCATCTCAGATGTTAATTTAGCAAGTCAGAAAAGCGTGTATTCAGATAAATTACAGCTTAATATTTTTGTAAGGGATGAGTACAAGTTGGGAATCCAAAATAAACCTCTCCAAGTCGAGACGCAATTTAGAGGCTATTTTTAAATATTAAAAAAAATATAATAGATATTTATTAATTTAATCGTCATTAATTTACCTTAATTCTAGTTAAATCGTTTTAAGGAACTTTATTCCTAAAATAATTTTAAACATAGCTATTGTTGACGTTTGAACTCAAGCGTAAGCCTCTTTAAATTTTTTTGGAAATTTAGGGTATATAAGGCGACTGAATCACAATAATTGATAGGAAAACCCGCAATGACCCTGCAAAGCATCTGAAACGCGCCTGCAATGATCCTGCAAAGAATCTGAAATGCACCTGCAATTATCCTACAAAGTATCTGAATAGCACCTGCAATGATCCTGCGAAGTATCTGAAACGCATCTGATATTATTCCACAAAGTATCTAAATCGCACCTGCAATGATCCTACAAAGAATCTGAAACGCGGCTTCAATGACCCTGCAAAGTATCTGAAATGCACCTGCAATTATCCTACAGAGTATCTGAAATGCTCCTGCAATGATCCTGCGAAGTATCTGAAACGCGGCTGCAATGATCCTACAAAGTATCTGAAACGCACCTGCAATTATCCTACAAAGTATATGAAAAGAGTCTGCAATGATCCTGCAAAGAATCTGAAACGCGCCTGCAATTATTCTACAGAGTATCTGAAATGCACCTGCAATGATCCTGCGAAGTATCTGAAACGCGGCTGCAATGATCCTACAAAGTATCTGAAACGCACCTGCAATTATCCTACAAAGTATCCGAAATACGCCTGCAATGATCCTAAAAAGTATCTGAAACGCGCCTGCAATGATCCTGAAAAGTATATGAAAAGCGCCTGCAATTTTCCTACAAAGTATATGAAAAGCGCCTGCAATTATCCTACAAAGTATATGAAATGCTCCTGCAATTATCCTAAAAATTTCTGAAAAGTACCTGCAATTATCCTACAAAGTATCTGAAACGCGCCTGTAATTACCCTACAAAGTATCTGAAATTCGGCTGCAATGATCCTAAAAATTATCTGAAAAGCACCTGCAATTATGATACAAAGTATCTGAAACGCGCCTGCAATTATCCTAAAAAGTATCTGAAAAGCACCTGCAATTATCGTACAAATTAAAGTATCTGAAACGCGCCTGTAATTGTCCTTAAAAGTATCTGAAACGCGGCTGCAATTATCCTACAAAGTATCTGAAACGCAGCTGCAATGACCCTGCAAAGTATCTGAAACGCGCATGCAATGATCCTACAAAGTATCTGAAACGCGCCTGCAATTATCCTACAAAGAATCTGAAACGCATCTGCAATTATCCTACAAAGTATCTGAAACACACCTGCAATTATCCGACAAAGAATCGGAAATGCACCTGCAATTTTCCTACAAAGTATATGAAACGCGCCTGCAATTATCCTAAAAAGTATCTGAAACGCGCCTGCAATTTTCCTACAAAGTATATGATACGCGCCTGCAATTATCCTAAAAAGTATCCGAAACCCGCCTGCCATTATCCTACAAACTTAGCAATTTCTGACTGTAACATGCATACAATATATCTGGAAGGTACAGTACCTGTAATGAGCCTACAAACATCCTGATTTCTTACGGTAGTTACTATTTCCCTTCTGTTTTCTAGCTGTAAGGTAGCTATTTTATGACTCTAGAGTAGCTAAATTTTGTATATGTTTTCCAACGGAAGATATTTTTTCTGCAAAACGTCTAAAATGTTCTGCATTGCTCTCTGGAATGCATCTTAATTTTGTCTGAAGTTGAACCTTTTTCAGGTTTATTCCAGTATTTTTCCAGAATATTCCAGTTTATTTGCAATATATTGCAGATTCTAAAAAATCTAAATAACAGCAAAATGCAGCCGTAAATTTTTGTACGGGTAGTCTCATCCCACGTGAAGTACCCCTGAAATCGAGAAACTAGCTTCCAAAGCCGCTTTAAGTTGGTTCGCGAAGCAACTTCAAGAAACCGCGTTTGTAATTAGCTTCTCGAGTAGTTTTGCTCACACTTAACTTTGGATGCGTTTTGAATCGCTTCGAACCGGTTTCCCATGTAAGTGTGAGCGTGGCTTAAGCCTTTGACAGCGCCTCATCAGGCGTCGCTTTACGAGAATCTATGACCATGGATAAAGAATGCCCGTGCGAAAATTTGTTTTCACGCTATAGGATCGGCAACTCCCTATCTCGAACGACAGCTTATTCTGTATATACTCTGTTACAACATCGGTTGTCAGCACGCGCAAAGCTAGGTTTCTATGTAATCTAGCCTTGCACGTGCTGACAAGAGACAAAAAACTTCAGGATCTTCAGGATTTAAAATCGTTTAAAATATCCTGAAGTTTTTTGTCTCCTGTCAGCAAGCGCAAGGCCAGATTACATAGAAACCTAGCTTGCGCGTGCTGACAACCGATGTTGTAACAGAGTATATACAGAATAAGCTGTCGTTCGAGATAGGGAGTTGCCGATCCTATAGCGTGAAAACAAATTTCCGCACGGGCATTCTTTATCCATGCTATGACGGTCCACGTAAATGAATCAATGTTGATTTTTTTTAACCGATTATTTAAACCCAGTGAATCTGATTTGGACTGATTTATTTATCTTTTTAACCACCTTAAATAAAATGAACCTCGAACCGATTAAACAGTAAAATTGTGATATCAGTCATCGGTATACATCACTATTTTATAGTGTATAGTAATAATAATAAAGGCTTTTATTGGATCATAATGCTAGTCATATTCCGGGGTGCTTATATTCGGGACATTTCTGGCCAGGGTTGCGGAAGAATATTTACGAACATTGAATATGAGCTTTGCGCACGTAGTATGCAAAGATCTTAGCTTAGATTGATTTGCCTTGGATGAGTTAAAATAAAAGATATTACCATATTGGAATATTGGTTTCACACACGCATTATATATCATTCGTAGGGTATCAGTATCTAAACTATTCTGAAGGGGCCTCAGAACCCAGAGTCTTGAGTTAACTTTCTTGGTCACATATTCTATATGATTGGTCCATGATAACAGTTCATCGACCCAAAGGCCCAAGTATTTATACTTCTTGACCCTATTAATGGTGTTATTACGCAGAGTGACTATGCAGTTAGCTTGATTTCTCATTTGTTTGTTTGGCGATAATAACATAAAATTAGTTTTCGTATACCATTATGTATAAGACCTTTCTTTAGTAACGTGTCTTTTAGATTTTCCAGGTCAAGTTCAACGTTTCTGATTAGCTGGTCCATATTTTTATCCGCGGAAATGTATTATTTTTATATTCTATCTTGAGAAACTAATTTCAAATTTAATGACATATTTACACGCTATTAGGAACCGTCCATAAACTACGTCACACTCTTATGGGGGGAGGGGGTTTCTAAATTTGTGACGGTCCGTGACAAGGGGGAGGGAGGGGTTCTTCGATGCGTGACGTCACATTTAGCATAGATTTTGTTACGAAGTCAGTAAGAGGCCGATTGGCTCTCTTATGTTATTGAAGAAGAAAGACAGCATAGTCCACCCTTACAATAATTTACCAAAATTGTTATTCCATCATCGCTTAAATAGTAGAAAATTTAAGCAATTATCTACTATTTACACCATTATATATAGCCAATTTAAATAGCGCATTTAAAATAAACAGCGTAAACTCTCTTATGTCTCTGTTTATTCGCCCCTATTATTTGTGAGGATGAATCAAATCCCCCTGCCGATTGAAATGGTTTCGATTCTTTGGCAAGTTTTCTAAATCTCAAGCTCGATTAGTCTGTTTTCGGTGACAGTGTCGAAACCTAAAAAGTGTGCCCCTTTAACTAAGCTTTATGGAACTTTTTTGAAGCTTATAAAATGCACATCCAGACATTAAAATTCTAAAGGTCAATCAGAGGGAAAAAGCTCAAAACGGAAGAGAACTTTGAATTGTAAGCCGAGCAAAATATTTCTGAGGGGGCGGCATATCACTCAAGAAATTAATCAAATTAAATTTGTAAATTAAGACAAATCATAGTGCGGAGAGGGGGGGGGGTTAAAGAAATGTGACGTGGTTTTTAGGGGAGGGGTCTGAGAAAAGCGTGACGAAGCGTGATCTGGGGGGACGGGGGGTCAGAAAAAGCTTTATTTTCTCTTGACGTAGTTTATGGACGGTCCCTTAGCACTTTATGGTTATCATTAGTTGATAGTCGCGATCATTTAAATAACCATAAAATATTAAATTTACCTTTCTAGAGCGTTAGCCAAAAATTGCGCAGCGCCGTTTAATGATAAGGATGGAGCCGAAGCAAAAGACTGGCGGAGAGGGAAACCCATTAGGGTTTTAAGAGGTTTCAAGGGTTTTAAACACTCCAAGTATTGTCCTGAGAAAGGTTATCGATACGATGGAATATACAAGGTGAAGAAATAACATAAAGATTCGTATTTTATGAACCTATTTAGTGTTTAGCTGTAGCTAACTGAAGTTAAAATTGTAGGTGGTAAAATACTGGCCCGAGAAAGGCCTTTCCGGATTTAAAATTTGGAGATTTCTTCTACAAAGGGACGATCCAACACCAGCCCCATGGACTGAAGAAGGGAAAAAAAGAATCGAAGATCTCGGAATAGAAATGCAGGTAAATTAATATGGAAGCAACGAAATATTGTGGTTTGAATATAAACAGTACTAATTTTTTTAGCAAAGAGCTCAATTAATATTTTCTCTGTAGATGTTAAATGAATCTGCATCTTCACAAACTAACGAAGAAATTGAGGAAAAACCTTCTAGTAAGAATCGGAAAAGGAAGAGATCTCCTCAAGACTCTGTTGCTCCCGAACCGAAGAAAACGAAACCGATTCCTTACGTTATACCCGAAATAGTAGCGGCCCTGATGTCAAAGGATAGCGTTAATAAAAGGATTTGGGAAGAGTGCAGCTTGGTTTGTGAGAAAGGCGAATTAGTAAGTTTATATTTTATTACAATTTGATCACTCATTGGCTCCCATTTAAGCATGGGCGAATACCACTTTTTTCTATCGAGACGAATATCGAATACCCAAAAATTTTCTTATCGAATACCGAGACGAATAATGATTTTTTAATGGAATATCGAATAATTAGGCTTAACGAAAATATAGTCTTATCGACTAATCGTCGAATATTAGGCCTATTATTCGCGAATACTTGGCGAATATCAGTACTAAAGGAGGTTGTTAGTAGCCATTTTTTACAAAATGACTATGCTTTTAGTGAAAGTACATTTTTAGGGGTTAATATTTGACTGATTTTGCACACACCTTGGTACAAAGATGTACCAAGGCCCTTTGCGAAATTGGTTGTCGAATATTTATCGAATAGTAAAAATGGGTTCAAACGAATACCGAGACAGTCTCGATATTCGATCGAATTATTCGTCATAGACGGTCACGAGTATTCGCCCTCCCTTACTCCCATTCTTTAATGAACTAAGAAAATAGCTATCCCCCAATTAGAATTGTCTCTCTAGGTAGTAGTAAAATGGTGAAATTCCACGCTAAGCCAATTAGGCACATTCCCTCAGTAGGAGGAGTTATCTTATAATCTTAAGCCACACCCCTGAACTCTTCATTTATCCTTTCCATCAAAACTAGCTGAGATTAATGATTATACCAAAAAATATATAGATATAATAAAAAGTAAACTTACACATTGTTGTTTAAACTTGTTCGCGCTGTGTAATATGAGAAATCGCCCCTTTTTCCTAAAAATTAATTAACCTTTGGATCGCCAACATCGTGTACTATACTTTCTATAAACTCATGACGTCAAGAAGCTCTTACCTAATTGATTAGTTTCCTCGCGAAGAAGAAATGGACTTGCCCAACAAAATTAGACTAGTTCAAAGAAAAATGAACTCTTCGAGTAGAGTTACTAGCTCTACCCAGTACTCGCGCGAGTATTCGCAAATTTCTAGAGGGAAAACAAGTTGCAGTCCGAGTCTGAGTACCAGCCCAGGCCTAATAATGACCATTCTCTATCCCCCCCACCCGTTAAAGACTTATAATTTACCTTCACGTTTATAGGCTTGCCAGCGAATTGTTTTTGCGAAATTAATATTATTTATTGTTATTTCAGAAATTCATTGAAAAAGTGATCGAACAATTCCAGTGCACTATTTGTGGCATTTTAATGAATAGAGATCCCGTGAGTTTAAAGTGTAGCCACACTTTCTGTTTCAATTGTATAAAAAAGCAACTAAAATCAAAACAATTCGAGTGTTCCCTTTGCAGGACTGTAATTCCGAGCGATATTAGACGTAGTCCTAATGTAATTTTAAGAAAAATTTTAAACGCAATATTTCCTAAATGAGAAACTACATTTATTATCCAGTACAGAAGAAGTCAAAATAAAAATTGTTTTTGTTTTAAATTGTCTTTTAATTAAAGTTTAATTAAGTTTCTTTTAATGCATTTACGTCTCGTTGAATATTGCTCTACTGTGGCACTGAATTGAAACTTGTTTGCACTCCATTAAAACTACTTCACGAAAATATTGCAATTGTAAAAGCAAACGTTTTCACACGAAAAACCGTTGACGTTTCTGTTGGTATTTTCCATTGAGAAATTTTATTGCAGTGACAACGAAAGTTCCTTAAAAATGGGGACTAGGCAATTTGAGCTTAGTTCCACCTCCAGCGCCATTTTGGTATGTTATTTTACAGAATAAAAGCTATTTAAGCCACTCCTCCTGGTAAAATTTTAGCAATAGTGGAAGGTAGCGTGACGTTGCGTGTCGTATTACTGCTTAAGTCCCTGTTGCCTTAAATGTATCTCTGTCTCCTTTCTACTGCTCCATATTGGCAAGCTATATTTCCGTGGAGTAGTTTAAATGGAGTAAAACGTAAGTTTAATTAAATTGCCTCAAACACAAGTGTACAGTCTACATACATGGAGGGATTTCTCACCTATTTGTCGAAATTTTTGGGAACAGAAAGGAGGAGGCCAGGCCGCCATCTTCGTGGTGCCAGGGAGAGTAGCGACTGTCCGCTGACAGCTTGTATAAATTTCGCCAAGGTTTAGCGTTTAACAAACAATACAAAATACAAAGTTAAGGATGAAATGAAACACACCTGCGATATACTTAATATATTTTTGAATGGGTGATATCAGAAGGGAATAATAGAAGAAGGATGACACTCTGTATCCTCTTAATACTTTAGTTATGTAAGGTCATTCTTTCCAGGCTCACCCTGTTTGTTTGCTTTCCTACTCATCAAATTTCAGATGGGAATCGCACCGTGGGGTCAATTCTATAGCTTTTTGGTACTAAATCCTCAGCAATCAACCCACAATCCTCATCTTGACTTAGGACAAAAATTCACAAGCATGCCTTGGCAAATAATTAAGCGTAATAGAGTAATGATGAGGGAACTATTTATCGCGTATGTGATTTGGTTTAGTAACCTTGCTACAAATGTTCTGATGTTGGGAATAATGACGTTACACTTACCCCGCTTTGTGGTACACTTCTCTCGGAGAGAAGTATTATATACTTCTGGCGGTATCAATATTACTAGAGTTAATATTTAATAATTATTGTTTCTCAAATAGTTGCGCTGGGCGTCACCTAGAGTTCTTTCTTCCGCTTTCAAGGGGGATTGAAAGGATTATAAGATAAAAAATTTGACTAAATAATGATTTTAACTTCTAACTATGGCGTAAAATGATAGTTTTTATGCGCGAAAGAAGAGAAGATTTAATAATCAATGTAAGTTTTTTCAAACATAGTAAAATCATGTTTGGTTTCATTACTATGCGTTAGAAGTTAAATTCCATTTTTTAATCAAATGATTAATCTTTTCAATTGTCCTTGAAATAGGAAGTAACAACTCTAGGTGACGCCCAGCGCGTTCAAATAAATCCCTACCGGCGTTTCCCAATTGCAGCGTCATCTACGTGCACTATTATTTTTGCAATAATTTCGAAACAATAATTATTAAATATTAACTCTATATAAAATTTAATGTTTCAATTTCAAATTTTATTTATGAGAAAATAAGTTTAAAATAACTTTGGCAATATGTATGCAAAATTAGGCCAACACGATGGCGCCAAATAGGGTCTAGTTCTGTGGTAGCCCACCTGCCTTTTGTCCCGAGTATTCCTCCCCCATTTATGGCGTCCCACCAGACCCGATCGTTTCCGAAGTTACGGCTTGTATTTCTCTCAGAATTCATGTCCACCCCCTATCATCCTTGATATTTTTCTCAATTCTTGCCAATCTCTTCTCAAATTTTTTCATAACCTTTTCCTGGCGATTTTGGATACTTTTTTCGAATTGTTCCAAGCGCTTTTCCAAACGTTTGTGCTTTTCTTCTTTCGAACGAGTTCCATTTTTGCCACCAGACTCCTCGGAACTTTCATTACCACTTAAATTGTCTGAAGTTTCTTCAGGTTTTGACGTAGTCCTTGCTAAGTGTCCTAGATCGTCATTTGCGTCTTTAATTACTTTAACTTCGTCATCAGCTCTGGTAGTAGATGGTTTCAAAAGAAACCAGAGATACAGGAAAATTGTCGCTAAAGCTAGATTCCCACTCGACGGAAAACACGACGGAAACCCGGCAGAAAGGGCTTCGACCGAAAAATCTTTACGCCAAGCCCGACGGAATTTCCGTTCGGCCGGGCGTAAGTTGTGTTCTATTTTTTCGGTCGTGTTCGGCGTTACGCCGGTTTCTCAGCCAATGAAATTACCCCACTGACTACGTCATAAATTTTAAGAGCGCACGCATACGCGAGATAGATTGATAGCCGCCATTTTTTTGTGGTTAACCAAGGCTTATCGTTATCGGAAACATGCAACCAAGAAATAAAAATGAAAATAATGAAAGCAAACAGATTAGATGTCAATAAGGAAGACTTTACTGTGAAGGTTAGAAAATATCCCTTCTTGTACGATCTAAGCGACAAGGGGACAAAGATACCAATTCAGAGTGTGAAAGAGATATTGAGGAAAAAACTCAAATCTGTCACGTGACCCAAAAATATCTACCGCCAAACTCAAAATTCAGTCGTAGTGTGAACGGTCTACCGCCGGACGCCGGCGTAAGTTAAAATTTCTACCGTCGGCTGTGTGGTTTCCGCCGGTTTTTTTCGGTCAAGTGGGAATCTAGCTTAAAGCTTTACCGTTGAATTCATGCTCTTGCTTTTTCAGTACTTAGTAGGTGTATCACGTATAGAGGTTTAATGGCTGAATATTACTGTTTGTTCATATTGTCACGTATATTTTATCATACGTTTATTGGGTTAAGCTTGCATTCTGATGATTCTGTATATAAACTAAACAATGAAAACTTTTTTGTACCTTAAAAAACATGTTTTTAATTAATTTCAATTAGAATGACCGAGTTGCAATTAACGAGACCAGGTTAAAGGGACTGTAAAGAAAGCATCGGTGGGTGGGTAAAAATTATTTGAAATACGTCAGAGGAGAGGCGTGGTTCAAAGAAGCTTAATTCGTTTTATTTCGAAAACTAGCACTTCATGGAATTTGCGCTGCAATCTCGTGAAAAACAAGGACTAGGTGTCCAGTCCCACTCTATGTGGAGTCTTTGTATGTTGTTGTCAGGTGGTGACTGTGACGTATTTCAAATAATTTTTACCCGCCCGCCGATAGCTTCTTCCAGAAGTGGATCATGTTACAGCTCCCTAGAAGTACAGGACGATATAACATCGCTGTGCATCAGCATTGTCTCCCAGCACTGAAGTTTAAAGGGTATATGCGAAACGCAGCGGCGAATTTGTGAACTAAACCAGAGGAATAATTTTGGCGCGAAAGAAATTTTTAAAAAGCGGGGCAAGCAAACGGAAGTAAGTGGTAGCCAATGAGGAAAGGTTCGAGAGAGAAGAGCGCGAAAGGAAACAAGTTGTTCCATAAATAGTGTTGGGTTGTGAATGTAATAGGCCTTTACATAAAATCCGTATGTTGCCGGGGGAAAAAGCAGAGACGAAGGCTATTCTTCCCTCCCGCGAAAAGAAAATGTTGCCGGGGGAAAAAGCAGAGATGAAGGGCGTTCGTACCCTCCCGCGAAATAATTTATAGAAAGGCCTATTGTAAAAGTCCACTTTATTTTTCCGATTTCAAAAAATAACTGACGGTCTATTGGTATTTCGAGCAATTTTTAAACGCTTGTGTTGAAAAGGAAATTAATATGAATTCAAATGTTCAAAATAGCCTTCATCAAGCTAGCACATTTTTAATATATACCTAATACAGCACTCAGTTCCCACCGATTTAAAGGTTTTTAGCGGGGATAGTTGGACCGTCTTATTACTATAGTCTGTCAAACGAAAGAAGAGCCCTGAGAAATTTGTCCAAATTGATGTCGCCACCATCGACCCCATAGTACTTTATCAACTTGTTTTGTTTTGTCAATAGTCGTCTGTAATATAGTCTGCTATAAACAGATAGGCTTAATCGCAATATAACCAATACATTTTGCAATATATGACAAGTACTTTAACGATTCATGCTTTAACTTATGTCATTAAAATATATTGCAATGCTAGTTCAACAAAGATAAGACTGGTGTCTTGTCGTTAATTTTGTTTTATTTTCTTTAATACTCGATGATCGTAAAAAACCATGAAACAAACATATTAAATATATATTGCAAAATGTATTGGTTCTATTGCGATTAAGCCTATCTGTTTATAGCAGACTATATTACAGACGACTAATGACAAAACAAAACAAGTTTATAAAGTACTATGGGGTCGATGGTGGCGACACCAATTTGGACAAATTTCTCAGGGCTCTTCTTTCGTTTGACAGACTATAATAATAGGTTATGTGCGTCGACAGAAATTTGATTTCCTTTTTTAAGTCTGACAAATTTTTTCAATGCTTTAATGTTTTCCGTTTGTGACAGATGCTGGTCAATATTTTTCAGTTTAACAAAGCGTTTTAGTAGCTTTTCATATCACACAAATCGTGTTCAGATGTGTCTTTCTTTTTGGGCATGCGACGATTGTAATTAGTTACATTGATCCTAGGCGTTTTCCTAATTAGCAAAGAATCATAAGCCATTCTAAACAAAATTATAACGCGATAACAAGCTTCACACTAATCACGACACTGGCGGCGGTCTGACAGCCATTACCATCAACCGGAACTCCCGTAGGCTAACGTAACTCCAGATCCGGGTTAACGGGCAAACTAAACTTGTAAAACTGAGCTATAGATGGCGGGCTTGGATGTCTTGGAAGAAAACGTTGTTTACAAAAGCACAACCTACGTCCAGTACTTATAGGGAGCTGTAATATGATCCACTTATGGTTAAAGGAAACCAGTGTACTAAATATTTGCGAAATCGGTTGAAACGCGCGGACTTTGTTGCATAGGGAAGAAATTTCACATTTCTGGGCGCCAATCAGTCGCGCCGCCAGCAGTAGGCACGGGTAGGCACGTGCCTACGTTGGAAAATTTTGGCCTACTTGAGGGGCCTCCAAATTTTTAAAAACGTGCCTATAGAGGCCTTCGAATTAAATTTTATTTCTTACTTTAACAGCGTTTAATTACTTTATGTACTTTCATAGTTTATATTTCTATCTGTAAAACCAATGAGATGCTGGTTGTAATTTAGAGGCGGGGATTAACTCCGGACCTACGTTTGGACTGGAGATAAAGCTGGAAATGTTGCGATTTTATACCCTCTCCTTAATAAACTATATATCACTTCTTGCATTGATCTATTGTTGTTTTATATCGATGGGATTAAGTCATAAAACTTATTGATTAGAAAGCAAATATTCCGCATTCGGATTAGAGTGGGATTATTAGAAAATCCGCCAGTTCGCTGGCATATCAGTTGAATGTGAATTCAGTCCAATCGTAATTCTGTTCACATGGAGGATACCGAAATGATTGATTAAAGAATTTTGGCCATAAGAAAATTATATTTTCTTTTTCATGTCTAAAATTTTATCAGGAGCAGATGACAAAGGAGTCTCGGACGCCAGCTTCCATAATGTAGAGGGCAATGGGATCCGCGAACGTCACGGTTATTAACCAAAATCATTATGCCAGTGCCACCACTCGTAGAAAATTTGAGCTTTATTTTCCAACCAATAGCGTGGCTGCAAAGTCTCGAAAGGAGATCTGGGAAATCGCGTCTGGAGCCTCTCTTTAAAAATGCGTATCGTCTGCTTATAATTAGCCTAGGCTTAGCGAGTATTAGAGTTAAAAAATAGATTTCAACGGCTTTTTAATCTTTTTTGGGACTAAAATCCATAATGAAAAACCCAGCGAGTAACGTATGTACACTATTAAAAAACTAAAATGTGTTTCAGTGCCATTTTTTCTAAATTTCTTCTTGAATTAAATGATAGCTACAAGAGGTTGGGAAAAGAAATCACTCACGATCTTTTAAAACCCAAAAAGTAAGAGACAGTGATTTCGTTTCCAACCTCTTGTAGCAGTCAATTAATTCAAAAGAAATACGGAATATTTTGACCCCAAAACACATATATAACATTGTGTTTCGGCATCTTTTAAAACCTTGCTTTTATCTTTTGAAAACCCAAACCCAATCATTCCAGTGGGCACAGATTGTTAATTAAGCATTGCCTTACCTGGGTTTCTCAGCTAGTTTGGACTTAATTTGACTATTTAGTAGGTTGAAGTCACAAAATGTAGTCTTATCTTTTATCTTAATACCAACGGTTACAGCTGTTTGAATAAAGTAATTATATTGTGTATATTTATGTCGCGATCGGATAAGACGAACCTCAGTAGCCACCGTTAGTCCGTTATTACAAAAAAAAATTCCCAGCAGACTTTGGTGCCAGATATAGTCCACCAAAAACATCGTCTGCTATAATGTCTGATAGCGCCTCTAGGGCAAACGATACCGCTACAGCTGTGACGTACGCGGGTGCCATTGCCCTCTATATTGTGGAAGCTAGCGTCCGAGACTCCTTTGTCATCTGCTCCTGATTTTATCATTATTAAGAAAGAATCAATTAAGATAGATGCATACCAAGCTAAATTACCAAAAAAATATTTTTCACACTATAGTGAAGTAAGTTACAGATATTGCATTTTTCTCTAAAAGTTAAAGATTATGTTGTAAAAACATTCAATAAAGCCTGACCTAGGCCTAAATTATTTCGCCTTGATTTGAAATAAATTTAATGTAAAAGCAACCAACCATTTTGTTTCTTCTTCATTGCTGAATTTAGTGTTTTGTTTATAAAGCCTTTCAAAGGTAAATATTCAAGCAGGAAACTCCATTAGCCGTATTGAACCGTAAACGTCTAACCTTTCTAATCTTGGTTTACTTTTATTTCAAAAAAATATTTTGCCAATTGTTTAGGCTTAACAAAGAAGTAATCAAGGAAATCCAATAACTCCTTTTAAGGTACGAGATTTCTCAAAGATATCCGCAATTTCGATTTAAACTCGCGAAACAGTTTCAGTTCTCGAGAGTGAACGTGATCACGGGGTTACGTGTCACGCAAGTTCCGCATTCTTAAAACACCTGACACCAAATTTTCAGTTATTTGCTAGTAAGTATAAGCAGAAGTGAGATGAGACTAGAAGTACTGAGCTAACCAAATTCTTCACTCGGCGAAAGTGAATATTCCTGATAACACACCACCGGTTGGCCCTCTAGTGGCGGTTTCAGAATTTCCCCTCCAAAACGTGAGACGCTCGCGGTGGTAGACGGCCGAACTAGATTCAAGCACCCGCGTCCGTGTTTCGCCGCTTTAGGTTGAGGGGAAAGGGGTAAGAAATTTTTTTGGAACTCGACCAATTTTTTTCTCTCTAGCGTAGGCGCGATAGAAGCGGCGTAAAATCCTCAAATTAGTTCACTAATGCCAGGATCTATTACCAATGCTAGAGCCCTTCACTTCTAGTCTCATCACACTTCTGGTATAAGAGATACAGCAAGTTTCAGTAGTCTAGTGGGTAGAACTCGGAAAGGAAATTAAAGACAAGCTTGAAAACATGTTTTAGTTTTCTAGTTTGAAAGCGAGCGATTTTCGTTTTCCTCTGTTACTTGAGTAAAATCGTAAATCTATTAGCTGCTATTTACAACTTTTTGATAAGGAGACCCCAAAATGGCGCTGATCGATGTGAAATTTCTTGGCCTGCTGTTTTGGGTGTGTGTGTGTTTTTGGGTGAACCCCGGGTAGAAAAATCAGTGCAGATGGAAACCGACTAAGGCTATCCCCATACCACCTTGGAGCTAAATACTAACCGTTCTCCATTCCTACTTCTAAAATTAAATCTATCCCTGATTCTAGTAAACTTCTTAATTGGGTAGATAGCCCTTGTATGGACCGAAGAGGTTTATTCTGCTTTCCCAACTTGTTTATTGATGTTGCAGTCAACAAAGTTTGAGTGCTTAACGCCAACGATTTTCTAGTCTGAAGCGGTTTCCTCTGTTACTCGAGAAAAATGGTAAATCTATGAGCGAAAATTTGCAGTCTTTGATAAGGAGACCCCAAATTTTGTCGTTCAATAAAACCAGACCTACATTATTTCGCCTTAATATTTAGTCTGTTCTAAGCCTTTGACAGCGCCTCACCAGGCGTCGCTTAACGAGAATCTATGACGTTTCACCTACGTCACGTCATGACAAGCTGTCAGAAACAGTGACAAACTTATGGAAACAAATCTTATGAACTCGTGATATTAAGTAAAATTAATGAAAAAGCTTCCAACCGTTATGTTTCTTCTTCGTGATTGAATTTCGTATTTTGTTAACTCAGTCTTTGAATGGTAAATATTCCCATGGAAACCCCTTTTTCTCTTTTTGGACCTTACACGTCCAACATTTCAAATCTTGGTTTATTTTATATTTCAAAAATTGTCACAAAAAAGTAATCATGGAAATCCAATAATTTCTTTTAAGCTCCAAGAGATTTAAAAGTTACTCACCGTTTCGATTTGAACCTTCGCGAGATTTTTAGTGAGCGATAGTTAACGTGATCAGGGAGTTACGTATCATTCGAATTCTGCATCTAAAAACACCGGATACCAACTTTTCAATTATTATCACCATCACTGGTAAGTTTAAAATACTCAAAAACAAGACTATCTTGGCTTCATTTTATCGAACAGATCTTGTAACGCTGTCTTGATTAACATTAGAGAGGTTTTATAGTTTCAAACCAAACACAACTAACTAGTCTCATTCTGTTACTGATGAACCATCAAAAAACTCTCATCATCTCTTTACAGTCGTTGAGGTTTTCGAATTGTTCTTGTTAGCATTATTTAAGTGGACGACAAAATGGCACTGAACGAAATTGAATTTGTGGGAAATGATCGATATTTCAAATACAGGTAGAACTTGAGATATCAAATCCAAAATGTTTTCGTTGATTTGAAAATAACTTTATTATTAAAGGTACATCCATGAGACAACTATTAATTGCTCGACACTTAAGTCTACTGAGGTGAGTTTCTCAAAATCGGTGGCGTTGTTGAAGCGAGTCTTGAGTCTCTCTTAATAAAGATTGCTTTCGTGATGACAATTTTATTTTCATTTGTTATCAGGACTTGGTGACTGATGCACAGCTGAAGTTTATGGCAGAATATTTAAAACGATTCCTCAACATAAAGTAAATTTTACACTTTAAATTTGATTCGAATATTAATTATACTCAATTCCCTATTCCTCGCTGTCACCTTCGAGCAAATGGGTGTGAAAAATTGGAAAACTAGAAATATTTGATGGTATAATCTTACCAAAGATGATAACAGATATTTTCAACGATTTATCAAAATGAATGACATTGATTTTCGAGAAAAATAGTGAAATTATAAAATATTCGGGAAACCCACCATATTAATTGTTATCAAGAAGTGATATCTAGTTTATTAGGGAGAAGATTAAGACGCCTAAGTACTCGTGCGACATAGTGCCAGTCCCCCTTTCAAAATACATGGGGGGGGACCTAAAAGGAGGCCGGGCTATTTCGCCTCTCCTCAGTCGGAAAATACGTAATTTTCGTCATTCGCGTCGCGCTGATGTGAGTTTTCAAGAACCAATGAGATGCTGGTTGTAATTTAGAGGCGTGGATTAACTCCGGACCTACGTTTGGAATGGAGATAAAGCTAGAAATGTGGCGAATTTATCACTTCTCCCCAATAAACTAGATATCACTTCTTGACTTTACTCTGTCTGCCCACAAAATGCTCCAGGGCATTAAATATATACAAGTTGGGAAAACCAAAATATTACCTCTCCTAGTCAAGAGGTCTACTACTACAAAGTTATTTACCTAGATATGGAATTATTTCTCTTTTTTGAAGTAAAAATTTACGAAATATTGAAGCAGTATTCCAAGCATAGCGAATATACAGTAAAGCAGACGACCTTTTACATCCAATAAGGATAAATCTTGGACACATGGAAATCAGTCAATGGCAAAAAGAACAGGAAATGAAGTCTACGCTTCAGCTGTTTACTCTGTAGCTTAGCCCTACTAATCTAATTGCCACCATGATCTTTTCTTCAATTATAAAATGTGAACCTGATTAATTAAGAGTGTATTTAACTTTCGGCTCACTCTGAACCGTTGATGTCTTTTCATTTCAGACACGAAAATCAAAACCCAAAGTTTACTTCACCTCAGGCCTCAATTATTTACTCTTTTTTTCACTAAGCCTATTGCGGGTAATACTAGATATACCCGCCGGAGTCTAGATCTTAACTTTCTTCATGAAATCACTAAACCAAGGATTATTCTATATACAGGTGTAGTATAGCTTAAGTAATATATAAACAGCCATTTCAAATAAAAATATTAAAAAAAATCTTTGGAATATCAAAATGAAACAGAGGTTTAAAGCTACAAAAGTACTAAATGCATCATAATTACGAAAAATATTTCCACATATTCACTTTATATTATGGATAAAGGGAATATTATGGTTCTGTAGGATTTCTTTACACATCGAAACAAAACGAACTTCTAACGGACGGACACACACAGACAAAAACATAGACTGCTTTTTAGCTCTTTCCGTATTAATTTTGAATTGAGAAACAAGATTATCTTAAATATTAAAATAAATATAATTAATATTTAATATTTTCTTCTTTAGTTATTCGCCTTATTCAACGTTACATCGTTTTAAAACAGAACAATTAAACATTCTTGAGAGACTTGACTAATATTGGCGTTTGAAATGAAGCATACGCCGGTTGCTTCGCCTTACTCAAATAGGTAGTATATAAGGGTGTCGAACTACAGCTAATAGCAAGAACAACCGCAATTGCGAAAACCTTTGGTGGCGATCCCACCTTAGGGAGGCTAGACGTTTCTCGTAACCCTAGCTGATCGCCGCGAATGTCTTAAACCCAACGATGACGATGGAGTAGAAGCCAGGTGTACAGACTGGTGTCCAAGTGGAATGGACGAAGACCAGAAGATGGTGGTGATTAGAAGCCAGTATGTACAGACTGGTGTCCATGTGGGATGGACGAAGACCAAAAGATGGTGGTGATTAGAAGCCAGTATGTACAGACTGGTGTCCATGTGGGATGGACGAAGACCAAAAGATGGTGATGAATAGAAGCCAGTATGTACAGACTGGTGTCCAAGTGCAATGGACGAAGACCAGAAGATGGTGGTGATTAGATGCCAGTATGTACAGACTGGTGTCCATGTGGGATGGACGAAGACCAAAAGATGGTGGTGTGAAACCTCAAGTAGAGGTGCCATTTCCGTGACTGTGAAAGCAGTTCGGAAATGGCGAACACGTTTGCTCCGATTTGGAAACTGCGAACGCGGTCACTTGGGTGTAACAACAGACACACACACAGACAGAGAGACAAACACACACACAGACACACACGATCGTTACAGAACCTCTCCGTGACATACGTCACTCGGAGAGGTAACAAGTTGGGAAAACCAAAATATTACCTCTCCGTGTGTCGAGAAGATTATATAAACTTAAGTATCCAATGAAAACGTCGACCTTTTTGCCCCCATCCTTCCCCGCGCTTTGCGCTTCCGCATTTCATCCTTACTCTCAACATTATCTTCCTCCATTTTACATACAAAAGTCAAATACTCACAAAAAGAAGCGGCAAAAACCTGCTGGCTCTTTACAACCACTTAATTTGACTTAATATCCAATTTCCAAACACAAATATTTACTGGTAGATAAATTGACAACCTACAAGCAAAGAAAAATTCTCAAGAATGGCTCCCGCAAATTTAAAAGGTCTATTTTCAACTAGTTGGGCGTATCTGATTAGATTTAAATATATATTTTTGAAATTTTTGGTCTAACTATTATCTACACCTAGATGGTTTTCAGTCAAACAAACAAGGAGCATAAACACAATAGTGGAAGCTTCAGTCTTATTTAAAACATGTAAAACAATTATCATCTCTGCAAATAGCTTACACAATACACATGTCTTTTTTACCAATGCCTAACCGTTTGGATTTTTTCCAAAGCAATCTTAGCACCAAAAAATATTTTTAATACAAAATAAATGTTTTATATTCTTATTAAGAACAAAACAAGAGGATAAAAAAGGTCTGTCCACTCGTAATTTTTTAAGCTTGTATCATGATTACTCTATACAACAGTAACAAGGAGTATAAACCCATTAGTGGAAGCAGTATTTTTTTTTTCCGAAACAATCTCGCTTATGTTTATCCTCTCTAGACTTCGCTAAAAACGTATTACTCCTACGTAAAATATTAATAGACAGGCAAGGATTCATACCATTAAAGAAGGAGCGCAATATTATCCATATTTTCATTTCATATACAGAGAAAAGAAATTATTATGTTTCTGAGAGGAGCTTCCCATTTTGGTTGTTGTTTTGAAAAATATTTCGCAATGCACGGGCCTTGAAAGATTCCTATATCTTTCAAGGCCCGTGCATTGCGAAATGAATGAAATAATCACAATGCACGGTCCTTGAAAGATATAGGAGGCAATGAATGAAATATATCACAATGCACGGGCCTTGCTAGATATAGGAGGCAATGAAAGAAAAATATCGCTTTCACGGGCCTTGGTAGATATAGGAGGCAATGATTTAATCTCTCTCTTTGCACGAGAGGTTTATCTTTAATATTTAATTAAATATAATTATTTTTATTTATTTTAATCGCCAGTAAATAACTTTAAAAATAGTTAAATCGTTTAAAATAAAGTTGTTCCTATTATCTTTCGAAACTTTGCTAATATTGACGTTTAAAGTGAAGGGTACCCCTCTTGCCCGCTTTTTTAAAATTTTGGGGTATATATACGATTCGTTTCCATTATAATAATAGATAAAAACGCATTCGCGTGAACCGATGGTGGAAGCCGTGCCATTGGGAGGCTAGACGCAGGGGCGGACTGGCGGCGTTTTCGTGAGGTGGGCATTGAAGGGTCGCGGCCCCTAAAATTTCATATCTTAGCGGCCCCAATTTCCCAAAAGGACCAAAACCGTTCTCCAGCCACGTTTTACTTTTACATTATGAGGTGAATTAACCATAAAATCCTGTAATCCGGCTAAAACATTTGTGACTAATTAACAATTTAAATGTGACTAATTATCAATTTAAATGTGACTAATTATCAATTTAAATGTGACTAATTATCAATTTAAATGTGACTAATTATCAATTTAAATGTGACTAATTATCAATTTAAATGTGACTAATTTTCAATTTAAATGTGACTAATTATCAATTTAAATGTGACTAATTATCAATTTAAATGTGACTAATTATCAATTTAAATGTGACTAATTATCAATTTAAATGTGACTAATTAACAATTTAAATGTGACTAATTAACAATTTAAATGTGACTAATTAACAATTTGAATGTGACTAATTAACAATTTAAATGTGACTAAATAACATTTAAATGTGACTAAATAACATTTAAATGTGACTAATTAGCAATTTAAATTGACAGTAAGTAATTAAAAAACATTTCAGTAGTAGCAAATTTTAATTTTCACACTGTTTTTATTAAAAGCATTTTATGTTAAAATACTTCTCATTAGTTGGGAAGAATTTACAACATACTGATGTATATCGCTAAATGGTACGTTGTTAAGTAGTTCTCTTTCAACCAAAATCAATATCAAAGCTTGAAGATTTTCTTGTCCAAGGGACGATTTCAGTCTGTTTTTTATAATTTTCAATTTTGAAAATGCTCTTTCGCAGCTAACTTGGCTAAATCAGTGAGCACAAAAATAGAGGAGAGCCGGAGAGACCAAATTCTCCGTCAGCCCCCCTTTCAAAAACGTTACCAGTGCCACTGGCTCTCTAGGAGCGTGGCGCACATGCGCAATCGGCGCAAGCGAGAGAAAAAAAATCAGAGAAGTTTGTTTACGTTATTACGGCCGAGGCTTAAGTTTTTCGGCGATACTCCGATACTCGTGCCGCTTGCGTGCCAATTCCCCCTCTCTCTTTCTCTCTAACCGTATTTTCGGGTATACCCTTTTTGAATTTCCCTCTCAAAGGATCACGTGTGCGCGAGGTAGGTGCGCGTGAGAACCATGGTGCCCGGCCGTTATAAAGTACCTTCCCCCTTCTAACTTTGACTCTCCTTTGGATTTGTGCTCCCTGGCTAAATGACAATGCTATTAAATATTCGTAAGCCAGATATAGGTTAGTGTAAGCTGCGGAATGTAGATTAAATTTATGAAGAAGCTGAAAGCAAGAAATCATGATCTTCATCCGCATTAACTGGGAACAATTCTTGGTCAGGAGATTTTATAGGCACTGGTCCAAAACTCAATTTTCTCTGTTTAGGATCAGAAGCTGCAGTTTGTAAACCTTCTACATTCTTAGCCCTAGCTTTTTCTGCGCCTCCCTTATATACTCTTTTCTATGGCTTTTTGATTTTTCAGGGCTCGACATTTCGATAAGTTTGGAAAATTTAAAAGTACAAAATAACGCTATTACGCTAACCACTAAATGTCTGCATTATTATGGCTTTGAAAACGAAAACCGAAAGTAAAAATATTTTTGCTTCTCAACTCAGTGACTCATGTCACGTGCACTAGCCACTTTCTTCCCCCTTCCCCATAAAGCCTTTCATAATGTTTTGAAACTTTTCTCTCTGTGGCTATATTGGCGTGGGCCGTGGGACGGTGGGAACCAATTTTTTACGATTGTAAATTTGTAAAGAGCGGTCATAAAGCCTAGGCTGCTAATATCATATAGAAAGAAATACAAGTCCAATGGCTTGCATTGCCTTGCAAGTTCATAACCTTCTTCTTGAGGCTTCTTCCCCCAATTTCCTACCTTTTTGTTTTCAAACTGTTTTTGAATTGATTCAAAATAAAAATTACCAAACAATTAGTCCTAAGACATTTAGATCAATGCCACGGCCAGTCGGCGTGGCCGACCGACCGGCCCCCAAACCCTTATTTTTCCTCCGGCCCCGTGGGATATTGCCCACCAGCCCCCGTGGCCAGTCCGCCCCTGGCTAGACGTTTCTCGTAACCCTAGCCGATCGCCGCGTATATCTTGAAACCAATAATAGATATAAAAAAACGTCTTGGTTTGGACCAAGTCCGAAAAAACAAACGATATGTGTGAGGTTTATCATTTGACTGAAGTTTCAGATATTGCAATTGTTTTAGTTATTTTTATCCATTTAATCCTTAATCAATATTAAATTCAATCAAATGATTTTACTGTTAATCGATCCATTCCCTCTAAATTAATTGAAAAAATTACATATCTACGCTTTTTCAAGAACAATTACACTTTCCGAAAACATTTTATCATGAAATTAATTATTTTGAAGGGAGTACGTGTTAAGAAATCAACATAGAATATTTGAAATATTCTATTGACTTTCTAAAAAGAGCAAGCGAACTTTGACATAATTCGAAAGGAAAATGAAAAAATTTAATCGAAATGCTACATTTCTATTGTCGCCTCTATGAAGAAAAGATTGCACAGCAATTTCCCTCTCCGTGCTTTAGAATTTCTTGGTCAAAACTCAGTCATCATTTGAACACCGGTTACGTATTACGCGTAATCATTTTAGCACGCTTAAAGACCATTTCGGAAAACACACAGGGGCGAGGCCACCATTGGGGTATTCTCCCTCGCACCAAGGGTCACCGCCAGACGGTGCCAAAGTTCACTAGAGGCAGGAGGCTAGTCAACTCGCTCTGCCTATAGCGGTGCTTCTAGGCGAGAGAATGAAGACCCCAATGGCGTCATCACCCTTGTGATTTAGTTTCTCTGTATGTAATTTCTAAAATGGTCTACTCACTTACAAATGTACACAAATTACACTTAGTGATCGGTCCTTCAGGCGCTAGCGAGTAACAAGCCACAACCATAATCACTCATGTAAATGAATGTTTTATAGTTTTAGGTTATTAAGGTTGGCGGGCAAGTCCGGAGATTCACTAATGTGAAAAGGTTTCGAACTATATGGTATTATTGGCTGAGTGTGTTGCGACGGCTCAGATGACCCATACACTTGAACCACTAGTGCTTTTAAAAAATTTTATATTAGGAAAATAGAGGAAGGGGGGTCGGAGTAAAGTGTGACCTTCGCATAACTGGTAATGAATAATGTGTATACCCATATTATTTCCGCATGAAATGAATATAACAAGTCATTGGTACTGAGAAGTATTTCTTTTTATGTAATCTTTACCCTTACCTTTGGTTATATCAGAAGTAAGATAAGGGACTAGATGTAACGAGGTAACCAAACTCTTCACTTGGCGATGGAAGCGGCATAAAACTATGTCCGTCAAGGTGCTTACAAGTTAGTGATCAACGACACGAAATCCCTTCAAAATAATTAATTTCATGATAAAATGTTTTCGGAAAATGTAATTGTTCTTGAAAAAGCGTAGATATGTAATTTTTTAAATTAATTTAGAGGGAATGGATCGATTAACAGTAAAATCATTTGATTGAATTTAATATTGATTAAGGACTAAATGGATAAAAATAACTAAAACAATTGCAATATCTGAAACTTCAGTCAAATGATAAACCTCACACATATCGTTTGTTTTTTCGGCCTTGGTCCAAACCAAGACGTTTTTTTATAATATCTGTCACTTCAGTCTTATTGTAATTAAAATTTGAATAATTTTATTTTTCCTTTACCGTTGTACATTTGGGGTTGGTCTATTTCTAATTGCTTAAAGAAGTACTTAAGTATCGTTAATTACATTTAACTTATATTCAAAAACATTGATTTCGATAAGCAAATAATGTTGTACTTTATTTATGAAAGAAGTTTAAAACGACGGTATTTGAAATATGTAAGAAAAATATTTGTTTCGTACACTGTATACATATACAGTGTTGTCGAGATCAGACCAACAGCTTCCTTTATGTAAAACCCCCAATACTGCCAACGGGAGATGTCATACTAAATTATACAGGGTGTAAATAAATGTTTAGAATTCATGTTTTATTGTATGTCTGAATGCAACAAAATATATTAAAGCACAGTCCTACGATTAGTCTTAGTCTCTTAGAACCTGGGTCTCAAATTGCAACCTCTAAACTGTTTGGTAAACAACTCAACGTAAATATTCAAAGTGTCTACCATTGTGGTTGAGGCACTCTTCCAGAGGATTGTCCGTGTCTTACATTACTTGTGCAACCACTAAACTCATGACACATGGTAAGACTAATGGTATTGCCGTTAAGGCTTGATGTAGGGGGATATGATTATGCCGCTCGGCATAAAGCACTGCCTTTAGTTGAACGTTACCGCGACCTTCACCCAAAATAAACGTGCTGTCCAATTTGTCCTGGTTAGAATAAGTTGGCATTTTGCTAGGAAACGAGACTAACTACAGTAATTCTACTACTTAGCTGCGACTCTGAAAGACCCTGTATATCTAAAGAGACCGGAAGTTCCTCAAAGTTGAGTTTCCAAAGATTGCCAGCTTGAGCCGGTCACGGAACGTGCCACGAGAATTTTGTTAACAGAAAGGCAGGGCGTTACGCGATGGGCCGGAAGTCCTTGTTTAAAATTATCCTTAAAATCTGAACCTAATTTGAGTTTTAAAATCATTCGGAAGTATTTCCTGAATGTTTCACTATGCAGACTGGTATTATAATTAGTAAAAGAATCGATAAAAAATCACTTTATTTTCCACTTCACCCTCCCTTTAATGTATTATAGTGATAATGTAATTAATTTTAGTGTTAAATAGGAAAAAAATTAGGCTGAAAGAACAACTCGCGTAGTTTGATCTTATTTTATTATTTCAGTTCAGGGTTATCTATAGTTACCCAAAAAACCTATTGTTTTCGATTTATTTCACGTTAAATATGGTTATTAAGTTGAAATTAACGGCTTATCTTCTTTTACTAGTGTTATTTCAGTTTATTATACGAGTTTGAACAAGAAATTCTCCCTAACTGCAAACTTTAGAGGCGTGACTGTTTGACTCTTGCGGAACAATCACTATTTTGCCCCAAAACTTTTAAATATCGCTCCTTTTCAATGGCTCTCTTTTCAAAATGGGGAAAAATGCTTTTAAATGACAATTTAATTAATCGTAAAAATTAAACAGGAAAGTGGAGGCTGGGTGAAAGATAAGTGTAGTTTTAATTTTAATTTGTTAGTTTAATTATAAGGTATCCATGAATTTACCCAAAACATTCGTATTTTAGGTTAATTTCACATTAATTATACTTGATCGAGTTTAATTTAACGGCTTATCTTGTGTAATCTAGTGTGGGTTTAGTTTATAATACAAGTTTCAATAAAATATTAACTTTAATTGCAATTACCCTAAAAGTTTAATGTATGCGCTTTTGATATATTTTAATGATCATTTAAATTAATTTGAAAGTGAAATAGGAAACTACTGTGGCTGTACGAAAAACTTGTGAGGTTTTAATCTTAATTTGAGCGTGGTTCGTGAGAGTGGATTAAGCTTAAAATTTATTTGAATTTTTTACCCTAATTGCAATGTTTAGTGAAGTTTAATATTTTTGCCATATATTCCGGAGCTGTGCTAATTAGCTGACAACTAATTGAATTAAAATTAGCAATTAGGGAAATATTGATGAGCTAATTAATTAGCCAATTAGCAATTAGACATAGAAACTAATTCAATTCAATTAGAAATTAGACATTTATTTATCAAACTAATTAATTAGAATTACTATTTTCTAATTAAGGTAAAAAAGAAACCATAAGTAAACATAAAAGTTTAAAAGTGCCCATGGTTTTAGTACTTTGGTAATGCCAAGTTTAATGTTTCAATAGCTCTTTCAATAAATTTCTCTCTTCGTGGTTTCCCCCCCGACACGAGAGAAGAGGGGAAACTTTGATAGAAAATTTCTGGCATAGCGCACCCGACCACGCGCTTCACGAGGCAAGCTGCTCGCGCCACCGTCGGTTAAAAAACTCGGTCGCGCCATGCCGAAAATCCAGTTTTTAACGGGTTCTTCTTTGGGAAACCGATGAAAACTTATATTTTTATTTGAAAATGTGTAGCTATTGCATTCGGGAATGCGACAGGTATTTCCCCTAACACGGTTGCACTGCTTGAGTCTGTGCTTGAAGTTTACATATTTCAAGTTTTTCTTCAATATCTCACTCCAGAATGAGTAGCAGACGACGCGTTCTTCAAAACCACAAAGATAAATAAGTTGTCTATTCTGCCGCGAAGCTGCATCTCCTGCCCTCGCGTTAGATTATTACTCCTACTTGAAACTTTGATAGAAAATTTATTGAAGCAGCTATGCCATTGAAAAACGGGTACGGAAGGCATGAATTATTCTCGAAAAATGAGACAAGCCTCGAGCCTTCCGTCATGTTAAAATTTTTCTCATTTCTTCATTTTCTTGCCACAGTTCCTATAATTAGTGCTGTGCGAGTACTCGATAAGACTCGAGTACTCGATAAGAGATTTTCTGAGACTCGAAAAAGTTTCGAGCATCAAACCAAGGCTCGATAAATACTCGAACCTGCTTTTGGAAAGCCTTCAACTCTGAAAATAGGATGTAGTAGCTATAAAAATCTACAAGAAAGTCACGCTTATTGGTTAACAGACACACATTAGTGCTCATTTGGGACGTTAGATCATAATGCCAGTGCAATGTAGTAGGGTATTAGCTCCTAGCTGGTAAAATAGTGGAAGTAAAAGTAATGAAATACAGTTAATGGCGCGTTTACTATTATTATTTTATTAATTAATTTATTTTTTTTTTTAAGTTTAGTTTAGTAATTTTCGTTTGGAACTTTGCGCGAAGTATAACAATGGCTAGAAGTGACTTCGGTGAGGAATGAGATTCCGAAGAAGATATTAATGAGGAATTCAGTTAGATAAATTAAAAGGGAAGAAGACTAATACCGTCTGGGAATTGTTTGAAGTAGTTGTCGATGATCAAAATTACACCAAGTGTCTATTATGAGAGCAATAAATTAACAGAAAGTGTGAAAATACTAGAAAATCAATTCCAAATTGCTCGATAAATACTCGAAACAAATTTTCCAACTACTCGATACTCGATTCGAGTACTCGAGACTCGGCTCGATACTCGATAAGGGAAAATTTCAATACTCGAGACTCGACTCGAAACCGAAAATTCAAGGCTCGCACAGCCCTACCTATATTGGACTCCTGAGTAGTAAATACATGCGCACTGCTATTAATTCGAGTAGGTAAAACAATCGAAATTTCGAAATGGGACAGTTGCGAACTACGAAATTTTCTACTAGTACTAGTACTATTCTCTCATATTTGAGGAGCTGAAAAATTTAGAGTAGCACTAAGGTTTCCTCATTGATATAATAAGGCTTTTTCATATTCAAATAGATGAATCAAGAGCCAATTCCTCGATTTTTTTACAACAAATTGGCGTAAAAGATTAATTGAAAATCCAATTGGCGAATTAGTTAATCCAATTGGCGAATTAGTTAATCCTAAATCTAATTAAATTTTAATTAGAATATTGCCTTTCCGATTCATACTAATTAATTAGAATTACTTCTCAATTAGCACTAAGGTAATTAAAATTCAATTACCATTTTCAATTAGTAAATGTTGCTAATTAATTAGAAATTAAATTAGCTAACTAATTAATTAGCACAGCTCTGATATATTCATCATTATGGTACCCTAAACTTTTGAATTTCGCGGCAATTAATGTACTTTAAAGATAGTTTAAATAAACTTAAGTGTGAAATAGAAAATATTGGGCTCTACCAATGGCTTGGGTAGTTTTAATCATAATTAAACAGTTTATTTAAAAGTTTTTTGAGCTTTTATCGAAAAATGTATATTTTGGTTTAATTTCACGTTAATTATATTAAATTGAGTTAAAATTAACGTAGGATTGTGTTTTGGCAGTGTACATTTAGGTTATAAAATGAGTTTAAATGTATGCATCACCTTAATTACAATTTTTAGTGGAGTTTTCGATTCTCATTTTACGCTAAACTTTTGAATTTCGCGCCTATTAAGGTACTTTGGAGATAATTTAAATTAGCTTAAGTGTGAAAGAGAAAACATGGGGCTTTACTAACGGCTTGGGAAGATACAATCTTAATCAAGAACATCATTTAAGAGTTATCGGAGTTTTCATCCAAAAAATGTATATTTGGGGTTTAATTTCACGTTAATTATACTTAATTACGTTGAAATTAACTTGTCGTCAGTGCTCATTAAGCTTATTAAATGACTTTCAACAATTAATTCACCTTAATTCTAATGTTTAGAGGAGTTTTTGATTATTTTTATCTTGTGCTAGGTTTGTGGTAAAGATTATCTGTACAATATGTTAATGAATGATGTTATTCTATAGTTTAGCTTGAATAGAGTAATTTCGGTTGAGAGGGGGAGTGAACTGTGTATCCCCTACGTTAAGGGCAACTTTGTACTAGAGAATACTATTTGCCCCCGGAAGGGAATGGGAGGGGGGATATCACTAAGTTAAGAGATAGAGGGTTATGACGTTGCCGTATATAGGAAAGAATTTACTCTATACCAGTAATTAAATCAAATACCTATACAATTCATAGCAATTTAAACCAATAAACAAACGGCAATGTGGACTGTGGAAATAGCAAACAACGTAACCCTCCGTTTCTAACGTGGTTACGTTATGAGAATCTGTGATGTAAACCTGAAAATTATTTCACTAATGAAATTATATAACGACACTGTCTTCCTGCATTAACCAGCACCACTGTTACTTATGAATTAAACAATCCACTGTTGGTAACAAATAGTTTATAAAATAATAACGTAACATCACAGTATGACTGATTCAATAGGATCAAAATTGTTTTAACGAATAATCTGGTCCTCAACATTGGTTTAGTTTCAGGAATTATATCACACACCTTCACAATTAGTAGCATTTTAGTGAGATTAACAAATAATGAAACCGTGTATACCTGTCCTCAAATGAGAATGTTGAATTAAAAGCACTAACGAAAACACCACTCTTTTAACCGCCGTAGGGAAAACACATTGAGCATTTTGTCATCTTTCCTGTAATATTTTGAAGTTGAATTCTTCACAGGTGAAAACACTACCGTTGATTTCTAAACCATAATAACTTGGATAGATTTGCCATTTTTTACTTCTAGAGGGCCGGTAGGCCCTTCTAGATAAGATCCCACACCCTCCCGTAATGTTAAATGAAAATTCACAGATTTTCGCCGATTTTCCCATAGGAATAACATGGGGTTTTTGGTGCTCCTGTACATCGAATCATTTAAAAACTAAAGCGAAGTTACGTTTCGGAATACTTTCAAATTATTAAGTAACTATTCAAGGTGTGCCTTTTTCAAGTTTCATCAAAATTAATTAAGTCTAAGTATGTTAATTTAATTAAAAATGTAAGTACCTCAAAAGATTATTCTACAGCAGACGACGCTAATTGTTCATTACTCTACAGTAGACGACGCTAATTTGCCCTTTCACCGCCTTGAAACTTTAACTTGATATTTTTCAATAAATATAACACTATATTTATTAAAAATTTCTCTGGCGGGTCTATTTTTCGTTTAATTATGTGTCTCGGTTGAAATTCTATACTTAAGATACCTTTTTAATTTATATTTTAGATGTTAGTTTCGACCAAGGCTTAAGTTGCCTTACTTGGGCCATGGATTTATAATAGAAGCTTACGCTTCATGGATATTCACTGTAGCCTTCAGTAAGGCATAAGGATAGATGGATCAGTGTTGGAAATAAGGATTTTTTTAAAACTGGACCTGTGGCCTAGGTATTTTAATTAAAATAACTGGCCACGGTGCCACTCACTGTAAACGTACAAGGGCAGTGAACGCAATGTCATGGATAATTGTAATCGTAGAGTGGACTGTAAAAGATACGGATTTGATAGTTTAAAAATCGTGGCAGGATGTTGGTTTTGAAGTTGACTATTAAGCTCGGGTTCTAAAACGAATTGTGAGCCGTATCTTATAAGAATTAGTAGAAGTGTAGAACCATTTTTAACCTCGTCCTATAAGTGAAAAATTTCGCATTTCAGGCAAAAAATTGTTTTATAATAGATTAATACAAATGCAGACTGAAGGAACAGATATTATATAAAAAAAGGACTTGGTTTGCCCAAGCCTGAAAAACAAAACGATAAGAGTTTTTTCCAGGGTGGTTTGATTTAAATCAGTTTGATTTAAATCACTGATTTAAATCATGATTTAAATCAAGCGATTTTTTTAAAAAAATCATTTGATTAAAATCAAGAATATATTTTTATTTTTAAAAAATGTTTTCTAAGATTCCAAGAAGTAGTTTAAGAAACTCGAGAAGAAACTTAACCAGAAAAGACCTAAAATTAAAAATAAACATGGTTTTGGTATATTTCAATGTAAGTTTTTCCCAGAACTCCAGTTTGTCTTGCTGCAAAGGCTAGGAAATGAAATAGCGGTCAAGCTAGTCTTTTTATACAAGCATTTGAATAGTAATAATATCCAATAGCTGCTTAAATGTCATAATTATTTTGCTTTTGGTTAATTTTGACTCAAAAGTTTTCATGTTGGTAATTTACTATCTAGTAATTCAATAAAAATCAAAAAAAATCAAATAAATCAATTAAAATCAAAAAAGTCCGATTTAAATCAAAAAAATCGATTTTTTTTATTTTTTTGAAAAAATCAAAAAAATCAACAACCCTGGTTTTTTCCAGTTGACTGAAGCGCGGATATTTTATTTTTCTATATAATTTTAAAGACAATCCGTATTTTACTACTCTTTAGAATTTAATTCAATCCCCTGATTTTACTGGTAATGGATTTATTTCCTATAAATTAATTGAAATAAAAAATTACTTATCTCAGATTTTTCATGATAAAATTTTACGAAAATGGAATTGTTGAAAAATGTGAGATAAGTAATTTTTTATTTCAATTAATTTATAGGAAATAAATCCATTACCAGTAAAATCAGGGGATTGAATTAAATTCTAAAGAGTAGTAAAATACGGATTGTCTTTAAAATTATATAGAAAAATAAAATATCCGCGCTTCAGTCAACTGGAAAAAACTCTTATCGTTTTGTTTTTCAGGCTTGGGCAAACCAAGTCCTTTTTTTATATAATTAAAACTAGAAGCGCCAACAAACAGTCATGATGAATACAGTATTAAGTTACGTTACGTAGCGTAAAACCTAGGCCCTAGGGTTAGGATTTGTAGCATGAATCGAAGCAGACTGCGTATTTTTGTAATTCCAATCCAAAACAGTGCTGGAAATAAACTTTCTTATAATCTTTAAAAGGAAAGACACTATATTACATAGACAAACTAAAACTTAAGCCTTGGCCGTAAAGAACGTCGAAAAGCTTACTTTAAATGATATAAAAACCTCTATTAACTGTAATTATTTACCTGAGTTATTTATCTAGACGAAAATTCGACCTGATAACGACGTATTTCTTATTAAGGGTGTTATAGTTAATTAGAAAATACATATAAAGGTGCTCAAGCTCGGATGAAATACCAAAGTAATTTGTTAGCGTCTACTGCTAAGAAATTAGGAAAATCAGCAAGAAATCCAACATTTGAAATTTGTCAACGTAACTTGTTAGCACCCACAAACCTAGGCCCTTCTAGTTGTCAACGAGAACGAAATGAAGAAATAGGTTTAAGCGCGCTATAAGGTTAGGCTGACATCTGACCCAAAAGTAATTTTTTGACGTACTATCTTAATTAGTTAAATTACAAAAATTAGAATTCATTAATTAAAAATTGAAACAGGTAAGTTTCTCATTTAAGAAATGCTTGTTAATTTAGAAGTATTCCGAAAACTAACTTCGCTATAGTTTTTCCGTATGGCCTGTCTCAATTGCCTTAAGAAACCGAAAATTTTTAATGCTTTTTCTATGGGACGCTAACCCTAAAAACTGTGAATTTTCTTTTAACATTACGGAAGGGTGTCATGTCATATCTACAAGGGCCTACCGGCCCTGTAGAATAAAAACGCATTCGCGTGAACCGATGGTGGAAGCCCTGCCATTGGGAGGCTAGACGTTTCTCGTAACCCTAGCCGATCGCCGCGTATATCTTGAAATCAAACGATGACGAAGGAAAAGAAGTCAGAATGGACTGACTGGCGTCCATGTGGAATGGACAAAGACCTGAAGATGGTGGTGCATAGAAGCTGGTGTCAATGTGGAATTGACGAAGAACAGAAGAAGCTGGTGTCAAGGTGAAATTGACGAAGAACAGAAGATGTTGGTGCATAGAAGCTGGTGTCAAGGTGAAATTGACGAAGAACAGAAGATGGTGGTGCTTGGAAGCTTGCAAGAACAGACTAGTGTCCACGTGGAGTGGACGAAAACCAAAGCTGGTGGTGTTGGAACTCAAGTAGAATAGCCGGAGGAGACAAACCCAAATTTCCGTGAACTGTCAATGCAGTCCGGAAATTGGGAACACGTTTGCTCCGATACGCAAGCTGCGAACGCGGTCACGTGGGGCGTGACAGACACACACACAGACACACAGACACACACACGTCCGTCCAGTGTAATACCTCTCCTGGACTACGTCACACGGAGAGGTAAAAATTAAAATAAATTGCAAGAAAACAAGCTGCCCCAGCAGAAAGGACACTCGTGCGGGATATGTAAGATAATAAAAAAATGAAAAAATAGGGGCTAAAAAAGCAAGCATGAGGTGAAAATTTCTTTACTAGACACCATAACTTCAGTTTTGAGCGAAATAAATATTAGCTTAACAGTAGAACACGTAGCAGACAGCGTAAGTCTTCAGAAGGAAAGTTATTTCCCATCACCATCCTTAAACCACCGCACCATCGTGCGACACCATCACTAAACCACCACACCATCGCCGGCTTGGGAGGAGGCGGAGTCTATTTATCCTTTTTTCTGTCTTCAACTAGAGTTCGTTCTGGTGGAGTCACCAAATAAGTGTTTACTTAAAAACTCGAAATCGGAGTGATGGGGATGAAAAGCCCCAAACACACGGTATTCCTGTCGCCTTGTATTGCCAAAGCTATGCTAGAGAGACCTTGAAAACCGGGATTAATACTCGTGCGAGGGGGGGATTCTCCCCCGCACGAGTAAAAAGCGAACCTTGCTTGGGTAATATCTGCTTTCTGGGTTTGTTGTTATATACCAAGGGTACGTTCAGTAACGAAAATCTCAAGGAAATCGCTGTTTTCTTGATGTTTGGTTGATGGGCTCAAGACGTCACAGTGACGTAAAAGGTTGTTGTACGGAAAAGTAACATTTTGAAGTTAGCGCTGTTTTCGAAACTGGAGTTGGGGAAACGTCTTACTGGCCCTCAAAACGTTACGAAGCGCAAATGGCTCTATTAAATTATTAACGAGCTCGCAAATGATGAAATTGTTTAAGAAAATTATGTCTATTTGAATGGTAGAAGTAGTTTTGTAAAGCAAACTAATACAATTACTGTAGCAATAGCATTATTGGAATTTAATTTTTAAATCTCGCGCCAACTTTTCGTCTGTCAAATGTTCAACAGTCAAGCGCTACGTCACGCCATCAAAAAACCATATCGATTAGATGGTTTTTTTGATGAGCAAGCGCTGAGAATCATGACGTCAAAACCGGAAGCACGAAAAAGCGTACAGTGGGGAAAATCTGGCATCGCTTAGTAAGCGCTGTCATCAAAGAGGGTTACTGAACGTACCTCAAATGTTCATGACAGCGTTTGCCTAAGTTCCCTACGCAACGTTAAACAAGTTGGGAAACCAAAATAAACCTCTCCGAGCCGATACGAATTTACTTTCTAAACACAGGTCCACCAGCCAAGGAGAAAAACAGGAAATACATAGTTCAAATTGGCGAAATATTGCCAAAGTCTTTAGCAAAGGCTTAAGCGTTTGACAAATTCCTTTTTATCCCCAATAATTCTAATGAGGACCTAAAATGTATCACTGAAGGGTTCATTTAACTTTCGGCTCACTCTGAACCGTTAACACCTCCTATAAGAGGAGGCAAAGAAGGTCATTTCTAGTTTAAATCTAGGGTATCTTATTTCACAGACCCAATCGTTTCAACACTTGTGTATAGATGGAGAATTAACATCCATATTATCTAATGAATATAAAAAATGCGTTTACGCTATATATAAATGTAGTAAAGCTGAATTAAAAAGTAAACACCAAATTTGAAATGTCAATATCAAAAGATGTTCTTGGAATATTAAGGTGAAACAGAGCTTTATAGCTACACAAATACTTAAAGAATCGTAATGCCGAAAAATATTTAAAATATTTCCATTTAATATTCTGCAAAAAGGAAATGTTATCGTTTTGTAAGAGATCTTATGATTCTACTCGCTTTATATTAACTTTGATGTGCGTGTAGTGTTTCGATTCGGATGCAATCTTCATTACTCGTTCTATATAAACTCTCACTTGTTTCATTACATAGAAATATGTTTATCTTAAATAATTAATTAAACATAAATGATATTAATTATTTTAATCGCCAGCAAATAACTTTAAAAATAGTTAAATCGTTTAAAATAAAGTTGTTCATATTATCTTTCGAAACTTTGCTAATATTGACGTTTAAAGTGAAGGGTACCCCTCTTGCCCGCTTTTTTCAAATTTTGGGGTATATATACGATTCGTTTCCATTATAATAATAGATAAAAACGCATTCGCGTGAACCTTTGGTGGAAGCCCTGCCATTGGGAGGCTAGACGTTTCTCGTAACCCTAGCTGATCGCCGCGTATATCTTAAAACCAAATAATAGATAATAACGCATTTGCGTGAACCGATGGTGAAAGCCCTGCCATTGGGAGGCTAGACGTTTCTCGTTACCCTAGCCGATCGCCGCGTATATCTTGAAACCAAACGATGACGGTGGAAAAGAAGCCAGAATGTACAGACTGGCGTCCATGTGGAATGGACAAAAGAGCTGAAGATGGTGGTGCGTTGAAGCTGGTGTCAATGTGGAATTGACGAAGAACAGAAGATGGTGGTGCATAGAAGCTGGTGTCAAAGTGGAATTGACGAAGAACAGAAGATGGTGGTGCATAGAAGCTGGTGTCAATGTGGGATTGAAGAAGAACAGAAGATGGTGGTGCTTACGAGCCAGCAAGTACAGGCTAGTGTCCATGTGGTATGGACAAAGACTAGCAGATTGTGGTCCTTAGAAGCCAGTTAGTAAAGACTGGTGTTGGTAGATGAATGGCCAAATTTCCGTGAACCGCGAACGCGTTCCGGAAATCGGGTATTTGTTTGCTCCGATTTGTAAACTGCGAACGCGGTCACGTGGGGTCTGACAGACACACACACACACAGACAGACACGGCCGGTGTAATACCTCTCCGTGACATACGTCACTCGGAGAGGTAAAAACGTATCTCAGCTTATGGACCGCAATAAACCGATGTTAACATTGTTTTGTAATTATATTATGTTGATGAATTTTAGGATGGAATTCGAAGGGAACTATGTTGAGTCAAAGGACTTTCTTAAAATGTACGATGAGCCAAATATTTTTAAAGTATGTGATTTTACGGCTAATATTAAGAGATCGCATAAAATAAAAGTACAAATATTTTAACTCGTATGACGGTTCTAGAAATCTCATATTTTGCCGATAACAATGTCAAGCTCATTTTTCCGCAGTCGATTGGACCATTTCACTCAGTCTCCGCCCGTTAAAATAAGCAACCTGATTATCGTGTCCAGCCCCCAAGTGACAGTCAAGTCCTTCTTAAATATGGAAACCGAAGTAAAATTTTCTTAATAATAATTTACTTGATACCTATTTGATTAAGTTTTTCTTCTTGATTCATTCAGGTGCTGATTTTATTAGTGTTAACGTTGGTCCTTCTGTCAATTTTGCTCGTCATTCACTCCATCGTAACCAACAAATACAAATCGGTGCCCAACAAGAAAGTTGCCAAGAAAGTGGCCGAAGAAACCCTGGAAAATGTGTGGGAAAACGCGTCACTCTTGTGCGCCGAACGTAAGCAATTATAGGCCATCCCTATAAAATTTAAAAGTAATTCAAATTCGTACAGTAGATAAAATTAATCCCCTTAATTACGAAAGATGGTCGGCGCTTTAATCAGACATAAAAGAATATAGGATAATTATGTTTTGTAGCGATTCCTGCTGTTCTGCCGCACATTACTTGCCGTCTGCTCGCTTCGTCGTGGCTTATCGGAGTGACTTTCATTCTGTTCTTCTTGGGTTGTCACTTGCGTACGGACTTCTCGACGGAAAGCTACAACTGCATCGACACTCTTTCGGACTTGATCAAATCGGGAATTGAGCCTGCCCAGACGATTTCACATATATTAAAGATTTGGTGAATAATCTTGTTACTATTAAGTCCACTATTATTCTGACGTCATTGGTTTATATCAGGCGGCCCGGGACCCAGTTGTTAAGGAATGGCTAGACTCATTCGATGAGAAGAAACGGCCCAATTATGTCGAAGCATCATCAGTGGCATCATTGATCCAAGCGTTCAATATTATTTTTTCGGGGGAAAAAGCGCTAATTGTAGAAGCAGACTTCATGATTCAGCTGATGAGATATTTCCTGCAATATCCTGGGATAGAAGAATTCATGGTGAGAAACGGAGGATTTTACTTTTCACGACAAGTTCTTAAATTCGACTACAAACACATCATTTTCAACGCCTCTTGGATCAGAAGCACACCACAATTGAACAAACAATTGATGTCAGTACCAATTTTTTCATACAAAAATTAAAAGCCTTAAGGCCTTTTTTATTTCAGGGTGGAACCGATGTTTGAAAAGCAAGTTTTCAAGTATCAGGAACAAGCGAGAGATTACTTTACTGAACAGTTCATGTGGAAGAAACCATTGAAAAGCACTGAAGCCTCGGACCTGAGTAGCGTCAGTGTTCCTTTCTACTTTCTTCTCATGCTGTTGTCAGGAACAGTAGCCGTTGTCATTACCGAAATAATCTTCTACTAACTCCCTGAAAGGGAGGGTGAAGTAGAAAATGAAGTGATATTTTATCGATTCTTCTACTAATTATAAGACCAGTCTGCCTAGTCAAACATTCAGGAAATACTTCCGAATGATTTTAAAATTTAAATTAGGTTCAGATTTTAAGGATAATTTTAAAGAAGGTCCTCCGACCAATCGCGTAACACCCTGCCTTTTTATTAACAAAATTCTCGTGGCACGTTCCGTGTTGAATGAAATTTATCACGAGATTTGATAAAATTCGCGCGCGAAGTGATAATCGTGGCGCGAGACACGGAGCACGTGCCACGAGAATTTTGCTTACAAAAAGGCAGGGCGTTACGCGATTGGTCGGAGGGCCTTCTTTAAAATTATCCTTAAAATCAGAACCTAATTTGAATTTTAAAATCATTCGGAAGTATTTCCTGAATGTTTCACTATGCAAACTGGCCTTATTGTTATTGTTATTGTTATTGTTATTGTTATTGTTATTGTTGAAGGGGGTGACGCGTCGCCGCGTCGAGCACCGATACCAAAGGTATATTGTGCGCCCCGAGCTGGTTAGACTGCGAAGAGTCCTGTCGCCTCGATGAATCGGAGAATCCGATTGGCCGAGACAGTAGAGAACTGGTTAGGTTCCATAGTATGCATGTCAAAATGCTCGAACCTCATGGCCGCGAGGTAGTCGCAGCTACAGAGGATATGGGAGGAGGTTTCTTCTACCTCTCGGCAGAACCTACAGAGTGGGTCATCGACGATGCCTAACAAGTGCAGGTGTCTATTCAGCCGGCAGTGACCAGTGAGGAAACTGGTAACCAGCCTAATTTTACTTTTGGTAAGGGCAAGCAGTTCCTTTGCCCTAGTAATGGAGGGACCCAGGATGAATTCCTTGGCTTGTCTCTGTCCATCCATGTCAAGCCAGAGCTGCAGTTGAAGTGCAGACATCCGGTAGTGAATCTTCTGGCGAATTATGCCATGGGGGATGGGAACCGCAGGCTCAGGTCCGAAGAACTTCGCCTCAGCCCCCCTTTTGGCATACATATCAGCCCTCTCATTGCCCAGGTATCCGCAGTGTCCTGGCACCCACAGCAATTGAACCTTGTTGCGGGCAGCCAGAGAACCCAGCAAATCCAGACAACTGAGGACTAGTCTTGAGTCAACAAGGCACTGATCCAGTGCCATGAGGGCGGCCTGACTATCCGAATAAATCTGAATCGTCCGTCCGCGGTAGTTTTTCTTGATGCAGAAATCCGCGCATAAACAAATGGCCATGATTTCCGCTTGGAAAACACTGGCAAAGTTGCCGAGGCTCTCGTGAAAACCAAACTTCTTGGTCAAGCAGTAGACCCCGGCACCAGCTCCAGAGTCCGTCTTTGAGCCGTCCGTGAACCAGACGGACTCCCCCCCAGTTCCGAGGACCGGGGTGGTCTCCCAATCAGTGCGACTCGGAAAGTGCACGCTGAAGGGCTTGTCAAAATGATATGATACAACAGACTTATCTGAGACCATTACAAGTGATGGCTCGAGTCCGCTGTACTCACTGAAGAGCTTAGTGTGACTGAAGTCCCAGTGCTTGGGCTTCCACCAGCCGTGGTTGTTGAGCCTACAGGCTCCCATAATAGCTTCCTGCTCAATAAAGAGGTGTAGAGGAAGCATATTCAGAAGGATCTCCAGAGAGGCTGTGGGGGTAGTCCTCATGGACCCCGTGATGCCGATGCACGCCAGCCTTTGAAGCTTGCGTAGTTCATCTTGGGCCGTTTTAAGGCGAACCCTGGACCACCAGACAAGAGCTCCATAGGAGACTACCGGCCTGATGATCCTAGTATAAATCCAGTTCACGACACTAGGGCTTAAGCCCCAGGATTTGCTAACTGAACTTCTTAAACGCCAGAATAAAATTTTGGCCTTCTTGATGCTAAGATCAAGATGGGATTTCCAAGTAAGCTTGGCATCAAAGGTCACGCCAAGGTATTTGACCTCGGTGGACTTCGTCAGAACCTGTCCAAAGAAGGAAATATCATTGAAGAGTTCATTGGTCCTCTTCCGGGTAAACGGTATAAGGACAGTCTTGTTGGGATTGACGGTGAGGTTAACTTCCCTACACCATTCCTCATCAACATGCAAGGCAGTTTTCATCAGTGCAGCGATAGTTGCAGGGAACCTCCCTGTAACAATCACAGCGATGTCATCCGCATAGCCAAAGCAGTGACACCCCCCCTCCCCGAGTCGACCCAGCAGCTCATCCACCACCAGGCACCAAAGAAGAGGGGAAAGAACCCCTCCCTGTGGACAGCCACGGTCGGTGGAGATCTCCAGGGATTCCCCGAGAAGAGACGCCGTCATCCTGCGATTCGTGAGCATGGAGTGTATCCAACGACACAGAGTGTCGTCAATACCAAACCGCTCCGCAGCGCGAAGAATAACTTCACTAGAGACCCTATCAAAGGCCCCCTCAATGTCGAGGAAGATGGCCAAGGACATCTCCTTGAACTCGATGGCCCTGTCAAGGCAGTTCATAATGCCATGGAGCGCCGTCTCCGTGGATTTGCCTTTCTGATAGGCAAACTGAGCAGTGGACAGGGGAGTATGGGAGAGAACTCCATCTCGCAAAAACCTGTCCACCAGTTTCTCTAAAATCTTTAGGAAGAAAGAGGTAAGGCAGATCGGCCTAAATGCCTTGGCCTCAAGATAGCTCGTCTTCCCAGATATCCGGAATATGCGCCAGAGCAATGCAGGCCCTAAATATCCTGCACAAATAGGGGCCAATGGCGTCTATACCTTCCTGAAGGAGGGCAGGAAAGACGCCATCTGGGCCAGGGGACTTATAGGGCTGAAACGAATTAACAGCCCACTTAAGTCTGGGGTAAGTAACTATCTTATTGGCAATGCCCCAGTCCGCCCTGTGTGCTCTCCGAAAGTGCACGGGGAGAGCTTCAGTGCATGTGGGGACAAAAACCTTGGAGTCCGGAAAGTGTACCTTAAGCATATGCTTTAGGGTATCAGTCCCTGATTTGGTAAACTCACCTTCTGCCACCTTAATGGTGCTGAGCTGGTGAGTGTTGTCATGAGCCAGGATCCTCATGATCTTGGCAGAAGCGGGGGCATCGGAGATGCTACCGCAGAAGTCCCTCCAGGAGTTCCTCTTAGCCTCCCGGATGGCTTTATTAAACTTGTTGAGGGTCTGTCTATAAATAGTCCAGTCCCCAGTCCTCTTGGCTCTGTTAAAGAGTTTACGAGTGAGCTTGCGAAGCTTGCCAAGTTCCGTACTCCACCAAGGAACGAGCCTTGGCCGGCTGGCAGGCTTCGCTGGACAGTTATGGTGGTAGGAGTTGATAATGGCTTGTTGCATGAGATCAACAGCCAAATCAAATTCCAGCACCGAGGTAAGTTTGGGAGCATTACCTCTGAGTAGGAGGCAGAGTTCCTCCCTGTAGCCGGACCAATCGGTCCGACGGGGGTTGCGCAGTTCCGTCTTAACCGAGGTTGACTTGACCGCGACCGAGAAGCAGATGTGCCTATGGTCTGAGAGAGATGGTTCATCAGACACATGCCAGTTAGATACCGACAGACTGATATTGTCTGTGGCAAAGGGTCACATCAATGACCTCCTTTCTGTTTGAGGTAACGAAGGTCGGTTCATTGTGCCTATTGAGAATATGCAGGTTCGTACCGACCAGATATTCAAGTAGGTCATCACCACGTTTGTTGCAGTCGCTGCTGCCCCACGTGACATGATGAGCATTGGCATCGCAGCCTAGAATGAGCCTGTCCCCCTGCCGCTCACAGTGGTCGACAAGAGCGGCAACCTCCTGTGGCGGGGGGGGAGTCCGTGGCATCATGGGCAAAATAAGCAGACGCTATGATAAGGCCAGTTGCCTCTCCAAAAGAGGAGGGCAATACCCTTATCACAGCAGTATCCCTAGTGAGGTAGTTCGGAAGCGGAAGGGTGTCGAGACCCTTCCTTGTCAGAACACACGCCCTGGGGTTGGGTGAGGTAAAATCATAAGAAATGCTACCTGCATTCTTTAAACCAAGGATTTTACCATTATGGATCCAAGGTTCCTGAATGAGGGCCACGTCCAGGCCCTCTAAGGCAAACCTCCGGCAAAGAACTGCCGAGGCTGCTTTGCAGTGATGCAGGTTAATCTGGATCACCTTAATGCTCATGCCACAGAAAGAGAGACGGCCCTAGCTACCGCTTGGCAGCAGCTTGGAGTCCCGATCCAGAACCGGTATCTCCTTCGCCACCGCCAGCAGCAACCCCGGCCTCCATCCCCATCCCAGTGTTAGGAGCGGAAGACTTCTCGGTATCAGAGTCCTTCAAAAAGTCAGACTCTGTCCCGAGGTCTATGTCCGAGCCATCTGGAAAGGATGGCTCTAAATTAATTTCAGCAATATTTGCTGCCAGCTCCCCACTCACGCTGGCTACAGTGTCTCCTTCTTCATCAGAAGCCTCGGAGACCTTCTGGAGAGGGTCATGCGGTGCGTTCAGGACTTTAAAAGTCCCGACATCGACACCAGTGAGACCCTCAAAACCGGCCTCCTTGATGGCCTCCATGGAGGAGCCATCAATAAGGAATATCCAGCGTCTGGTGCTCTTCTCATCGAACGACTTCAGGCACCGCCAACAGTCGGTCAAAAACCTTCCGTTGTAGGCCTTAAGTCGCCGTAGAAGAGCCGCCGGATCTGTGGTGCGACGGTCCTTGGTACGGAAGGACACCTTGAACGGCTTCGGGAGTTCACAGGCTTTCATCACTGAAAGCCGTGTTCCCCCTATGGCACGCTCAAACTGGCCTTATAATTAGTAGAAGAATCGATTAAAAATCACGTTATTTTCTTCTACACCCTTCCGTTAATCGCTAAACATTAAATAGGTTAGAAACTTAGAACATGAAATGGAATTACAATTTTTTTCGAAACGAAATCACTGGTTGTTACGTAATTTTAAATACACTCTTTCACATATAGGGGATAATTATTTAGGATATGAATGTGATTAGATATTATAAACAGTCATTAAAAATATATAGTAAAATTGTTAGTCGCAAAACATGCATGTTCTTGCAGAGTTTTAAATGTCTAGGAAAACCTGGAAAATGCGTGGAAATTGTAATTGTGCATATATGAAGAATTCCGCATTGATGTAGCATTCACATACTAAATTAGGCAATCATGTATAGTGTTATGCCGTGCATAGAGATCAGAAAAACGTGGTAAAAGCGTTACATAATTTTATGGGTTATCGTCTCAAGTTTTAGTTTTTTTTCTAATTATGTGCACAATATTGTTCATGTTATACTCCAAAATCAATCATGATGTTGAATGCCCAATTTTTAGAATAAAAACAACCTAAAAACTTTATTGGACAAATCTATTGATTAAATCCACACGATTTATTCAATTATATTGAATATATATTTTTGTCACAATAAAAAGTTGATGTGTAGTCCATAGACAGGGTACAATTTTATTGCCCAAACATTACATATAAAGCGTCAAATTCACAGACTTTTATGTGATTCGAATGCGTAATTTGTTCAATTAATTGATTAACATTATGAGCAGTAAAAAACCCACTCAATATATATGATCAGTTTTTTAAGCAAATACTTTCCGCCAGTTCACTGGCATATCAGTTGAATGAGAATTCAGTCCAATCGTAATTCTGTTCACATGGAGGATACCGAAATGATTGATTATTGAATTTCTTCTAAATTTGTCATAAGAAAATTATATTTTCTTTTTCATGTCTAAAATTTTTATCATTATTAAAAAAGAGTCAATTAAGATAGATGCATACCAAGCTAAATTACGAAAAATTATTTTTCACACGAGTCAAGGAAGTTACAGATATTGCATTTTTCTCAAAAAGTTGAAAGATTAAATTGTAATATTGGCTTGAAAGCATTCAATAAAACCTGACCAGGGATAGATTTAATTTTAGAAGTAGGAATGGAGAACGGTTAGTATTTACTTCAGTCTGACTCCTAGCCCAGTATGGAGCCCTTCCCTCCAACACGTAAATTATCTTATTGGCTCACTTAAACTACGTTTTGATGACGTTGCTGACGGGGACGACGAAAAATACGTAGTTCCTTTATACCTCTGTCGCTATGACCCACCTCTTCTTTCATACCCCTCCGTCCCGTGGAAGGGGGTCCGGGACTTTGACAAGCGCCCACATTACTCTGCTCTCCATTCCTACTTCTAAAATTAAATCTATCCCTGGTTACAGATATTGCACTTTTCTGAAAAGGTTGAAATACTAAGGTCTGAAACACTAAAGATAAGGCCTGATGACGGCTCTAATGTATAAGGAAGGTTTTTGGATTGGTTTTAATTTTTTTCGTATTAAGTTTATTGTTTTGAAATTTTTCTACTAAACTAAAATCCGGGCCCTTAATATGTGGTAAAAATTTCAAGATGATCCATCCAATAGTTTATTTTATAAAGCATAAAGTTGCTAAGGGTGGTTTTCATTTCCATAAAATTAATCACAGATTTTGGCGAAAAACTAGAGAATCTCCATAGAAATAACATGGGAAATTTTCCAAACTTACCCATTTTGTAACTACCCTTACAAAAATAACTATACGTTTGATAGATTTGAAAACGGTCTTAAATGAAAGCCTCATTTTTAAAGTGGGCGCCAATTTTTGTTTCATTAAGAAAAACAAAGTTTAAGTATTGTTTTTAATAGTTTTAAGTACCTGCTCCGAATTACGTGGTTTACCTTTAAACTGTGGAACTTAAGACTTTTTTGCTTGGGTTAAGTAATAAAGAAAGTCATTCTAGGACTTACGTCGTTTAACTGCGGATAATCAAATTGGTAGGGCAATTAGCTAGCTTAATTGTCATTATAAATTTTGCGCGTCCAACTAATTTAGTTGTAAAGTACAGATTAAACTTAATTAAACAAAATAAGCAATTAAAGATAATTAAACAAAATAAGCAATTAAAGATAATTAAACAAAATAAGCAATTAAAGATAATTAAACAAAATAAGCAATTAAAGATAATTAAACAAAATAAGCAATTAAAGATAATTAAACAAAATAAGCAATTAAAGATAATTAAACAAAATAAGCAATTAAAGATAATTAAACAAAATAAGCAATTAAAGATAATTAAACAAAATAAGCAATTAAAGATAATTAAACAAAATAAGCAATTAAAGATAATTAAACAAAATAAGCAATTAAAGATAATTAAACAAAATAAGCAATTAAAGATAATTACCAATTATAGGTAATTAAATTTTTACACGAGTCTAAACTATAACATCTGTTTGTGTACAAGTTTACGGAATCTGTTTAAGCGCAGACCTACAGAATATTTTTGTGCAAAGGAGTATAAAATCTCTTTGCGCAGAGGCCTATGAAATATTGTTTTACACAGGCCTCTGGAATATTGTTTTACACAGGCCTCTGGAATATTGTTTTACACAGGCCTATGGAAAATTGTTTTACACAGGCCTCTGGAATATTGTTTTACACAGGTCTATGGAATATTGTTTTACACAGGTCTATGGAATATTGTTTTACACAGGTCTACGGAATGTTTTTGTGCAAATCTGCATGGAATCCTTTTGAGTATAGGAGTATGGAATCTTCTGTGCACAGGTCTATGGAATTTTTTGTTCATGGGTCTATGGTATATTTATGTGCACAAGTTTGAAGAATCTTTATTTGCACAAGTTTGAAGAATCTTTATGTGCACACAAGTCCGAAGAATATTTATGTGCACACAAGTCCGAAGAATCTTTATGTGCACACAAGTCCGAAGAATCATTATGTGCACACAAGTCTGAAGAATCTTTATGTGCACGCAAGTCTGAAGAATCTTTATGTGCACACAAGTCTGAAGAATCATTATGTGCACAGGTCTACGACTTCTGTTTGTGCACAGGTCTACGACTTCTGTTTGTTCACAGGTCTACGACCTCTGTTTGTGCACAGGTCTATGGAATCTGATTTGCTCATTTCTATGACATCTCTTTTTGCGCAAGTTAATAACATTTGTTTATGCTCAAGTCTAAAACATCTGTTTGTACACAAGTCTAAAACATCTGTTTGTACACAAGACTAAAACATCTGTTTGTACACAAGACTAAAACATCTGTTTGTGCACAAGACTAAAACATCTGTTTGTGCACAAGTCTATTCCATCTGTTTGTGCACAAGTCTAAAGCATCTGTTTGTGCACAAGTCTAAAGCATCTGTTTGTGCACAAGTCTAAAGCATCTGTTTGTGCACAAGTCTAAAGCATCTGTTTGTGCACAAGTCTAAAGCATCTGTTTGTGCACAAGTCTAAAGCATCTGTTTGTGCACAAGTCTAAAGCATCTGTTTGTGCACAAGTCTAAAGCATCTGTTTGTGCACAAGTCTAAAGCATCTGTTTGTGCACAAGTCTAAAGCATCTGTTTGTGCACAAGTCTAAAGCATCTGTTTGTGCACAAGTCTAAAGCATCTGTTTGTGCACAAGTCTAAAGCATCTGTTTGTGCACAAGTCTAAAGCGTCTGTTTGTGCACAAGTCTAAATCATTTGTTTGTGAACAAGTCTATAACACCTGTGTGTGAACAAGTCTATAACATCTCTTTGTGCACAAGTCAATAACATCTGTTTATTCACAAGTCTATGACATCTGTTTGTGCACACGCGAGTGACTTCTGTTTGAGCAAAGGTCTACGGAATATTTTTGAGCACGGGTCTACGTATTATTTTTGTGCAAATGGGTATGGAATCTTTTTGAGCATAATGGTTTGAAATCTGTTTGAGCATAGGGGCATTGAAAATGTTTGTGCATAACTCTATGGAATCTGATGTGCACATGTCTATAACATCTCTTTTTGCACGAGTCTGCGACATTTCTTTGTGCACAAGCCTGTGATTTCTATTTGTGCACAAGTGTACGAAATATTTTTATGCATTGGTGTACGGAATATTTTTATACACAATTGTACGGTATATTTTTGTGCACAGGTGTACGAACCGTTTTTGTTCACAGGTGTACGAAATATTTTTGTGCATAGTTGTATGGAATATTATGGTGAAAATGGATATGGAATACTTTTGTGCACAGGTGTACGGAATATTTTTGTGAAAATGGATACCGAATATTTTGTGCACAGGTGTACGTGATATTTTTGTGCAAAGGTGAACGTGATATTTTTCTGCAATAGGGTAGGGAGCATAGGGATATGGAATGTTTTTTTGCAGAGGTCCATGGATTATTTTTGTGAACAGGTATATGGAATGTTTTTGTGCAGAAGCCCGTGGAATATTTTTTATGTACAGGTATATGACTCATGTTTGTGCACAAATCTATAGAATGTTTTGTACACCGGTCTAGGACATATGATTATGCACAAGTCTATGGCATCAGTTTGTGCAAAATTCTAAGGGATGTGTTTTTGCACAAATATTTGACATCTATTTTTGAACAAATATTTGACATCTATTTTTGCACAAGTCTATGGTATATGTGTGGTTGTACAGGTCTACAAAATATGTTTGTGCACAAGTCTGAAGAATCTTTATGTGCACAAGTCTACGGAATCTCTTGTGCAAATGTCGATGACATCTCTTTTTGAGGAAGTCTATGAAATCAGTTTTTTACACAAGCATATGACATCTGTTTGTGTACAAGTCTATAACATCGGATTGTGTAAAACCGTGTGAGTCTGTGACTTCTGTTTGTGTACCAGTCTGTGGAATCTATTTGTGCACGAGTCTACGTAATATATTTGTGCGCAAATCTATGGAATCTGTTTATGCGCTAGTCTACGGCATCTGTTTGTGCACGGGTCTACGGAAAATGTTTTTGCAAATGGGTGCGGAATATTTTTGAGCATATAGGGGTATGGAATGTTTCTGAACAGGTCCAAGGCATGTTTTTGTGCACAGGTCCATGGAATATTTTTGTACACAGGTCTATGTCACATGTTTATACAAAAGCCAATAGACTATTTTGTGCATAGGTCAATGGAATCTTTTTGTGCACAGCACAGTTTTATGAAATATTTTGTGCGCAAGTCTAGGGAATATTTCTGTGCAAATGGTTATGGAATAGTTTTGTGCTATGGGTATGAAATCTTTATGTACACAGGTCTATGGAATCTTTAGCGCGCAGGTCTAAGGAATCTTTATGTGCACAAGCATATATAATGTTTTGTGCACAGTTCCATGAAATATTTTGTGCACATGTCTATGACTTCTGTTTGTGCACAAAACTATGGAATCTGGTTTGAACATGTCTATGACATGTGTTGAGCACAAGCCTGTGACTTCCACTTGTGTACAAGTCTACGCAATTTGTTTGTGCACGGAATCTGTGCACAGATCTCCAGAATCTGTTTGTACACAGGCCTACGGCATCTGTTTGTGCACAGGTTTACGGAATCTGTTTCTTTACAGGTCTACGTCATCTGTTTGTGCACAGGCCTACGGCATATTTTTTTGAGCACAGGTCTAGGGAATCTTTTGTGCACAGTTCTATGGAATCTCTTTGGGCACAGTTTTATGGAATCTCTTTGGGCACAGGTCTATGGAATATTTTTGTGCACAGGTCTATGGAATCGTTTTGTGCAAATGGGTATGGAATTGTTTTGTGCAAATGGGTATGAAATTGTTTTGTGCAAATGGGTATGGAATCTTTATGGAAACAGGTCTATGACTTCTGTTTGTAAACAAGTCTAAGACTTCTGTTTGTCCACTAGTCCGTTAAATCTGATGTGCACATATCCTTGACATCTCTTATTGCGCAAGTCTATGATGTATTTTTTGTGCAAGACTATGACATCTGTTTGTGCACAACCCTGTGACTTCCGTTTGTGTCCAAGTATCCGGAATATGTTTGTGCACATGTCTACGGTATCTGTTTGTGCACAGGTCTACGGAATATTTTTGTGCACAGGTCTACGGAATATTTTTGTGCACAAGCCTACTGAATCGGTTTGTGCAGAGGTCTAAGGAATCTATCTTTGCAAAGGCCACTGCATCTGTTTGTGCACAGGTCTAAAGAACATTTTTCTGCAAATGGATACGGGATATTTTTGTGCAAATGGATATGCAGTATTTTTGTGCACTGGTGTACGAGATATTCTTGAGCATATTTTTGAGCATAGGGGTATGGAATGTTTTTGTGCAGAGGTCCATGGAATCTTTTTGTGTACAGGTATATAACATCTCTTTTTGCACAAGTTTATGACATCTGTTTGTGCGTAAGTCTATGACATCATTTTGTTCTCAATTCTATGGGATCTGTTTGTGCACAATTTTAAGGGATCTGTTTGTGCCCAAGTCTACGGGATCTGTTTTGTACACAATTATATGACATGTGTTTTCACAAGTCTATGTTATCTACGAAATATGTTTGTGCACTCAGGGTGACCACATATAACCTTGTAATAGTTATAGGAAAATAGGAAATTTACAATTGATTTACAGGAAATTATAGGAGACTAGCTGTTACCCGCGGCATCGCTTGAGTGTAGTAAGAACTTCCATCAAGTATGGGTACATTTTACTGATTCGACTAATATTTTTGTAGCATCCTAGGAGCGAAGGCACTCGGCGTCGCCCATCAGCTCGTCGGGACATTTTTTATTACTTTACACGCAGACATTCTATAAAGAAAGGTTTTTAAATATCTGGCCGCCATTTAAAATGGTGGCAACAAACTGATCCCGAAAGACCAAGACCCGTCTATAGGTTAAAGGAATCCAGTGTACTAAATATTTGTGAAATCGGTTGAAACTCACGGACTTTCTTACAAAGAGAAGATTTGTTACATTTCTGGGCGCCATTTATGAAGATGGCGGCGGATTAGAAAAATCTTTCTTAGTACGCGCCTACTACTTACGAGTAACGTTCCTCCAAATTTTCAGCCTTCTGGGGCCAGCGGTTTGGGCTGGGCGATGATTATCAGTCAGTCTGTCAGTCAGTCAGGACTTTGATTTATATAGATATAGATGTATAATTAAAAAAACAGGAAAAGACAAGAGAACTACTCTTGAAAAAATAGCAAAATATAGGTTGCAAATGCTTTGAAAGTAATAAGACAAGATTTACAAAGGAGCTTTGGTTTAATTATAACCATAAGTTCGTAAGATATGTTACATAAATTTGTCACTGGAAACTGAGAGCTTGTCTCGAAGTGACGTAAATGAAACGTCATAGATTCTCGTAAAGCGACGCCTGATGAGGCCCTGTCAAAGGCTTAGTACAGACTAAATAGGAAGATGGAGTAGAAAATCGCGTGTAGTCAGTCAGAGTTGGACTGGGCGTTGAAGCAATCAAGATTAATACTTCTATAATAGATGGTTAGGGCCTTGTTAGTTCAAACGTGGTAACTAATATACGCGCAACACCACAAGACTTAAATGGAGCGTCTGCTTTTCAGTATACGTTTTAAAATACTAGTTTCAAAACAGTTTTTACCTCTCCGAGTGACGTATGTCACGGAGAGGTTCTAATTTCGACGTGTCTGTCTGTCTGTCTGTCCGTCTGTCTGTCTGTCCGTTGTTACACCCACGTGACCGCGTTCGCAGTTTCCAAATCGGAGCAAACGTGTATTCAATTTCCAGACCGCATTTGCAGTCCCGGAAATTGTATTCCACTTACAGGCTATTACTCCATTGCCTGTCTAACAACTCTGTTCATTTGTCCACCCCACATGGACACCAGTCTGAACTTACTGGCTTCTAAACACTACCATCTTCTAGTCTTTCGCCCATTCCACATGGACACCAGTCTGTACTTACTGGCTTCTAAACACCACCACCTTCTCGTCTATGTCCATTCCACATGGACACCAGTCTGTACACCTGGCTTCTAACACCACCATCTTCTGGTCTTTGTTTTTGTCCATCCCACATGGACACCAGTCTGTACACCTGGCTTCTAACACCACCATCATCCTTAAGGTTAAGACATACGCGGCGATCGGCTAGGGTTACGAGAAACGTCTAGCCTTCCAATGGAGGGGTCTTCCTCCAAGGTTCACGCAATTGCGATGTTCTTATCTACAGCTGCGATTCGAATACTTTATATACTACCTATTTGGGTAAGGCGAAACAACAGTCATATCCTTCAATTCAAAGGTCAATATTAGTCAAGTCTCTCAAGGTTGTTTAATTATTCTTTTTTAAAACGATGTAACGCTCAATAAGGCGAACAACTAACGAAGAAAATATTAAATATTAATTATATTTATTTTAATATTTAAGATAATCTCTTTTCTCAATTCAAAATTAATACGGAAAGAGTTAAAAAGCAGTCCATTTTTTTGTCTGTGTGTGTCTGTCCGTTGTCACACTAGTGCGCCGAGTTAGCAGTTCGCTTTGTTTTGATGTGTTAAGAAATCCTACAGAACCTTAATATTCACTTTTTCCATAATATAAAGTGAATATGTGGAAATCTTTTTCGTAATTACGATGCATTTAGTACTTTTGTAGCTTTAAAGCTCTGTTTCATTTTGATATTCCAACGATGTTTTTTAATATTATTATTTGAAATTTCTGTTTATATATTACTTAAGCTATACTACATCTGTATATAGAATAATCCTTGGTTTAGTTATTTCACGAAGAAATCTAAGGCCTGGATTCTGTCGGGTAAATCAAGTTTTATCCGCAATAGGCTTAGTGAACCAAAGAGTAAATAATTGAGACCTGAGGTGGAGTAAACTTTGGGTTTTGATTATCGTGTCTGTAATGAAGGGACATTAACGGTTCAGAGTGAGCCGAAAGTTAAATACACGTTTAAATAATCATATTTAGATATTATAATAGAAGAAAGCATCATGGTAGCAATTAGATCAGTGAAAGGGCTAATCGTTATCAGGTTAGTGATATGCATCAGAGAATAAAATTTAACTTAAATATTCTTTGAAAGTAATGATTTGAAACCTAGGATTAGCGGATGATTATATATTTTGACAATGTAGAGAAAACTATTCATTGACTTAAGCCTCGTTAGACAAAACAAAGCGAAAAAATGTTACTCTAGTATTTCTTTATTGAGTCGTATACTAGTCTTTTCCCCGACTCGGAGAGGTATTATTTTGGTTTTCCCAACTTGTAATTCATATTAAAACTGAAGTGACAGATATTAATAAAAACTGTCTTCGTACACAAAGACCCGAAAAAGTAAGAGATAAGTGTAGAAAATTAATTGTTTGAAGTAACAGATATTCAAATTTTTATTTTTGAAGACGTGATTATAAAACATCAATTATTTGAAATAATTTCTTATCTTAGTTTTTTTCACAAGAATTTCAGAGAAACTACCTTGATACTGCTGTTTATTTTCGAGAAACATTTGCTTCGAGGAAGTTCAAATACTCGGATATCTGAAAAATAGAGCTAGAAGTATTTATTTTTATATTTCAAAATTGAAAATATTGCGAACCGAAAATTACATTCGCCCTTTGACTGTGATGTAGTTATTAGATTCAAAAGGATCTGTAGCTTTGAGAGATATACAACACGTCAATTTTTGAAACCTCGAAAACTTTAAAATAAACGAACACGTTTTGTTAAGTTTTCATGCTTGATTTATTTTGTCTGCTATCAACAATTTTCGGCCCATTTTATTCTCCTTATAGGCCCGAATACTCAAACTAACTCTAAATTTTAAAAGCAAATAAAATGCATACGTTTTCTATTTTTAAAATGATGCACATGTTTAAGGATAAAATATTTTACTTTAGGAAACTAAGATAAGAAATTTTTTAAAATAATTGATGTTTTATAATCACGTCTTCAAAAATGAAAATTTGAATATCTGTTACTTCAAACAATTAATTTTCTACACTTATCTCTTACTTTTTCGCGTCTTTGTGTACAAAGACAGTTTTTATTAATAATTTAGTGATATAGAGTGGTTATCTCTAGGTGTAATTTAGTATGATTTTTTTACTGCAGTATTGTATAATTTTTAATAGGATCCTTGTATATATAATCATGATTTTTTACCTTATTCTTAATTTTGGTTGTTCATGTTAAATTGTTTTTGCTATATTTTTTTGGAATCACTTCGTGCGATTTTTTTTCTCTCTCGAACTGTATTAGAGCTTTTTGTCAATATGTATTATTCTCGAACAAGGTCGTTCGAAGCCTAGTGGAGGCGAAAGTAACAATAATTTATTGACCTCCCTAAAAATCAATGTAAATATTGAGCGACTATCGCTTTAGATGTTTTTTAATATGTTCGCAAACTAACCCTTTATGAAGGGCCCCTTTTTAACTGGTTCTGGTCGCGTTTGGTTTTTTACCTGGTCTCGCGAAATCACATTCGCGACATCAAAACGCGGGCACGAAAAAACTATAAATCTCGCGAAATCACATTCGTGACGTCAAAACGCGGGCACCAAAAAAACTACAAAAGGAGGGGACACACAATTGGTCTCTCTCTCTCTCGCTCTGCTCGCTGCCTCGCCCTGCTGCTGCCACGCCAGCCGATAACCACCGGACCAGGACCCGAACCCGAACCCGATGGACGTTAGCCGCAAGGCCCCGGGATGACCCGAGACGATCCAGTCGCCCAAGGAAGGATGTTGGCGCCAAGACTTAAACGCTGCTAGTGCGCGCATGATAATACTTCAAACCTCGTATTAAACAAAGGGTCCGGTAGGCCTAGTAACTTTACGCGCGGGATCTATATCGGAACGACGGGCAACGCCTCTTCAAGAAACCATGGTATCGTACTTTCGAATTAATTAACATAAGAGTTCTTCGCGATTATGACCAGAACCAAACAAAACGTTGTAGTAAATATCTTAGTAGTATGGATCTCGAAGTTGGGGACGCAAGCTAGATAGGGTGTTCTCTCTTTCCCCCCCTTGCTTTGGCTTCCCGCACGCGTTCTTAACTCTACACACGCTAGCTTGGGAGCTTGGGTCCTCATCAATGCGTAGTATCACACCTCCTCGGTGGTGAGAGCTGGTAACCACTACGCGTCCTTCTCAAGCCAAGGTGTTGAGGCATCGTGCCGAGGGCTGCATGGTACCGGGGAAGTAAAACTACGGTATCGCTAACGATCCCCTCGGGGCACCAGGCGACACTCCGTTGTATCTAGCCTTCCACCCGGGTGGGGGACTACCGGGTGGTGACCGTTTACTTGCCCCCTTACTCGTGGGATTCTCATGGATAACACATCAAAAACAAATCTAAAACTGCAACACCTACGGTGCAGGGGTCTGCTCAGGGCAGAACCCACACTGATACCACTACGCTAGGGCCTGTATCCAGCGATTTATCGGTGCGTGTGACTGGTCAGGCTTCGAAACGTACCGTGCGACGTCGCCGTAAACGACAGATTGCTCGGGAAAAGACCAAATCGGGGTCTGAAACGGTCTCCACCCCCGCTGGGGGTGCGGTGGCACGTGGCACCCAATTGAAGAGGCCTAGAACGGAGGACTCGACTCCCTCTCCCAGCACCTCGCAGGCGGCGACAAAAATGGCTAAGTCCTATAGTGACGCCGCCAGCGCAGAAAAGATGGCCATTGTTAAAAAAGGCTATCCGAAGGCGGTCATCACGGAGGAAGACGTGGGCCCAATCCAGAAGGCGATTCTAGTGGCGCTGGATGGGATGCCTTCGGGGAGCCGTCTACCGCGCTTTGCGAATTTTAGCCTGACGGCCGGGGCCCTGCTTTACTCCTATGAGGATACGTTCACTGGTCAATGGCTGATGGAGAACTTAGCCTACTCGATGGTGGGGGATGCGGCGCTCTCAGTAATGAGAGCTAGCGAACTCCCTAAGCCGTTTAAGGTAATGTGCCGCACCAGGGACCAGATCACCAAAGAGCCGGCGGTGCTGTTCCGGCGCCTAAAGGCCCTTAACGAAGGCTTTGCAACCGAATATTGGAAATGTATCCGGACATACGTGGACAGGGCCGTGCGGTACTGGGTACTGTCCATCGATGGCTCCTCGCTGGACGCCATTAAGAATGCTGGTTTCGTGGGCTTCACTGGAGTGGACAAGGGTTCCTTCAAACTCCTACATCACACGGAAACCACCAAAACCACTGCAGCCGAGTCTACGGCAGGGGTGGGACTAGCGAGATGGGGAATCTCGCTGTGGAGCTCGCTGGTGTTGCTCTAGGCACAGAGGGGGAGGGAGTGGCTCATTCGGAAGCTTGTTCTTCCATGGATGAGTCCACCCTACTCTAAGAATCGGATGGGACCCTTCGGGATCCAGCCGATGTGCGTTCTAGTGGTCCTGATGAGGGGGAGGATCTTGGGACTGGGAGCTTGCCTGTCGGGGGGCGGGAGGTGCCACTAGTCCTCTCGGGACCGATGAGGTGTAGCTAGGTCCCTTCTGAACCCCTCTCTTAAGGACCATGGGGACGCTACGTGCAATTCAAATCAATCTGCACCATAGTTAGGCGGCCTCTGCGGTACTCTGCAGGAGGTTTGATATAGAGGGTCTTGATCTGGCCCTCATACAAGAACCGTGGATTTGCCATGGCAAAATCCTCGGTCTTGACGCGGCGGGGTCACTATTTTATGACCATACTGCTGCTAGACCTAGGGCGTGTATTCTGGTTCGGAGGGATCTTTGTTGTATCTCTCTACCGCTGTACACGTCCCAGGACACGGCGGCCGTGAAGCTAGTCCTGGCCACTGGGCATGCCAAGTTGACTATCACGGCTGCCTCTGCATACTTTGCCCACGACGCGGACTCTCTCCCGACAATTGAGGTGATCAATTTGTTCAATCAATGTGAAAAGACGCCAATGCTCATCACATCACGTGGGGCAGTTCTGACTGCAACAGGAGAGGTGATGATTTACTAGAATATTTAGTTCTTAATCAAAACAATGAACCTACTTTTGTTACTTCTAATAGAAGGGAGGTCATTGACCTCACGCTAGCCACGGAAAACCTCGTGTTTTCCGTGTCTAACTGGCATGTGTCTAATGAGCTGTCTCTGTCGGATCTTAGGCACATCTGCTTTACTGTCGCGACTACCTCTGTCCCGGCGGGGACGGAGATACGCAATCCAAAACGGACTAATTGGGCCGGCTATAGGGAAGACCTAATCCTACAAGAAAAGGTCTCTAGCTCGGTTATTACTGAAGCTGTTAAGAGATTTGGCATCAGCGACACTCTTAGCCGCTGGATCAAGTCCATGCTTACCGACCGCGAGGTGTCGGCGTCCCTCCTTGGGGACTCTCTAGGGGTCACTACCAGCAGGGGCTGCCCTCAGGATGGAGTGCTCTCCCCCCTGTTGTGGTGCCTGGTGGTGGATTAACTCTTGGGGAGGCTCGGGGGTGCTGGGGGCTGTAGCTGCTTCGGGTATGCGGACGATGTAGCGATAGTCTTTACCGGGAAGGTCCGGATACTCTTACCGCGCTTATGAGATCTGCTCTTTTTAGCGTGGAGCAATGGTGTCAGGCGGTTAACCTCACCGTTAATCCTGATAAAACTGTCCTTGTTCCTTTCACGAGGAAGAATACTAAGGATCTGTTCAATGATATCTCTTTCTTTAGCCAGGTCCTGACAAAGTCCTCCGAGGTGAAATACCTGGGGGTGACATTTGATTGCAGACTCACATGGAAGCCGTATCTTGATCGGTGTATTAAGAAGGCCAAGATGCTCTTCTGGAGGACCAGGAGCTCTGTCGGCCAGACTTGGGACCTCAACCCCAAGGCTGTACACTGGCTCTATACTGGGATCATCAGACCCATGCTATCTTACGAGGCACTTGTCTGGTGGACAAGGGTCCGGCTTAAGACGGTGCAGGCTGCCCTGCGCAAGCTACAAAGGCTTGCCTGCATTGGTGTTACGGGGGCCATGAGATCGACCCCAACTGCTTCCCTGGAGGTGCTCCTTGACATGCTTCCTCTTCATCTCTTCATTGAGGAGGAGGCTGTCATGGGGGCCTACAGGCTCAACATTAGTGGCTGCTGGGTTCCAAGACTTTGGGATTACAGCCATATGAAGCTCCATCGGGAGTACGCCGCACTTGAGCCGTCGCTAACGATGTGCTCTGACAAAACTGTTACCAGTTTTGATTTCACTAAGCCATTCAGCATCCACTTTCCCAGTCGGGCAGAGTGGACTAACCTGCTGTCTCTTGGCACTGGGGGTGAAACTATTTAGTTCACCGATGGTTCCAAGACTGATTCCGGCGCTGGCGCCGGCTATTACTGCCAAACCACAAGGGTCGGCTTTTCTGCTTGCCTGGGCACCTTCGCTAGTGTGTTCCAGGCCGCGATCTGTTATTGCGCAGATTACTGTATTAACAAAGGGTATACCGGACGGACTGTGAGAATTTATTCTGACAGTCAGGCTGCCCTGAGCGCGCTGAACCAGTGTCAGATTACCTCTCAACTGGTGCGCAGCTGCCTTGATCTGCTAGCGCGACTGGCATCCTGCAACAGGGTTCTGTTGTACTGGGTGCCAGGGCATAGCGGATATCATGCCAATGAGCAAGCTGATAGATTTGCGAAAAGGGGTGCGGAGGCCAAGCTCTTGGGGCCGGAGCCGGCCGTCCCCATCCCCTACAGGCACGTCAAACGGTGTCTGCATGACAGGTTGACTGTCATACAAAACCAGCTCTGGCATAACATGGAGGGCCAGAGACAGACAAAACTGTTAGTCAATGGTCCCTGCAGGTCTCGTGCTAGAGACCTAATTTCGCTCAGCAGATGGGATATTAGGCTGGCCACCGGTCTTCTGACCGGGCACTATCGGCTTAATAGGCACCTCCATCTGATGGGTTTTGCCGACGACCCTCTCTGTAGGTCGTGTCAGGAGAAGGAAGAAACATCCGCTCACGTACTTTGCGAGTGCGACTGCTTCGCCTCGCTTAGACTAGAATATTTTGATTCACACACTTTGGAACCCTCGCGGGTCTCCTCTATTACGGTGGAGCGAATTCTTTGCTACGCTGTGGCCACGGGTCTATTCAAGGCCTGAATACGAGTGTGCACAATATGCCTGTGGCATCGGTGCTAGGGCGCGAGCCCCCCTACTCACTAATAATAATAATCTTAGTAGTATTATGTTGAACTGTAATTTCTTAGTTTTATCAATGCTGACACTGTTTATCCATAGTTAAATATTAATTCCCCTAGACAACCCATCAAAGTATTATTATTGCTAAACTTATATCCATGCCTAAAAATAGTGTCGCAAGTTCCTTTAACGCGCTACCCAACCAGTTAGAAAGACGCCATCAGAATTACGAGAAGTTCTCAAGCCCGGAATACCCACGAAACCTGAATTCAAAGAAATTAACACGGGAAACAATGATTTCTTTCTAGTAGCTGTATGCATTCTTAGTAAAATTTACTTTTTGATTCCTGGGAAAAAAATACTAAAATAGGTGAAATGAGAAACGCGTTAACTAACAGTAAAGTTAAAAGCAAAGTTTTGAATCCCATTTTCCAAGTAGTTAACTGAAGTTGAGTTGAGAAGCTGAATATCGAAGTGTTTAAGCTGGATATGCTTGTACAGGTACGATCTCGGCTCTGTTATGGTATACAGTGAAAAACTTTGCAATAACTTGGCTTGAGGTTTGTTTTCCGTATACCTGTTCAGCTCTCTCATTGGTTGACACGAATTTTAACAAAACATATGATGGACTTTGCAAGCTGGTGTTTATTTAAACGAGGCTGTTTGAAGGCTAGGGCGATGTTGGAGCCATTGTTTTATCCAAATATTTTTAACACGTCCATTATAGTCGTGGAGAACCGCTACGTGTTTGAATTAAGGCTTCTTATTTTACAATTTTCTTCTCATGACTTAGACCTTATACGTTCGCGCAGTAACACGCTATGAACTTGGGGCCACCGTTATCCTAGCATTTTTTACGATTTTCCCCATATTATATGTAAATTTAATGAAAACGTCATAGCATGTGTTTTTAAAATTAAAGATTGCTATCGCGATAACACGTGGAACATAGCCTTGACTGGAAAAAAGTATATATGTATTGATTGTACTTAAATTATGGTGTAAGCCTTCATAACGGAATGTTTGTTCTTTAGGGGCGTCGGAAGTGTTTTGAAGTTGGGGGGCTCGGGCTCCGATGAAGACCAAGGAGGATGTATGGGATGACGCCCCAAACCTGCTCCAGAGCGTCTTTTGAAAGCTGTTGCCGTAATTTACTCAAGTATAATTTTAAATAGTATAATAACAGTAGTAATACAAGAAACTTCGCTAGATATATGGCGATCTTTTATATTACTTCTAATATTAGGTTGACTAGGCGTAATTGCATTTCATTAGTTTACAATTTTTTGTAATGCAGTAGGTCTTAAAATATAGAATTTTTTTTATTTTTAATCTAAAATTTAATACCCAAATGAATACAAAGAAAATTAAAAACCAAATTTCGTTGTAGCAGGGGCTTGGGCCCTCCCTGCCCCCCCCCCGGTTCCGACGCCACTGTAATGTTCTTGAAACAAAATCATCTTTTTCGTAATTTTTTATTCATTCAAATTAATATACACTTTTAGACAGAGTATTTAAATTGAAATATATCCGATTCATCGACAACGGCACAGGCACATGATACTTCTCGAAGTACAAGGTTTTTTGGTAGAAAAATCAAGACAAGCGTTTTTACCACCCTTTCTGCACTCCTTTTTCGCGCAATGATTGTTTATATTGCAGTACTGACCTTGGTCAGCTAATTTTAAAAAAGTTAGAGCTTGGATTAATTATCAGTATCCTCTTAAGACTTCTGTTATGTAAGCTCATGATTCTTCCCAGGCGAGGGAGCCCTTTTTGAATATTTGCTATACCGCTCATCAAACTTCAGATGGGTATTACATTACACCGTGCTAGGGTGAATTCTATAACTGCTTGGTGGTATTAAATCCCAAGCCAACAATCAACCGGGCACAAACATGGATTGTCTTGACGTGGGACAAAAATGAATCAACAAGCGCATGCATGCGAATTGGCAAATAGTTAAACGCCGCTAATAAATATAGTAATGATGAGGAAACTATTTAAGGCTCTTTCAGACGATAGAACTTTTTGACTCAGCTCGATGGGTCAAAAAGTTGAATCAGCTTGACCAACTTTTGAAGGGGAAAGTGAAGTAAATCCTTCCTTTTACACGACTAAACGTTTACCGCAAAATGAAACTTTTTAAGCGCCACCTATAGAGATGTGAGTCGGTAATTTACCGTCCGTAAATTTCCGGTAATTTACCAAATACAGCGTAAATTACCGATTTATATATACCATTTTAGAATGGTAATTTACCGGTAAATTACAAAATTACCGCGGTAATACCATAAATTACGGCAATTTTTGTAATTTCAAAATTTTAATCGGTAAGTTACCGGTAACCTTTCGATAATTTACCGGTAACCTTTCGATAATTTACCGGTAACCTTTCGATAATTTACCGGTAACCTTTCGATAATTTACCGGTAACCTTTCGATAATTTACCGGTAACCTTTCGATAATTTACCGGTAACCTTTCGATAATTTACCCGGTAAATTACCATTTTTAAAAATTACGGTAATTTCACATCTCTAGCCACCTACCTTGGTACTTAAGAAATAACCCGCGAAAAACGCTTTTTTTGTAATTAATTTTGATTGGCTGAAGAAATGAATTACGAATTACCCCGCTTTGTGGAACGTACACTCCTCCCGAAAAGAAGTATAGTTAAGCGCTAATAGATACATTAATGATGAGGGAACTATTTATCTCGTATGTGCATGATTCGGTTTAGTACTAAAATGTTAAAGGATGTTGGGGAAGAATCATGTTACAATTACCCATCACACTTTGTGGTGGTACACTTCTCTCCAAGGGAAGTGTTATAAACTTCTACAGAAACTAAACTATAATAAATAGGAGCCAGTTATATTTTAAGTTATATGACTTACGATCGTAATATATCCCATCCGCAAAAATGGGTGCAATGAACAGCGCGTTAAGCAACAGCAAAGTGATGATCTAAGTTTTGACTCCCATTTTTTCCAAGTCGTCTTGAAGTAACTGAAATTGAGTTTAGAAGTTGAATATCGAAACGGTTATGCTCGGTATGGGTGCCATCTCGGCCGTTTTATAGTAACAAAGCAGTGTAGGAACAAGTAGTAATAAATTTGGACAGATTTATTTCAATGGACACTGACGACTTGAATTTTCGTTTCTTGTCTTCCTCTTCAATGCGATTTAATTTAAAATTCAATTAAAATTTTGGCAGAAGGAGTAAAAGAGTTGGCATATATTTTGTTTAAATGTCACGATAAGTTGATAAGATATGTTCCATAAGTTACTGAGATCTTGTCATGAAGTGAGTGAGGTAGGTCATATATTCGATTGGTAAAGCGGGGGAGGCCTGGCGAGGCGCTGCTGTCAAAGGCTTAGTATGCAGACTAAATAGGAAGATGAAAGCCCTGTAAAATTAACCACCTAGTGTAGGACTTCAATTCTCGCTTCCGTCGTTCTCCTCGAACTAGCTCGAGCTGTAAGTAGCATTACGTATAGTCATACTTATGGAACATAACATATAAACTTATGATGTTACGAAGTGTTCAAATTTTTTTTCATAAAAATGCAAATGCTTTGTTTGACATAATTCAGTAGTCAGGTCCGAACTTTGATTTTGTGTCAGTACGACCACGTTGGCTTTTACCTTTAAATCAGAACAACAAATCATTTTTGACATTAGAAATTCGAAAGTTTAACTAACAAGATGGCCCCGGCCATATAACGTTTTGCCTGGGCTAGCAAAATTTATTGTAAGGTGACCCTGGCCTATATACTTTACGGTTATTTTTTTTATTTTAAATATCAAATATCATTCCAATTATGAATAAAAATAATCTAGATTGATTTTGGGTTATAGATTAATGAAAAAGGTAAATAACCAACTTCTGTCCTATAAACTGGAACAATTTTGTTGATATTTTTGTTGCAAACCTAATATTTGTGGGATAATAGATGCGTTTCGGTCATAGACATTATAACACTATTAAGGCCTAGACAAACTATTGGGGAAAGCGGTCCTTGAACGTTTTGTGAGGGATTTTTCGCTTCTCCTCCTTCGCATGTGTGATAGGGTGAATGACTATCGAAGAGCGAAGGAGTTATTAAATAAAAAACTAAAGCGCCGGAAATCCAAGTTGCAATTTCTGGATTTTTGAAAACTTATTTTTCAAAAATCGCTGCGTGTAGGGGCGCCACCAGTCTTTCACCCGGGCCCATCATACATGCGAAGGGGTGAATGCCTTAAAACAGTCACAAAACTGACTCTAAACTGTTCCTCTTTTATCTCTATGGTTTCGGTACTAAAATTATTCATTGATTGCACGCTTGTAGCTTAAAATTAGCCTCGAGTCATGTTGTCTTGAAACTTGACACAATAGAAATGAAGTAATTTGCATAAGCCCTACCGAACAACGCTAGACGTGACACGGAAACGGATGGTGGAGATAAAGAACAGAGAAAATCGTACTCGAATAGAAGGCAGGCCCGATAGATATTACCGTCAAAAGCAGCCTCATTCCTTTTTTGTTTATGACGTACTAAGTTCCAATTAATCAGAGAAGCCAGAACCGAATAAACTTCCAAAAATCTCATAATATTTGTGCCAAATAGAAGGGGGAAGGCAAACTATTACGGCTGTGTACCTCTTTGATTTGATTAAAGTTGTTTGATTTAAATTGCATAGCTAAATTATTTGGCGCGCGCCACGCAGCCTACGGAAAATTCTCTCTACTCTCTCTCCTCTCCCACTTACAAAATCCAGTTGCAGCTGGTTGGCGCACGTCGGGAAGGGGAGGGTGGGTGGGTGGTGGATCCACATCCTTCTACCTCTCTCTACTCTACAGTCTAACTTAACTCGGGTTTCATACTAAGCGAGCGTGGGTCAGTTGGTAGAGTCACGGGGTCAAGCGCCTTCACTGGCGTCTAGTATGGATCGGGACGTCGCAGGATCTCCTCCCTGCACCGACAGAAATATTATTTCTATTGAAATAAAATACGTTACGCCACCTAGGAGTTGTAACGTGAACTATGGGTGAATTTGGAGTTGAAAATTCGCGGGAAATTCGAAATTCAAAAAGTTTATTTATGACGAAACTCATCAGGTCACACCATAATCCAGCCAGCCGACCAGTCGTCCAGCCAACAGAGGTCGGAACAATAGGTTTTCCAGCTCTAAAGAGCGGCAAAACTTAAAAACAAAACCAGATGCAAAATCTCATTACATTATATTTTGAAGTTGAAGTCTGTGTTAAAAATATAAAGTGAGAACGCGCTTTCATTTTGTTTTAAGTATACCTTTACAAGTATCCCTTTAAAATCTCTATCCTAAAATATGTCAAACTGTAACAAATGGACACAAAAAGCTTATTTCAAGAAAACTTCCAAGAAAAGGGGTAATTGGTGCAGTATCTCTTTAGAGATTGTTATCGCACGTGAGGAAACTTGGGTAAGTCATTGTGTTGAGATTTGTTTATTTTAATGTATCGCGACGACTTGTTTAGTTTGAAGGTATCGCGACGACTTGTTTTTTATTATTGAACTCAGGGCCGTCGAGAGGCTTTGCGGGCCCCGGGAATGGTTATGAGTCGGGCTCCTATAAAAATTGCTTCACCAAATCATTGGAGGGAAAATTTCTGGGTGCACAGCTGCGGGTCCGCCAAATTAAGCACTCCTTGCACTCTCCAAAAGCACTCCAAAACTCTTTTCTCGTAGCAACTTTGACACTTTTAAGCCCTGGTATCTTCGTTCTGGTTACAGGTAGATTTCTGAATTTCAATAACTAATAGAACTTATTGGGCCTACTTCTAACGCAAAATTACAAGTTTGTACCTAATATAGTTTAAAAAATAACTAAGGTCAAATTTTCATTGTTTCACTCACTGACCGATCATGAAAAAGCTAAAGAACTTCTAAAAAGAGGTAGAAACCTAAAATTTGGGATTTATTTAGTATTTAATATATAAAGTAAGGAAAAAATTAAAAATACTGAAATTTCTTTAAAACCACTTTTAAAACTATACCTATGAAAAGAAGAGAAATCCTAACCAAAACACTAACGTGCAAAAATATGCAAAGCTTTGCTTTGGAACTGCTACACCGTAAAGGTTTTGAGATCACACGTACGACCAAGTTTCATATAAATATTTTTAAATTTTATACATTTTATATAAAATATATTGTCTCTTGGCTATAGCACAGAAAATATGAGATAATAATAATAACAATATTATCAATATTATAGCCAAGTAAATTATATAAAGGAACTGTACAAAATTATATTTAAATCTAGGCTGTGAATCTGAGAACATTTTACGTGTAGCAGGTCCAAAGCGAAGTTTGGCATATTTTTACAGGTTATTGTTTTTGTACGGATAAGTGTTTTTGGCTTCTTTGATTTTAACTCACAGAATATCAAGTTACAATTAAGCAACCCATTTACGAGCGACTGCGAGACGCTGCCAGCACTATTTGTTGTGTTGTTAAATTATTAGACTACTTTGCCTAAACCCATAACCATCAGTTTTGAAGTTAGAAAGCTGTTGACATACGACTTATTGGCTTATGAAATATTTAATAATATTTATGCCTGAGCGATTCTCCTCAGCAAAGAAACAACTGTAAATATGTTGAAGTTTTTCCATGGTGTAGAGTTATTCCCGTGAGAAACAAAACTTAAACCTCCGTTAATATTCTACTTTGAGTGATTCATGATTAGTAAGAAAAAAGGAGAATAAGGGACTGAGAGGAATTTAAGAGAATTCTCAAGTTATAAAACTAGTACTCTTCATTCTCTTTAACCTTTTACTGTTTAAAGGGTCTGCAAAAAGTTCAGCGGATCGTTGAATTTTTATTTGGAAAAAGTCGTTATTGACGTCACAGCCACCCGGAGAAAACAGTGTTAATGCATTTTCCTATTTCTGTGTTATTGAGCCTTATCCTGCAGGTGATACAATTGGGCCAATCACAGCTCTTTTGCTACTGGTACGAATACTGGTTCTGGCAAACCTCAGCGGGGGCTTCAGACTCTGATGTGGGGACTGGGGAAACGCCGGTGCGGGGCGGCTCACAACCAATCGCAAGAGGAATTAACCTGATGTGAGGAACCGCTTTACAATCACGAAATAATCCCTCTTTGACGCGTTTTACATCAGCTGTTAACGTCAATGATTGACGGGGAGGGGTCGGATGCCTTTTTAAAAACAAATTCAACGGTCCGCTGACTTCTTTACAGTTCCTTTAAGCTCACTTGAAAACATTTTCTTAAGTTCTATATTTATATTTTCACAACCATTATCCACAAAAGAGTTAACAAAGGTCGAGACCCGGCCGGGCCCCCAAGAGGTACGGGCCCCGGGAAAATGGACCGAATTGCCCCCCTCTCTCGACGGCCCTGTCCCTTAGTCATGCACAACCCTTGGACATTTCCTTTCTGTTTTAACTTATTTTAGCTTCGTTTGCTTCAAGCCAATCATTGAAGGTCGCATGCACAATTTTACTTGTCCATTCCTTGTAAAAGGGTCGCAACAATTTCTCCGGTTTCTCTGTGATGGTTAGGGCAATTCCCATAAACAACAAGAATAAGTTTTCATCTTGAAAAACATCTTCAGCTAGCGCCTTTATAATGTTACTCCCGTGGTTACAAATGCCATCGGCATTTAAATCTTCCTTGTTTGTTGTCAATTTTTGGGCTTCAGTAAGTGAAGGATAATCACACTCTCTTTGGCTAGAATACTTAATATTATCACTGGAATCGTTGATCGGAGATTCCAAATTATCACAATTGCTATTATTGCTGCGTAATTCTCTATGAATGAGTACGGTTTTTGCCACGGTGAACACTTCGTAGCCATAGGCATGAAACAACGCAAGTTTATTGGAGTCTGTACATTCAATATCCGCTAATGGGTGTAGAAACTTATCTAGCACCCAAAAGTGTTGAGCTATGGTGTCATACCAACTTATAATCATAATTGTTGACTTTTTTAAACTAGTTTTGCTTTTAAACTTTTTTTGTTGGGTTCACAGCTGGCATACTAATTTTATCGTAAGTTAAGCGGAAAAGGTCAAGCATATACTTAATTAGTGACTGAAACTTGATAGTTTCTTGATATAAAGCTTCGTGGCATATCAAGATATTTGTTCCCTCTACGTTTATTGAGTTAATGAACTTTTCACCTGTACAGTTTTTCAGAATAATCTCGGTGCACTTCTGAACAGTTTCCATTATTAATTCTTCGTTAACCCTAGGTGAGATAATTATTAACACCTTTTAGTAGTGATATTTCTTTTCAAACGAGACTTATAATTTGTAAACCAACATTAAAATGAATCTGAAAGAAAAATACGTACCTTAAAGGCAGGCAACTAAAATCTTCACTGCCAGTGACCAGTCTGCCCTCCGCGTAAGCCTCGGTTCAGTAAGCAGACAGACATCAACGGCGTGTTCTTGAAAACTGCCCGGGGATTGCGGAGCGATATCAAGGGGTCTATTTTACAAGCGTGATAGGTTTTGAAACCTTGCTCTAATTTTCCCGCGTTTTCCGATGATGGGAAGAATGACGTTACAATAATCTCAACTTCGAAGAGAAGTATTATATACTTCTGATATAACGTAGAAATTAACGGTAAAAAGGTATATATCGCTTCGGCAACATTGTGTAATGTTGATTCTTGCATCATTACACAAATCGAGACGTTAACAGCGACGTTTAAATAGAAAAGAATTCAATTAGCCACAAACATAAAAATATTTTTGCAATTGAATTCGAGTCTTGAAGCATTTCCACAATGTCTGTATGAATAGTCGCGATGTGTTTAACGTTATTTTCAGGGTTTTTAATCATATAAGCTAATTCAATCACTCGAAACCGCACAGCCTGAGCTTGAAAAGCCAAAACAATTTGAAAAAGATATGGTACAGTTAAGATTAAATAATAAATCACAGCTTCAACTGGAGCAACAATTTTAAATACCGGGAATTGTAAACGTTGCACTCAATGTAAAAAATGGTATCTTCAAAGTTGCCTTGAGCGATTGCCAAAACTTTGGTCCAAATGAGCAAAACGTTAGACTTTAAGGCGAGCGTTACAAAAATTCTATAAGAATTTGTTTCAATGGGCATTTTTGTTAGTGTGCATATTTTGACGAAGTTGTCGCTAATTGTTTTACTGAATATGCAGCTATTTATAATTTAACAAGCCGCAAAAGCACGCGATACATACGTAATTTGATACAAAATATCAACCCCATCTAATTCAACACGAAAATGAAATTCGATTGCCCAACAAATGAAGTGTAATCCGTACGAATTTGCAACCAGAAATGATACCCATCCTCTTTTAGTTAACCGTTTATGCTTTTCACCAAACCGAAATAATCCCAGGCATTGCAGAATTTTCAATATAACAAAAGTGAACACATTTTCCCTGCAACTCTGATTTTCATTCCCTCGACCAGATAATTTGCGACATTTTTTAGTTACGATATCTTTGCGAACTTGTGAATTTGCTATTCTACGAGCAAACATTTTTCGTCACATATGGTCAAGGCTTGTGATCACCAAAAATCTGCCGAAACGCTAACGTTTGTTCCTTCCTTCAACTGGGTAAGCTGTTTTACCGTAGTGTTTAATCCATAAACAGTATTAATTATTTAACATACTGCGTACATAGAGCAGAAAGGTACCGTTTTCACTATCTCCTTCAGGTCGACAAGTATACTTCAATTAAAATCTAATTATGTTCATTTCCATTTTTCCTACACGTAACGTAGTGTTTCCAATTTAATGAAGGATAAACAAAGGGTTTAGAATTGCAATTCCACGTATACAACCCAATATAATTTACAGAAACTTTGATTTTCAATTATTCGAGCAAATAAAGGCTATAACTTGAAAACAGTGGCCCGGACGGAAAAATATCATAGAACATTTTCGACTCAAAATGGCCCAATAAATACGCCCTTTCATTATTGATGGACCTTTCACAAACACCCTGTATACTCATGTTGGTCAAATTGAATCCTTATCTTTGATGGATTTTCGTATCATTGCCGAAATAGGGAAGGGTTTTGTATCCATGTAACAAACGGGGGAGTTTGTACGGTGGCTTGACGTATTTTGTCCGAGACATCTCTTTGGGGATATCGTCCGTCGGATTTTGACCAATGTGAAAGGGGATTGTCTTTTTTTTTGCTCTGGGGGATTTTATGTCGACTGCATTAGAGCAGAACTACTTTAACAAAGGTCCTCATGTAGACATTTCCATATAACGTTTACCGTATTTTTTTATATTGGACTTTCACTTACGCCATAAGTTTATAACATATGTTCCATAAGTATGACGCAAAATATCCTTCGTAATGATAGAAGTTTACTGAGAGCTAGTTCGAGAACGACGCGAAAATTGACTACACTCAGTTTTGCAGTCCATCTTCCTAATTAGTCTGTCCTAAGCCTCACTAGGCGTCGCTTTACGAGAATCTATGATGTTTCACCTACGTCACTTCATGAAAAGTTCTCAGTAATCAGTGACAAACTTATGGAACATTTCTTATGAACTTGCAGGTCATATCTATGTACGGTGTATTTTCACGTATATCAGAAAATTAATCGTTACTCGCGAACGTTCAGGGAACGAAAAGAAACACGCTATTTCATTTACCGGGTGTAACATCGAGTCGTCAACTAATCTTTCTTCTGTGCTTGAACGTTAATTGATTGTATCTTTCTCCACATGGAATCCGGTCTTTCTTAAATTCACACAGCGTGAAACTTTTGTATTGGGTGCCTCTCAAACGTCGCACCCTGTACTAAGGTAATACGATTATTATCAACACACGCGAGCCAATAAAAACATTTCAAACACATGGTTTATTTCCCATAGCGTTACCGAAATTGTACATCTTAGTTAGGGTAGCTGTTGCAAATTCTGTCCACACGAAGAAAGGTCCAACGTTGCTTGTAATAAACTTTTAGGCTGTCCGAATTCAATAGCAACTAGCTTAGAGGAGAAAATGTAACGAATGCTGACGCTAAATGCCAGTAGATTGTAATGGATGTTGATTTTGAAAATAACTACAGAGCCACTTATCAAGTTGTAAGTAAAGCTCACTTTATGAAATTGTATAAACTCAACTGCCCATGTATTTGGGAAACATTTTTCCTATTAAACAAATATCGTGATAACCGTTTGTTATGTGTTAGCGTTTTTTGATTTGTTTAATTAATTTCTAAACATCTATATTCGATTTTTATGTTTACATTAAGCATAAATTTTACTTTCTAGAATTATCTTCAAATGGTATAGTTTTCTTATTAACCAATGTGTCTATAAATATGTCACATCGGATAACTGAGTGTTAGACATTTCAAAAAGCACCTTCCTAATGTTAAACGTTTTAGAGGTTTTCGTGACATTTTTGGATTGAATATAAATAGATGTTAGCAAAAATAAATAGGGGAAAGTGTCGGACTGCCATATTTTCCTGCCTTAGCCTTAGCTTGACCATAGAGAAAGTATGGTGTTACTGGAGTGGCCGTGTGGACGCTCCATGAGCGGCTTCAGCTTGGATCAGTGCGTAATACAGCGCTGCTATCTGTGTTCTAAAACTTGTACTAAAATACCTTACAGTTCGGTCAAGAGCAGGCATAATTTTTACTTAATTTGGTTATCAACACAGCAATATTACACCAAATTACTCGCGTTAAGCCGCACCAGCGTGCCAAAGCCAAAGGTATGCGACCAGTTATGAAATTTGTGTGACTGCCATATTTTCCTGCCTTAGCCTTAGCTTGACCATAGAGAAAGTATGGTGTTACTGGAGTGGCCGTGTGGACGCTCCATGAGCGGCTTCAGCTTGGATCGGTGCGTAATACAGCGCTGCTATCTGTGTTCTAAAACTTGTACTAAAATACCTTAAAGTTCGGTCAAGAGCAGGCATAATTTTTACTTAATTTGGTTATCAACACAGCAATATTACACCAAATTACTCGCGTTAAGCCGCACCAGCGTGCCAAAGCCAAATGTATGCGACCAGTTAAGAAATTTGTGTGAATATTTTTAAATTATTATCCCTACAGAAGACGCTATAGTCGTACGCACAAAGCCTAACATGTAGCGCCTCTCGTGGATTCTGTGCTACACATCGTTACAATTTACGATACGAGTGTTGTATTTATCGGCCACTCCAGTAACACCTTTCTTTCTCTATGGCTTGACATGCATTTCGAGACGCTCAAGGGCGAGAGAGGTGTTGAAAATGGTATCAGCCAATCAAATTTGTAGTTGATGATGTCATTCTTCCCGAAAATAACGCTCGTACGCCACCCAACGGGAGAATTTGGCATAGGCGTATCGCAAGGCGGAACAGGAAAATATGGTCTCGCCGAATTGGTCTCGCCGATTTGGTCGAGGGACTAATTGGTCTCACCGATTTGGTCGAGGGACTATTTGGTATCGTGATAATTTGGTATCGTGATTATTTGGTATCGGGACTATTTGGTATCGTGATTATTTGGTGTCGTGATTATTTTGTCTCGAGACTATTTGGTATCGTGATTATTTGGTCTCGGGACGGTTTGGTCTCGTGATTATTTGGTTACCTAATTAGTTGCCACCTTTCCCAAAACAATGGTTCCAATAATTCGTTGCCACCTTTCTAAAATGTTCTCCTATTAATTAGCTGCCACCTTTTCCAAAATATTCTCCTATTAATTAGTTGCCACTTTTTTTTAAATATTCTCCTATTAATTAGCTGCCACCTTTTCCAAAATATTCTGCTATTAAGTAGCTGCCACCTTTTCCAAAATATTCTCCTATTAATTAGTTGCCACCTTTTCCTAAATATTCTCCTATTAATTAGCTGCCACCTTTTCCAAAATATTCTGCTATTAATTAGCTGCCACCTTTTCCAAAATATTCTCCCATTAATTAGTTGCCACCTTTTCCTAAATATTTTCCTAAAATTAGCTGCCACCTTTTCCAAAATATTCTCCTATTAATTAGCTGCCACCTTTTCCAAAATATTCTCCTATTAATTAGTTGCCACCTTTTCCTAAATATTCTCCTATTAATTAGTTGCCACCTTTTCCTAAATATTCTCCTATTAATTAGCTGCCACATTTTTCCTTTCTCTATGTTCTAACAAGTTCCTCAGTTTTCATAGCTTTTTTTGTACCTCGAGATCGACACTATTTTCAGACACAACCTTACTGTTATTTAAATGTGCATATACGCATAAACAGAAAACAGTTCACCAATAAGTTAAGAATAATCTTCAATCCTCTGTCTTTCTTTATTACCAGTCACCACCATATGTCATTAAGAATGGAAACGGAGAGCTGTATGGTTATATGATTAAATTCCTCAATGCTCTAGAAAGAGTCGACAATATAACGTAAGATTCAAAAAATAATTCATAATCAAGGATAAACATTCACCTTGAAAATATTCCAGCGTTACTTTGATCCCGAGTTCAGACTCCAATAATGGGTTGGCAGTTGGTAGTTCGTGGAATGGACTTCTTGGTATGCTTAAACGAAATGTAGGTCAACTGTGACGGTAATAATGTTGACTTGAGTTCTCAATTTATTCCTTTGAATTTTTTGCAGGAGGCTGATTTTTCAATAATTCCTTCGACAATGTACAATGAACGTTTGAATGCCTTCACTACTTCGCATCCTTTTTTGGTTTCAAGGACTCATATATTATTTGGAACTCACGAAAATAACGAATGCGATGTTTACTCCGTAATTGACAAATGGGTAAATTTTAACACTAAAGGAGAAAGGAACATTTTTGAGTAAATAATAAAGGCTAACAATTTAGTTTGAATCGGTATTTGACTACCTTAACTCTTAACAATGCATGGTAATGGTTATGAGGTAACAACTATAGGATGCACCCATTCAGAGGGGCCGGCAACCGGGGTAATTAAACTGACTGTTTACACCATCTGCAGTTCTAAACGCAGCGGTTCGCGAAATTTGGGTGCGGTTTTAATTGAATGTGGTGTCTATACGGTAATGTTTACACTTTGTTGCTTCTTTCCAATGTGGGATTGTTGAGGGGCCGAAGTTTAGCGTAATGGTAAAGGCGTTGCCATGTGGCAAGTGATGACAGTGGTGTTGTATAATACCTAACTGGTAAGCAACCGCAGCTCCTCACCTCTCGCTTAGTCTTGAACACGTGGGTGTTGATCCTATATGATTTCACCCCTAGTTCGCAACTGCCACTAAGCGTATACAAACTATAGTTTGGAAAGAAGTGCCATAATGGTACAACCGGTGTGCGCGCTCTATAAATCTACAGACTTAGTTCCTAAATTAGTTGTTCGGTTTTCAGACGAAACATGGAAGGGAAACGTTTGCAGGGATGCGTAAGAGGAGCATCAAATGTCAACAAATCTGTCCATAGGTGCTGGGGATCCCGGGTATGCGATTACTATATACTGAGATGGTCTTAAGTACGGACGGGAAGAGAACGTGACGTATAAAGTACGAGGGTTAATGTTAGCTTGCCCCATTGTGTCAATTTTACCATGCGTATCAAAGATGTAAAGGTATCAAATATTTGATCTTCTCGAGCGGAGAAAGCGTTCTTGTCAAAAGGAAAACCAGTAGTTTGGAATTATAATAATAATAATCTAAGCTTTGTCTACGAAGGGATTTCCACACTAAGCCTGTGGCTTATTTACAGGTGGATCCCTTTACAATGCATAGAGGGGTGGTGGCTAGCCCCTATGCCACAGCTAACCTACAGCGCCCTATACAAACTATTACCGTTGACTTAGCTCTTTGTAAAATTGTAATGCTTAGGACGTCTTGAGTTTCTCTGTGGTTATAAATCGCTTTATTAGAATCATTATCACCTTTGATTGTATAAAAGGTGTCTGGGATCGAGATATACTATTTCTCAGGGCACCGTCCATGCAGCTGTGTGAGGCTGTTGATCGTAATTATAGTCACCCTTAGTCACGAGGCTTTTGCACAGAGCGAGGCCGATTTTGCTAAGGATAACTGTTACGTTATGTCAATTATTGGCCTATTATTTTAGCTAATGTTTTACCTAACCAGTAAAAAATTAACCTGACAGAGTTGTATAAATAGCCACGTTTTTGATCTCTAGTTACTCATTCCTAGTTCATCCTTCATGTCTAATCGGTTTTTCCGGGTCCGTATCCTTTCAGTCGCGTACGTTCCCTATCACTTAGGTATCGCGCTATCAGAATCATCCAAGCCGCCATCGTAACTGCAACGCCTCAAGTCTCGACGTCTTTTAACGTTGACACGCAAGCACCTTTCAAATTCACGTGTCCACATGTCAAGTCGAAACGGAGCCGTCGGTTTGATCGTTTTCGATATGTCTCTGGCCTAAGTGCGAAACCAGAAGAGCAAGTGAATGCCTTGATATACTTGATGGCTGACACAGCCGATGATATTTTCCTGTCATTTTCTTTTCGAAACGACGCCGAGAACAAGGAATCCTATCAAAAGCATTAACATGTACAAAAATGGGCCAAGCCTTGCATTGTGCCCTCTCCGACGTAAAACGTTCTGAGATCCCATGTAGAGCCAAGTCTGTCATTTTCTTCTCATTCAATCGCCAATTGAACAATTATGTTATAAATTAAGTCATTTTCCTAATTAATAACCAATATTCTTTGACTATCATTTGTTGTATTGTTGTATTGTTGTATTGTAATAACTAAATGGAAAGGAAAGGATGTTGTATTGGGGTCAAAGGTTATCAGAGATAAAACTAACAAACAGGAACATGTGACCTCTGACACAATACATCATGCCGACAAGACTAGGCGATTAGAAACGTCGGTCGCTATTATGACACGGGCTTGTAAAGTTAGCTAAATAAAGTAAACTACTTTTAACTAGAAAATGCTTAATCAATAACACAACATGGTGATAGAGGTGGGATGCGCCACAATTCAAAGAAGCTGAAGCAATCTCTAGCAGCGGAATAATAAAAAGCGAAGTCACGGAAGCACTGAGAATAACCAAGGCCCAAGCTAACCAAGGCCCAATCCACAATGGCAACTATGATAAGTCCTAAAGCTTTTGAACCCGGAATGGATCCTGCCGCCGCCTGAAAACAATATAAGGAGGAATTCGAATACCTCGCAGCAGCAGCAAAACTGGGTAAAGAAACAATACCGTCACAAGTCGCAACATTTTTACACATCATCGGCCCAGCCGGCAGACGAATTTACAAGACCCTAGAGATTGCGGAAGTTGGTGATGCACGAACATAGCAAATAATTCTACAAGCCTTTGATACGTATTATGCTCCGTATACTACAGACGTATTCCACCAATTTGCTTTCATCACAGCGCGGCAACAACGAGACCAAACCTTTGATGATTTTTACACGGACCTAAAATTGAAAGCTCAGGCATGCGAACTGGAAAAGTTCCAAGACCCATTCCTTCGCACGATGATCGTTGCAGGCATTAAGGATGATCCGTTACGACTCTTACTGCTCAACAAAGGCAACGCACTGGACCTAGAAACAGCGATAACGATGTGCAAAACACATGAAATCTCCAACACACAAGCACAAGTAATGGCAACCACACACGCTCAAATCCTACCATCAAGTGCACCGACAATCGATGCGATACAACGTCGTCGTGATAGAAATAGGAGCTACCAAACAGGACACCAACCACAACGACAAACCCAACAGGAAGGAGTACATGCGCACCAAACACCATCGATACAACAGTCTTCAACTCGCTACCAGCCTCAATTTAGGCCAACAATGCAGCAGATTGCACAGCGACGACAATCCTCATGCACAAACTGTGGCACGCACCACAACCCACGATATTGCCCAGCCAGAGGCACCACGTGTGCAAAATGCCACAAGAAAGGACATTGGGCAGCAGTATGCCGATCAGTATCGGAAATTCACACACGCGAATACCCCCATGCCACCTTACCACAGACACGCCACCTTCGGCATGAAGACGACCACACTGCTTTACAACACGCCTACAATAGCATCGACTACGAGTCCCCTGGAAATTATTTTGAAGACGACACAACCATGTACTTACATGGTCTCAGTTTACAACCATTACAAGAGACCCCACTCACATTGGATGAAGCGCAACAAATAGAACCCAAGAGAAACCTTTCATGCGATTCCACAGACCACCTCACCCAAGAAGCACTGGTCACGGACGAAATGTATGAAAAAGTCTACTTATATAACACATTACATACATTCAAAATCGACACTGGATCGCAAGTTAACATCATCACACGCCTAATGTACGACTCGCTTCCCTATCGACCACCACTACTACCATCATTATATACGGTTTCGTCATACTCGGGTCACCCCATCACGATAGAAGGCGTCACTCACTTACCAAGCACCTCAGGAATGGCTTGCCTTCCAGAATGTCCATACTACGTTACCACAGAAAATCGAACACCGATTTTGGGCGCTCGTTCATCACAACAACTAGGCCTGATCTACAGAATATCTACGCCGTTACTACCACCGCCACCACTAACACAACACACTATCGCTATAGACACAACAACGACAACACCAACCAACGCGTGTGACCTAATTAAACAATACCATATGGTATTTTACACAATGGGACGTCTACCAGGACAATACCACATTCAGCTGAAACCCAATGCGATGCCATCAGTGTCCACCAGTCATAAAATACCACATGCTTATCGACAAGCCAACAATGACGAACTGACACGGATGATCAACTTAGGCATTATAACACCAATTAACGAACCCACAGATTGGGTACACGCTATGGTAGTAGTACCCAAACCAATGAAGAAGCCTACGCAACCAGGCGAAGAAATGAAACAAGATGTGCGAATCTGCCTTGATCCAAGAAATCTCAACAGCGCGATCAAACGTCAACCATATCCAACACCCACGACACAGGAGATTTTTGCGGATTTGGAGGGATGCAAGATTTTCACAGTGCTAGACGCACAAAGCGCATTTTGGCAAATCCCACTCACAGACGCAAGTTCAAAATTATGCACATTCGCCACTCCACAAGTACGATTTCGATTCAAATGCTTACCCTACGGTATAGCCACAGCTACGGAAGTCTTCCAACACAAAATGCGTGAACTCTACCCAACACATGAATTTCCTAACGTACACATTTCAACGGACGATTTCCTGATAGCCACCCCAGACATGAAATCACATTTGGAAATACTCCGGAAAGTCCTACAACGTGCAAAAGAAACGGGGCTACGTTTCAGCACGCGAAAAATGCAATTAGCCGTGGAAAGGATCCATTACCTTGGCCATATCATCACAAAACATGGTGTACAAGTAGATCCTAAGAAAGTAGAGGCCATATGCTCACTGCCACCACCACAAGACAAAAAGGCACTTCAAAGATTCCTTGGAATGGTGAACTACGTCTGCCGCTTCATTCCGACACACGCACAAGACACAAATCCCTTGAGGGAACTACTAATAGCCGATGTGATCTATGATTGGAATGCAACACACCAAAAACACTATGATAGACTGAAGGAAATGATATCAACAGCTCCCATATTACGCTTTTACGACCCGAAGCTACCTAAAGTCATATCAACAGATGCAAGTCAAACAGGAGTAGGAGCAGCATTTCTTCAAAACAATCAGCCAGTAGCATATACCTCAACTACATTTACAGAAACACAGAGCAGATACGCTCAAATTGAAAAGGAGATGCTCGCTATAGTTTACGCGTGTGAACATTTTGAATATTACATAGCTGGTATGCAAGTTACAATTCAAACCGACCATCACCCGCTTTTGGCAATCGTCAAGAAGCCGATGCACCTTCTTTCACCACGCCTACAACGCTTACTACTAAGACTATTCAGATACAACCCCCAGTTAGTATATGTTCCGGGGAGTCAACTATACGTCGCGGATACACTCTCACGGGCCCCACAAGAACATCAGAAGATAGAAACACAAGCACTAGATGCGCCGCTCACAACCTTATATGCAGTTACAACACTAGCACCAGTACGACAAGAAACATATGTAACGGCTACCGAACAAGACGCAGCGTTATCACAAGTTAAGGAACACATAAAGGAAGGATGGCCCCTACATAGAAAACAGGTCCAAACGGAAGTACAACCATTCTGGCAGTATCAAACAGAACTACACGAAGTGGATGGACTGATATATCGAGGAACGACGTTGGTCATACCCAAGGCACTACAACAGGAACTCCTCAAAGAAATACATGGCGCTCATCATGGAATAAATAACTCGATAGCCAGGGCGAAACAAGAAGTGTTCTGGCCTAATATGATCACCGACCTAACCCATTACATACAAAGCTGTGCTACATGTCGAAGTAGGGACCCTGCAAATCGGAAACAGCCACTACAGCCTCACCCAGTGCCCCAACATCCCTGGCAGGTAGTAGGCACAGACCTGTTTCAAGTTAATACCAAACACATCATATTGATGGTAGACTACTACTCTAAATTCATAGAAGCTAAGGAATTAAAATATACCAATGCTCAAGAAGTAATAGATTTTATGAACCCTCAATTTGCAAGACACGGTGCACCTCAGAAACTAATATCAGATAATGGACCTCCCTTTAATTCAACACAAATTAAAACATTTCTTCGTCAATGGCATGTACAACATATCACGTCGAGCCCTCATTATCCACAGTCTAATGGCATGTCGGAAAGGGCCATACAAACAATAAAAAATTTGTACATCAAAGCACAGCAAGATGGCAAAGATCTAAATTACGTCTTGATGGAGTACAGAACCACTCCAAAGAAGAGTGGATTCTCGCCAGCCGAAATGTTGATGGGACGTTGCATACGAACACCTCTGACAACCAATATCGAATCACTGAAACCTCATTATCCAACGGAAAGAATCGAGCAAAGTCTAGATCAAGCGCACAGACACATGAAGAATCATTAACAACACAGAACTATACTTGAACCGCTAACAAAGGGACAGAGAGTTAGATACCAGACGGCTCCACGAATGTGGAAAAAGGCAATAATAAAACCGAAAGCCCAGGAGCCCGACTCATACCACATACGAACCGACATGGGCCAAGACTTTCGCAGAACTAGAGCTCATCTAAGACCTGACACAGAACCAACAGAGCAACAGAGAATAATACAAAGAAATACGCAACTACAGGCACAAAACACCACAAACGAACATGCTGCAACTATAAAAATTGCCTTAACAAACACAGACCAGCAACACGGGCAAATTTCTCAACATAGCCCTGTAATAAGGGTACAGCCATCAGCAGGAATTTCTCAATCGAACAACACGACAAAAAGACCACAAGCTGCAAAGCCAACACAAGAAGCGTGCTCGCAAAAGGCCACATTGGACCAGGAACACGAAGAAAGAGAAAGAATATTCCAGAATCAGGGCTGTGTTCAAGAACCAAGACAAAGCATAAAGCAAACGCAAACTAGAGTTCAACCACCAATAATCAGCAGTTTAATTCCAGGCAACTCACAATATAGATTGCCAGGAATGCAAGAAGCCACAGATGGAAAATTATTACAACAACGTCCAAGAAGAGAGAGTAAACCACCACAAAGATTCTCACCAACGTTTTAAAACCAAGTTTTCTTAAAACTCATATAATATTTAAAGTACCTAAATGAAAAGAAAAGATGTTGTATTGTAATAACTAAATGGAAAGGAAAGGATGTTTTTTTGTTGTATTGTAATAACTAAATGGAAAGGAAAGGATGTTGTATTGGGGTCAAAGGTTATCAGAGATAAAACCAACTAACAGGAACATGTGACCTCTGACCTCATACATCATGCCGACAAGACTAGGCGATAAGAAACGTCAGTCGCTATTATGACACGGGCTTGTAAAGTTAGCTAAATAAAGTAAACTACTTTTAACTAGAAAATGCTTAATCAATAACACAACATCATTATTATACATCTTTGTTCTTATCAATAATATCGTGACTCCCTTTTAATATTACTTACCTGCGATTGCCAAGTCACGACATTTTTGATACGAACAAAGATGTAAATTAATGATAAGTTGAAGAATATTGGTTATTAATAAGGAAAAGGACTTAATTTATAACATAATTGTTCAATTGGCGATTGAATGAGAAGAAAATGACAGATTTGGCTCTACATGGGATCTCAGAACGTTTTACGGCGGAGAGAGCACGAAGCGAGGCTTGGCCCAATTTTGTACATGTTAATGTTTTTGATAGGATCTCACTACTTTTTGTAGACCCTCTTGTTATACTTCGGTAGTTAAATTAAAACAAGACTCTCTCGTTATACTTCGTTTGCCAATATAATTGCTAACGTTTGTCCATATTTACGCTGATTTACCCCTTTCGACGCCCAGAGAATATGCCGAAAAGATTGTACGCTATATCCTAATATAAGGATGTCACATCAGTTAAGACAGATTCCTTTTAAACTACTACTGCTATTAGCCTTAAAATGTATTTTACTTTCGGTTCCCTCTGGACCGTTACGTCCTTTCATCAAGATCCCACACTATTTCTGTTGAAAAGATGGCAACACCATCTAGTTTTAAAATCAAGAACTAAAGAACGATTTTATAAAAATTTCAGGATGCTTTAATTTTTCTGTGCTTTATAAAAGAAATAAAAACTGAATCATAAATTTTAAGTTTCTATCTCTCCTAGAAGTACGTTAAAATTTTGATGATCGGTGAGTGAGTGAGTGACAAAATAAGGTAAACATCACCTGCAATATTTCGAGAAGTATACTGTATAGGGTGGGAACTTGAAATTTGGAAACTAAAGCTAGGATTGACAGTCCTCGCGGCAAGCGAAATTTTTGACTTTTACGTATATCCATCACGAATATACAGTGGACAAAAAAGTTCCGTGAGTTGCTTCGAGAAAAGGATGTCAGAGCTTCCAGATATACAACCGAGTTACCACAGTAATTCAGAAATATGAAGGTCATTTCATCATAAGTTAGAATGTCATTTACGAGCGGACCACGTTCAACTCAAGGGTCCAGCACGACGGATGACTAGTGAAAAAATTTTAACGGCATGAAGAGCACAGATTGAAACGTGTGAACACGGCGCACTAACTTTTACGAGATAGGACTGTCGTGGGCGTACTGGACAAAGCGTTGTCCGAAAAGATGCAATTGGATAGGGTTCCTACTAGTTTGCAAACTGATAATGCAAACCTTGCACACCTTTCAAAAATTCTACTAGATTGCACACCTGGCACCGGAAAACTGATTTTGCAAACCTTGCACACCTTTCAAAAATTCTACTAGATTGCACACCTGGCACCGGCAAACTGATTATGCAAACATTGCACACCTTTCAAAAATTCTACTAGGTTGCACACTTGGCACCGGCAAACTGATTTTGCAAACCTTGCACACCTTTCAAAACTCCTACTAGCTTGCGAACCTGACGCCTGCAAACTGATTACGCAAACCTTGCGCACCTTTCAACAACACCCCACCCCACCCCATACTACTTTGCACAACTTTAAAAGCAAACCAATTACGCAAACCTTGCCCACCATCCTCATTCTCACTACTTGTTTGCACACCTGGTACATTGCAAACCTTACACACCGTTCAAGAACACGCCACCCTACCTCATATTGCTTTGCATAACTTTATATGCATAACTTGCGGACGTTTCGAGAAGTCGTTACCCTACCCTACCCTACCCTACCCTACCCCATACTACTTTTCACAACTTCATATGCAAATCTTGCACTCCTAAATATTTTTACGCAAACCCTGCTAAAAACAGCACACATCGAGTAAAAAGGTCCCCTTTTAATTTTAAAACCACTATGTAACCATTTTTCTTAAATTTTAAAAGAATTGCACAGGTTTTTTCGTCTTGCACACCTTTACGGTTTTCCGCAAACCCTGCTCAAAATAGCACATATCTAGTAAAAAGCTCCCCTTTTAATTTTAAAACCACTATCTAATCATTTTTCTTAAATTTCAAATGGTTTGCACAGGTTTTTCGTCTTGCACACCTTTATGGTTTTCCGCAAACCCTGCTCAAAATAGCACATATCGAATAAACAGCTCGCGTTATATTTTTTAAAAAGTACTATCTAACCATTTATCATGGTTTCACAGGTTTTTCGTCTTGCAGACATTTTTCTTTAGCTCCAAATACAACATATAGAATAAAAACATATTCATTTATTATTAAACATACCAACATTTTTACTTAAGTTTTAACATGGTTTGCACATGTTTTTCGTTAAAGACTGCTCAAATTACAACATATAGAATAAATATCTTCCTTTATAGCATTAAAACTACAATCTTACGACTATACTAAAGTTTTAATATGGTTTGCACTGCTCTTTCGTCTTGCACACCTTTCAGTTCTTCTGTAAACTCTGGTCCAAAAATACCATTGGAGAGTAAAAATTCCAATTTAATTGTTTAAACTATCCTTCTACCATTTTTTCAATGTTTTAAGACAGCTCACAAATATCTATTTCTATTTAATGCAAATCTTGCCGAATAAGAGCTTTTACCATATTGCAATTACTTTGACGTACTTTACACAGCCTTCTCGTCTTGCAAGAAGTTTTTTCACTAAAAAACCACAATGTTAAAATCTCATAATTAATTTTGTTGTCCATACAATTGAACCAATAAATTAATAAAAAAAATATGCCCTAAAACAATAACGTTAATTTAAGGGTGAAATCTTTCTCTTTCTCAAAGTTTTTATACTTGTCCCTAAAATATCAACGATAATTTATGGAACGCCAGGGTCGCAACGGTAATAAAAGCGCCACCTAGTACACATATATGGTAAAGATCTTTCCTCTATGAAACCGGATATTTCCTCACATAAAAATCGACACGCACGGGCCCAGATCATCACGGAGGCTCCGTTCCAACCTTTTTTAAATTTTGATGTGGATTAGTTTCATAAGTTCTTTCATACATTATTTCAAATCCAGTTTTACACCATACGGAATTAAACAAATAACGTTGAAGTTCATCGTAAAACGTATCATTGGACCGTTCTATAGGACAATTTTTTTAATCAAAATTGAAAGTTGCTACACGATTGCAGGTTTGACTACGAAACTTCTCACGGCATATTAAAACATGTGCAAGACGAGAAGGTTGTGTAAAGTACGTTGAAGTAATTGCAAAATGGTAAAAGCTCTTATTCGGCAAGATTTGCATTAAATAGAAATAGATATTTGTGAGCTGTCTTAAAACTTTTGAAAAAATGGTAGAAGAATAGTTTAAACAATTAAATTGGAATTTTTACTCTCCGATGTTATTTTTGGACCAGAGTTTGCAGAAGAACTGAAAGGTGTGCAAGACGAAAGAGCAGTGCAAACCATATTAAAACTTTCGTATTGTCGTAAGATGGTGGTTTTAATGCTACGAAGGAAGCTTTATATTCTATATGTTGTAATTTGAGCAGGCTTTGACGAAAAACATGTGCAAACCATGTTTAAACTTAAGTTAAAATGTTGGTATGTTTAAAAATACATTAATATGTTTTTATTCTATATGTTGTATTTGGAGCTAAAGAAAAATGTCTGCAAGACGAAAAACCTGTGAAACCATGATAAATGGTTAGATAGTACTTTTTAAAAAATATTACGTTAGCTGTTTATTCGATATGTGCTATTTTGAGCAGGGTTTGCGGAAAACCATAAAGGTGTGCAAGACCAAAAAAGCTGTGCAAACCTTTTAAAATTAAGAAAAATGGTTTGATACTAGTTTTAAATTTAAAGGTGAAGCTTTTTACTCGATATGTGCTATTTTGAGCAGGGTTTGCGGAAAACCATAGAGGTGTGCAAGACGAAAAACCTGTGCAAACCTTTTAAAATTTAATAAAAATGGTTAGATAGTGGTTTTAAAATTAAAAGGGGAGCTTTAACTCGATGTGTGCTATTTTGAGCAGGGTTTGCGGAAAAATATTAAGGTTTGCAAGATTTGCATATAAAGTTGTGAAAAGTAGCATGGGGTAGGGTAGGGTAGGGTAACGACTTCTCGAAGCGTGCGCAAGTTTTGCATATAAAGTTATGCAAAGCAATATGGGGTAGGGTGGCGTGTTCTTGAACGGTGTGCAAGGTTTGCAATGTACCAGGTGTGGAAACAAGTAGTGAGAGTGAGGATGGTGTGCAAGGTTTGCTTATAACGTTGTGCAAAGTAGTATGTGTTGAGGGGGTGTGTTCGTTAAAGGTGTGCAAGGTTTGCGTAATTAGTTTGCATTCGCCAGGTGTGCAAACTAGTAGGGAGAATGAGGGGGTCCTACTAGTTTGCACACCTGGCGACTGCAAACTGATTATGCAAAACTTGCACACCTTTAAAAAATTCTACTATATTGCACACCTCGCAACAGCAAACTGATTTTGCAAACCTTGCACACCTTCCAAAACTCCTACTAGTTTTCACACCTGGCGCCTGCAAACTGATTACGCAAACTTTGCACACCTTTCAGCAACACCCCACCCCACCCCATACTACTTTGCACAACTTTATAAGCAAACCAATTAAGCAAACCTTGCAAACCATCCTGGACCCATTGGATAGTACCCTGGCTTTTGGAGAAGGCCATTTCAACCGCCCGCCAGGCCGAAGGGATTCGGAGACAGAAAAAGGTTCTACACAGCGGAACTAAAAATAACGGAACTCCAGCAGCAGTAGACAAACTTGTATCTTGGCAAAAGTTCAGTTCCAGAAAGTACAAGCAGTAACAGGATCGACCTTATCAGTTCAACAAATTTAACGGTGGTGCGATAAACCCTTCTGTCCCAGCTGCGTGCAAGAAATGCGGACAATCCGAGCAGCATAATCGGGAACGATGTCCAGCTAACTAAGCTAAATACCGAAAGTGCGGAAAAACGGGCCATTACGAGCGTCTATGTTTGGGAACAGCGGCGGAATTCAATCGTGAGTTCACAACCGAAGATGATCTAGGATCGAGTCATCCAGGCCGATATTTTCCTGGGCACAATAAAAACCACTGAGAAGTCAAGAACGATGGATGGTGAACATCGGAGTCAATGACCGAGAAGTATTTTTCAAGATAGACATCGGTGCTGACGTCTGCGCCATTCCAGCAACCCTTTACAATATAAAGTTTCCTGATTTGCCCTTGCAAAAGTCTAATCGACGTCTATTCGAACCGGGGGAAAACTATCCTCAATTGCAAGGGATGAGTTGTAGACGAATTATCAAGTTGTAACATCAGCATAGAAGACGAGATCTACGTCATTGATGGATTGCAAGTACCTCTATTAAGCTTCAAAGCGAGCGAATAACCTGAGAAAATTTCAACGTTTTGATGAGGTACAGTTGACAGAACTATCGAGTATGCGTCCTATGGAAGATTATCCTAGACTTTTATTTGGACTAGGCCGAGTCGCACGTGAATACAAGATATAGTTGAAGCTTTAGCAAGACGCTATACCGTATGCAGTTACAACCCCAAGACGAGTTCCAATACGGTTATTGTCGCAAGTTGAGGCCGAGTTTAACCGAATGGTCGACTTGGAAGTCATCTCTAAAATCAAAGAAGCCACGGATTAGTGTGCTACCATGGTGGTGGTTACGAAGGTCATGGGCGAGTTGCGAATTTGCGTGGATTTCACGAGACTTAACAACCACGTAAAGAGAGAGCTCTATCAAATTCCAGCCGTAGGCCATACATTGAGACGTTTGGCAGGAGCACGGATCATTTCTATACTGGACTGCGATCCTATTGTTGTATCTAATGTTTTACCTAATCAGTAAAAAAATAAACCCGACAGTGTTGTATAAATAGGCATGTTTTCAATCTCTAGAGTTTCATTCCTAGTTCATCCTTCATGCAGTAAATACCTAAATAAAGACTATTTAATCAAGAAACAAATCAATAGCTTACCCCCCTTCGAGTACAAGCTGTTCTCGAACGGGGCTGTTGCGATGCGATGGGAGATGATTCACTGTTTGGATTATTCAATTGGCCGGTTATTAAATCAGTAATTGCGCTGATGGTAGGGTTGTGAAGCATCTATATTTGGTGTAAATATGTCAGCGGTGGCCCTAGTACTTAGGCCTTACACCTAGCCGCCGCTTGCAGGGAAAGACTTCATACGCTTGAGAGAGTTTTGCAGCTTGGTTGAGGCTCAGGTCGGGAATGGCTAAAAGGTTTTTGCGAAGGTCGTTTCAAGTACCACATACTATTTGTGTTGTAATTAGCGAGTCGTTTATTGTTTAAATTTAACTTGATTGGACCTTGATTTTCAGGTCAGTGGGAAATAAAAGGTCAGTGGGAAATAAAGTTTGATTTGGCAATTGTTTAGATTGACAGAATGAATACATCAAGTAAGTTAAGTTTTATATAGTTGATAAGTAGTATTAAATACCTGGAAAATCGCCAAGGGCCCTGTTGGCTCCCGTTGCTAGTTTGTTGAATATTTCGTTCTTTTAGTTCCTCCAAGAATCTTTGAACAGTTTGGTCAGCGTAATATTTCTTGATTGCAGCATTCGTTGGTCAATTTTACTCTAAATGAAGACTAACTTTATCTTTTAATGAAAGCTGCCCCGTGCCTCTTCCATATTTTTAGCGGGATATCTCGTATTGAATAGCAAGTGGAGGTAACTGGCTTGGAAAGTTTAATCAAATGGGGATATCAGTGTAGTTATAAATATATATACTTAATATATTATGAATTGTCATCTTTTATTTTCCACAAGGCATTTCGTTTAGCTGCCCGTTGCGGAGTGAAAAATATTACTTGTAGCTCCTACAGCGAAGTGAAAGAATAAATTTTGTCTTTATCTCTCTGCGCATTGCCAAATTTCAAACTCACTACTCCGGACTCCGGAGTAATATCTTTTCCCCACGTGATCTAGCTACTTCCAATTCAATTTAGAGCCTCCTAACATCCGCTGGTGTACCGAAAATATTTATAGTTAGGGGCATACGAGTAAATATATTTAAGGTAATTTAGTTACTCTTAACTTAATGGTGCTCAAATGCACACAAGTGTAAATCCTTGTGGGTACTCCAAATGTACTGTTGATCTGCACTAATAAACCAAATTTTATTATTATTATTATCAATCTATTACGAAATAATAGTTAAATAGTCAATCTAATGAAATACTCATTTATAAAAAGTACAGAACAGGAAGCCATTTGCAAAAATTACTAAGAGCTACAGACATTTGCCCTGTTTATATTTAATAACTTTAGATAATTGTGGCTTCTATTGGCTTGGCTCTGCTGATTTACAAGATTGGGAAGCTCATTTCAAAGTATGGGAAAGTAAAATCAGAAGTGAATGGAATGTTTTTATTGCAGTGCCTTCTCGGAACAAGTATGAATCCTAAAAGTGACGTTTCTTTCAAATTTCTTATCGAACTTTCTTTTAATTAAGGTCCTCAGAGCGTAAAATGTGAAGGAGTCGCTCGATTTCTTTCAGTAACATGGAGTCTGACATCTTTTATTCTTTTAATCTTTGTATCATCGGAAATGACTTCTGAATTTTCTACCAAAACTGGCACTGTTCCCTTTGATGCCATGGAGGATATATTTAAATTTCCCAATGCTAGACCTTTATTGAAAAAGGACGGATCATTAAACGTCAATTTTCTTTCGGTCAGTAATCAAGATGACTCAAGGCTCCGATTGGCTAAATGTTGACTTAATGTTTTTTTAGAAAAATGCAATGACAAGCGCTGCTTACGCTGAGGTATTCAAGCGCGTAGAAGCGAACCCAAATTCGTGTTACGTTGCAAAAAGCAAGATGCATTCCGATATCCTCCATTCGGGCAATGTATTTCAAGAAAAATATTTCGCAAACACTAATTAAAGTCACTAACAAATGGTACGATTCACGAATTCAATTCTAAGGCACGATGTTATCGGGATTAATATGTACAAGCCTATATACGAGCGCTTACCATATGAGCGGACCTCATAATGGTTCTCAAAACCGTGGTTTTCTAAATAGAAACGGCTGTTTACTCGTAACGGCAGCTCCCTAAGTACCGACTACGTAAACGCAGCATACCCGTTACAGCAGTACCCTAAAGTGCAGTACAGCTGGAGTGTGAGAAACGCTAGTCATTTATGATGGTCTAAGTTGGAATATTTGGATTCAAATAGTATTAGGTTATGTGAGGTTTACACCGCTGTTTTTTGGAGCCGCTTTGCTATTTAAGGAACCGCAATTATAGACACACCCGTCTTCAAGGAAATTTAAAAACAATTTGGAAAATCTTAGTGTTTCGAAAAATAAATAATGTAAGAGTTTGTATTTTGGTTTGTTGTGTAGAAAAACAATTTTATTAATGAAATTAACTCATATTATTACAATCATAAGGCTATAAGATATAGTCCAAAACTGGTTTAGAAAAAGATCTCCTACTTCATGGATTTCATATTTTACTTAATTTTTACAAATTAGATATAGTAAAAGTTCCAGAAATTTTAAATTTACTTCAAAATAAAGTAAGATAAAAAAATCCATGATGTAGCAGTTCCTCTTCTAAGCAAGTTTTTAATATTATTTTTAGCCATGGAACAAATTGTTAACATTAACTACACTAACTAAACTTGTTAATGCTTGAGACTTACTGAGAGCTAGTTCGAGAAATGACTACAATCGGTTTTTCAGTCCATCATTTTATTTAGTTTGTACTAAGCCTTTGACAGCGCCTCATCAGGCGTCGCTTTAGGAGAATCTATGAACTACGTCACTTCATGACAAGCTCTCAGTAATCAGTTACAAACTTATGGAACATTTCCTATAAACTATTTTACAATCGATAACGTTTTTTTTCTAGATTTCGCCAATTGACAGAGGGTGATTGCTTGGTAGATCTGAACCCTTCTTTGAAACTGGAATTGCATCCCTGTCAAAGATCAGAAACACCGGATGCATTTGTTGTTATCAACGTGTTGGCATTTATCGTAATTTTTCGCGTATGTCTCTTTGGATTTTCGGCCTCCTTCATAACTCTTATACTCCAAATTGTTGTTAAAAAAAATTCAAAACTTTTTTAAAAATTAATTTAATATCTGATACACGTAACACCGTGTAGTCAAAATTCAGGGGCGGACTGGCCACGGGGGCTGGTGGGCAATATCCCACGGGGCCGGAGGAAAAATAAGGGTTTGGGGGCCGGTCGGTCGGCCACGCCGACTGGCCGTGGCATTGATCTAAATGTCTTAGGACTAATTGTTTGGTAATTTTTATTTTGAATCAATTCAAAAACAGTTTGAAAACAAAAAGGTAGGAAATTGGGGGAAGAAGCCTCAAGAAGAAGGTTATGAACTTGCAAGGCAATGCAAGCCATTGGACTTGTATTTCTTTCTATATGATATTAGCAGCCTAGGCTTTATGACCGCTCTTTACAAATTTACAATCGTAAAAAATTGGTTCCCACCGTCCCACGGCCCACGCCAATATAGCCACAGAGAGAAAAGTTTCAAAACATTATGAAAGGCTTTATGGGGAAGGGGGAAGAAAGTGGCTAGTGCACGTGACATGAGTCACTGAGTTGAGAAGCAAAAATATTTTTACTTTCGGTTTTCGTTTTCAAAGCCATAATAATGCAGACATTTAGTGGTTAGCGTAATAGCGTTATTTTGTACTTTTAAATTTTCCAAACTTATCGAAATGTCGAGCCCTGAAAAATCAAAAAGCCATAGAAAAGAGTATATAAGGGAGGCGCAGAAAAAGCTAGGGCTAAGAATGTAGAAGGTTTACAAACTGCAGCTTCTGATCCTAAACAGAGAAAATTGAGTTTTGGACCAGTGCCTATAAAATCTCCTGACCAAGAATTGTTCCCAGTTAATGCGGATGAAGATCATGATTTCTTGCTTTCAGCTTCTTCATAAATTTAATCTACATTCCGCAGCTTACACTAACCTATATCTGGCTTACGAATATTTAATAGCATTGTCATTTAGCCAGGGAGCACAAATCCAAAGGAGAGTCAAAGTTAGAAGGGGGAAGGTACTTTATAACGGCCGGGCACCATGGTTCTCACGCGCACCTACCTCGCGCACACGTGATCCTTTGAGAGGGAAATTCAAAAAGGGTATACCCGAAAATACGGTTAGAGAGAAAGAGAGAGGGGGAATTGGCACGCAAGCGGCACGAGTATCGGAGTATCGCCGAAAAACTTAAGCCTCGGCCGTAATAACGTAAACAAACTTCTCTGATTTTTTTTCTCTCGCTTGCGCCGATTGCGCATGTGCGCCACGCTCCTAGAGAGCCAGTGGCACTGGTAACGTTTTTGAAAGGGGGGCTGACGGAGAATTTGGTCTCTCCGGCTCTCCTCTATTTTTGTGCTCACTGATTTAGCCAAGTTAGCTGCGAAAGAGCATTTTCAAAATTGAAAATTATAAAAAACAGACTGAGATCGTCCCTTGGACAAGAAAATCTTCAAGCTTTGATATTGATTTTGGTTGAAAGAGAACTACTTAACAACGTACCATTTAGCGATATACATCAGTATGTTGTAAATTCTTCCCAACTAATGAGAAGTATTTTAACATAAAATGCTTTTAATAAAAACAGTGTGAAAATTAAAATTTGCTACTACTGAAATGTTTTTTAATTACTTACTGTCAATTTAAATTGCTAATTAGTCACATTTAAATGTTATTTAGTCACATTTAAATGTTATTTAGTCACATTTAAATTGTTAATTAGTCACATTCAAATTGTTAATTAGTCACATTTAAATTGTTAATTAGTCACATTTAAATTGTTAATTAGTCACATTTAAATTGATAATTAGTCACATTTAAATTGATAATTAGTCACATTTAAATTGATAATTAGTCACATTTAAATTGATAATTAGTCACATTTAAATTGATAATTAGTCACATTTAAATTGATAATTAGTCACATTTAAATTGATAATTAGTCACATTTAAATTGATAATTAGTCACATTTAAATTGATAATTAGTCACATTTAAATTGATAATTAGTCACATTTAAATTGATAATTAGTCACATTTAAATTGATAATTAGTCACATTTAAATTGATAATTAGTCACATTTAAATTGATAATTAGTCACATTTAAATTGTTAATTAGTCACAAATGTTTTAGCCGGATTACAGGATTTTATGGTTAATTCACCTCATAATGTAAAAGTAAAACGTGGCTGGAGAACGGTTTTGGTCCTTTTGGGAAATTGGGGCCGCTAAGATATGAAATTTTAGGGGCCGCGACCCTTCAATGCCCACCTCACGAAAACGCCGCCAGTCCGCCCCTGAGTCAAATTATTTTTCACTCTTATAAATAGCTACCAAGCGACCAAGGTCCTTTAATAGAATTTCCTTCAAACTCAACTAATGAGAAATGAAATGTAGTTTCATTAAGCAAACCCATCGGAACGAGAAAATAACTATTATGTAATAGTTACTTGTGTGAGATTTTGAAGAAATTTTGGACTTGATATAAATAAAATAAATAAGTCGCCACCGATCCATTCCTAACGCTGCCGAAATTCCTCGCCTCCGTTCACTTAATGGAGAGGTACTAATTACCACTTCAAGCTCATTGTTTCTCCGTTTGGTGGTGTTTTCTTCTTTATCGGTGAATTTGGAGGCGCGATGGTTTGAAGTTGCTGGCTTATATCGTGAACGCTATTTACCCTAGGCTGACCATGGTTAATATGCTGTTGGTGATAGAAGGATAAAACATCTTTCCACGAAACTATTGCGTCGCAAGCGTCAAGTGAACGAAATATTATCATCTCAGGCTCAGCTTGTGGGTGAAGACAACCGTGTAATTAGAGTAGTAATACATTTTTAAGACCGATGTGACCGTAGCGGTCGAGGGGTCGGAAGTTTAGGAAAAAATGTACGGGATTTCGAAATCCAATTTGATTTCGTCGGATTTTGTTTGATTTCAGTATTCGATAAAATCCAATGGATTTCATCGAATTTTGAGATTTATCCCGTGATTCCGTCGGATTTTGCTATTTTTACCGTGATTTCGACTGATTTTGCTATTTTTACCGTGATTTCGACTGATTTTGCTATTTTTACCGTGATTTCGACTGATTTTGCTATTTTTACCGTGATTTCGACTGATTTTGCTATTTTTACCGTGATTTCGACTGATTTTGCTATTTTTACCGAGATTTCGACTGATTTTGCAATATTTCCCTTGATTTCGTTGGATTTTGAGGTTTTTCGCGTGATTTCCTCGGATTTTGAGATTTTTCCCCGTAATTTCGTCGGATTTTGTGATTTCTTTTGATTTTGGATTTCGTGAATTTTGTAATGGATTTCACGATTTTATTACTGATTTTGCTTCTGATTTCGTTATTTCTTTGTTGATTTTGTGATTTTTTTACTGATTTTATGATTTCTTTAGTGATTTTGTGATTTCGTTGCTGATTTCGGATTTTTTGTTTGATTTCGAAATCAGCATTGATTTCGGATTTCTTAAATTGGATTTAACGGGTAGCGTACGGGATTTCATGAATCCATCTTTCTCCATTTTAAAATAATTTTAAAATAATTATGTAATGGAAAATCAAACGATTTCTATATAAAAAAATTATTTTTAATAATGATCTAGTAATGTTTTTTCTTAGCCACTTTGGGTTCTGATGCCATTTCATTTTTATCGACCAATAAAGTGAGAAAAAAGGCTCTTTCAGTAATTCGAAGCTTCTTTTATTTCGCTGAAAGCTTGTACTAAAGGCCATGAAAAATATTTTAAACCTTATGTTATGTCAATTGACCTCTTTAATATTAACAATAAAGAACGATTCTTTCATTGATAATTTAGTGCAGATGTACTAAAGAGGATATATAATTTCTAGGTTATCTCGCAGAAATTAATTTTTGATATTTTTTGTATTTCCTAGCAGTCCATCATTATCGCTTTGTTTATACCAGCTTTACTTCGAATCTCTTGGCAAAGTATATTTAACGTTTAGAGAAAGTCATTATAAAAGTTGGCAATAGTTTTATGAAAAATATGGATGTAAAGAGACATTTCGTTTCCAATAGATAAAACTGGAAATTAAATAACCATGTCTACATAAGTGTAGGTCGAAAGACATTGCATCAATGATTAGTTGCGGCTTTATCAGGTTGTTCAAAAGCACCCATAATGCCACTGCATATGTCATATGATAGTCGAACCGTCATTAATAGCGATAGGGGTGTCACGTGGTGCTAAACGTTACAAACGACGCATCCCTAGAAGCACCTCCTCTTTTATATAACACCTATTTGGTACAAGCGCACCTTAATAATAACACACCAATGCGTCTCCTGCAGCTTGATTCACCAGAAGCGAAACTGTCATTCCATCTCTACACCTAAACTGAGTAACCCAAACAAGAAAATCAGAAAAGGTCCTGCGTTCAACCTCTTCCGGTTTGGAGTTGAAACTTAAATCGAACATGTCGCGGTAGTGAAATTTATTTTTCTCTTATGTTAAATGGCTTTACAATAGGTTCTTTACGAGCGACCAATATTTAAGTACGGTGTTATAGGGTTATGAGGTAAAAATTGTTTAGAAAAGCTCATTAACATTCGAGTGAAAAGAAAAACTGTTACTATTGGTCTTCTGTTCCCCTTTTGTCAACATTGAAAACTTACCGAGGACTTACAGTTAAAAGTGTTTCAAGTTTGTAAAAGCATATGTTCATAAGATATATTCCATAAGTTTTTCATTGGTTACTGAGATCTTATCATAATGTGACGCAGAAAAAACGACATAAATTCTCAAAACGTCTCGCCTGGTGATGCGCTGTCCAAGGCTTAGTACAGACTGAATAGGAAGATGGACTGCAAAACTGAGTGTAGTCAATTCTCGCTCCATTCTCTAACTATAGCTTTCAGTAAGTCTCTAGCATAACGAAGTATAGTATAGTTGTCTTACTTATGGATCATATCTTATAAACTTATGGTAAAAGTAGTGATACAACTTGTACGACTTGAAATTGTTTCCCCATAATGATGCGTATATGTTCATTAAAAACTCTCATTTAAAATAGGAAGATTCGAGTATTTGCCAAAACAAACCCTAATGATGCTACATAATAGTTTCGAAAACTGTTATCTCTTGCGATGTGTTTGTTTTCAATGTTTCGTTTCACCTAGCCCGTTTATATTTGAAAAATAAAATGTTTCGAAATATGTATATGTTAAAATTGGATAAAGTGATACGTACAGTACAGGCATGAATATAACTAAATATACTTGACCCGATAACATGAAGTTGGATTTAAAACCTCTCGCGTCAATCAGGAGACGTAAGTTATTGGGACATTTACAGTTTGATAATTCCGAAGAAATTAACGAACACGCTTCTTCAGTTTTCAAAATCTTGGTATTCATTTTTAGCAATTCTAAAGCATTAAAAATATCTTGTTAAATGAGTTTCTTATGCCTGCGTTGAATAAAGCGGAAAGTACATGTTTTTTTTTATTATTATTTCCAACACTCGATGAGTTGTACCTTGAATGCACCATAAACAGATTTCGCTGTCCCTTTGTTTCGATCGAAATTGTTGAATCTGGCAACAAAAGGACTAACGGAACTCTAGTCTCTTTCTCGTTAAAGCGAAAGGGCGGCACCAATAGGATACCAAGAAGTTTTCTTCCCCGCTGCCCAGCGAACTAAGCTTGGTAAGCCTGAAGTTTTAGCTCCACCCCCGTACACTTTTGTCTTACTGGTCCTTGTCGTTGGCAAGAAGCTGGCCAGGGTCTTCAATGAAGCCGCTAGTAGTTTTTTTACAACTTTTGAAACATTTGAAAAATATTACAATATCAAGTTTTGTTTCTTTTTTCCATGGAATCAAATATTAGCAGTTGAATATACTTTCCGATCTATGATATCACTTGACATTTTTCTAGCATAGTTTGTAGGTGTGAGTCGTTAAGAGTTCGGAAGCACAAAGTTTCAAACTATGGGAAGAACCATTTTTTGCACTCATAGTGCTAGGAATATTTAAAATATATTAAATTGTTAGAGTAGAATGGTCAATTACGCTACTCTGTTATATGCAAAGAGACATTTATTGTAATTTTACCAGGCATTATACCGCTCTTTGCCTTAGCTAAACCCTCAGTCAATAATAGTATAAAAGATATTACAGTACGCATTTTCCATTCAACTGTATTTGACAGCATTAAAATTCTCGTAATAACACAAAAGTCGGTTTAAGAAAGTAACATATTTGAAGCTTAAGGAAAAGAGAAAGAAAGTAGACTCAGCCCTAATTTTTAGATCGTATCTCAATATAGAGATCCTGATTGCTCGAACTTCTGGCGCTATCACTCACTTGAGACGACATCGGCTGAGATTCATAAAAGGTTAGTAATTTATATTTTAGTTTTTATCACAAATGTATGCATTTTAAAGTTTAGCATCGAAAGTATCCATTTAAATTAAAGCATTTAAACATAATAGTTTAACTAAAAAGTAAACGATTCTTGAAATATTTATAATATATCTGGAATTATTTAATGCTTATTCTATATCATAGCTTTAGAAAACTATCGGATATCAATTCTGATATAAATTAGATGTCTCATAGTTTTTTGCCCGAGTAAAAGAAATCCTAACAAAAACATTAACATAGAAAACATACCAAACTTCGTGTCGAAACTGATGCACCGTAAAACGTTCTGACATTCCTTTCAAATTTTAAAATTCAAGCTCTGCAAGAAGTGCCTTAAAATTTTGGTTGTACCTTGTAAGAGCATTTAACGTAATAGCAACCACGGTAACAACAACAAAAAAAGAAAAAAAACTGCAGTTTTAGAAAAGCGACCGCTGTTTTAGGAAATACCAGTGTTTAATAGAGTTTTGAACAATTCTTAACTGTATAAGTTTGCCTTATTTGTTAAGTAAGCAGCGTAAGTACCATGCCTTAACGTAACTTTTACAATTCTAAAACAATTGAAATTCAAATAATCAAACCAATCCTAATCTAACCACACCTGACCTAAAAATATTCGGGTTAATATATCAAAACCTAAACTTACCCGACCTAATACCATAAGTGTTAAGAAAACCCAGAAGTGGATCATATTACAGCTCCCTAGAAGGAATCCCTTACAAAAATCTTCTTAAGAACTCTTAAGAAAATTCCTTGGGAAATTTCTTTGGAAATCCTTAAGGCTTTCTTTAGGAAATTGGGGAATATTGGCCTCTTTTTCTTTGGAAATATCTTTGGAATTTTCTTGGGAAATATCTTTGGAATTTTCTTGGGAAATATCTTTGGAATTTACTTAGGAAATGTCTTTGGAATTTACTTAGGAAATGCCTTTGGAATTTACTTAGCAAATGTCTATGGAATTTTCTTGGGAAATATCTTTGGAATTTTCTTGGGAAATATATAGAGAAGTGGGTAAATTAATTTAGCCACTTGAAACGAGGATAGTTCTTACATGCAGAACCATATCCCAATACAGGAAGTGTAGTTCTTATATGCTGAACTACACCTATTATAGAGAGGGAAGTTCTCGCATGCAGTGTGAAATTGCTTTTAAAGCAGTAGATACAGACGTTGTTGTTAAATTTAATAATGTATATTCACTGAGTTTTTTTTCGAGTATCAGAAACGCGTTTAACCTAATTTTCTCTACAATGTTTTTTAAAAAATATTTATTTTGAACTCTTAACTAATTTCCTTGGAAAATATTCCCTACACATTCTTTGGAAATTTATCTCAAGAAGTTCTAAAGAATTTCTTTGGAAAACAACCCCTAGACCTACTTTGGAAATTTATCTCTAGAATTCCTAAAGAATGTCTTTAGGAAATAATCCCAAGACATTCTTTGGAAATTTATGTCTAGAATTCCTAAAGAATTTCTTTAGAAAATAATCCCAAGACATTCTTTGGAAATTGATCTCTAGAATTCCAAAAGTATTTCTTTAGAAAATAATCCCTAGACCTTCTTAGGAAATTTATCTTTTGAATTCCTGAAAAATTTCTTTAGAAAATAGTCCCAAGACATTCTTTGGAAATTTATCTGTAGAATTCCTAAAGAATTTCTTTAGAAAATAATCCCAAGACATTCTTTGGACATTTATCTCAAGAATTCTTTAGGAAATTCCAAGGAAGTCTTTGGAAATAGTTTCTTTAGAAAATGATCCCAAGGGCTCCGTAAGGTTCCAAAGAAATTTCTCTAGAACTCTTAAGATTTTTGTAAGGGATGTAGGACATAATCCCCCCCATCGGAGAAGAAATGGACATAATCCGCTCAGGTAGGCGACAAAATCTCCCGGACAATTTCCCCCCGAATGGATGTCAAGGACAAATTCCCCCCAAACTGGGATTGATAGGGAGGGCAATCTCTATTATATTAAGTATATAAAATAAAAAACAATATTATACAAAAAGGAGTAATGCTATATCGGAAGTAAATATAAAATGTAATTTTTTGGAAAAGGCATATTATTTGAAAAGTCAATGAAGATAAACATTAATATTTTGGAAAAGGTGGAACATTGTTAAGTGATTTATAAAATAATACTAACTTAACTTAACCAAAACACACCTAACCCAACCCAACCCAACCTAACCTACCCTAACCTAACCTGGTTTTGAACAAGAATATTTTATTTAGGGATGCACCGATATATCGGCCGATTTATCGGCATATATTTTTCTTATCGGTATCGGCCAATATCGGCTTCGTGTAAACCGATATTTGCAGGAAAAATTTGACAAGAAATAAAGTACTCAATACTAATTAATCACATCACACAATTTAACATTTCCCTTTAAAAATGCAAGGTTTACAAATATCTCAGTTGTATGCCGTTGTTCACGACTATGAGAAAGTAATTTCCCTAGTTTCCCATACCTCCAACAAACAATCGAAGTCGACACTGACGCTCTCTAATGTGTTTGGTGTCACAAATTTACACTTTGAACTTTTCACTTGTGGTCCCTAAGTTTGCTTATAAAGCTACTTCAATTTGAACAAGGAAAGGAGCTGCATTTATACTAAAAACCAAGCAAAGATTTAACTTAGACCATACCCTTTTTTAAGGAAAAGGGTTAAGACTAAAATTTGTATCGATACCACATTAAACGAAAGAGATGTGACACAAGTCTCTAATAAAACAAAGTAAAAAGGGCAAAAGTCCTAAATAATGCTGATTCTGCTCTTGGAAACGATATTCATAGAGAAATTTTATTTATTTATGGGCCGATAATATCGGCCGATATATCGGCTACGAATTCCCGATATATCGGCTGTACCCATATCGGTGCATCCCTAATTTTATTGAATGAAAGCGTTTTTGTTTAATGCTTAACTCATGCCCAAATAGTCAAGTCCAATTTTCACTTTCTCTCTATACTATTATATTATATTATATTAAATATTTAGAACACACGGTGTTGAAAACTTCCCGAGGTAATTTTTTATTATCATCTTGTTGCATAGTCGTCAAATAGTGGCGTTTCCAAGGCAGTACGAATGTATTGTTATATGCTGCTAGATTGTAGATAGAAACGTTCAGTACATGTGTCTGAATGTATCTGTACTACAATTGCTATAGATACGTTCAGTACATGTGTCTGAATGTATCTGTACTGCAATTGCTATAGATACGTTCAGTACATGTGTCTAAATGTATCTATACTACAATTGCTATAGATATTTTTACCCTATACTTTTTCATTGATATATTAGTGTCATCTGTTTGAAACATCCATATCACCTGCATATATCACTTAACTCTCAAATCATATTCCGTAGCATGGCTCTTTGATGAGAGCTTGACTTTAAAACAAGTGTCTTAAAGCCTGCTTTCACAATACAAATTTCACGGTACCTTTAGAAAAATTCCTCATAATTATGCTGATAATTCCTCAAAAAAAAAAAAAAAAAACCCCGGCGGCAAACTGTTTTCAATGAAACTTGTAATATGAAAGAGCACAAGCTCGCGGAGACCAAGGCTTACCAGTCTAGTTGAAAATGCACCATTAGCATCCTATCCATTTTCATTGTTTATGTAAAAATGTTAATTTTTATCGTATAAATAACGACAGAATTCCATTAAATTAGCCTAGGAAGTAACCAAAAGCGGGGGTTTGGGACTCCCCTCTCTTGTGTAGCAATACTGAAGAAGGGCGACACATTCGCCACCTTGCGGTAATTTTTCTCAGATCTCCGGTTTAGGTGCGACTCGTACGCCAAAATTTGCCCTATCGAGAGAGAAAAAACTGTTGGCCGAAAACGCCCCCTTCGACTGTACAAGCGAGCCCTCTTTAGCATAGGAGAAGGGATGGGGTGTGAATTTTGGAACAGTCAGGGTCATTCAGTTTTTTATGACTCTTCATAAACCTATTGAAAAAAAAACTATTTAAAGGGAGGGTGAAGTAGAAAATCAAGTGATTTTTTATCGATTCTCCTACTAATTACAAGACCAGTGTGCATAGTCAAACATTCAGGAAATACTTCCGAATGATTTTAAAATTCAAATTAGGTTCAGATTTAAAGGATAATTTTAAATAAGGACGTCCGACCAATCGCGTAACCCCCTGCCTTTTTATAATTAGTAGAAGAATCGATATAAAAACCACTTGATTTTCTACTTCACCCTCCCTTTAACAACCGTGGCCGTTCCTTTTTTAATTTTTTATAAAGCAAACAATCTACCCTTTAGAGATCCAGCGTTCATGGGCTGAAGAAGTCCCGCCCCGCTCACGTCAAGAAAGACTTCCTAGAGAGGAGCTCGAGATTTCTAACTGTGTTAGGAAAGGGGGAAAAATTTAACCCCCTATCCATGGAGTTAGAAGGAGTTTTTATCCCAGCAGAGACGTACGCTATACCAGCCATTGTAATTGTTCACTTCCTAGGCTAATTTAATGGACTTCTGATAACGATAAATATAAACTTCTTTAACAAATCGTTTACATTTTTAGAAATTTAACTTTTCAACAAAAACAACTTCATTTAAAAAAAAAGTGGCGTCAAAAAGACCTAGCGCGATCTGACCAAAACCAAGCCTATAACGTCACGCTTTCGTTGATTCCTATTGGCCACCGCTTTCCTTTCCGTAAATATTTGCGGAGAAATGGAAAACCAATTCCGTGATTGCCGCCCTAAAAACACTAAAATTTGCGGCCAGTTACCTCAGAAAAATCGGCGCGAAACGGGGTTTTTCCTGCGTTTCGTGCCAGTGAAAACCAGCCTTAAGGTGGTTTGACTCTACCGTTTACCCATGATCGAAACGATGGTTTACAACCGTATATATATCGGCCGCATTTCTGATATTATGTGCCTCATTATGATGTAATATCACTAATAATAATCAACTAACCATTGCCAACTTAGCAAGAATGTTGACTACAGAAATGCAACTTAAGAAATTGGTTTGAGTTTAGATAACTGTTAATGCGCCTAACACCAACAGTCAAATCTTGCTGGCCCTGCTTTGGTTGGTGCGGCATCAAGAAAGGCTGTACAGGACGAGTAATGAAGACGTTTTTTCTTTACATAATCAATGCAACTTATGTAAAAAACTTCTTAGTATTTTGAAAAAACGAAAAAAAAATATTAATAAAAACAGTAGAGAAGTCGATTTTGGATAAATGACAAATGAAGTTTCTCGTACGACTCACAATAATAAGCCTATAGGATATAAGCGATATCATTTTATATTTCCCAATATAATTCTACAGCTTCTACTCCTTAGTTCTCACTCCTTGATTGTTTTGACTTGAGCTTGTGCATAAAAAACCGTATCTCCACTTAACACGACTAATTTATAATTCATCATAATTCTTGGTTCATACTCATTACTTACGTTTTCATTGTCCTGGTATATAAAGAAATCTTACGAAACCCTTTTCATTTTTTTTTCACCGTGTTAAACGAATATATGGGAAGTTATTTCCAATAAGCTGTTGCTTATCAATAAATGCCACTAGAAACTTGCGTATTTAGTTAAAGAAATGGGGTGATTGCTCTTGACCCGGAGAAATAATATTTTGTTTTTCCAACTTCTTGATATTGATAATTTTAAGAGTTTATATATTCTATATATTATTGTAGAATATTCAGCGGAAAGAGACAAATATTTATAAATATCCTGCCTTAAATGGTTTCAGGCTTAAGAAATACTTTAGTACAACACTGATTTTGTTTCTCAAAGATTTCAGCAGTACTTATGAAATCATGTAGATAGTGATTGTTTCTCTTTCATCCTTTCATTTGCAGATTTGGCGTGTTTGTCATATATTTATCATGTGGTGTTGGTACTGAGTTGTCATTCATTATGGATACTAGATCTGTGATGAAAGTCGTACTTCCAAACGTAAGTAATCTATTGTTTATTTAAGTTTACTAGATTTTCTATCGCAGTAAATTTCAATTCGGGCTCAGTTTCAGTCACAAACTTGTTGAAGATTGTTGTAAATCGAATAGTAATCGATGTTAAATTCATGAGGTTTTCGTATTTACGTTATATTTGTAAATTCTCGTTCTCGGGATTATATCAATAAACTCTTAGTAGAATGGTAAGTTTACGGGGGTTTTTCTCTGTAGCCTGAGCTACGCACTTTTCTTGCAACCTCCAAACGGGGTACAACCCCTATTGTTTGAATACAGAAGAATTCGCTAGGCCTACCGAGACACAAAAGGGTTAAACTTTCCATTGAAGCGATAGAAACAATTTTTACAACTTCAATAAATAGAGTGGAGCTGCTATAAGTTCTACATAAGTTCAGCTAGCTAATTGGACCAAGTCATCTTGCGACATATTGCCACTTATCTAACGCCTTTACAATGCATAGAGGGGTGGTGGCAAGCCTCTATGCCACAGCTAACCGACAGCGCCCTATACTAACTATTACCGTTAACCTCTGCAAGTTTTGATAGAAAGGAGAAACCGGGTTTATAAAGAACTCGAATTTTCAACAATAGTTAACCCTGCAGTTTTCAGAGATGTATGCGTTCCTTGTAACAGTAGATTCCTTGCAAAATTTGGTGTCGAAATTTCCTCAGCGGTTTTTGTCTAAATCGAACCGTTACAGAGTTACAAGCCCTTAGACTCCGGGCCCATTTGGGCCCTAATACCCCCTTCAGACGGTGCGTAAAATCTTGATCTAATAAGACATAGCTTGTTTAATACTCTTGTTACTTTAGAAAAAAAACAAAAAACTAACAGATCGTAAAGCTATTTTGGTTAAACGAAATTCAGGTTTTCAGAAGAAACTCGCGATATCTAACAATGCCTCTCACTATCTTTCTCAATCAAGCCGTGGTTTTAACGCGTCGTCTGAAGAGGGTATTAAACAAGAGGTAAAGAGTACTTTAAAATGAGCTATCATTGGTGATTGCCAAATTAAGAAGTTCTTACAATTTCACATTTTTGCCTCCAAGCTTCCGCTGATGGACAGATAGAGTTTTTCGCCCTCTTCAAAGTACTTCAATACGTCGAGATGCTATTTGTGAGGATGCAATTCAGAGGCCAAACGTGCAAGCTTTACTTTCAATAAAAAAAGAAAAGAGAGACCAATGGCCGGATGGATCACAAACGACTTTCAAGTAAGAAGAAGAATCAATCCTCAAGGAGAAAAGAAGTCTTGTCACCCTCCTTTGTACTACGGCCTCAGAGCCTTTGATTGATGTGACGAAATATAGCCGGGTCAATCGTCTTTACCGGGTCACAGCATGGGTTATGCGCTTCGTCTACAATTCGAGAACTACAGTCAATGATCGCCGCAAAGGATCACTCACCGCGGAAGAACTTCAAGGATCAAAGCTCTATTGGATTCGAGAAACTCAACGTCAAGCGTATCCTGAGGATTTTGAGCGTCTTCAGGAGAGTCAACCATTAGAAAAGACATCAAAGATACTCCAGTTCCAACCATTCTTCGAAAATAACGTCATACGCGTAGGAGGACGTCTTCAATTTGCGAACATCAGCTACGGATCAAAACACCCCTATGTGTTACACGCTGAACATTGGCTGTCTGAAATGATCGCTTTGGTTGCCCATCAAGAAGTAAAACATCGCGGTCTGGAAAGCACGTTGGTACAATTGCGAGAGGAGTTCTGGATCAGGCGAGGACGCCAGTTAGTAAAAATGATCGTCAACCGATGCGGGAAATGTAGACGTTTCCGCACCAAGCCTGGAGTTCAGATAGCTGCACCCCTGCCAGCTGATCGAATATCGGAAACGCCACCGTTTGCAACTACAGGCATTGACTTCGCGGTCCCGTTATTCATAAGAGAAGATGAGAATCAGAAAAAGGTGTACATCGCGCTATTCACCTGCGGAGTAACCAGAGCAGTACACCTAGAGGTGGTGACAGACCTGAGTACTGAGAAATTCATTCTATCATTTCGACGGTTCGTCGCACGCAGAGGTCTTATTACCACGGTCTATTTGGTTAATGTAAGAACGTTCAAGAGAGCCGAGCAAGAACTAAAGGACCAGCATCGAGAACAACGAGTTTCAAGATTTTTTGGATCAGAAAAATATTCGTTAGAAGTATATCGTCGAACGAGCGGCCTGGTGGGGAGGCTTTTGGGAGAGAGTCGTGCGATCAGTCAAACAATGCTTAAAGAAGACGCTGGGTCGAAGTAGCCTAAATCATGAGGAGCTTGACGGAAATAGAAGCAGTGCTCAACTCAAGACCGTTAACGTACACCCTCAACGAAGTCAATGAGCCCTCTCCCATTACCCCATCCCATTTCCTCATTGGCCAACGCCAAGTCAGAACCTTACAGCTACGCCACCAACCGTTAGCCGAACACAGATGGTCAGACGTTTACGCTACAGACAGATGATCCTCGATCAGTTTTGGAAACAATGGAACATTCATACGTGCTATAGCTCAAATCGGCTCAAGCCAGAAAGCCAATACATGGGGTCATAGAGTTCAAGAAAGACGATTTTGTCCTCTTGTCAGAGCCCAAGCTTCCTCGACAAAGCTGGAGACTAGGACGAATCCAAGAGGTGTTTCCTGGCCGAGATTGGAGCGTCCGAGCCGTAGCTGCTCGATTACCAGGCGGAACTATCATACGTCGAGCGATTCAAATGTTACACCGTTTAGAAGTTTCGGCAGAATGAACAGTGTCCATTGTGGGGAGGATGTTGCAACTTCAAAACAACAGCCAAGATAAAGAATGAACTGAATCGAATCGAACTAGAATCTAGACCTGAAGGCTATCACTTAAAAAACTAATAATTATAAAAAACTGGATAAACAAGGATAAGACTGTATATAAACGAGATAACATAGTGTATGAGAGGGAGTTGTAAATAGAGTTTTAGTTTAGAGTATAATGTTTAATCGAGTATCCTTAGTTCGCTTTGTCAACCTTTCTAATTAATTTTATGTTAAACACACAGTTAAGAAATTAAGCAAATCGTTTCGTAAGTCATTTCCTACTGCAACTGTCGAGTCGCAACAGGTTTCTAATATTTAGATATAAAACCACAAATTAAAAGTAAGGAAACGTAATATCGTCACGATTAAGGTAAAGCCAAAACACATTTTCTAGCGTATTTTCCGTGCATAATTTCAAAAGAAAGGTATTATTGAAGAAAATAAGCCTAAATAGAAAGGAATATATCAGCTTGCGATATACTGTTGGGTAGGCTTTAAAAAGTTCGCTCTTGAACTCGTGAACAGTCCTGTCGTGATTTAATAATGGACAATTAGACTTGATGGTTAACAGATTAAAGTCACTGTTTGTCGTTACTTAATTGCCCCATAAGATTTTTATTTGCAAAACTGCATTCCTCGAGAATATGGATTACGATCACGAGGCCTCCTTGCCGAACAAGTCGAAAAATGGAAAGTGCAAGTATAAGATTATTTTGTTTTTTTTTTCTCTAGAAACGATACAACATTTTTTCAAGAACGTGTAATTACGATGGTCTAAATCCTGGAGAGAATTTTTATCTTAAATTCCTTTTACATCCAACAGGACGGTAAATTTTCTTGGCATTTTTATAGATAATTTGAATTTGGGAGAAAATTCAAATTTTTGTTCTATATCAGGGTAAATATAACGTACATTCCTGTCCGCGAAATGAAGAACGATGAGGTACTATTTTCTTACATGTCACCTTTGTGGAAAGTTTTATAGATTTCTCATTTCCTTTTAGTACGATCTTTCCATTACATATACCTATAAACTTTTCACCGTTTGTTCAAGATTCATAAAAAAAACTAACCAAACTTGTACGCACCCAAAATGGTACACAGAACACAACATGCTTTCTTATTACCACGAATCCGAGAACCATATATCAATGACCGCAATTTTTCAAGCCTTTAATCCACAGGCATGTTTACCTTCTCCTAATATTTATCCGGTCAGCCCGAGGGAGGAACTCCAAGATCCAGAATTCCTCATTCTACCTACGAACGGGCATAAGCTAACCATTTTATTCTTTTTAACTTTTCACTTATTTAGGTTTGGGTTATTATCAATGTGTTCCTCGTCTTATTCAATTTGAAATTATTTTACACAATTGCCAACCGTTTCGTGCCGCGACTCCGCCGGGTTTATTCGAGTGTATTTAAAATCATGGAGATCAAATACGATATAGTCAAGAAGGTTTTATTATCCACCTATTTCGTCCGCTGTTTCCTATTGGTGGAAGTTTTCAAAGCTCACTTGTCAACCAAATTGACATTAGAAATTGATCGCAATATAAATCACTTCGAGGATATCTTCAAATATCCAGACTTGCGTACTCTTTTCCATCGAGGGGCAAAGAGCTATGAATATATTAAGGTATAAAGGGACTTGAACATTACACCATGTTTATCTTTCTGGTTTCCTCAAAAGGTTGCGCGGCAACATGTCATAACCCCAAACTCGAAAACACGTTTAAAAATATAATCTATTATTATAGTGGCCAAATCAAAGGCTTAAAGTTAGAAAACTCCTTTTACTGATGCCCGGAGTTAGCCCCATAGATTGGCAAAATCAAACCACTGTGTCAACCTAACTGAAAAATTATTTTGTCATTGATGTGTGTTGAGTTAAAATTATAGTCTTCTTCAATAGGCGACAGGTCAAAATCTCATTGAAGATCCATGCTCGACATAGGCAAAACCAATATTTTATCCACCTTGCGGGCTTCAATATTGTCTCGATAATATATTAAGAGACTATATTTGTGAAAAACTACGTATAAAGTGGTGAGATTTAACAGACGCCACTAAAGCAATGGCGGCTCAGTAGTCCTCGTTTTTAAGAATAATTTAATGATAATCATTATGTAATAAGAGTTTTTACCTTTTCTATTTAGAAAAAGGCCGTTCTTTCAAAGAATAATATTATGTTACCTGAACTCTCCCTTAATGGGAATGAGAACTTGAGAAGCTTCATTTGAAAAACCTCTGATTTATATAGCAAAAGATAGAATTAGTTTCTGTGAATTCAAAAATATCAAGCTTTTAATTGTCCAATTTCTGTTTATTTGGCAATATGCTTTTGAAAATGCTTTAAATGAAATTCTGTTTTTAAGAAAGGCTAAAACGTTTTCTGTAGTCCGACGTCACTCATATTTTTTTCACGTGACATGGTGCCACTCTCTCTCTGCTATCAGACCCAGAGTTTAGCCTGGCGAGAAGCTTGAGACGCGTATACTTCGCGTATAGGATTCCCGCGCTTTTTTCCTCACGTCATAGTGATGACATAAAATAGGCAATCAAACTCGACAAGACAAAATTGTTGATATATCGAAACTGAGTTTTTGTGATTTTTAAATGGATTTTAAAAATAGAAACTTTGGTTCAATTATGTTAAAAACTTGATATTTTGAAAGTAGAGACTTGAAAGTGTAAAATAATACCACTGTCGTGGTAAAATATGATATGAAATTGTAAATTCACATACCCTTTAAGCATATACATCGGCAAACCAAATCCACTGCATCAACTAAACCGAAAATTGAATTTATTGTTTATGTGTGTCGAGTTCAAATTGTATTCAACAGGCAACCCGTCAAGATCTCTTTGAGGAATTCGAGAGAAGGTTGAAGAAGTTTCCTATGGAGAAGACACGTTATCCCATGGATGACGAATTCAACAAAGGAAACGCAGTTTACATCAGCAGCGTTGTTCATTTGGAGTATTTTTGCCTTCACGGTTACAAATTGAAAAAGCCATTACATTATGGGAAAGATTTTTTCTTTTTGGAATTCGATACTCATATAATGGCAAAAAACGCATCAAGTTTCATCAAAAACGTCATAAACATGAGGTATTCCATCGGTTAAAGAGCAGGCTTTACATTGTTAGAAAACGTTTTCCAAAATTGGATGCAAAAGGATCCAAACGGCTGACTCTGAGATAGCACAGTTATTCATCTATTTTTGGATAACGTAACTTGTGTCAAAGATGGGACTGTTAAATGATAAGCCAGATTTCGAGTTTCATCCAAAATTGGACCAAGAATCATTTATTGTGGGATCAATTATTATCCAGAAATGGTCAGGCTATTATCCATATTTTACGCAAATGCGCAAAACTTAACTCGTATCCTCCCAATATTGGACTAATATCAAGCCTATATTGGACTAATATCTAACCGATATTGGACTAAAACCAAGCCCACATTAGACATATTTCTCATCGATATTGGACTAAAATCCACCCCAGATTGACAAATTTCTATCCGATTTTGGACAAACATCAAGCCAAGATTGGACTAACGGTACGCGACAATTTGGTCTCGCCGATTTGGTCTTGGGACAAATGGGTCCCGGAACAAATTGGTCTCAGGAAAATTGGGTCTCGAGACAATTGGGTCTTGGGGAAAATGGATCTCGGGACACTTTTGGTCTCGAGACAAATTGGTCCCAGTACAATTGGGTCTCGGGAAAAGTTGGTCCCGGTACAATTGGGTCTCGGGACAAGTTGGTCCCGGTACAATTGGGTTTCGGGACAAATTGGTCTCTGGACACGAAAGTCTCGTTTAAAAAAAATATCACCCCTGCAGCATTTTTTTTAACCAGCCAAATTTAACCGTACCACACCAAACCTTACCCAATCAAACCAAACCTAACATAACCTAAGCCAACCCATTCAAACCAGACCAAACCTAACCTAACCTTGCTTGGAGATAAGAAGATTATTTATATGAGTATTAAAAGCCCCCTTCTTAGCACGAATAATTTATTAGCAATAATAGAAATATTTTGGAAAAGGTGGCAGCTAATTAATAGGAGAATATTTTGGAAAAGGTGGCAGCTAATTAATAGGAGAATATTTTGGAAAAGGTGGCAGCTAGTTAATAGGAAAATATTTTGGAAAAGGTGGCAGCTAATTAATAGGATACTATTTTGGAAAAGATGGCAGCTAATTTATAGGAGAATATTTTGGAAAGGTGGCAGCTAATAAATAGGAGAGCATTTTGGAAAAGATGGCAGCTAATTAATAGGAGAATATTTTGGAAAAGGTGGCAGCTAATTATTAAGAGAATATTTTGGAAAAGGTGGCAGCTAATTAATAGGAGAATATTTTCGAAAAGGTGGCAGCTAATTAATAGGAGAGAATTTTGGAAAAGGTGGCAGCTAATTAATAGGAAAATATTTTGGAAAAGGTGGCAGCTAATTAATAAGAAAATTTTTTGGAAAAGGTGGCAGCTAATAAATAAGAGAATATTTTGGAAAAGGTGGCAGCTAATTAATAACGAGAGCATTTTGGAAAAGGTAGCAGCTAATTACTAGGAGAATATTTTGGAAAAGTTGGCAGCTAATTGATAGGAGAATATTTTGGAAAAGGTGGAAGCTAATTAATAGGAGAATATTTTGGAAAAGGTGGCAGCTAATTAATAGGAGAATATTTTGGAAAAGGTGGCAGCTAATTAATAGGAGAGCATTTTGGAAAAGATGGCAGCTAATAGGAGAATGTTTTGGAAAAGATGGCAGCTAATTTATAGGAGAATATTTTGGAAACGTGGCAGCTAATAAATAGGAGAGCATTTTGGAAAAGATGGCAGCTAATTAATAGGAGAATATTTTGGAAAAGGTGGCAGCTAATTAATAAGAGAATATTTTGGAAAAGGTGGCAGCTAATTAATAGGAAAATATTTTGGAAAAGGTGGCAGCTAATTAATAGGAGAGCATTTTGGAAAAGGTGGCAGCTAATTAATAGGAAAATATTTTGGAAAAGGTGGCAGCTAATTAATAAGAAAATTTTTTGGAAAAGGTGGCTGCTAATTAATAAGAGAATATTTTTGAAATGGTGGCAGCTAATTAATAGGAGAATATTTTGGAAAAGGTGGCAGCTAATTAATAGGAGAATATTTTGGAAAAGGTGGCAGCTAATTAATAGGAGAATATTTTGGAAAAGGTGGCAGCTAATTAATAGGAGAATATTTTAGAAAAGGTGGCAGCTAATTAATAGGAGAGCATTTTGGAAAAGGTGGCAGCTAATTAATAGGAGAATGTTTTGGAAAAGGTGGCAGCTAATTGATAGGAGAGGATTTTGGAAAAGGTGGCAGCTAATTAATAAGAGAATATTTTGGAAAAGGTGGCAGCTAATTAATAACGAGAGCATTTTGGAAAAGGTGGCAGCTAATTAATAGGAGAATATTTTGGAAAAGGTGGCAGCTAATTAATAGGAGCATATTTTGGAAAAGGTGGCAGCTAATTAATAGGAGAATATTTTGGAAAAGGTGGCAGCTAATTAATAGGAGAATATTTTGGAAAAGGTGGCAGCTAATTAATAGGAGAATATTTTGGACAAGGTGGAAGCTATTTAATAGGAGAATATTTTGGAAAAGGTGGCAGCTAATTAATAAGAGAATATTTTTGAAAAGGTGGCAGCTAATTAATAGCAGAATATTTCGGGAAAGGTGGCAGCTAATTAATAGGTGTATATTTTGGAAAAGGTAAAGCTTTAGCTTTCATTGGCGCCGCTTTTGCTTGAATGTTTGTTCAAGCAGATGTCTATCCCGCGTAGATATTAGCTTAAACTTTTTGCTTTCAAGCGCGATGCACATATAAAATCTCTTGACGTCACAGTTTATTGTGCAATAGAAATTGTCTATTTTTCTTGTCTCTGAGTGTGTGTCGATTGTTAGACTCGGTGACTGTATAGATTTTTAGTGTTTAATTTTAGACTAAATAACTTGTAAAAAATAAGCTATTTTTAACAATGAAAAAAAACAAGTAAAAGAAATGCTAAGGATAGGAAGAGATGCAGCTAAGAAAGTGGTTTCTGAAAAAATATAGGCACTAACCAAACTAATGGAACGAAGCCGAACGAAGGTTTAAAATACGCCGTCTTTTCGAGGTGACCGCACATTTGTTTATAGTTTTACCGACGAAAATATTTTAGTAGCTACCCACTTTCACGTGATATTGGTATAACCGCACGCTTTAAAAGCTTGGAGCGACCAATTCTTATACATGTGAACAGCCAATGAAACGCAAGGAGGGAGGTACCCGCTGTTAAATAAATGTTAACGCCCTTCTCCTTACATTCAATCAGTAATTAGTATGGGGTCTATGGCCTCATAAAGATTCCAAGAAGAAGAAATCTATGTATTCCTGATATAAATTATAGCACTTATGCATTTCTTTCTCGTTACCAGCTCCAAGTTGATAGCGTATCTTGCCTTAAAGGAATGGTACACTCGTAAACGTTTTTTGTCTCTTAGCGTCAATAGTACTTTTATAAGATAGTGGTACTACTGAAATTAAATTAGTAACGATAGTGTTCATTTTATAATTAAAATAAAATTTTATACGGACTTCACCATTAACACCTGTCTCTAAACTTCACTGTCTTGCTTGGCTAGACCTGCCTGACGGTTGGCTGCTTTAAATAGACGTTTAGCCAATGAGATTTTAGCACTCCAAACAGAACAATTTAAGTCGGTTTTTTTTAATTTGACAACCTTGTCTTCAAGTATGTTTAGCTCTCGTTAGTCGTTTCGTTGATCAATTTGAATCAAAATTAATTGATGAAATGCCAAGTTGTATTATAAAAGACTGTCAGAGTGTTAACTCTAGGTGTGCGGTTAGTTTTTAAACTGTTCCCGATCACTTTAAGAACTCTGATATTGCATCAAAATGGTTACGATATGCCACGATTCGCTAGCGTACTAGGCCTTTGTTACGGCGCTCTACGGCGCTACCATAGCATCTCTACGGGCGCTACCAACGTAACTTGTCGCTGGTCTAGGGCTCAAGCGCGTAATAGTCGAGTTTACTTTTTAGTATCTTGTCCTTTAGATACCTCGGCCAATAAGATGGAGGACTGAATTAATATATGAGAGTGACGTATCGCACTCTCTCTGGCTATTCGCAAAAGCACCATACAGGCACCATAAGGTCCTCAATGCAATTAGTTTTTCTGATTTAATTTAAAATATACTTATTGTAAAATTTTTTAAATTCTCGAAATCTTGGATTTGGGTGAAATTTAAGGGATTACAGCAAAATAACTAATAACTTGTATTATTTACAAAAAATTGTTTAATTGGCAGTTCTGAAACGTTCTTGAACACCTGGAACTGCGGCTCACAGCTCGGCAGGTCCAATTAATCAATAAAATACATATATTCTTAATAATAGAAGTAACTGGTAAAGGTTCGTTATAGTGCCCTGCTTGTTGAAAGCTATTTCGGCGATACGCTAAGTTCCAGGTGCTCTCAGTTCATTCGTTATTAAAAATTGTTTTACTGGAGATAAAAGGTTTTTATTTCTTTTCAGACTCATGAATTTTTGGGAAACGGGACATCAAATCATAGCTAATAACCTTTTGACCAAGAATTCGTGTCAGAAATATCTGAAACAGAAACGGGGTTTGGAATTTTCGAAGACGTCCCTCTCTGATGTCGGTGTCATATTTCTGGTATTCGCTGTTTTAAACACGGTGTCCATCGTCATTCTCTCTGCCGAAATCTGGTACGCTTCGAAGAGTACCGGGTTTGGCACGATATGACATTTTCTTAAATTTAATTTTACGTCATATTATCATTTGCTTAATCTTTGCAATATTGAAAGTTTATTTTAGTAACACATTGGCTTTTGCGAAGGTAATAGCGACCTGATTTAAAAATTATCTCATATCTACAGAAAACCTTACAGTTTTGAGAGTTTAAACTCTTCTGTATCCAAAAATATGCTTGATAAATATTTAAATATGAGGAAAAACACAGAAAAAAAAACACTTCGAAAACTTGAAATTTGGGGGCAAAAGCAAATTTGCGGAGAAGATTTTTGGCGGGTTTTTCTCCTTGCCGCGCGAATCTGAATAAAATAGGCTTAACGCGGCGCTGAGACACTAACAGGCTTCACGTGAGCAACATCTAGAATGAAAATTTCTCCTTACTACGTCATCAAACGATACAAAATTTTAACTAGGCCCTTTCAAAACACAATACTTTGATTGTAATTTTATAAATTGCTACGAAACCAGATAAAAATGTAAACAAATCATAACAGAAGTCCATAACCCCCTCGAAGTACTGAGATGTCACGGTTTCGGTACGCGACAATTTGGTCTCGCCGTTATGGTCTTGCCGATTTGGTCTCGCTGTTTTGGTCTCGCGGTTTTGGTCTCGGGACAAATGGGCCTCGGGACAAATGGGTCTCGCGACAAATGGGTCTCGGGACAAATGGGTCTCGGGACAATTAGGTCTCGGGACAATTGGGTCTCGGGACAAATGGGTCTCGTTACAATTGGGTCTCGGGACAAATGGGTCTCGGGAAAATTGGGTCTCGGGACAATTGGGTCTCGGGGCAATTGGGTCTCGGGACAAATGGTTCTCGGGACAAATGAGTCTCGGAACCTAACCCAACCCAACCTAGCGTGTTTGGAGGCAAGAAGATTATTATTATTATTATTAAAAGCCCGCCTCTTACCACGAACAATTTATTAGCAATAATAGAAATATTTTGGAAGGTGTCAGACAATTAATAGGAGAATATTTTGGAAAAGGTGGCAGCTAATTAATTGGAGAATATTTTGGAAAAGGTGGCAGTTAATTAATTGGAGAATATTTTGGAAAAGGTGGCAGCTAACTATTAGGAGAACATTTTGGAAAAGGTGGCAGCTAATTAGTAGGAGAATGTTTTGGAAAAGGTGTCAAATAATTAACAGGAGAATATTTTGGAAATAGCGGCAGCTAATTAACTATAGAATATTTTGAAAAAGGTGGCAGCTAACTATTAGGAGAAAATTTTGGAAAATTTGGCAGCTAATTAGCAGGAGAATGTTTTGGAAAAGGTGTCAGATAATTAATAGAATATTTTGGAAATGGTGGCAGCTAATTAATTATAGAATATTTTGGAAAAGGTGGCAGCTAATTAATTATAGAATATTTTGGAAAAGGTGGCAGCTAACTATTAGGAGAATATTTTGGAAAAGGTGGCAGCTAATTAATAGGAGAATGTTTTGGAAAAGGTGTCAGCTAACTATTAGGAGAATGTTTTGGAAAAGGTGTCAGATAATTAATAGGAGAATATTTTGGAAAAGGCGGCAGCTAATTAATTGGAGAATATTTTGGAAAAGGCGGCAGCTAACTATTTGGAGAATATTTTGGAAAAGGTGGCAGCTTACTATTAGGAGAATATTTTGGAAAAGGTGGCAGCTAACTATTAGGAGAATATTTTGGAAAAGGTGGCAGCTAACTATTAGGAGAATATTTTGGAAAAGGCAGCTAATTAGTAGAATGTTTTGGAAAAGGTGTCAGATAATTAATAGGAGAATATTTTGGAAAAGGTGGCAGCTAATTAGTAGGAGAATGCTTTGGAAAGGGTGTCAGATAATTAATAGGATAATATTTTGGAAAAGGTGGCAGCTAATTAATAGGAGAATATTTTGGAAAAGGTGGCAGCTAATTAATTGGAGAATATTTTGGAAAAGGTGGCAGCTAATTGGTAGGAGAATGTTTTGGAAAAGGTGGCAACGAATTATTGGAACCATTGTTTTGGAAAAGGAGGTAACTAATTAGGTAACCAAATAATCACGAGACAAACCGTCCCGAGACCAAATAATCACGATACCAAATAGTCCCGAGACCAAATAATCACGATACCAAATAGTCCCGAGACCAAATAATCACGATACCAAATAGTCCCGAGACCAAATAATCACGATACCAAATAGTCCCGAGACCAAATAATCACGATACCAAATAATCACGATACCAAATAGTACCGAGACCAAATAGTCCCGAGACCAAATCGGTGAGACCAATTAGTCCCGCGACCAAATAGGCAAGACCAAAATGGCGAGACCAATTCGGCGAGACCAAATTTTCCTGTTCCGGACCACTGCCATCTCTAATACTAGGCCTTGCAATACGAATAAAAGGGGGGTGGCAGTTAGTATTTCACATATGGCGCTAGATGTCGCTTTTTTGAGGTTTTAAACTGGCGGAAAACTCAAAACTATGGGAAATTGTTGAAAGCTTGCAAAACAACGGTTAAAGGTATTGAGGATAATACAGAAGCTGACTTAAGTAAAAAGACACATTAAAATTCAAACGACGAGCTAATCTTTAACTGGTTAAATCATAAAAAGGCATTTATTACAGTGTGGGTAAAATGTATTTAGATCTTTGGAGTTTTTCTTGAGAGAGGTTTGTTCTTGAAGTTTTTGTACGATTCTTTGCGATCTGTTAAATCTTTCGCGTAGTTGTCTAACAATGGTCTCATGAAATTTGTTTACAATAGTTTCGTTAGTGGCAAATAAGTATCACAATCACATTTTAAAGCCTTCGCAATATATGGTTGAATGAAATCTACAAGTATCATCAATGAACAACATTTCGAAGTGAAGTGCATTGCTTACTTTCAAAAATCTGCAATATCATTTAAAATATTCGTCAAATAATTGCTGGGATACCTAAATTCCCCGCGATTCAGCAAATGTGTTAAACTCAAAGCGTTTGCATTGGATCTTGGTTGAGAGACACGATCCAACGACATTGATCTACTCATTGTAGTTGGGCATCACAGTTCACAGAATATGACGAAAAATACAATTATGTACCTGAATATCATTTTAGCGACGAATTGCACCCATAGTCCGCCACAGCGTGGGAAATAAGGCGATGGCACAGGCCAAATGACCAGTTTAAAAATTGCCAGATCCAGTTTAAAAATTAATTCGGAGGGGGTCAGTGGTCCTCGGGACCACTAAGATAATTCAAGGGTAACTAGAGTCCAGACATAAACTCCAATATTTTAATTATCCAGTTCTCGTCTAGATTAGCAGACGACGGACCAGGTAATTTAGTCCAGTTTAAAAATTCTTTATTTCCCACCCTGGTTTGCCATAAGCGAAAGACGTGACGTCATGCGAAACAGCGCAAGCGCAGTACGAATTTACTTCCGTCAACGCGAAAATTCGCCTCAGAAAAGAGCCATCTAACGGTTATTAAGCGCAAATTAAAAATGTCACATAAAAAATGCTTCAGTTGTACATTTCAAGGCCTAGTATTAGAGATGGCAGTGTCCGGACGGTTTATACCCTGGCCGTCTTCAGTGTGGAAATTTTGTTCATACCACTGCCATCTCTAATACTAGGCCTTGAAATGTACAACTGAAGCATTTTTTATGTGACATTTTTAATTTGCGCTTAATAACCGTTAGATGGCTCTTTTCTGAGGCGAATTTTCGCGATGACGGAAGTAAATTCGTACTGCGCTTGCGCTGTTTCGCATGACGTCACGTCTTTCGCTTATGGCAAACCAGGGTGGGAAATAAAGAATTTTTAAACTGGACTAAATTACCTGGTCCGTCGTCTGCTAATCTAGACGAGAACTGGATAATTAAAATATTGGAGTTTATGTCTGGACTCTAGTTACCCTTGAATTATCTTAGTGGTCCCGAGGACCACTGACCCCCTCCGAATTAATTTTTAAACTGGATCTGGCAATTTTTAAACTGGTCATTTGGCCTGTGCCATCGCCTTATTTCCCACGCTGTGGCGGACTATGGGTGCAATTCGTCGCTAAAATGATATTCAGGTACATAATTGTATTTTTCGTCATATTCTGTGAACTGTGATGCCCAACTACAATGAGTAGATCAATGTCGTTGGATCGTGTCTCTCAACCAAGATCCAATGCAAACGCTTTGAGTTTAACACATTTGCTGAATCGCGGGGAATTTAGGTATCCCAGCAATTATTTGACGAATATTTTAAATGATATTGCAGATTTTTGAAAGTAAGCAATGCACTTCAGTTCGAAATGTTGTTCATTGATGATACTTGTAGATTTCATTCAACCATATATTGCGAAGGCTTTAAAATGTGATTGTGATACTTATTTGCCACTAACGAAACTATTGTAAACAAATTTCATGAGACCATTGTTAGACAACTACGCGAAAGATTTAACAGATCGCAAAGAATCGTACAAAAACTTCAAGAACAAACCTCTCTCAAGAAAAACTCCAAAGATCTAAATACATTTTACCCACACTGTAATAAATGCCTTTTTATGATTTAACCAGTTAAAGATTAGCTCGTCGTTTGAATTTTAATGTGTCTTTTTACTTAAGTCAGCTTCTGTATTATCCTCAATACCTTTAACCGTTGTTTTGCAAGCTTTCAACAATTTCCCATAGTTTTGAGTTTTCCGCCAGTTTAAAACCTCAAAAAAGCGACATCTAGCGCCATATGTGAAATACTAACTGCCACCCCCCTTTTATTCGTATTGCAAGGCCTAGTATTAGAGATGGCAGTGAATGGGACAACCCCATTGCACCGAAAACCCTCTCTTCGGGTTTATCCCGATGGAATTCAAATTAATAAAATCCCGGTTAAATTAACTTAAAACAATTTAAAGCCTACGTAAAATGAACACTAGATCCAAAATTTTCTAAATAATTATTTTAAAACTAAGGATTGTAAGAACAAAATAGTAATAAATAATCAAAATATGACATAATAAAACCAATTGCTAATATTTATTTATTTTTTCATGGTATATTCATTACGAAAATACTTTAAGCTAGCCGTTTTAATATACTTGAAGTGTATAACCGCTCCAACGGAACCTATTTTATAAGTAATTTCTTGGAAGTGGCATATTATTTGAGAACTCAATGAAGATAAACATCAATATTTTGGAAAAGGCGTAACATTGGTAAGTGATTTATAAAATATTACTAACCTAGCTTAACCAAATAGTGGCGTTTCCAAGTCAGTAAAAATGTATTTAAAACGCTTTCATTAAAAAACGACATTAATTGAAATTAAACTACATAGCATTTTGGGGTCGCTGTTTTCGATAAATAGAGTCGTTTGAAATGTTAATACCAAACCCGCCGTTGGGCTAAATTCATTAAAAACATTGGCGCGATTCGGTCTAATGGAATTCTGCGCAATGGGAATAGAATAGAATAGTTTGTTTATTGTGCATAAAAAGAATCGCGTAGGATTCACGGGATTATACACAGTAATGTTGTAAATGCGTGTATTAGAAGCTTCTTACAATAAAAATGGAAACAATTCGTATATACAGTAGTTTGAAAAACAGTAAAATTTAAACAATTCAAACTTCAGTTCCCAAAAAACTAGTAGAAAGCTGACAAAGTTGTCAGAATTTAAATCTAAGTACAGATTTATGAGAAAACACTTAGAATTATACAAATCAATTTACAATACCGAAAATAAATAGAAAAATGGTCAATACATGAACTATAATCTATTTACCAAAAAAATTAATAATGGAAACAAATCTTATATACAGTAATTTGAAAAACAGTGAGAATTAAACAATGCATGCTTCAGTGCTCAAAAACTAATAGAAAAACTGACAAAATTGTCAGAATTTAAACAGAAAACATTTAAAATTATACAAATAAAATTTCAATACCCTAGTTTATCGAAAAATAGTCAAAGTTTGCAGAATGTGAATCTATTTTCAGTAATATGAGAAAACGTTAAATATTAAACAATTCAAATTTCAGTTCACAAAATTTAATTGAAAAAATATCAAAAGTTTCATTGAATTTATTACATGTGCTTTGCATTTTAACGAGGGGGTGTAAACTAGTATGCGCTATATAAAAAGCGGAGCGGTGTCGCGATGTCTGATAGACCTGAAAGTTTAATTTTCCTAAAAGGGCAGGTAAGTATACAAAGTTGTGGATAAGTTTATAGACAAATTTTACTTCATAAAGATCTAAAAGACAGAGCAAAGTAGGAAGGGCTAGAATTTCAAGTAAGAATAAATAGTCATAGCGAGCTTTAGGTATAAAATACGTGTGGCAATATTCAACAAATTTTCTTTGAATACGTTCAATCTTATCAAAGTGGTGGGCACTAACACCACCCCAAGCAACCCATCCAAAAACGGCACGAGATCTTACAAGACTGAGGTACAAGATTCTGAAATGTATTAATGAGTGTATCCAAGAATTTATTTACTATAAGAATGCCTAAGTCACTAGATTTTACGCTTCTACTCTTACGCCGGTGTTAGCGGACAAGTAAGACCCACCCCTTTCATGTCCGTCATTGCTCTGAGCTTTCCTATTGGATCCCGTGGGGATAGGTCATACAGACGCAAATGACGTATTCCGAATAGAGAAAAAAACCTCGATCAAAGTAAACAGAAAATGGAGGCTGCCAGCCTGCCAGCGGTGCTGAAACGGTACGCGAATGGTTTTTAATTGCCATTAACAAGTTAGTTAAAGGTTTTGAACCTAACTTAATTCATTTTGAATACGTGTCTCTCACTCTCTACGTAAAAATCGTTCGTTCTATAATTGTTTCTAAATCGAATCAAGTGTACTGTGATTTCGTGAGTTCCAGAAACCAAACCAAGGCTTAACGAAAAGGTAAAAGAGATAGATACCCCAGTAACACGAGTGTTTCGCGTTCGAGTCGGTTCGAGGTAGATTCGTCGGTTTATGGTCTAGTCGGTAGTTACGACTAAAATCCAACTCTTATCCAACTTCAGTTGCCAACTCCGCTTTGCAGTCGGCCGTGAGAACAGTAAAATAGAGTTGGCTGATAGTTGTATTTTAAGTCGGTTAATGTAATGAAGGATTAGGTCGGCTGCTCGACCCCTTACCAACTAACACACGTTCCTATCAAATAAAAGATAACAATATGGGTCTAGAGGTCGACATATCCGACGGCCTACCGACCACACAGAAAATTTCAGATTTAGTTGTAATGAAGCTTCTTCCGCGTTTCAGTCGGTTCGAGGTAAATTCTTCGCTTTATGGCCTAGTCAGCACTTACGACTAAAGTCCGCCTTTTATCCAACTTCAGATACCAGCTCCGCTTTGAAGTCGGCCGTGAGCGGCGTGGGAAATAAGGCGGTGGCACAGGGCAAATGACCAGTTTAAAAATTGCCTGGACCAGTTTAAAAATTAAATGGGAGGGGGGTCAGTGGTCCACGGGACCACTAATAAAATTCAAGGGTAACCAGAGTCCAGACATTATATCAACTATTTTAATTATCCACTTCTTTAGATTAGCAGACGACGAGCCCTGGTCAATGGTCATGGACCAGTTTATTTATTCCAGACCAGGGGGGTCGCTGGCCCAATGTCCAGTTTTAAAAAAATCCTTATTTCCCACCCTGGCCGTGAGAACAAACAAATAGAGTTGGCTGATAGTAACATTTTATGTCGGTTGGTGTAAGAAAGGATTAGGTCGGCTGCTCAACTCCTTACCAACTAACATGGGTTTTTATCAAAATAACAACAAGGGACGAGATGTCGGCATATCCGACTACCAACCGATCATACTAAAGAATAGTTCCGCGTTTGAGTCGGTTCGAGGTAGATTCGTTGGTTTATGGTCTAGTCGGCACTTACAACTGAAGTCCGACTCTTATCCAACTTCAGTTACTAGCTCCGCTTTGAAGTCGGCCGTGAGAACAAACAAATAGAGTTGGCTGATAGTTACATTATAAGTTGGTTGGTGTAAAGAAGGATTAGGTTGGCTGCTCAGCTCCTTACCAACTGACATGGGTTTTTATCAAATTAACAACAAGGGTCGAGAGGTCGGCATATTCGACTACCTACCGATTAAGACTAAGCATTTCAAATTTAGTTATAATGAAGCTTCCGCGTTTGAGTCGGTTCGAGGTAGATTCGTCGGTTTATGGTCTAGTTGGCACTTACAACGGAAATCCGACTCTTATCCAACTTTAGTTGCTAACTCCGCTTTGCAGTCGGCCTTGACAGCAATAGAATAGAGTAGTCTGATAGTTACATTTTAAGTCGGTTAAAGTAATGAAGGATTATGTTGGCTTCTCGACTCCTTACCAACTAAAATGCGTTTTTATCAAAGTGCACTAGTGTATCAACGGTTTAAGATTATCTTAAATATTAAAATAAATATAATTAATATTATATATTTTCTTCGATAACTATTAACCTTATTGCGCGTTACATCGTTTAAAAAATAACTATTGAACATTCTTGAGAGACTAGACTAATATTGACGTTTGAAATGAAGCATACGCCTATTGTTGTCTTACTCAAATCGGTACATAAGGTTTCGAATCTTAGTAATGGATAAGAACAGCACAATTGCGTGAACCTTTGGGAGGCTAGAAGTTTCTTGTTACCCTAGCCGATCGCCGCGTACATCTTAACCTTAACGATGATGAAGGAGAAGAAGCCAGTAAGTACAGACTGGTGTCCATGTGGGATGGACAAAAGACCAGACGAAAGTGGTGTTAAAATGACAGTAACAGCAACCCTTAAAGCCGACCACAAATAAGCTTTAAATCCGTCCAAAAACAAGCCAAAAGCCGACCATAAACAATCCATAAAGCCGACCATAAACAAGTCGTAAAGCCGACCATAAACAAGTCGTAAAGCCGACCATAAACAAGTCGTAAAGCCGACCATAAACAAGTCGTAAAGCCGACCATAAACAAGTCGTAAAGCCGACCATAAACAAGTCGTAAAACCGACCATAAACAAGTCGTAAAGCCGACCATAAACAAGTCGTAAAGCCTACCATAATCAAGTCGTAAAGCCGACCACAAACAAGCCATAAATCCGACAAATAACAGTCGATAAAGCCGACCGCAATTAGATTAATAATCCGACCATAACCAAATAACAAAGCCGACTTCTTGTTTGATAAGGTAAGAGCTGGTCACGCTTACTTTTTAGAGTCGGTTAAAGTGCTGGCAAAATTTCTATGACCGGAAGTCGGGCCGACGCTTAAACGGATAGGACATTTCGACGGTCGAAATGAAAGTTTACCGACGCTTTTACGTCAGTGTTGGTTGGACCTCGAACCGACTACGTCGGTCCAACGTCGATTTTCTTACAGGGGTAGTGGAAAAGAGAGTAAGATAAAATATTAAGTCCCTCCTTGGTTTCCAGCCTCCCCCACCCATGATCGGGGATTGTCGACTATCACGCGCGCACCGGACGCCTTCTTATAGTAAATTCCTTCTTGGTGTATCTTTCGTGTAAGTTTAAGAGATATCGCGAGAGTGCGCCTGCATCTATTAACACAGTTATTGGCATGATTCGCAAAAAGTAGGCGGGAATCAAAAATGACGCCAAGATCTTTGGTCGTAGTTGAAGTGGGTATAACGGAGTGGTCTATAACGTAAGAAGTAGTAATAGTTCTACTAATGCGGCGAGTGTATGAGATATGAATTGATTTTAACCAATTAATAGGTATGTTATTGCGATTACACCATAGGGACACAGCGTCAATGTCACTTTGTAGAAACAACCTATTCTGAATGGAATCAATCACTTTAATAAGTTTATTATCATCGGCAAACTGAAGCAGATTGGAATGACGAACTGCGTATTGAAGGTCATATAGATAAATGTTAAAACGAAGAGGCCCCAGGGATGAACCCTGTGGGACCCCACAATGTACACTATATGACACAGAGGTAAGTACCATTGCACTTTACAACATTGGTACGACTATGCAAATAATTACAAATCCAATCAAATAATAGCCACTTAATTCAAATAATTGTGGTTGTAAGCTTAATTCAATGAAAATAACTGCCTTCGTCAATTATGATTAAAAATTAACCTACTAAAACTACTGTACTGTAGGCGTTGCAGATTATTAAATATTTTGAAACAAATTTTGAAACGTTAATATGTCAATGTGCACTTTAAGAAATTTAATTTTTAAAGACGTTCCTTTCTATAGAAATCAAAGTTACCGTCGGTTCCTCAAATCTCGCACAAAACACTCAAATCACCATAGTCACTCAAATCACGATTGTCACTCAAATCACGATTGTCACTCAAATCACCCTAGTCACCCAAATCACCCTAGTCACCCAAATCACCCTAGCCACTCAAATCAAACATCTACATAGTCATTCAAATTATCCAAATCAAAAATTTCAATCCAATAATCCTAATTAAAAATTTCAATCCAATAATCCTAATTAAAAATTTCAATCCAATAATCCTAATTAAAAATTTCAATCCAATAATCCTAATTAAAAATTTCAATCCAATAATCCTAATTAAAAATTTCAATCCAATAATCCTATTCAACAAAATCATCCCGATAATCCTTATCATTGTTGCCATCCAAATAACCCTAATCAACAAAGTCAAAAAATTCAAATCAACCAAGCCATTCGGAGCGACGAAGTCATTTAAATAATCAAAATCAACAACATAATTCAAATCAACGAGGTCATTAAAATGATTAAAATTATCATTGCCATCTTAATAAATAAAGTCATTCAAATCATCTAAATAAACAAAGTCATTCAAATCATCTAAATAAACAAAGTCATTCAAATCATCTAAATAAACAAAGTCATTCAATCAAATCATCTAAATAAACAAAGTCATTCAAATCATCTAAATAAACAAAGTCATTCAATCAAATCATCTAAATAAACAAAGTCATTCAAATCATCTAAATAAACAAAGTCATTCAATCAAATCATCTAAATAAACAAAGTCATTCAAATCATCTAAATAAACAAAGTCATTCAATCAAATCATCTAAATAAACAAAGTCATTCAAATCATCTAAATAAACAAAGTCATTCAAGTCATCTTAATCAACAATATAATTAAAAAAAACGAAGTCAATAAAAATAATTCATATCATCCTAATCATCCAAATCACTTAAATAAGCTATCTCATAAGCTTTCTCATGTTGTACGCTATAACGCTGAGTGACGACTCCCTCGTTAAAGATTCTTTTACTCAAACACCTCCATCTAGTAGATTTCGTAAACCAGATTTCCCCAGTAAAAATAACATGTTAAAATAGGGACTACACTCGCTCGGCAAAAAATCACTTTCAAACTACTATAATTTTCATTCTCTGAGTGAGAGTGAAGTTCTCGAATTTTTAATATTTATGAGTCCTTAAGAGTGATTTCGTCTCGATTTATGAAAGTCACTCCCGACAATAGAAAGAGGCATTGGTGAAAGAAACCTTATCACTCTTTTGGAAAAACATTACTTCGCGAGAGTGAGATATTGTAATTCGCGTGTATGAAACTCTCAAGCCACGAGTGATAACAAGTCACTCATTCTTGTCTCACTCTTTCGGCGCGAGAGACTTATTTAAGAGAGACGAAAAATCTTTCGCAATGCGAGTGACACTCGCGATTTGCCCACCACTGCAAAAAGTAGCGAAAAATCGGAAAAGATAGCTAAGCCTTTGCCGCGCTTTAAATCAGTTTCCACCCAGTGCTTGACTTTAATAAACCCCGTCACAATACCACCAAAGAAATCGGATGTTTAACGGAAAGGTATTTACCCTGCTTTGGAACTTAAAATATGGGCCACCAACGCTACTCTAGTTTCAGAGGAAGTCACAAAATAGCTGAGATCATTTTTTAATTGTGCTATTAACTTCTTAATAATGGGAAAGTCCGCGCCTCCCGACGATTGTTCCATTTCTAACTATAAACGACTCTTGACTGAGTAAGCCTTGTACATCATACACTAAACTAAGCAGACGCTATTTTCAATCCGTTAGGTGGCGATATCGTTACCCTGCTATCCTCGCGAATTCTCTCTCATTTTTGGGGGGGCTTAAAAATAAAGAGTAGCTCTATGTTCCCCCATCGCTTTTATAAAGCATTTGCCCATCCAGAAATTCGGCCTCTTTCGTAACTTCCCCTAATCCACCTCTGTCAATAGACTACAAAACTTTTGTAGGGAAGTTGTAGCCAAGGAGTACTAACCTACTACCTAGGAGTAGAATTGGTAGAAAATGTGTTGAGCTAGAAAAATTCTAATAAGGAACCCCGAATTAATAAACTGGTCCCACCGTCTATTTTTTCCAAAAACGATAATTAATAAAGTGGTCCCTGGGACCACTTACCCCAGAGTTTGGAATAAATAAACTGGTCCCAGCAATTAATAAACTGGTTTTGGACTTGTAAACCTGTCTTATTTCCAACCCTGATTGGAATACGATTTCATGGGCTATCGTTTCATAATTATCGTCTGCTCGAACGTCGGCGTGCTAAGAAGTGATATAATGAACGCGGAGCGATCGTGTAATTATCAGGCATATTCATGTCCCTAGGAAAAAATGTAGATGGCGTTGGTAAAGCGAAGGCCCAGTTGGATATCCTCAAAGATCCCAAAGGTCGAAAAGCAAAGTGGGTGTGGTAAAGTGCATCAAAAATGATCAAAGAATGGCACTGCGCAAGCTCTAAATTGAGTAGAACTGAACTGAACTACTTTTCGTAAGGGAAATTCGGCTTTCACGCTTTTGTTCCGGCAATTAGGGCGATGGGAAAGTGACATTTTTCCAAAGGAATATGCATACTACAACATTTATTGTGTCGTCACGATCACGTGATCGTAACACCATTGGATTTACATGGCAAACTTGCATTTATCGGTTCTTAAGGGGCATGTTCCACCCTACCTATGGAATACGCACTTTGTACTAGTATAAGAACTGACTTCTTCCGAACATAGCTATTTCGTACCAAAGTCGAACGAATAGTGTGTTCCATTGAAACAAGATTAAATATGTTACTGTCATGGGTATATTCCATTGACATTTGAAGTTGTCGATAATTTGTTTGATCCTGTAATAGCATTACGCGAAATTCGGTTTTTTTGCCGCCAGCGCCGGCAACACAAAATTGGCCCAAAGGAAAACGGTATAATGAGCTTTAACCATTGGAATACGCAAAGGTTTTTCTAGCGCCTCCGGCAGTAAAAAATCTGCTCAAAGGAAAACGCCATTAGATACAATGCAGCTTAAAGCCTGACAAGTGACAATAGCTTAAAAACTATGGAATTGGGATTATTGTCGTGATATACTACAGTAGAAAGTTGTTGAGTCAATTTTACATATTTCATTCGTCAAACTGAACTATCGATCAGAAGAAAATAGGGGAAGTACGTATTCGTACCTTTAGCTAGTGCAAGTCGTCCTTCTCTCCCAGAAACAAGCTATCGCTTTAAATTGGCCAATCAGAGATAGGCAGAGAACCGATAGAAATTTTTGAAGGTGCGCCACCATACCGTGAGAAACCGAACTACAGAGTATAGACGACGATTTCCGTCTGTTTCATTATCTTATTTGTTATAATGAATTTAAGTTTATTGGAGAAAATCACAGTACGTTTTAATGGTTCACAAAATGAGTTGAGACTAGTTACAAAATACATGTATATCTTATACATGGAGAGAGAGGCACATTACTTAAACCCTAGCGCCATCTAGGTTGATTCCGAAACATCCCCCTTTTTTTAGTTAGTTTAAACATAGTCATTTAGTTTGAGTGGCGGTCTTATAATGCGACCACTGCGTGATTGACGGAGAAGTCTGGTAGGCAAAGGAGATGAGGAGCTGCCGGACGGACTTCTTGGAGGACTAGGAACACTGGACGGCATGTGACTCTGAGGATGGTCAGTTTGTTGGCCTTGCTGTTGCCTGAGGTTGGGACTCATCCGGAGGCGGTCTAGAACTCGGCATTGTAGTGACTGGCAACTGCACGGGTAAAACACAGCAGGGAGAGGAGGGTTTGCGAGAGGTTCAGGTACAAGGGAGGAGGAATGTTCCTTGAGAGCTGGACGGAGTACTATGCGATTTCGTCTGTATTCTTTACCCTCGATGTTCACAATGTATGATCGGTTTTGTACTTGACAAATAATCTTTCCTAAGCGCCAAGTGCTTTGTCTTAAATTTGGATTGGGTTTCACCCATACTAGTTCACCAACTTGCAGCTCACGTAAGGGTTTGGTTCTTTTGTCAAACTGCGTTTTGTATTGTTGACGGCGTTTCTTCAGTTGTGTTGTTACCTTCGTGACTACTTTGGGTCGTAACTGTTTGTCGGCAAATGGCAAGGTTGAACGAAGACGACGAGACATGAGGCGTTGGGCCGGGCTTGATCCAATACCTTCTGTCGGAGTATTTCTCCAGTCTAGTAAAGCCATGTGAAGGTCTTCCTTCGATTTTTCGTACTTCTTGAGCATTGTCTTCGCAATTTTCACAGCCGATTCTGCCTTTCCGTTTCCTTGAGCGTGAAAAGGGGATGAGGTTTCATGACGAAAACCCCATAAGTCTGCAAATTCTTGAAATGTTCTGCCGTTGAATGGAGGGCCATTATCGGACATGACAACTTCTGGTATGCCAAAACGACTAAAATGGCGCTTGCAACATTCGACGACTGTTTCTCCAGTGGTATCAGGGAGTAGATCGACTTCCCAGTAATCCGAATATGAATCCACCATTACCAAATATTTCTTTGAGTCAGCAGAAAGAGTGAAGAGATCCAGTGATATCTTTTGCCATGGTAATGAGGCAAGTGGGACGGTCATAAGAGGCTCTTTAGCTTGTGCCGTGGCAAACTCGTTGCATATATGACACTGACCAATGGTGTGTTTAATTTGTTCCGTTATCCCTGGCCAGTATACTACTTCTCTGGCTTTGCGGAGGCAAGCTTGTATACCACAATGACTAGAATGCAGGATCTTCAACATGTCCGAACGCATGCTGTGAGGAACAATCACACGAATGCCTTTATAGATGAGACCTGAGTCGACGGTGAGTTCTTCTCTGTAATTCCAATATTCTCTAACATCAGGTGGTGTTCTGGCTTTGGAATTCGGCCAACCTTGTAGAATAACGGTTTTAAGCGTTTGGAGTGTTTTATCTTCTTGCGTCATTTTGCGCAACTTCTCAAGGCGACCGAGAGAGACTCGTAGGTAGTCTGAGTGTTGTATACCCGCAAAATAGTTGCTAGAGTTGGTATCGCGGTCTAATCGAAAAACAATGGGGTCCTGAGTATCTTTTTCATTCCCATGCAGAGGTAGTGGTACGCGTGATAAGCAGTCTGCTATGTACATGTCCTGTCCTTTCTTATACTGAACGTGAAGAGCATAGTTTTGCAACTTCAGTAACATGCACTGCAATCGTTTTGGAGCATTAAGAAGAGGTTTTTTCCAGATATTTTCCAACGGTTTATGGTCTGTTTCGACGTTTATTTTATCGCGTCCGCATAGATATTGATCAAATCTAGTGCATGCAAACACTATTGCCAAACACTCTTTTTCTATTTGAGCGTATTTTCTTTCTGTCTGCGTTAGCGATCGAGAAGCAAACGCAACTGGTTGTCCCTTCTGCAATAAGGTTGCTCCTAATCCAAACTCGCTTGCGTCACATTGGAGAGTGACGTCTTCTTCTAGATCGTAGTAGCGAAGGACTGGAACAGAGCTTGCAAGACTTTTAATTGCTTCAAATGCATCGGTATGTCTGTCATCCCACACCCAATCAGCGTCCTTTCGGATCAACTCTCGAAGCAGTTCTGTATAATCCGATAGTTTGGGAAGAAATTTCGCAAGATATGTTACGAATCCGATGAAGCTTTGCAAGGACTGTACATTATGTGGTACGGGCATGTCTTTGATGGCTCGTACTTTTTCAGGATCTGGCCTTACGCCTGTAGACGTCAATAGGTGTCCAATATATGGGACTTGGTTCATGCGAAGTTTCAACTTGGACTTGTTTAATTTGAAGTTACATTGTCTGGCGCGATGTAAGAGCGCGATGAGATTAGAATCATGATCCTGTATAGCTTCCTCGAGAGTGTCGCCACATCCAACACAGACAATGTCATCAGTTATATTCTCGATACCTTGTAGTCCTATCAACACTTCATGTTGGCGCCTTTGATATTCTTCTGGTGAGACAGATAAGCCAAAGGGCATACGTTTCCAACGATAGCGGCCGAAAGGAGTCCAGAAAGTGGTAAGCTTACTACTTTCGTCATCTAGTCGGACTTGCCAAAATCCATCCTTGGCATCCAAGACGGAAAAAACTTTAGCCTTGGCAATCCTAGGTAGTATCTCCTCTATAGTTGGTAAAGGATATTTTGGCCTTTGCAGAGCGACATTTAGATCTTTAGGATCTAAACATATGCGCATACTCTTCTTTTGGTTTCGGACTACGACCATACTTGAGATCCACTCTGACGGTTCCGTAACTTTTTCCACAACGTCTAAAGCTTCTAGTTCCGCTAGTTTATCTTTTAGGGGTTGGCGGAGTGCCACCGGAACCTTCCTTGGTCTATGTTGTACAGGAGGGATAGTTTTGTCTACTACTAGGTGACAATATCCAGGTAAACACCCTAATCCTGTGAAAACATCTGCATACTCTTCTAGAATTTTCTCCTTGGTCAACGGACTTGGTATTGTGACTGAGTCTGTGGTATTGACTGTAGCCAGCGTTTCTTCCGAGTTCGTACTTGTAAATGGTTTATTAAACTTCAACAGTCCTAACTCTTCGCAAGTTTCCCCAGAGAGCAGTGGTACTTTATCGCTTGTGACCACTTGAAATTCCAAGGTATACTCCTGGGAATTATATAGGACTTGTATACTAGCAACTCCCATGACCTTTAACTCTGAGTCGTTGTAGCAATTTAAACGAGACTCATCCAGTTCTATCTGCTTCTGACTTTCTGGGAGGGAATCGAAAAGCTTCTTGCCAATTACATTGCAAGTTGATCCACTATCAATCTGGAACTTAACCATCTGTGACTGATTCTTTGCCTTATCTTCCACAAGCAACTGGGTGAAATACTTTTTTCCATGCTTGGTTTTCTTGACTGTCACCAAGTTTAAAGCGTATGTAGATTCGTCAGAATCAGCTGTCTCGGCAGAGTCGGGAGAGGCTAGCACCTGTCTTGTGTCGACTGAGTGAACCTGTTTCCCGGTTTTGTCTTGGTGAACTTCCCCTGTCGTTTCCGATTCTGATCAGTGCAGCATTTTGAAAAGTGATTTAGTTGGTCACACTTGCGGCACGTTTTTCCATACGCAGGACAGGCTTGACGATCTTGTACATGCATAGTTCCACAAAAATGACAGGATTTTTGTAACATCTTCTTAGCGCGACTTACTGACTGTTTTGTAGAGAACTTCTTATCAGCCATATTGACAGAGTGGACTGTCATGGAGTTATTTGAAGAGTCAGTATCGCCTAGATGTTGCACTTGTCTACATGTAAGTTCATTTGTTCTACACATCTCCAGTGCTTTATTTAACGTCAGATTGGGTTTATTCAAGAGTTGAGGTCTAAATCTTGAATCTGACATACCCAATACTAGTCTATCACGAACAAATTCGTCCACGTTTTGCCCATAATCGCATGTTTTGGCAAGTTTCTTCAAACGGTTTATATATTGGTCAATAGTTTCCGTAGGCTGCTGAGACGCCGTATGGAAAACATACCGTTCATAAATAGTATTCTTCATAGGTGCAAAATGATCTTCTAAAGCTGCTGTTAGTAACGCGAGTGTAGCAGTTTGCGCAGCCGTTAGTTCAAGATCTTGATAAACTTGGAAGCATGATGTTCCCATGACCGTAAGAAAAGTAGCTTTCTGTACTTCTTCAGTTTTAGTGGCCATACCTGTAGCTGTAGAATAATTTGCCCATTGCGCTCGAAAAAGTTTCCAATTCGTATATACATCCCCTTTTAAAGAGACCGGAGTAGGCGGCGGAATGTTGGCCGAAGCCATGACGAACTAGCAAGCGACCCGCAAAACAAAAGCAAACCAAACTAAACGGTGGGAACGTACGACGTACACACCGAAGCTAAGCCTTGGACACGGCTACAGTTAGGATAAGTTAGCAAATTTACCTCAAGAACTGGTAAAATGAGTCAGTTTTTAAGTAACGAGTACGAGAAACGTCACATAAAGCCAATAACCACTTCTGGCACCATGTTTCATTATCTTATTTGTTATAATGAATTTAAATTTATTGGAGAAAATCACAGTACGTTTTAATGGTTCACAAAATGAGTTGAGACTAGTTACAAAATACATGTATATCTTATACATGGAGAGAGAGGTACATTACTTAAACCCTAGCGCCATCTAGGTTGATTCCGAAACACCGTCCTTCTTTCGCCCGGGTAGATTGACATTGAAAGTTATCGTTCAATTAAGAGTTAAAAATGGATATTTCTGTCCAGTGTAATTTAGTATATCGGGAAACTAGTGACAAGAAAAGCCAGACAAGTTTTAAAGGCAAAACTAAAGGTATTCAAGTAGAATTTTCGCCAAATTCGAGTGACTCGTTAAGCCTCGGCCATAGTAAACACAAGAAGTCAGGTACCATAACAAAATCAGCATTCAGCTGGATAGCAGACGAACCTTCGAAGAAAATAGTTTCTTGTATTCATCCGCGGTTTCCCGCCAAAAAAAGCGGATATTCAGTGGCGCGAAAAAACCGATAAAGTGACGTCTCGCGAAATGGCTAAGAATACGTACTTCCCCTATTTTCTTCTGACAGTATGAACACTTCATATGGCGTTTTACTTTGGGCAGATTTTTTACTGCCGGAGGCGCTCGAAAAACCTTTGCGTATTCCAATGGTTTAAGCTCAGTAGTGATGAGACGCTGTGCGTGCTCCATTGGTAAAATTAGCCTTGAACTCCCAGCGCGATGCCAGCACTACTGACTTGCCAACACGGCAATAATAATTCGAAACATGGCGCTTAAAAAGTCCATTGAAATCAGGGTTGGAAATAAGACAGGTTTACAAGTCTAAAACCAGTTTATTAATGGCTCGGACCAGTTTATTTATTCCAAAACCTGGGGTCAGTGGTCCCAGGGACCACTTTATTAATTATCGTTTTTGGAAAAATAGACGGTGGGACCAGTTTATAAATTCGGGGTTCCTTATTAGAATTTTTCTAGCTCAACATATTTCCTACCAATTCTACTCCTAGGTTGTTAGTACTCCTTGGCTACAACTTCCCTACAAAAGTTTTGTAGTCTATTGACTATTGATCTTGACTAGCGTCTATACTCTAGAATGAGTCTCTTGTAGTCGACAGTCTAGACCATAGCCAGTACTAGTTGTCAGTTGTCGTATTAGGCAGTAGTGTATGGTCACATTACAGGATTTTGATCTGGCTTACCAGAGGTGGATTCATACAACAGGGGATCCGCAACTGTTTTCAGAAATATTATTTGAATTACAAATAAATTTTGGTGAGCATGTGCTTGTAATAACTAAATAAAACCGTAATTTTGCATAAACGTTTTCATTTGTATGTAATTATGTATCATGTTGCCCCCCAAAGGTTAGGTAACTTTCTTCAATTGAAATTACCATCTGAAAACTGATATCATTTAAGCAGATTTTATAAATTTTAATAGTCATAAAAATTCATTTACAATAAAACAATAAAAACAGAATATCAAGAAAACAATTTACATTATTTCAGAATTAACTTGTAATGAAGATTGGAAAATGGTATCATCCATTACAACTCCGTGATAGTTTTCAATGATTTTCAAAATTAAAATAAATATAGATTTCTTCTAATCTACCTGAAATGAAAAGCTGATAAACTTTTCGGGTTATAATCAATGTCGGGTGCAATTTTTATCACACCATGAACAAGTGTTGCCCGAAATAGTTCGTGTAACGGAAAAGGTATTAGCAATTTGTCAAAACATCATCGTTTCATTCAATAGCGAATTCTCAATTTTTTTTTTTCGAATTTTACAACATTGGAAATTTTTCATTATACAAATAGGTCTTACAATAAAAACATTCCTCGATTCTAATCTTTACCAGTCCTTCAAATCCATTCTATTCGCCCATGTGCTTTCAACGTTGGTGTGATGATACATCTTCACAATGATAAAACTTGAATGGTGTTTCACCATTATCAACGCCCTGATGTGTGATCAAATTTGACTTACATGTGCTAGTAAACTATAATCACATTTGAAAAGTTTTCTTCCTAAGGTGAATGCGCTGATGTACGATCAAATTACTACTCTGCCTACATTTATAGTCGCACTGATCACATTTGAAGGGTTTTCCCCCCACTGTGAATGCGTTGATGTCTGATCAAACCATTTTTACGAATACTTGCAAAGTCACACTGATCACATTTGAAGGGTCTTTCACCACTGTGAATGAGTTGATGTATTTTTAAATCATACTTCCGAGTACTTGCAAAGTCACACTGATCACATTTGAATGGTTTTTCACCACTGTGAATGCGCTGATGATTGATCAAATGAACCTTCTGCGTACCTTTATAGTCACACCGATCACATTTGAATTGTTTTTCACCACTGTGAATGCGTTGATGCATGATCAAATTAGTCTTGAGCGTGCTCGCATATTCACACTGATCACATTGGAAGAGTTTTTCACCATTGTGAATGCATCGATGGGCAATCCAGTGATGCTTGTTCTTGCTGAAGTAGTCACACTGATCACATTTGAAGGTTTTTTCACTACTGTGAATGAGTTGATGTCTGATCAAATAATACTTATCCTTACTTTCATAATCACACCGATCACATTTGAAGGGTTTTTCACCACTATGAATGCGTTGATGTCTGATCAAATTACTCTTCAGCTTGCTGGCAAAATCACACTGATTACATTTGAAGGGTTTTTCACCACTGTGAATGCGTTGATGCATGATCAAATTAGTCTTGAGCGTGCTCGCATATTCACACTGATCACATTGGAAGGTTTTTTCACTACTGTGAATGCGTTGATGTCTAATCAAATAACACTTCTCCTTACTTGCATAATCACACTGATCACATTTGAAGAGTCTTTCACTACTGTGAAGGCGTTGATGTTTGATCAAATTACTCTTCAGCTTGCTCGCATAATCACACTGATTACATTTGAAGGGTTTTCCCCCAACGTGAATACGTTTATGTCTGATGAAATTACTTTTCTGTGCGCTGGAAAATTCAAACTGATCAAATTTGAAGCTTCGTTCTCTAGTATGAATTTTAGAACTTAGTTCAAGAACTCTTTGATCTTCAATATCATGTTTTGCCTTGGATTTACCTACATAAATAAGGAAATAATCATGTAACATCTGGAAATTATAGATTCGACACAAGGAAAGTGCGATGATTCTATGAGATGTGGACGGAGCTAGTCCGACCCCTTTTCAAAAAATGATCGTTACACAGTGGGGACTAGGAGTGAAAGATTCTCAGAATCTCATCTCTTTTCTCTTAGTAATATTCATGCGTAGTCCAAAAATTAACGTTAAAAATGCTATATTCTGCAATTTACACACCAGGCTGGTTGCGGTTCCTGGCCTCAGTAGGGACTCCTTCCGAGCTATACAATTAAAATTGTGATAAATAGTCCATGGAAACAATAAAAATAAAAACACCTTTTTTTCTCTCGTAATACCTTTCATTTTGAGATTGAGGTTGTTGCTGTTCCGCAACTGGTAGGGATAATGCTTGGCTATCTGGCTCTGAATCATAATCAACTGGTTCAACTTTCACTGATACATCGTTAGCCTTTTGAACAGTTTCATTTTTCTCCTAATTTTTTAAAGAATTAACAATGATTAATGAATATTGCTAATACCTAACCTCATATTTCCGTTTTCATCAAATGAACAATGTCGCGTACCTTGAGATCTTTGACTTTGTTTTTCAATTCTTCTCTGACCTTATTGAGCCTGTCAATTTTACCTCGTTGTTCATTAATAGTTAATTCATTTTCCATTCTCTCCTTTCTCACGTTTGAAATTAAAACGTCAAACTAAAATATTGAAATAAGATTCCATTACTACAGCTGATTTCCATGGGACCTTCAGACAGAATGCCTTTTAAAGGGACAAGCAAGAAACAGGAAAAACCAATGACGCGAAAGAACGTTATAGGTCCATATTTTCAATGATGCTTAAAACAAGGGACCTCAAACCCTCCGAGCTTTTAGCCAATCAGACGCGAATTTTTCATTGGCAGTACATTTAAAAAAGTCCAATGTTCATCAGCCATGGAGTGGCGGTAGACAAGAAAACTGGGCGCTTTCGCTCAAGCATGGTGAAAGTGCCCCTTGCTTCGTTTTTCCTACCAGATTGCCTCTTAATGCTTTTTCTATGGGGATAATATTTGGGAAGTTTTCTCGTTTTGTCAAATAGTACCTTTTTCCTCAGTTTCTTCATTTTATCATCTTTGCTTAAGCAACGATCATTCTTATCCATTTCCTAAAACAAACAGCAGTTTTTTTGTAATTTCACGCGGTAGAACAATATTTGCTCAAATACCTCTCCGAGAACAACTCTTTGAGAATCGACTAAATTCATATAGGCTTTGCGTAAAGACAGTTTGTGTCGACACATTTCTTCCCTAGAATTAAACTTTGAATGAAGGTATGTTTTGAAACATGAAACATTATTTGAACAACAAGCGAAGGAATGGAAAAAAATGTTTATATTGTAAACTAATATGAGTTTATAGCGTTCCCATGACCTTTCAAGGCTGAAAGGTTTGATTAGTGCAAGAGCAAGAGCATTGTCAAAATTCCGACTCAATTAATTCATGTTAAAACTAATCAGATCTTCGTATATATAAATTTTAAATAAAATAATTTTGTATTTTTAACATTCATTATAAAATGTTGTTGAACTGTGATTAATGAGGGGTCTAATATTTCCGAAAGAATGTACATCATTATGTGGGATCATTCCTAGTTAGGAGGTCGCCTTTTTATAGCGGGAATTTTTTTTAGTAGGATAGTAGTAAAAATAGTACTATTTTTTTTAGACTGAAAAGCTAAACGAATGACGGAGAAACTACTATGAATAGCTACAGTTTGACTACTCAGGAGGCATATTTCAATATGAGCTCCCTATTCTTTACTGTTACTACAATAGACCTATTCACATTAAGGGCCGCGCATGAGAAGTTGCAATGTTTGGGGGCATGAGTTATAGCGCTTCTACGGAGTTAAACGTGTAAACTAAACTACGATGGACGTATGGGAGACCTTTTGAAATTTAATATTAAAATAAAATGCCTAGTATTTAAAACCGAGACAGTACAATTAAAATCATGTTAAGAAATAAAGTGTTTAAGTTCTAATGGAAACGGTGCATTGATATTAGTAGGCCGCTCACTAAGCCTTGGCGACGGTACGGGATCATCGCTTCATCGGCGAATAGACGGCGATGTCCGCCGATGCCGTGCCGAAAGCGCTGTGTATAAATGCCCGTAAGCCCTGGCGCCCAATTTAGTGAGTAGAATTTCATTAAATGCCCTAATTTTACGTCTATCAATTGAATTTGATAAAATTTCACCTCGGAAGTTCAATTAATACTTTTACAACAAGTAATACAACATTGTTTTATAAAAATAAACTCGAATGCGTAGCAAATAAGGCAAAAGGAATGGTTAAAAGTACTGCACTGCCCCCAGACATTCTTTCTACGCATGCTCACCTCTCTAAATTTTTCCCCCCTTTTCACCCCCGCTCTACCGGTGAAAAGGTCTATAGTGTGCTTCCGCGAAGCTGTGGGGGGAGGAAACTGTGACGTCAATATTGGGTCCCGAATTTGTATTGCCCAAGCTGACGACGTCTCGCGACTGCCAATATGGTCGCCTGAAAATAAGGTAAGAGATAAGAGCATGTGACGTCACTACAAAGTTCGTGGTAACACACTATTCCGCACGGCACAATGCACTATGTTACAAAAGACCGATATTTTGGCAATAATTCCACAAGGCACATAGTGATAATATTTATACATTTTCGACTTCCACCTATTTCTAGGATGATGCCAAAGTAAATAGTTTTTGGGTGCGCCACCTGGTGGCGAAGTTAGCACCCTAGTAGGTTTAAGTGTGTTTTGACGTTTGTTATGTGTAAAGAGCTTCATTCCTATGTTATGTTAAAAGGTCCGTTAGTAAAGATCACCTAACATTTGAGATACAGCGAACAAACTATCGAAAATTGCACAAAATGGGTCATTTTTGATCAATGATTACTCTTAAACGCGCAAGTGAATTGCGACGCGATTTTCATTAAAATGTAATTTAAATGCCATACTATAGAAATACCCGGAAAGATATTTGCGGTTTTGGCTGGTCTTTTAACAGTTGACGTTCCAAAGTCTAAAAAAACAAGGAAAGAAATATGCTAAACGATAAACGACGCACTTAAAAAACATACAGCACCTTTATTCCAACAATAGGGCAACACTAAAACGCAACTAATGCAAGATTAAACAGAATATGTTTATTAAACTTATAGTACTTATTGGTATGATAATACTATAACAGATTGTGTTTTTCACTCCGTGTCCGAATCGATGCAATCGACATTCGAGAGTAAGCTTAAATCTTCTATTTCATGTTCTTCTAAGCGTACTATTTCAGTGTGAATGCAGGTTTCATGAATATCCGGTTCTTGGAGAAGACCAATTGCTTCTTTCGGAAGAGGTAAAGAGTTACGTTTATCTAGTCTTTTCTTCAAAGAATACTCGGAAACAATAGGATCAGAAGAATCAAGGGCTCGTCCAATTATATCTCTCACATTGTCCTTTCGACTTGTCTTTCGCGCGTGAAGTTCCCTATCGCGCCGATAAAGTTTACTTCTTGATTCACCCGCTTGCTCACTCAACATCCCTACTGGCAGGGCGGATGTCTTGATAATATCTTCTCCATGAATGAGAATCTTATGAACAGTGACAGGCATATAGAACCATTGGTAAGAAGCAACATACCTTTCGGCCAGCTTTCGACAGTACTGCCCAAATTTTGATGGTTCAATTGGAAGAGATGATGATATGACGCAAAGGATGACGTGTAACTTTGGTACTAACCACTTCTCTAAACCAAGTATTTCCGCGAACATATCCTGGTTTTCTGGAGAGAAAGCTCTTCTTGCTGTATTTCCGTCGTTGCTTGTTCCCGCGCCTTTTGGATTTGGGAAGTCTACTCGAAGAGCTAATTTTTTACACATCAAACCCTGGATATGTTTCTTCCTTTGAATGAAAAGTGGATTATTCGCACCCCCTTTGATTCGCCATGTTTTCAAGCCTTCAACGTTGCGATAGCCCAAATGAAGACAAAATTCAAAAAACCTAATCCAAGCTTGAAGGGGACTAATACCGTAAATAAGTTGCTGCGCATCCGTTGTACGACTTGCTTGAAGGTTTAGTTTGTTGAATTGTGTTGGTGTGGCACCGCAAATCGAGCAGGATTGCTGTGACGTTGCTCCAGATATTATACTTAGGACTTTCCCATCAATTACCGTTAAGTAGAGACTATAGTCAATGATAACATTTAGATGATTTGATGGTCTTGACGTCAGCGGTTGAAGCGTTGCAATCTGATGTTCAACCCAATACTTTTCATCTAAAATTTATTGTTTCGATTCTTTGGCAAATTGTATCCTAAGTGGCCTGCAAAATCGAACAGACTGTGGAGAGGGGTTATTCCACAAAGCGTGGCCGCACTTGAGGAAAGGCGCAACGGAATCACGGTTGTAACAAATGACTCAGCGTCCGATAGTTCGTCTAAGCTGTCGAACCTTTGCTTGTATTGGGATTGTGCAGTGCTTCCATCAAAACCCCACGAAGCCAGAAGAGTAAGTTGCAGGTTGTCAACGTTACGAGTTTGAGCATAGCGTTCTACGGCTTCATGTTGTAGTTTCAGAATTCGGAGAGTAGTGTGGTTCAAGAGATCTTGCAAGGCTACTGAAGCAACAGTGTCCGACACGTCAATCATAGCGGGTCTGCAAAGTGACTTCGCCTCGAGGACCTTGTAATATGGTGGGAACAAAGACGATCAGTGGGACGTGGCTGTTTGCCTTAACATTTGATAGGTCGACACAGATAAATTTCCATCCAAAATCAAGGCTATGGCTTCTTCAGCAGTACAACTAGTTGATGCCTCGAGAGTCATGTTCTGTTGCAGTTTGGAAGCCCGATTTGGGCTTTTCAATAACTCATGCAAAATGTTCGATAATTGTTTTTCTCCTTGAATCTTTAGAGCTAATTCGCTTGATTTCATATGCTCCTCTTTAGATTTGTCGGCCAACACTTTAGCCAAATCAGTTACCTTTTGCCTTTTTGCTGCATTTTTCGCAAATGAATAGGGTGTTAATGGCCTACCTACAGCCACTGAAGTAGTTGAACCCTCAACAACTTCATCAATTCTATCTTTATCGAACTTGGCGTGGGGGACAGAGAAGTCGGAATTAAGCCATGACTCGTGTCTCTTCAAAAAAACACTCATTTTTTTCTGCCGGATTCTTTCCAATATTTGATGAAGCGGGACTTTTCCCTAATAAACGCCGCTTTCATACACTTAATATCTTCGTCAGAGATACTACTTTGTACATCCTCTCCAAGCAAAGCAATTACGTTTTGTATACACCCATTAACATCAGCCTTAGATTTAAAAATACTGACTAAATCGGACTTCCTGAGTGATAAAGGTGGTTTCGACTTTGCCATTGTAATGGGGCGAGCTTCTTCTTCAGTTGCAGAAGAAGTCAGCAATTCAGCAGACATACTGCACTGGAGATAGTAATCAAATGACTTACTTTGATAACCCGGAGAGGTAGAGGTACAAACTCCTCTTATCGTAATTTATTTTTTAAATTCTTTCAATATTACTCAAATTAGTGTTGCCCTATTGTTTGAATAAAGGAGCTGTATGTTTTTTAAGTGCGTCGTTTATCGTTTTGCATATTTCGTTCCTTGTTTTTTTTAGACTTTGGAACGTCAACTGTTAAAAGACCAGCCAAAACCGCAAATATCTTTCCGGGTATTTCTATAGTATGGCATTTAAATTACATTTTAAAGAAAATCGCGTCGCAATTCACTTGCGCGTTTAAGAGTAATCATTGATCAAAAATGACCCATTTTGTGCAATTTTCGATATTTTTTTCGCTGTATCTCAAATGTTAGGTGATCTTTACTAACGGACCTTTTAACATAACATAGGAATGAAGCTCTTTACACATAACAAACGTCAAAACACACTTAAACCTACTAGGGGGCTAACTTCGCCACCAGGTGGCGCACCCGAAAACTATGTACTTTGGCATCATCCTAGAAATAGGTGGAAGTCGAAAATGTATAAATATTGTCACTATGTGCCTTGTGGAATTATTGCCAAAATATCGGTCATTTGTAACATAGTGCAATGTAGCAATTTTATCCCATTTTCTCCATCATAGGTTTTGCTTTTCCGCGCCGGGGTGAATACTACTATTTTTACTACTATCCTACTAAAATATTTGTCACTAAGGAAAACGGCCTCTAAATTACGAATCTTTTCTAGATTCGCTGGCCCAGGATAGATTAACTTAGGTTAGGTTTTGCCAGGGCAGTTCCATTAAACCTCTTGAGGTATTCATCAAGTTCGAATTATTTTTATTACTTACCAGCTTAAAGGTTTCACCGTAACAACACAATCTTTCAATGAATCCATCCTACTTGTCCTCTTTTACCCGTCGAAGAATCTGATTAAACCAATCATTCAAGGATAAAAGTCAAGCCCTTTATCGTCTAACTGAAAGGTTTTCCTGTTACAAGTAACTAATGCCTTTTGTTCTTGTTTTATTAATAGTATTTCTAGTACTAAGGAGCCTTAATAATTTTAGTAACACACATTTAAAGGCTTCCGTCTACGTTGTTCGTTGACCGCTTTTCGCGCCGCCATAATAAGACAAGAATGACTAGCAGACAGGAATGTTTCCCAGTTTCGGACTTGGAGGCGGTAATATATTGACTACTGGAGTGGTATTGAGAAAATACAGTACTTACTGATCTATCTCTCTAGAATCACGCTGCACAGGCTGAGAAATAAGGTTTTTTTTTCAACTGGTCATATGGCCAGTAGAGCCCAAGTAATTTTATTAAATAAACAGGACATTAGCCACTTGAAATTGTTAATCTTGGAACATTTTTAATTAATTAGGTAGCCACGAGGCCAGTACTCCAGTAGACCCCAAGTAGTTAATTTTTAATCTGGCGCAGTTAATTTCTAAGGAGGATATTTGTCCTTATTTCTCTGCCTGGCCCAAAAACGTAACTCTGGGATTATCGGCGGGAAATTGAAATCTCAACTGCAAATAGATATCGCAAAAGTCAGAATATGGAGTAAAACATTAGTGAACCATCCGTACTGATTCGTCGCCGATTATTTTAAATTTTAAAATATGAAAAATATCCCCCCCCCAAAAAATTTCCGAATGATAACTAGCAGACACTTTCGAGTAATTTCGGTAGAGAGGGGGAGTGAACTTTGTATCCCCAACGTTGGGGGAAACTTTGTAAGAGATAGAGGGTTATGACGTTTCCATATATTGGAAAGAAATTACTCTACAAACCAGCAGTCTGGGAAATAGCACACTTCCTCTGGTCCAAAACCAGTTTATTAATTGCTTGAACTAGTTTTTTTAATTCAAGAAGTGGGGGTTTATTAATTGCAAATCTATAGGAGAACAAAGGATGGGACCACTCCGGAGACCAGTTAATTATTTCGGGGACAATGGGTGGTGTCACTGGTCCCAAGGACTAGTTTAAAAAATATCCTTATTTCCCAGATTGCAAACCAGTGGGCGTAGAGAGGGGTGTAGACTGTGTATCCCCCTTCTTGGCGCACTCTTGTAAGATGGGATACTGTACGCGCCAAGTAGGGGCTGTGACACTGAGCTATGATATAGAAGGGTGTTTGCTCACGTAGCACTGTCATTACCCTACAATTAGTGAAATAACGCAAGGGATAAATGAACAATAAACAGTGTTAAATACCTAGTAAACAGTGTTAACATCGGGATCGGCCGTTCTAAGAGAGTGCGAGATCTATATAGAGTGCTGTCAGTTGTGACGTCAAATCCAAGGTTAAACGTCACGAGTCTGCCTTTAGCAATGGGCGGCCATGACAGTTACCGTTTTTTTCTTTATGGGAAAACCGCATGGGTGACGTCACACCGGCGCTTCTGACAGCACTCTATAGGCGATTAAGGTTAAATGTCATCAAAATTTGAAGTAAAAGCGGCGGATGTCTTGTGATTCAACTCATGCTTATAAAGAAAAAAGATGCGGATTTCCATAGGCACATTTATTAAACCTTTTTTGCCTCTTTATAGTTTGGCACTTGTAAAATTAAAATTATCTTTAAAAACCGGTTTTTAACTTCTAAAAAAATATTTAGCACAGCAAGTGACTTCATCTTCCAGAGTAGATACTACCAATTCTAATTTGGCCGATTAGTGCATTTTGACGCAACAACGGCCTTGTTCCAGCGTTTTCAGTGGGCAAACATTCTTTTCTGTTATGTTATGTTAAATCTATTTCAGGTTCCCATAAGTGAGATTTTACTGATAAATCCATTCTACTTCGCAAGTTTTCTACATCGATATGTGATCAAAGTAATCTTCTGCACCTTAGAAGAGTTATACTGTTCACATTTGAAGTGTTTTTTAACGAAGTGATTGCATTGATGATTGATCAAATTATGCTTATAGTTGCCAGTATAGTCACATTGATCGCATTTGAATATCTTTTCACAACAACTGTGAATGCGTTTATGTCTGATCAAATTACTATTGACCGCGCACCCATAATCACTCTCACTGATCACATTTGAAGGGTTTTTCACCACTGTGAACGCGTTGATGTTTGATCAAACCTCTCTTGTTCTTACATCTAAACTTGCAGTGATCGCATTTTAAAGGTTTTTCACTTCTATGAATTCCTTGATGTATGATCAAAGTAGTCTTTTTCGAGCATCCATAGTCACATTGATCACATTTGAATGGTTTTTTACCACGGTGAATGCGTTGATGTCTGATCAAAGCGCTCTTCCACTTACTTGCATATTCACACTGATCACATTTGAAGGGTTTTTCACCACATTATGTTTTGATGTATGATCAAATCACTCGTGTTCTTGCATCTAAACTCACAATGATCACATTTGAATGGTTTTTCACAACTATGGATTCGTTTGTGTCTAATGAAATAACCCTCGCTCTTGCATCCAAAGTCACACTGATCACATCTGAATCGTTTTTCGCTCAGTTTTTTGCCAATTGGCATTTCTTGGCTATACATTTCCGAACCATACTCAATTGGTTCAGCTTTGAGGCATTCATCGTTAGTATTTTGATAATCATTTTCAACTGGTTCATCTTTCACGCATTCGTTGCTGGCCTTTTGATAAGTGTCATTTTTCTCCTAAGCATATTGTAAATTAACAATGATTAGACTGATACTTCAACCAGATTTTCGCTTCTCATCGACATGAACATACCAAGAGATCTTCTTCAAGTACCTTTTTCAATTCTTCAATGACTGTATTGAGCCTTTCACTTTCCGCACTTAGTCTTTCTGTTTCCTCTTGTTGATGATTTAGCGTTAGTGTAATTTTCATTTTCTCATTCCTCATGTTCAGAATTAAAACATCACACTACGCAAAAAAAAAATAAAACCTGTACATATCGGTATTGGCAGTGATACTGATTATTTCAAGATAGTATTGTATCGGTTAAACCAATACTGATTCAAATTCCGTTTGATGGCGCCACATGATATTTTCCGATATTTTCTTGGTTAATTTTAAACTAATATATGGCGCTTTTACATGTAAAATGTTCATAGTATCACCTATTTATGCAAAACCCTAACAGTATGGCTGATCTTCTACACAAATTTTACCTTGCCAAAGGCAGGAGCCAATCAGAACTCGTCCATGAGGGCGGAGCTAAAACTATCTTTTAATAAGCTTAGACTTAGAGGGTCAGTCAATTCCACCCCTCGATTATAGGAACATCTAGTGGCATTTGTTTAAACTTAACCACAGCCGAGACTTGCTTTAACATGAAGGAAAGTGTATAATGGAGTAGAAATGTTTGTGGGTCATGTGCTGCTATGAACGTCTCCAAGTGTACCTAGTGACAAGTGCTGCCACTTAGCGCCATTTTTCAGAACTGTTTTCCCATTTTATTTGTGTGAGAATAAACTTTTTTTTAAGACATAGGGGACACCCAGCCCAAACAGAACGACCTTCGTGGAATACCATGTAAATTACCTTGGCTTTCAGTTCCTTGATTTGATCATCTTTGCTTTGGTGGTTGTGGTTACACTCCATTTCCTAAAATAAATTTCAGTTTTTAAGTTTTATTGTAAAATATAAATTTACAGCATGGGTCTCTTAAAACAAATATGAATTACAACCATCATATAATGTCTTTGAGGAGGAAACCGTGGAGATGTCATCGTCTCAAATGTGGCAATGGGGTCAGTTTGAATATTTTTTTCAGTGGTGTCAAACACACTTTGGGTCCATTTATTACACATTTCCCCTTGACTTGTTTTCAATAAACACATATATATATATATATTAGTTAACAGTATAATTATTACTGTGAAAAAGAGGGTTGGGAGTCGCAATAGCGTAAGAACAGGCCTCAAAAACTTACTGCAGTTTGTCAAGTAGGAATGTGACAAATTTATCATTTTGTGATCCTATACCCCACCGATTCTTCTCTGTTGTCCATCTTTGAAAAACTGCATTACTGAGCTTTATTCTATGGATAGGTTCTGCAAAACATAATAATTATTTATTTATTTGCTACTGATAGTACATATAGATTGGATTTCTAATTTGTCAGACAGTAATTGGTTTAGTTCAATTTTTTACCTTTATTCGCCATAGTAAGTTTACTTATAAATGAATTTCCAAAAGTTTCCTAAGCCTTCCTGTGATATTTTCCTGAACTACAAAAAAATTTCTAATATTTCAGTTAGTGTTATCATAGCCCACTTGATCACGCTGGCTGCACGCGCTATAGAAGCCCGCTCAATCGACCCTAAAAATGAGAATAACATAGGTTCGGTCTAAAATTCAAACCCGTCTGGTTTTAACATGGGCGTCTATGGAAAGGGACCAGTTTTTTCCACGTTTTTGACAATATTAGTGCATCTACTGGTTCAAATCTCTTGAATTTTTAATGAGACGTGTATTGAAAGGTTTGATATTATCCTGTAAAATTAAAAGTCTTCAGCTATAATAGTTTTTTTTATAAAAAATAAAAATCATCACATAGTAGAGAAATTGAAGGATTTATTTCTCTACTATGTGATGATTTTTATTTTTTATAAAAAAACTATTATAGGCATATACCTTAAAAGAACGGCCTTTTTCGAAATATAAAAGGGAAAATATATATATAAAAAATAAATGATTTCTTACTACAAAATGATTAGCATTTAATTAGTCTTAAAAACGAGGGCTACTGCGCCATCCGCCATTGATTAAGTGGCGTCTGCTAAATCGAACCTCTTACCCCTTACCCTCTCTCGGCGTGTGAGAATTCAACCAATCCCGTAGGGGTGAGCGGTTCGATTTAGCAGGCACCACTAAACAAATGGCGGATAGCGCAGCAGTCCTTCATTGTTTTAAGACTAATTAAATGCTAATTATCATATTGTAATAATATAATATATAATATATAAAATATAATATATATAATATATAAAATATATTATATTATATATATGTTATATTAAGGTATAATGTTATGTTACCTCCAATTTTCCTTTAAGTACTCCAACTTAACTTTAAGAAATTCTCATAAAACTTTAATGAATAATTTGCCTTAAAAATAGTTCATCGGGGTTCTATGGCGGAGTGTATGAATTCTAAAACTACTTAGTTTTAGGATCCCCACTACGTCAATAAATTTGCAAATGTATGCAAAGTCATGAAGCGGTTTTGTTGGATCAGATATAAAATCGCGGGTTTAATTTCCTTTACACCGGCTTAAGTCTCAACTGGTCACCTTCCAAAAGGTGCAAAGCATATGTATATTAATAAGAGTGGTCAATAACATTAATATTTATTAAGAAAATTAAAACGCGTTGAACAATACATTTAAATAAATCTCCTTACAAAGTTTTAAATTACTTAGTGGTGTTTTGGATGTTGATGTGTGATGAAACTAATCTTCTTGTACTGGCATAGTCACAAAGATCAAATTTCAATGGTTTTTCACAACTGTGAATGCGTTCATGTCTGGCCAAATCACCCTTTCGCTTACTTGCATAGTCACACTGATCACATTTGAACGGTTTTTCTTCACTGTGAATGAGTTGATGTGCGCGCAACGTACACTTCAGCCTACATTTATAGTCACATAGATCACATTGGAAGGGTTTCTCACCACTATGAATGCGTTTATGTCTGGTCAAATTTCTCTTACGCTTACTTGCATAGTCACACTCATCACATTTGAAGGGTTTTTCACTACTGTGAGTGAGTTGATGCGTGATCAAATGACTATTCTCTTTGCTAGAAAAGTCACACTGATCACATTTGAAGGGTCTTTCCCCCCTGTGAATGCGTTGATGTATTTTCAAATCATACTTCCGAGTACTTGCAAAGTCACACTGATCGCATTTGAATGGTTTTCCACCACTGTGAATGCGCTGATGACTGATTTGATGACTGATCAAATGACCACTCTCTGTGGTTACAAATTCACACTGATCACATTTGAAGGATTTTTCATCGCCGTGTATGCGTTGATGTTTGTTCAAATCATACTTCCGAGTACTTGCAAAGTCACAGTGATCACATTTGAAGGGTCTTTCCCCCCTGTGAATGCGTTGATGTATTTTCAAATCATACTTCCGAGTACTTGCAAAGTCACAATGATCGCATTTGAATGGTTTTTCACCACTGTGAATGCGGTGATGACTGATCTGATGACTGATCAAATGACTACTCTCTGTGGTTACAAATTCACACTGATCACATCTAAAGGGATTTACACCATGGTATAGACGTTGATGTCTAATGAAACAATGCTTCCACACACTACTAAAGTCACAATGCTCGCATTTGAAGGGTGTTTCAATATGCATCGTTCTTTTATGCGCGATAAGATAATGCTTCCGTGTGCAGGCATGGTCACACTGATCACATTTGAAAATCTTTTCAACGTTATTCTTTCGCATTTGACGTTCTTGATCATTTTTAGAATATTCACATCGAGTTGAAAGTTCATTCTTGGATTTTTAAAGAAAATTAACCCATCAATATTAGTTTAAATCGAAGTCAGCACAAAAAGCTGAACCCTCTTTTAATTTGTGTCCCCTATGTCTCTTTGATACAAATTTCTCAGATGATATAAAGTTCGGTTTGTTTTCAAAATCTAAAAGGTTAAAATGTCCGAAGTTTTAGCGCATTTTTATTCAAGTCATTTCTGTAAACCAGGACCCCCAGCCGAATTTCGAAAATATTTATAGGAATTATAGGTATTTTTTCATGAAAATATAGGAATTTATAGGACGTTTTTCCAGAATTATAGGATTACATAGGGCACTAAAAAATTGTGATCTAGCAAACAACAACTTAATAGATTACCTATTAGCTGCCCACAGGCCCAAGACGCAAAGCTCACCAGAACCATAATATACCGAGGCATTTTTAACTAGTTAAGCGAAGGGAGCTCAGCAATTTCGGTGTCTAGTATCTCGATAACTGAGCAAAATTTTGATAAATTTGAGGCTAAACTATACCGAAACTTCGAAAAATATAGGAAATTATATGATAATATAGGTCAGGTTCAAAAATATAGAATTTTGTAGGAATTATAGGACCCTTGGGTCCCCCTGTAGTTTGGACGCTGGTCAGTGTTATTTAAATTTTTCCCATTCCAATACCCTAAATGGAGTTAATTAAAATTAATAAATAATTAATTTTGAAAATGGCGGATTACATTTAAAGGAAAAGGGAAGATAACATAACTTTATACTTTAAAAGAACGGCCTTTTTCAAAATATAAAAGGAACAATATTAAAAAATAATAATAATAAATGATCTCTTATTACAAATTAATAATTAGCATTTAATTAGTCTTAAAAACGAGGACTACTGCGCCATCCGCCATTGGTTTATAGGCGTCTGCTAAATCGAAACTATTACCCCTACCTCTCTCAGCCTGTGTGAATTCAACTAATTCCGTTACTCCCGTAGGGGTAAGTATATATTTAGCAGACGCCACTAAACCAATGGTGGATGGCGCAGTAGCAGGGCCGGAAATAAGAAAAATTTCTTATAGGACATGTGTCCAGTGACCCCCTGTTTGACTGGAAAATATATAGGACATTGTCCACTGGATTGTGCAAAAGTAGTGTCGCATCTCCATAGTCAAGCTATCAAAACTTGGGAAAATTTATTGGTCAAACTGTCCAGTGACCCCTCAGTTTTTGAAAGAATTATGGGACAATTTAAAATTTTATTGGACAATGTCCAATGTCCTGTGCTTATTTCCGGCCCTGCGCAGTAGTCCTTGATTGTTTTTAACACTAATTAAATGCAAATTAGTTTGTAATAAGAGATCATTTTTTTAATATTCTTTCTTTCATATTTAGAAAAATGCCGTTCTTTTAAGGTGTAATGTTAATGTATGTGATCTTTCCCTTAAATTTTTTTTACCTTTTACAATAGGTGCCACCTGGTGCCACAAAAATTAAAACTAGTGCGATTATTAAAACAAGGTAAAACGATAGTCTTAATCAGAACATTTAAGGTTCTTTTTACAACTGAGTCTGCATAATAATGCTCTTCGCACGATATTTTTAGATTGAAAATCGTCGGCTATTGTAGGATATCCCTAACCAGTTTTGGTGTTCAGTCGCTCTCCATGCAGACCTTACTTCATAGTTTTTGGTATCACCATAAGTTTATAAGATGTGTCCCATAAGTATGACACTTCCTATACTTCGTAATGCTAGAGACTTAATGAGAGCTAGTTCGAGAATGACAAGCGAGAATTGACTACACTCGGTTAATTTTGCAGTCCATCTATTCCTATTTAGTCTGTACTAAGCCTTTGACAGCGCCAAAACCAGGCGTCGCTTTACGAGAATCTTACGTCACTTCATGACAAGCTCTCACTCTCAGTAACAAGTGACTTGTGGAACATGTCTTATGAACTTATGGTATCAATGTACGACACATGATTCGATAGGCTAGGTACTCACACTATTTAAGAATAAAATTACTTACCAATTTTGGAACTAGCAGACGAATAGTTTGACGCGCAATATTCAAGGGCATCTAAGTTGGACACTGAAGTATCGTTTTCAAGTTCAAGCGGTATAACCGGTAAGTCGCTTTCCAGATCAACCGGGATCAGTTCAGGTGAACCGAAGCTCGGTTCAATATCTCCATTTTCATGAATCATATTTTTAGATTCCTGTGCTTATAGTTTTTCAAACAAAGATTCTATAATTGAATCGATCTCCATATTTCTTTCAAAGGATAATTCCAAATGTTTTCTGACTTCGACATTCAGTTGAGGAACTCACTCTTTCTTGGACTGCGATGTAATATCCCGATTTTCTCTCTTTGTCAAGGACCTTTGACATGTAAAATTTTAATATAATAAAAATAAATGTAAATCAAGATTTAGCATTGATAAGTTTAGTATAACAGAATTCTAAGTCGAAGCTTAAAAAGAGTACTATGTTAATAATTATGTTATCATAAATTTTAAAGTTATTTATGATCATGGTTAAGTGATTTTTTACCTATTCTTCTGCTAAGACCAATCTGGATAGTGACACACCCAGGAAATATCTCAGAGTGATTTTAAAATTACAATTATGTTGAGATTTTATGGACAATTTGAAATACATAGTTTCCAGGCATCTAGGATTTCTACCGTTATTAATAGAAGGAGATCAGGCGACTAAGAGCGAAAAATCGTCTGCTATTTTACACTCTAAGTCACCTGGTCTCCTTGTTTTAATGGTAGCAAATCTCCATTCCTGTAAACTATGTATAAGCACCTCCGGCCAATCGCGTAACGCCCTGCCTTCTTGATAACGAAATTCTCGTGGCACGCTCCATGCCGAATTAAATTTAGCGCGAGATTTGATAAAATTGCGCGAGATGTAGAGCGAGTAATGTGAAATTTTGATAACAGTAATGCAAAGCGTTATGCGATTGGTCGGAGGGGCTTATTTAAAACAATCCATAAAATCTCAACCTAATTTGAATTTAATAATAATAATAATAATAATTTATTTCCAATACCTTTGGTTACAATTATCATGGGCCGGCCAAGTCGTTAATCGACTTTTAGGCCGCGTTTAATACATTGTAATAAGATAATAGTTTAGAACTTTTTTTGTATGAGATTATTGCTTATGTAACTCTTAAATTGGGCCAGATTAAATTGAGAAGGAGGGTTTATGTTATTGAACATGTTAACAGTTCTGCAAAAAATTGAGTTTGATTTTATAGTAGTCCGTGCATATGGTACTTCTAAAATGTAACATTTTCGAGTAAAGTATTTCGAGAGTTTGCTTAGGGGAAATGGGTTAAACAATGAGGAATTCAATGATTTGAAAATAAAAATTAAACCGAAATAATCGTATATTTGAAAAATGTTCAGGATTTTGAGAGCTGTGAAAATTGGTATTGTATGTGCTAAATAATCCTTGTCGTCTAGTATCCTAACGGCGCGTTTTTGTAGTAGCCATAGCCTGTTAAGGTTATGCATGGCGCAATTACCCCATATTACTATACAGTACGTTAAATGAGGATAAACCAGGGAGTAGTACAGCATAAGAAGAGTTTTTTTATCAAATATTCTCCTATTTTGATTCAGTAGATAAATATTATAGGCCACTTTTTTAGCTATGATTTTAGTATGTTCGTTAAATTTTAGGTGAGGATCGTACCATACACCAAGGTATTTGTAGGATTGTACTTCTTGTAAGGGGTAGGGGCCAAACCTTATGTCTTTGGTACGTGTCCTAGTTTTGTGTATATTTGAGAAAAGCATGAACACTGTTTTGTCTTTGTTTAGTTCCAGGTGATTGTATTTTAGCCATTGGTAGATTTTGTTTAGGGTCTTGTTTACATCATTAATCAGATTATCTAAATTTGGGCCACCTTCAAGACTAACAGTGTCGTCAGCGTAAAGGGTCAGGGAATTCGTATTATCGATGGCCACCATATCGTTGATGAACAGGTTAAATAACAGCGGTGATAGTATAGATCCCTGTGGAACTCCTATCGAAACTAGTCTCTCTGTGGATAGGGTGTTATTCAATCTGGTTTGACTGAATCTATCAGTAAGATAGGATTTGATCCATTGAAATGCATTGCCTCTTATACCCATTATGTAAATTTTTTCCAGCAGTCTGTTATGGCACACTGTGTCAAATGCTTTCCTTAGGTCTAAAAACGTCGCTACAGCGTAATTATTATTATCCAAATGGTCAATAATCTTTTTGTATACTTGAATATTGGCCATTTCAACATTGCACTGCTCTCTAAAGCCAAACTGATTAGCTGAAATAAGGTGAAATTTTTTGGCAAATTCGTTTAGTCTATTGTAGAAACATTTATCGAAAACTTTTGCAAATGTGGGGAGGAGCGAGATGGGCCTGTAATTTATCGGAGAGTCTTTGTCTCCCTTTTTGTAAATTGGTACAATTACTGATCTTTTTAAGATGTCTGGGTATTGGCCAAGTTTGAAGGATAGGTTAATGAGAATTGTCAGGGGTATTGTTAGTAAGCTAGCCGTCTGGTGCACAATTTTTGGTGCAATATCATCAATTCCCGGAGATGAATTGCGTTTTAAATTGGACAAAAGTTTATAAACTTCTATTTCGTCCGTGTCGAGGAGTATCATGGAGTTTGGTAGGTGGTGTACATATTGCAGGTTTTTTTCTACTATAGCATGCGACGTTTCTAGAGATGGATTAAAGAAGATATTAAAGGTTTCCGGGGAGCTAGTAATACGGGGTGTTGCCATTTTTTTTCCTCTACTGAGTAGGTCAGTAATCAGTTTCCAAGATTTTTTTGGGTCCAATTTTGTCATGTTAAGAGCCTCTTTATAATAATTAATTCTGGCGTTTCGTGTTAAGTTGTTACATTTGTTTCTTAAAATCATATAGAGGTATTTTCTGAATGTTTCATTATGCAGACTGGTCTTACAATTAGTAAAAGAATCGACAAAAAATCGCTTGATTTTCCTTTTCACCCTCCTTTTAACAGAAGCTTCCGAGCACGTGGGTGGCAGTTGAAAATGAGCCACGAGCTCGAAAGTTTCTGTTAAATATTTTGAACTTTTATAATAAAGATTTAACCTGTGTATTTCTTCAATTTTTGATTAAACTCTGTAAAAATAATGTTATCAGTTATCACTTACACTGTTATGATTATTTTCCTCTTTGAAGAAGTAGTTTCCCCTTTCATTTACCGTTATCTCTAGCAGACAGTTTTAGTTTTTGACCCCAGCGCCCAGGGCCGGAAATAAGCACAGGACATTGGACATTGTCCAATAAAATTTTAAATTGTCCCATAATTCTTTCAAAAACTGAGGGGTCACTGGACAGTTTGACCAATAAATTTTCCCAAGTTTTGATAGCTTGACTATGGAGATGCGACACTACTTTTGCACAATCCAGTGGACAATGTCCTATATATTTTCCAGTCAAACAGGGGGTCACTGGACACATGTCCTATAAGAAATTTTTCTTATTTCCGGCCCTGCCAGCGCCTGGGGCGTCCCATAGCCAACTCGATCATGCGCTCGCGGACACAAGCTGCGAGTGCGAGCACTGAGCATGGCACTGAGTGCTCGCAGACGCAGCGGCTACCCGGCTAGTTCTTTCTTCCTACGAGAGCTAGGCTCCTAGGCAGCTAGCTGCTTCCGACTCACTTTCGTGAGTGTACAGCATATTTGGTGGTTAGAATTAGCCCCCGAATCCCCGATGGTGACTGTCATTTTTCAATTAACCCAAGATTTAGTAATATTATCCTAAAAATGATAATTAGCTTGTTATGTATCGGTCACGCGGTGGCGCTAAAGAAATAGCGTCCGCCTAAAGCGAACAACGGATAGTTTTCAAATTCCATGTAACGATGCTTTAATAGGGGTTAATCATAAAGCTCAGATGTTACGGATCCAGAATAGTATGTTCTTGCCAGTCTATAGAAGAACTCAATCAAACCAGTTTTAAAACTTCCCAATAGTGTTACCGATATAAACCAGGCTGCTCGGTCAAATTCGGAAAAAATAAACATAAACAAAGAAACAACTTTCGAAAATATATTTAGATTAAAATTTGATCACTGAAACAGTCCTCAGACAATATACGGAATGCAAACGTATCCTAATGGACGCATGATAAAATAAACTTGACAATATGAACAAACAGTATAATTCTGCCATTAAACCTCTATACGTGATAAACCTACTAAATACTGAAAACACAACAAGCCTGATTTCAACGGTAAAGTCAGGGCAGGGATAGATAGACTTTTTTAAGACGGAATGGGTAACAGAGTTATTCGGGTGCGCGTCCTAGTCCACGACCCCCTTACCCGTGACGGAGGGGTATGAAAGAAGAGGCGGGTCTTATTTTTGTTATGGCGTTGTATGTATATCCGGGTCAAATAAACGTCGTCTGCCCCTTCGTCTGCCAAGTTGGAATGGGTTCGGATTTTAATTTTTGAAATAACATTGTTTAAAAATGTACTTATGTAGAAGATAAAAGTAAATGAAATTACAAGTATATACTCCATTAAAGAGTAATGTTAAATAATAGAAATATCGAACCGTATAGAAAATACCCAATCTATTAAGAATAAAAACGAAAATCAGCCCCAAAAAACTACACTAACTTTACAACGGACGTTATGATAAGAAATTTATTTTCTTCCGCTGATGTAGCCGAAGTTCGGAAAAGAAAAGTATTTGTAATAAATGTTCAATCATCAAAAGTGAGTTTTAATAGATTTAATGATACAAACTTAACGGCAACGGGGTTCCCAGATTTGGACTTTCTCGAACCCAGTATTTCTCTCTTTAAGCGATTCTTTTTTCAAATCATGTATGAACTGCTCTAAGAGCTAGGAGGTTTTTGAATTAAGTCTACGCTACTAATCAGTATAAATTCATCTTTAAGTTCTCAAAACCTCTTGCCTACACTCTAAGAAATGGAAGTGTTAAAAACGTGTTTTTACGGTGTAAACACCGTAAAAACACCCAAAAGAGAGTTTTATTACCTTGACTTTTTAGGGGCTAATTTAAAGTGTAAATTCGGTGTAAAATAACACTATTAAAACACCGTTCGAAATTAAACATGAAAAATTATAATACTGCGGGTTTCTTAAATAAGGTCTTTCATTTTCATTAATGTTTTAATATTAAAGCAGGGATAGATAGACTTTTTTAAGACGGAATGGGTAACAGAGTTATTCGGGTGCGCGTCCTAGTCCACGACCCCCTTACCCGTGACGGAGGGGTATGAAAGAAGAGGCGGGTCTTATTTTTGTTATGGCGTTGTATGTATATCCGGGTCAAATAAACGTCGTCTGCCCCTTCGTCTGCCAAGTTGGAATGGGTTCGGATTTTAATTTTTGAAATAACATTGTTTAAAAATGGAAGTTACACAAGACATAGGGCTTGCAACTGAAAAAAAAAACGGGGAAGACCCAAGAAAATTAAAAGTGAGTTAGAATTAAGTAAAAGTCTTCATAGATTTTACAGCACGAACAGGTTTTAACCAAACACTAAGCTCACAAAACTCCTGACCATTCACTAAGCCTTGGTTAACTTCATCAAATTCGTTTACAAAATCATGAGGATAGTAGAAATGATTGGCTTAAGAAAGAATTAGCGAACACTTTTCACCTTTACAGATGTACTCCAAATCCAAAACACCGGCACCAAATTCACTAACTACCTTCTTAATTGCTATTAAAAACAATTCCCGGATAATTACCGGACCATCGCATTTAGACGGCTCCATTTTGAACCCCTGTGAAGACGCTTATCTGTACAACCATAGCCCACTCGATCCGCGCTCTATAGCTATAGCGCGAGCAGCTTGCGTCGTGACGCGCGTGATCGAGTGGGCTATGGTACAACGCAAGAGGGGTCGTAGTCATGGCGACAGAGGTAAACAGGAATTACGTATTTTTGGCCCTCCCCGTCAGCAACGTCACCAATACGTAGTTTTTGTGAGCCAATAAGATAATTTAATTTTTTGGTTACGTGTTGAAGGAAGGGACTATATACTCGTCTATGAGTCGGACTGAAGTAAAGGCCAAACATTGTTTATTCCGTCTTAAAAAAGTCTATCTATCCCTGGTCAGGGTTAGCGACAATTTTCCTGTCTCTGTTGAAACCATCTAGTACCTGAGCTGATGACCAAGTTAAAGTAATTAAAGACGCAAATGACGATCCAGGACATTTAGCAAGTACTACATCAAAACCTGAAGAAACTTCCGACAATTTAAGTGGTAATGAAAGCTCCGAGGGGACTGATAACGGAAATGGAAATCGCTCGAAAGAAGAAAAGCTCAAACGTTTGGAAACAAGTTTGGAACAATTCGAAAAACGTATCCAAAATTTATTAAGGCTTATTTTAGCATCGTCTTTGTGAATTTAATTACATTTAACATAAAATTATTTCTGAAAATGGCGGTGTTACAACAGTATATAGTGCCCCAAGAGTCTTGTCTCTGAAAATGAGCGGCGCTTCCGTTAATACAATTTATAATGGAGAAATTTAAAGGACTGTTAGATTCACAGTGTCGGCCCATTCATTACACAAAACGATGAAATATGGTTATTGTCCTACACATTTAAAATGTAAATCCATCTATTCATTCATGTGACTTCTACGTTTATGTACTATCAAATGACACTTCTGTCTGCATAGACATAGTCCCACCGATCACACTTGAGGCGTTTTTCACCATTGTATGATCAAATTACGATTACTAGCATATTCGCACTAATTAAATTCTGTGGGGTTTTTCACCACTGTGAATAAATTGATGTCTGATAAAATGAACCTTCTGCGTGCTTGCATAGTCACACTGATCACATTTGAAGGGTTTGTCACCACTGTGAATGCGTTGATGTCTGATCAAATTAATCTTCTGCGTGCTTGAAAAGTCGCACTGATCACATTTGAAGGGTTTTTCGCCACTGTGAATCCGTTGATGTCTTTTCAAAGTATTTTTCCACGTACTTGCATAGTCACACTGATCACATTTGAAGGGTTTTTCACCACTGTGAATAAGTTCATGTCTGATCAATGAAATCTTCTGCGTACTTGCATAGTCACACCCATCACATTTGAAGGGTTTTTCACCACTGTGAATGCGTCCGTGTCTGATCAATGAAATCTTCCACGTACTTGCATATTCACACTGATCACATTTGAAGGGTTTTACTTCGTTACCCTTCTTAATGTGACGTTGTGGACCCCTTTTATATTATATAAAAAAGGACTTGGTTTGCCCAAGCCTAAAAAACAAAACGATAAGAGTTTTTTCCAGTTGACTGAAGCGCGGATATTTTATTTTTCTATATAATTTTAAAGACAATCTGTATTTTACTACTCTTTAATTCAATCTCCTGATTTTACTGGTAATGGATTTATTTCCTATAAATTAATTGAAATAAAATATTACTTATCTCAGATTTTTCAACAACAATTCCATTTTCGTAAAAATTTTATCATGAAAAATCTGAGATAAGTAATATTTTATTTCAATTAATTTATAGGAAATAAATCCATTACCAGTAAAATCAGGAGATTGAATTAAAGAGTAGTAAAATTCAGATTGTCTTTAAAATTATATAGAAAAATAAAATATCCGCGCTTCAGTCAACTGGAAAAAACTCTTATCGTTTTGTTTTTTAGGCTTGGGCAAACCAAGTCCTTTTTTATATAATATCTGTTCCTTCAGTCTTTATTTGTATTAATCTATTATAAAATAATATTTGCCTGAATTGCGAAATTTTTCACTTCTAGGACGAGGTTAAAAATGGTTCTACACTTCTACTAATTCTTATATGATACGGCTCACAATTCGTTTTAGAACCCGAGCTTTATAGTCAACTTCAAAACAAACCTGCCACGATTTTAAACTATCAAAGCCGTATCTTTTACAGTCCACTTTAAGATTGCAATTATCCATGACATTGCGTGCACTGCCCTTGTACGTTTACAGTGATTGGCACCGTGGACAGTTATTTTAATTAAAATACCTAGGCCACAGGTCCAGTTTTAAAAATATCCTTATTTCCAACACTGATCTATCCTTCCAGCTTTTACAATCACCCATTGCATAGACTCACTCAATAGTCTGCCTAAGCATGGATTTATAATAGAAGCTTACGCTTCCTGGATATTTCACTCACCTTAAAACGCGCACAACATTTATTCCTCGTCTGAAATAGTACCAGCCTGGCACGCGCGTTTGTGACGTAGAATTTGAGGCAAATTCAGAGGGGGGTTGAAGTTTTTCACGTGCTCGAGTTCTAATTTTGATTAGCGCGCGCGCACGCGCGCCAAAAGAAAAAAGTTTGCCTCAATTTCTACGTCATCAGCCCCCCAGTCCCCACCCGCGCGAATTTTTGTGACATAAATGTGTTTAAAATCAAAATGCCTTACTGAAGGCTACAGGGAAATATCCATGAAGCGTAAGCTTCTATTATAAATCCATGGCCTAAGTAAGGCAACTTAAGCCTTGGTCGAAACTAACATCTAAAATATAAATTAAAAAGGTATCTTAAGTATAGAATTTCAACCGAGACACATAATTAAACGAAAATTAAACCCGCTAGAGAAGTTTTTAATAAATATAGTGTTATATTTATTTAAAAATATCAAGTTAAAGTTTCAAGGCGGTGAAATGGCAAATTAGCGTCGTCTACTGTAGAGTAACGAACAATTAGCGTCGTCTGCTGTAGAATAATCTTTTGAGGTACTTACATTTTTAATTAAATTAACATACTTAGACTTAATTAAATTTGATGAAACTTGAAAAAGGCACACCTTGAATAGTTACTTGTTAATTTAAAAGTATTCCGAAAGCTAACTTCCATGTAGTTTTTAAATGATTCGATGTACAGGAGCACCAAAAACCCCATGTTATTCCTATGGGAAAATCGGCGAAAATCTGTGAATTTTCATTTAACATTACGGGAGGGTGTGGGATCTTATCTAGAAGGGCCTACCGGCCCTCTAGAATTCAGCAGAATATTTGATCCAAGTTGAACGTTTCTTCCTGAATTTCCCTACAGAAATTTATTAATGAAATATAAAAACGACACATACATCATTAACAATATAGTATCAAAAACAAGTTGGGAAAACCAAAATATTACCTTTCCGAGTCAAGAGGTCTACTACTACAAAGTTATTTACCTAGATATGGAATTATTTCTCTTTTTTTGAAGTAAAAATTTACGAAATATTGAAGCAGTATTCCAAGCATAGCGAATATACAGTAAAGCAGACGACATTTTACATCCAATAAGGATAAATCTTGGACACATGGAAATTAGTTAATGGCTAAAAGAACAGGAAATGAAGTCTACGCTTCACCTGTTTACCCTATATTCTGCTAGCTACATTCACAACTGGTTAGCAGTGTAATCACTATCGTCTCGTCTCACCTCAACAATATTCTTAGTTTGCCAACATGAGTGTTAACGTTAAATAATACCAAAGCTAAATTGTAGCTAGACGCACTGATAGTCAATGCGCACCACAAAGAGAATAAAAACTCTGTAGCATAGCCCTACTAATCTAACTGCCACCATGATCTTTTCTTCTATTATAAAATCTTAACCTGATTATTTAAGAGTGTATTTAACTTTCGGCTCACTCTGAACCGTTGATGTCTCTTCATTTCAGACACGAAAATCAAAACCCAAAGTTTACTTCACCTCAGGCCTCAATTATTTACACTATATTTCACTAAGCTTATTGCAAGTAATACTAGATATACCCGCCGGAGTCTAGATCTTAGCTTTCTTCATGAAATTACTAAACCAAGGATTACTCTACAGGGTGTTTCTGGAAAGTCTGGCACAAATTAACAGGCATGTTCCTTGGGTCAAAAGGAGTCCGAAAGGTCCTATGACGTTTTGGGGTAAAGCGCTCCGTTACGACGTTATGGGCTCTCAAAAGTAGGCCGAAAAACAAGGAGATTTTGCAGAACTATAGCACTAGTATTGTGGTTTTGACCCAATTGTTTTCGATTATTGAGCATAAGGCAATGATCGAAATAAGTTCAAACCTAGTGGAAGACCGTGAACGTGTTAAACGGCCAAAATTGTTAATCCCTTTGTTTTTATTAATGATTGTAATTAAAGGTAAGGAAAGTAGCTCAGATATCGGTTACTTGTTTGTTCAGATGTACTGGTAATTGACCAGTCTTTTATTCTTTATTTCAATTAGACACATTACTTTTACAATAATTCGAATGAACCCCTTAACTTTTACAATAATTCGAATAAACCCCTTAAATTTTACAATAATTCGAATGAACCCCTTAAATTTTACAATAATTCGAATGAACCCCTTAAATTTTACAATAAATGGAATCAAGTCCATTAATTTTACAATAATTTGAATCGAACCCATTACATTTACAATAATTCGAATCTAACCCCATTACTTTTACAATAATTCGAATCGAACCCCATTACTTTTACAATAATTCGAATGAAACCCAATTACATTGTTCTACAAAAATTGTTCAAAAAGATGAAGTTCGCGATGTCGAAGACTTACGACAAAGGATAATTGATGGATGTGATAGTATCCGTAACACGTCAGGAATCTTCGAACGTGTTCGTGAATCTTTCAAACGAAGCGCGCAAGTTTGCTTAAACGTTGATGGTGCCCATTTTGAACAATTTTTGTAGAACAATGTAATTGGGTTTCATTCGAATTATTGTAAAAGTAATGGGGGTTCGATTCGAATTATTGCAAATGTAATGGGTTCGATTCAAATTATTGTAAAATTAATGGAATCGATTCGATTTATTGTAAAATTTAAGGGGTTCATTCGAATTATTGTAAAAGTAATGTGTCTAATTGAAATAAAGAATAAAAGACTGGTCAGTTACTAGTACATCTGAACAAACAAGTAACCGATATCGGAGCTACTTTCCTTACCTTTAATTACAATCATTAATAAAAACAAAGGGATTAACGCTTTTGGCCGTTTAACACGTTCACGGTCTTCCACTAGGTTTGAACTTATTTCGATCATTGCCTTATGTTCAATAATCGAAAACAATTGGGTCAAAACCACAATACTAGTGCTATAATTCTGCAAAATCTCCTTGTTTTTCGACCTACTTTTGAGAGCCCATAACGTCGCAACGGAGCGCTTTACCCCAAAACGTCATAGGACCTTTCGGACTCCTTTTGACCCAAGTATCATGCCTGTTAATTTGTGCCAGACTTTCCAGAAACACCCTGTATATACAGATGTAGTATAACTTAAGTAATATATAAACAGCCATTTCAAATAATAATATTAAAATAAATCTTTGGAATATCAAAATGAAACAGAGCTTTAACGCTACAAAAGCACTAAATGCATCATAATTACGAAAAATATTTCATCATATTCACTTTATATTAAGGATAAAGGGAATATTATGGTTCTGTAGGATTCCTTTACACATCAAAACAAAACGAACTTCTAACGCAGCGCACTACTGTAACAACGGACGGACACACACAGACAAAAACATAGACTGCTTTTTAACTCTTTCCGTATTAATTTTGAATTGAGAAACAAGATTATCTTAAATATTAAAATAAATATAATTAATATTTAATATTTTCTTCGTTAGTTATTCGCCTTATTGAACGTTACATCGTTTTAAAAAAGAACAATTAAACATTCTTGAGAGACTTGACTAATATTGGTGGGTATTTGAAGCCAGTGTTTACAGACTGATTTTCCATGTGGGATGGACAAAGACCAGAAGATGGTGGTGTGTAGAAGCCAGTGTGTACAGACTGGTGTCCAAGTGGGATGGACAAAGAGCAGAAAATGGTGGTGTGTAGAAGCCAGTGTGTACAGACTGGTGTCCATGTGGGATGGACAAAGAGCAGATGAAGGTGGATTATAGAAGTCAGTAAGATGGACAAATGGCCTGAGGATAGTGGTGTTAGATAGGCGATGGATAATAGCCATTGTAAGTGGAATACAATTTTCCAAATTTCCGGGAACTGTAAATGCGGTCCGGAATTTGGGAAAACGTTTGCTCCGATTTGAAAACTGCGAACGCGGTCCCCTGGGGTATAAGTCAATAACAACAGACTGACACACACACAGACACACAGACAGACAGACAGACACGTCGAAATTAGAACCTCTCCGTGACATACGTCACTCGGAGAGGTAATACATTAACATTCAATCGCACACGAAAAATCATTGTTTTTTTAAAAGTGTGAGTCAGTAAACGACCTTATAAACAACTAGTTGGGAAACCAAAATAGACCTCTACGAGTCGAGACTTTGTTCTTAATTAAATATAATTTATATTGATTACTTTTATCGTCAGTAATTTAGCTTAATATTAGTTTAGCCATTCTAAGAAACGTTATTCCTAAAATCATTTTAAACATAGCTATTGTTGACGTTTCAATTCAAGCGTATGCCTCTTTAACAATTTTTGGAAAATTAGGGTATATAAGGCGATTGAATCACAGTATTTGAAAAGAAAACCGGCAATTGCGTGAACCTTTGGTGGAAGCCCTGTCATTAGGAGGCTAGACATTTCTCGTAGGTGATCGCCGCGTACATCTTTACCCTAACAATGATAATGGAACTGTGAACGAGTTCCGGATATAGCATATACGTTCGCTCCGATTTGTAAACTGCGAACGCGGTGACAGACACGTCCAGTGTAATACCTCTCCGTGACGACAGACACGTCCAGTGTAGTACCTCTCCGTGAAGACATCATCAAACGGAGAGGTAAAAAGGGCATGAACATAAATTGAATTGCAAGAGAAACTTTGGCTCGAAAGGACGTATTTTCAAATTCAACGGATGTTCGGAGAATCAAATGCTAGCTGATGCTGCGTGCAGACAAGCTACCATTTTCTTTCGTTCTGCCACCCACTCTCTGTTGTCACATCTAGTTTTCACTTTGTTTCTCTACCTAGCAAAAGGCACCCTGAGTACAACTACATCTTCTTCTTCTACTTCTGATAGAACGTTGTCTTCGTAAAACTCACCGAATAATTTCCCTGGCCAGATTATTTAACACAAAGCGAGATAAATGTACTATTTACTCTCAGATTAAAACTCATGCAAGAGGGGTTACTCGAAACGAAACCCTGTCGATATCTAGTTCGACAACTTCTGACAGAATACCATTTTTGTGATTTTCGAGACCGAGAGAGATGTCGATCGACAACTCCCTTTCGAAGCTTACAGAATAGGCACCCTGGTGTTGTTAAGTAAAAGTCGTACCTGATTGATACTCAATGCCCCGGCCTAACCGTTCGCGCATAAATGTTGCAGGGACGTTAAAGAAATTGGTTTTAATCCGCGGACATCTTGAAAAATGGCGGCTAGAAATGTGAAGTTTCTTAGTGTAATTTGTAAATGCATTGAACAGAAAGCTAAATAAGAGGAAATGATAAAACAGTACCAGGATGAAATGGCGAAAAATCAAGGTCAGGGTTTTGACGCCATGAAATTTGAAGAACAACACGCAAAAATTCGAAGAGGATCAAGAAAAATTTCAATCGCAATATAAAACAAATGGATAAGCGATAATAACACTGTCTGTATCATATTATCGTGATATTATTTAACAGTATAATAAAAACGTTGTTTTCACAGCGACTACATTTTTTCGAAATATAGGTGGGCGAATATTACTTTTTGGGTATCGAACCGATTACCGGATCGAATACCAAAAAGTTTCCTTATCAAATACGGAATCATAACCGAATGGAATAGTTTATTCCAAATCGAATACCGAATATTTAGGCCTTTGTAGATGTTCAACTACATGATTAATCGCGAATAGTATCTATTTTAATGAATTAACTTTTCATTTGCACAACATATTACTATTTTCAAAAGTAAGATTTTGTCTTAAATCTTGAAAACACTCAATTAACAAAAATTGTATTTTCAAAAAGTGTATATACATGTATGTACGTATTTATTTTGTATTTTTTAAATTGTTGGGAAAGAAAGAAAGGAAAAAAAGCCAAATGTAATTATATTCCTTTAAGTATGAAAAGTAACATTAAAAAATAAAACTCAGTTCAATTCAAATTAGTTCTGAAAATGGCGACACAGTTTGTTTTGGCTCATTCATTAGAGAAGAGGATGAACTAGGGTTTTTGTCCAACACATTTAAAATGAATATCCATCTACTCATACATGTGTCTAATACGTTTATGTTTTGTCATATTACTCTTCTGCGTAAATTTACAGTCACACTGATCACATTCGAAGGGTTTTTCACCACTATGAATGCGTTTGTGTCTGATCAAATTACCCTTAAGCGTACATACATATTCACACTGATCGCATTTCAAGAGTTTTTCACCACTGTGAATGCGTTTGTGTCTGATAAATTTACGCTTATTTGTACACTCATATTCACACTGATCGCATTTCAAGAGTTTTTCACCACTGTGAATGCGTTTGTGTCTGATAAATTTACGCTTATTTTTACACTCACATTCACACTGATCGCATTTCAAGGGTTTTTCACCACCGTGAATGCGTTTATTGTGCCTGATCAAATTACCCTTATTTGTACATTCATATTTACACTGGTCACATTCGAAGGGTTTTTCACCACTGTGAATGCGTTTGTGTCTGATCAAATTACCCTTAAGCGTACATACATATTCACACTGATCGCATTTGAAGAGTTTTTCACCACTGTGAATGCGTTTGTGTCTGATAAATTTACGCTTATTTGTACACTCATATTCACACTGATCACATTTCAAGAGTTTTTCACCACTGTGAATGCGTTGATGAATGTTCAGAGAACCCTTCTGAGTGAATCCATAGTCGCACTGATCACATTTGAACGGTTTTTCACCGCTATGAATGCGTTGATGTTTGATCAAATCAAACTTATAATTGCATGAATAGTCACACTGATCACATTTGAAGCGTTTTCGTTCTTTAACCTTTCTAATGCGACGTTTTAGGCCCTTTTTATATTCAGTTGAATATTTGAACCCTGTGGTACGTTTCTTCTTGACTTTCCCTACAGAAAATATAAAAACCACAAACATCATTTATAATTTAGTATCAAAATAAAATAACATTCAAGCGAACTTCATAAAAAAGGTCGTGCGTACGAAAACGCAGTGTTACAGAGAAAAAAGGTATGTTGATCAAAGGCGTTAGCCGATGATTGAACGATCATATCAACAAAAAGGGGATGAAGATAAACTTAAATGGGGGAAAAACCTTTTCTCGAAACCAGAAAGGTTGTACGTTTAACTTTCCTTTGCTCTTGATTTTCATTAAATCGTTTTAAGGTGGTTCATTAGAACTTACTGAATGATGAAACTAATGTTGAAGAATGTAGGACTGGTTTAATTAAAATATAGGAGGTTCATAATTGTTATGAATCATTAACGAACAGGATAAGAACAGATGCGCAAGTCCCACAACGTGGAGTTTAGACAGTTCAAGTAATCTTACCCCTAACGATAATAATGGAGGTGCAGGCAATCATTTGAAGATGAATAGCTAAATTCTGGGTACATTTTGTCTTGGAGGCTAGACGTTCCTCGTTAAATCTAACGATGACAATGAAGTAGAAGCTAATCTCAAAGATACGGAATAGATGTACGCCAGAAGCCAATGCAACAGATTCGGTTTATGTGGAATGGACGACAGACTAGGCAGATGAAGGAATAGTGTGGATTGGTACTCAAGAAGAAAAGTTGACATAGTGAAATACAATTTTCCCCGATTATTGGAAAACGCGAACACGTTTACTTCCATATGCTACCTGCGAACGAGCTCTATTGTAACAAAAGACAGGCACAGAAACGTCCCAGACAGTAACTCTCAATGATACATGTCACTCGGAGGGGTAAAAAGCAGCGTTGATTAAGTATGTTTACCGAGGAAAAAAAGTTATAGCCACCCATAGTAGCACTGATCATATTTGAAGCGTTTTTCACCGCCATTAATGCGTTTATGCGCGATTAAATGACACTTCCGCGCTGATCACATTTCAAGCATTTTTCTTCGTTACTCTTTCAAATATGACGTTGTACACCCCCTTTTATAATCAGTTTAATATTTGAACCCGGTTGTACGTTTCTCCTTGACCCCACAGAAAATGTATAAAATATAAAAAAACGACGTATATCATCGAACGGTCGTATTTTAAACTTTTCTTTGCTCTCATAATATTTAACGTGTTTTCAGGGAATCAAATGCCAGGTGACGCTGCATGATGACAAGTTACCTCTTTAATTCGTCATCGCACCCCTCTCTATTGTCAAAGTATTTTTGGTGAAATAAGTACCAACGATGATAAGAAAAGAGTGAAGACCCTTGGGAAAGTTTCATTATTCAAGAGGCTGAAAGGTCGTCAAGTGCTACAATTCAAATATACGTTATGTATAATCTTAAAAATAACATAAAAAGCGGTAACGTTTTGTCCAACACATTTAAATATGTTACACATAGGATATAAATAAATTTTTATTTTGGCTGTGTAACCTTCAAAATTAGACTTAATACCGAGAAGGCGGAAATAGTTGCTTAGAAATATGACTTCTCAATCTAGGTACTCAACACTATAAAAGTATAAAATGACTTACGTGCAATTCCCGAACGAGGCGATGAGGTTTTACCTTCTGGAATCTTTGGAGCGACATCTTCAAATGTCTCCGAGTTGGACACCAAACTATTATTTTCAACTTCAATTGGAACTTCGGGTAAATCGCTTTCCTTAGAGACGGAAGTCAATTCTGATAGTTCATTTGGGCTGCTAAGTTCTTGTTTAGGAACATACACTGGCACACTCAATGAGCTCGGATCTACAAACAGTTCCATAGCTTGATGTTGTCTATTATCAGTTTTCTTTGCGTCTGTCAAGGCGATTCTGCATTGGTTATCATCAAGATCGTTTTCCACGTCTAATTCTAGTGAATCGCTTTCGACATTTGCGTCGAGAGAAAGATGCAATTGTTTTTTGGCTTCAACATTGAATTCAGGAACACGAAATTTTTGCGATCGAGTTGTGTCTCCCTCTGTCGAGAAACTTTGCGATTTACGATAAGAATCATTAATGTTAATACTGTTTTCAAGAGGTTCTCGTGGCGAATCGCTTTCCGTCGTTGTGTCAGGAGGCATTACAATTTTGTTTTCGATCTGAAGGTTAGGTGAAGGCGCACTTTGAGGCAAACTGTCACTGTAGTTCAATTTAGGGAGCCACGGATTCGGATTTCGCGTTATAAGCCCCATATTTTCACTTTTTTCCAAGGTAAATTTATTTTTGGTGTTTGTATTGCCAACCTCGGAAACACGTGATTCTTGACTAATATTTTCTTTACACAGAATGCCTTGGACATTGTGCCTCGCAATAGGAAGGGATAAAACCTGGACATTATTTCCCAAATCATTTTCAACGGGTTCAGTTTTCACGTATTCATCATTATCTAATTGAAGTATTCCACTTTTCTCCTATTTTTAAAACAATTTACAATAAGGCTCATTCTTAAAATAATTCATTTTTCCATCGACTATGAAAGTGAAGGATCTTGCATACCACCAGGTCTTTGATTCTCTTTTCCAAGTCTTTAATGACCCTATTGAGTCTTTTAATTTCGTCTATTTGATTATTTATCATTAATGTTGTTTTCACTCTCTCTTTTTCCAAGTTTGAAATTAAGACATTACACTAAAAAAAATGAGATTCCATCACAAAACAACCTTCAGACTTTCTTTGGCTGATCGTATTTTGAAGGGGCAAGCGAGAAAAAGGGGAAACCAATGACACAGAAGAAGGGGGATAAGTCTCTTGGTTAATAACAACGGATGCGTTCCCAAACCCCTTAGATTAGAGTCAATCGTGATTGGTGTTTTCACCAATAACCATAATTATTCACCGACCCATAGAGTTTGGTCCTGACTGTTAAGTTGTTGGCGGACCGTTGAATTTTGTTTTTAAAAAGTCACTCGACCCCCTCATTCGTCACCCCCGAGAGTCCGAGTCCCCCTCCCCCCGCCGCGTTTGCTAGAAGGTAAGACCACTTTACAGAACCTTTAATTAAGAGGACAGATTTGACAATTTAATCCTGTGCATGTAAAATTGGCTATGATCCCAAAAGGGTCTCATATTTTTGCGCTTAATTTCACACTACTAAAAAAAGCTCCCCTTTGCTTTGAAAAATACCTCGGCTTCCAGTGTCCTGACTCGATCATCCCTTGCTTTCACTACATGGATAAGATCATCTTTGCTTAAGTGATCGTAGATACAATTTTCCTCATCTTTCATTTCCTAAAAACAAAGTTTCAATAACTTAACTCAGTTTGCCTAAAACAAGGAATATTGCAATAATTGCGCAAATACCTCTTTAATCGCCACTCTTTGAAGATTTACCAAACTCATTTCGGAATTTTGTAAAGAGAGTTGGTGAAATTGTAAATCTTGCCTAAAATAAAATAATTTTTCAAAATGAAGGTAAATTAAAAACGAACAAATAAGAAGAAAGGTTTCCCCATACATTGTAGCCTTCGCTATAAAAAGCTAAGAAAAACATGGCAAAGCTTAACTAGTTCAAAAAATTGTTTTAATTAACGCTGCAATTTTGTTCAAGAGCTATCTCAGAAACCTTAGTGTGACGTCACCCACGCTATTTGCCCATAAAATCTAAGAAGTACCAAACATGGCCGCCCACTGTCAAAGTCAATCTGTATTCGTGTGACGTTTTACCTAGGTACTGACGTCACAACTAAGATAGCACTATTCCTCAAGCCCATTTTATGAATACAGCAAAACGTTTCATTCCTTGTTAAGACTTAAAGACGCCGTCTTTGATACTTTTTTAGTACGATAGTAGTAAAAATAGTAGTTTTCTGCCTTGCCTCGGACACAGAGCAAAATAAAAAAAAAATACCGATGATGGATAGATACTCATGAGGCATAATAGAGACTTGGCAATTCGGGCTTAACCCCGCCCCAGCGCCATTATGGTTTTTTTTCTTACAGAATGAAAGCTATATAAGCCCCTCCTCCTAGTGGAAGATAGCGTGACGTTGCATGACGTAGTACTGCCAAGTCCCTATTCAGATATGCAATATTCCACTACGAGGGTATAGATCCTAAATCTCACATGCAGAACTAAATCTCACTATAGCGAGGACATCTTACAAAGTTACACGAGTGGCTAAATGTGCGCCTCTTAGTCTTTTGGGGGTAAAATGAAACTAAATTAACACTATTGTTCAAAAGGCGGCAATAAACAAGCTAATTAGCAATAATTTGAAAAAAGTAGCAATATTTAGGGGTTAAAACATATCCACTTTAGTAATATATTGGAAAATGAGGGAATTTATTCTATAGGTTAAGGTTTAGATCCGTTACATGCCTTGTTGACATCCAAGTTGCATTATATTCATCACTTACCAACTTAAACGTTCGACCATAACACGACATTCTTTAACAAAATCCATCACTCTTTGTCCAGTCTTCCTGTTAAGATAACATACGAAACATTTTAATAATAATAAAAATGTGGCCATAAACAAAGACTTAGCGTGACTAATATACATAGTCACTTACCAGTCAGGTAAGGGGCAGGGCTGATATGAAGTTAGGTGACTTTAGGAACACCTTTAAGAGAAATACTATCTAAAGCTAAATTTGTTTTTGCTCAACTTTTACTGAATTACCCCAAATTCTAAAATAGTGGGAATCCTCCTATGCGTCGTCTGCTAAAACATTTTAACGACTTTCGGCTTTGGCTTTTCGGGGTCAAATAGTGAGCTTCGGCAGAAAATTGTGGGGTAAAATTTAAAAATGCGAAAACTCCCAATAAACGTCGCAATTAAATTAGGTTACTTAAATCCGTTTCAGAAACTAATAAAGCTAACTAAACTACCCTCTTGCCTACAACTTAAATTTAGTTACAAAAAACCTGAAATTAACCTAAAAAAGGCATTTTTTAAGTGGGAACACGAAACTGCATAAACCTATTAATTTATGAAAAGGTGCGAAATTCGAACAGTAAATATAAAGTAAAAATAAAATGAACTATACTAAACATTGCAATTAAAGAAAATTATTAATTTAAACTTGTTTTATACTCTAAATGAACACTATTTAGCACGCTTCAAGATATATCAAATGAATTAACGTGAAATTAGACCAAAAATATAAATTTTTTGGATAAAAATTCTAATAACTACTTAATTAAGATTAAAAAGACGAGCCGTTGTTCGTCCAACCTCATTTTTACTATTATACGTTTAAATTAACCTAAATAATCATTAAAATACACTAACAGTAGTGAAATCATGGTATCGGTGTAGGCAGTTTTTCAAAACTTGCACAACGTCTGTGCAACTTATTTGGAATTTTCAAAACGAATAAACAACAAAAACGGAGGGTAAAATTTGGTGTCAATGGGCGCAATAATTGGTGTAGTTTTGGTTTAAAATTGCAATTGAACAGAAATTTAGAAATAGAAATGAGGATCTTTCAAAGTGAAAATGAAAGGTAAAGGTGATTTAAGTACCAAAATAAAGTCCTTATCGATACTTTCCCAAAAAAATAAGTTGACTTACAGTCAGAATACAATTTTAAAGTGACCAACATTAACCCCAAGAGGTTAGTCAATTGGTTCTCTCTATAGTAGAACAAATTATTAAATATGGCTTGAAAAAGAGTTCATAATTAAACGTAAAGGCAAATTATTTCCAAGGGCCTCGAAAATATGCCTTCATGTTGATTCTTCAAAAATTTCAACATCGAAGAATAAAGCTCTGGGCAAATAGACTAAAGGGTGTACTGACGTCATAAGAACATTCAGAAATATTTCAAATTACATATTACACCTCGTTCTTTTAGAATACGGTTCGCATCTCCGTTCAAGTTCACTATACATGAGTTCCTAACTTCCAATTTATTCTCTTTAATATTATGCTACATAGGCTGCGTTCAGTAACGCTCAACGGAGGCTCCGTTGAATGCGCATTCGCCACTGAACGATTTTCGGAACTTCCGGTTTGACGTCACGATTGTAAGCGAAGAGGCATCGAAGTCATCGGCTGTAAGAGCCGATTACTTCGTTGAGCAACGCATTTGTGACGTAGCAGCAATGGAGGAAACGTATCTCCCTGAACGATTTCGAGATGTTAATTTGATGGATAATTTAGGAACTATTTATAAAATCGGTGTAGCAGCGACTGAATGCGAATGAATAGTGTCTGTTAATTATTTTATGAAATTTTTTCGATTATATCTATGAAGCTTAAAAAGTTATTGGGGTTTTAAAGCTTAAGCCTTGGCTAAGTTACGGGTCAGAGTTTGCTCTTATTTCGGCTAGCAGCCTCAGGTCCTCGCATATCCATTTCCATGAACTGTAAGCATACGATACAACGAAAAGTTTGCAAAAAACCGTTCAGTAGCCTAATACGTCACATGACATCACGTTGATCAACGGAGCTCAACGCGTTTGGTCTCCGTTGAGCGTTACTGAACGCACCCATAATTCCTTTCACGTTATCCACACCGGCGTTGACCACGAATTTCAAAAACGACAGGAAGAATTCAACCTTAAAATCCAATCGGAAGTTGACCAACTTAAAGCGGAAGTTGCTAAAATATCTGCCCAACAGTCTGAAAACAATCAAATACGGGAGAAATTCAAAGGCGAGCTAGATGAATTGCGGAAGCAAGTCGCGGATGATCATGAAAAGTTGCAGAAAGACTTGGGTGCCGTATGGCAAAAAGAAATGGATGAATTTCATAAGAAATTAGAAGAGTATTTGAACAAGTACAAGCTAACCAATCCGGGAACTGATGCTGCAACCAAGGACAATAAGGAACAGATTGGAATAGTGCTGTACTAAGTTCAGCTAGCTAATTGGACCAAGTCATCTTGCGACTTATTGCCACTTATCTAACGCCTTTACAATGCATAGAGGGGTGGTGGCTGGCCCCATGCCACAGCTAACCGACAGCGCCCTATACTAACTATTACCGTTAACCTCTGCAAGTTTTGATGGAAAGGAGAAACCGAGTTAGACCGCGGAGGAAAACTCCTTTTAACAAGCGGGGAGAGAACTTGCAAACTCTACGCAGAAGGATTTGTTCCCGGATTTTCACCCGGTGCCACAGTCCGGGATCGAACCCGGGATCCTCTTGCTGCGAGGCGAAAGCGCTAACCGCTACGCCACCCCACCTTCGGGGTATTGGTGGCCTTAGAGTCAAAGGAGATTCACATTCACCATGACCATGGAAAGACTGATGACATTCACGTGCACCATGTTCATCATCATGGCGATACATCCATCAGCCAATCAAAAAACAACACGTTTTCAAGTGCCACTGATTGGGAAGGTGCGAAACGCGAACTCGAACAAGACTTACGCATGCAGAAAGAAAACTTCAACATGAACATGGACAAACTACGGCGGCAGCAAGAAGATGCGACGAGGACACAGCGTCACAATTTGGAGCAGGAGATGCGCCGTATGCAACAAGAAAGGGAGGCCAAGATGAGGGAAGGTCAAAGGTTAAGAGCTGACATGGAACGAGTCCAACAAAAGCAGATGGAGGCCGCGCAAGGGGACCAAGAGAATTTGAAACGTAACATGGAACATCAAATCAGGGAAGGTCAGGAGGAGGCAAGGAGACAAATGGAAATGATGCAACGTCAACAAGAGAAAGTTCAGAGGGAGTTGGAGAAGAGGAAAATGGAGATAGAAGCCCAGTAACAAAATAATCAGGGATAAGTTAGGCTTAGGGATAAGACTGCAACCTGACCCCCCCCCTATAGTATTAACATAAGATTATAAGATGTTCCATAAGTTTGACACTACCTAATAATGCTAGAGATTTACTGAGAGCTAGTTCGAGAACGACAAGCGAGAATAGAGTAGTGTCAGTACTACGTATGCAAACGTCATACCCTTCTATCTCTTAGCCAAGCATCATCCCTCTACTAGGCGCAAACAGAATCCCCTGAGGGAGGGATACAAGGTCTACCCCCTCACTGACGATACTAGTCTATGGACTACACTTGCTTTTGCAGTTCATCTTCCTATTTAGTCTGTATTAAGCCTTTGACAGCGCCTCACCAGGCGCCGCTTTACCTCGAATCTATGACCTTCGTCACTTCATGACAGCTCCAGTTTGTAACCAGTGACAAACTTATGGAACATATCTTATGAACTTATGGTATTAATAATGCCTTAGTCTTAGGGTAAGTTAGGTTTGGTACGGTTAGGCTCAATGGGGAGTCAGGTTTCCGTCTTCTAATCTTGGCTTTATTTATGTATCTATTAATTTGAATTTATAACAAAATTTTATTTCAAAGAATGTACTTATTTGAACAGATGCCTATTGTACTACCTTGATTACATGACAACCTGTGTTACATTTTTTCCGAGAATTTAGCCGATGGAAAGCTTGTGACGTCAATGATTCCGTTATATAAAAATCATAAATTTCATATTAGTTTTAAATTCGCAGTTATAACATTGAATATTACAATGAAATATTATTGCTTAGTGTTTTTATTATTGCACCTAATTGCGGCAGAATTTGACCCGAATAAGGTTTTGGAGGAAACTAATGAAAAGCTTAAGAAACTGCAAGAAGATTGGCAAGTGAAACAAGATCAATGGCAGAAAAAGTGGGCTGATGTGCACGTCAAAGGTCAGGGCTTCGATTATAAAAAGATGGAAGAAGAATTCAAAACTCTTTGTGATGGAAATCAGAAAATGATCAAAGATGTCATTGATAGTTATCAAGCGCAATTGCAAGCGCAAGGATAAGCTTCAGACTTGTTCTTAAAGAATTAATTTTAAAATAAACAATATAAAAATTGATGTTTACTATATTCATATGGGTTTTCTTAAGGGAACAGAAATCCGCTTCAACCACAGTTAAACCTAAAGTAATGTCCTCCCGAGGGGCTAATCACTCTCAATCTCTCTGTACACCAATTAAGAATTAAGCGTGGTCATTTTAGCGCTGTCAAGGGCAGCGCTTTTAAAGATTACGTGTAATCCGTTTAGTACAGTCAAAGCTGGTAGATAAGAGGTAAGATATGGAGTGGAAATGATTATGGGCGAGCTGCGCCACTAAAAGTGTCCCAGTGTACCTCGCTTCGGAATAGGCGATTGCTAAGTGCCAAGGTCGGTCAAAATCGTGCAGGCTAAGTGCTGCCGTGTAGCGCCATAACGTTATAGGTATGAGTGTTTCCACTCAGTCCAGAAATAATTTAGAAGGGGAGTGGAAAGGGTGGTTTGGAATGTAGCGCAACGTCGTCTACTAAACGTTATCTAGGCAGGTCGACTTCCGGTATGATGCGTTTGTAACAGAGAGATTTTAGAACATGTGACCGGAAACTCGCCTACCCCAAAAAGATCAACGCGACATCTTGGGCGTCATCACGTTTAATAGAGTCAAAGGGCCTTCCACTCCTCTTCTAAATTCTCTCTGCTCAGTCTTTGTGTCCAAAGGAACACTGATTGAGCTGAGTGACTGGCCCCTCGTGTCTTCAACAACATAAATTTCTCGACACATCAATATTTGTTAAGTCAACGATTTTGAATGCTGAAATCAAGTGCATTCCTTAACGATCGATGGCATAACACCACGTGATTAGGTCTTTACGGTCTTTATCAATAAGCTACAAACGTGAACACACGTTGTTCGTTTCTCAACTGGAATTTTAGCCTGGTTCTTGTTGACACTGAAATTCCACCCCACCCCTCCCCCGAATAGTTTACCCTAACATCGGCGGCGAATAGTTTAGAGTTTACCCTAACATCGGCGAATAGTTTAGAGTTTACCCTAACATCGGCGAATAGTTTAGAGTTTACCCTAACATCATCGGCGAATAGTTTAGAGCTTACCCTAACATCGGCGAATAGTTTAGAGTTTACCCTAAAATCGGCGGCGAATAGTTAACATTTAGAAGCTCCTATATTTCAAAATACCCCACCTCGTTGGTCGCCGAGTATTTCTTAAAATATTCCTAGGCACTTGCTGGTAGTTGTATCTATTTTAATGAATTAACTTTTCATTTGCACAACATATTACTATTTTCAAAAGTAAGATTTTGTCTTAAATCTAGAAAACACTCAATTAACAAAAATTGTATTTTCAAAAAGTGTATATACATGTATGTACGTATATATTTTTAAATTGTTGGGAAAGAAAGAAAGGAAAAAAAGCCAAATGTAACTATATCCCTTTAACTATGAAAAGTAACATTAAAAAATAAAACTCAGTTCAATTCAAATTAGTTCTGAAAATGGCGACACAGTTTGTTTTGGCCCATTCATTAGAGAAGAGGATGAACTAAGGTTTTTGTCCAACACATTTAAAATGTATATCCATCTATTCATACATGTGTCTTCTACGTTTATGTTCTGTCATATTACTCTTCTGCGTGCTTGCATAGTCACACTGATCACATTTGAAGGGTTTTTCACCACTGTGAATGCGTTGATGTGCGATCAAACTAATCTTCTGTGTACATTTATAGTCACACCGAGCACATTTGAAGGGTTTTTCACCGCTGTGAATGCGTTGATGTACTGTCAAACCGCACTTCCACGTACTTGCAAAGTCACACTGATCACATTTAAAAGGTTTTTCACCACTGTGAATGCGTTGATGAATGTTCAGAGAACTCTTCAGCGTGAATCCATAGTCACACTGATCACATTTGAACGGTTTGTCACCGCTATGAATGCGTTGATGTTTGATCAAATCAAACTTATACTTGCATGAATAGTCACACTGATCACATTTAAAAGGTTTTTCACCACTGTGAATGCGTTGATGAATGTTCAGAGAACTCTTCTGCGTGCTTGCATAGTCACACTGATCACATTTGAACGGTTTGTCACCGCTATGAATGCGTTGATGTTTGATCAAATCAAACTTATGCTTGCATGAATAGTCACACTGATCACATTTGAAGCGTTTTCGTTCTTTAATCTTTCTAATGCGACGTTTTAGGCCCTTTTTATAATCAGTTGAATATTTGAACCCTGTGGTACGTTTCTTCTTGACTTTCCCTACAGAAAATATAAAAACCACAAACATCATTTATAATTTAGTATCAAAATACAATAACATTCAAGCGAACTTCATAAAAAAGGTAGTGCGTACGAAAACGCGGTGTTACAGAGAAACAAGTTGGGAAAACCAAAGTATTACCTCTCCGAGCCGAGACGAATTTACTTTCTAATCTAAACACAGGTCCACCAGCCAGTGAGAAAAACCGGAAATACGTAGTTTAAATTGGCGGGATATTGCGAAGGTCATTTGTAAAGGTTTAATCGTTTAACATTTCCCTGTGTATCCTCATAATTCTAATGAGGACCTAATATCTATCACTTAAGTGTGTATTTAACTTTCGGCTCACTCTGAACAGTTAAAACCTCTTGTAAGAGGACACGAATCAAGGTCAATTCTGGTTTAAATCTAGGGTATCTTATTTCATAGCCCCAAAAGCTTCAACACTTATAGAGAGCCGAAGTATTAAAACCCATATTAAGTAGTGTTGTTAAAAGTTGTGTTTACACTATATATAAATGTAGTAAAGCTGAATTAAAAAGTAAACACCAAGTTTGAAATGTTAATATAAAAGATGTTCTTGGAATATTGAGATGAAACAGAGCTTTATAGCTACGCAACTACTAAAAGAATCGTTATGCCGAAAATTATTTAAAATATTTCCATTTAATATTCTGCAAAAAGGATATGTTATCGTTTTGTAAGAGATCTTATCATCCTACTCGCTTATTATTAACTTTGATAAGCGTGTAGTGTTTCGATTCGGATGCAATCTTCATTATTCGTTCTATATAAACTCTCACTTGTGTCATTACATAGAAAGAAGTTTAATTATAATTTTACGTTAATTATAGTTAGGTCGGTTTAAGAAACTTAATTCCTAAAATAATTTTAAACATAGCTATCTTTAACGTTATACCTCTAGGGAACACCTATATCAGAACTTTTGTAAATTTAGGGTATATAAGGCGATTGATTCACATTAAGTGGAAAGAAAATGCGCAATTGCGTGAACTTTTGGTGGCGATCCCACCTTAGGGAGGCTAGACGTTTCTCGTAACCCTAGCCGCTCGCCGCGTACATCTTAAGCCTAACGACGATGATGGAGTAGAAGCCAATGTTACAGATTGGTGTCTATGTGGTATAGACGAAAGACCAGTAGATGGTGGTGTTAGAAGCCAATGTTGCAGATTGGTGTCTATGTGGTATAGACGGAAGACCAGGAGATGGTGGTTGTTAGAAGCCAATAAGGATAGATTGGTGTGTACGTGGGATACACGAAAGACTAGGGCATGGTGTTGTTGTTAGAAGCCAATAAATACAGAGGGTGTTGAGTGAAAGAATCGGCGGTTAGTCAGCAGATGAAGGCGTAACGACTAGTCAATGATTGGCGTTAAATAAGATAGATAAAGTTTTTCGGAATTTCTGTGTACTGCGAACGCGGTCCGGAAATTGCGAACACGTTTGCTCCGACTTGCCGATGAGTGAACGATCATATCAACAAAAAGGGGATGAAGATCATCTTAAATGGGGAAAAAACCTTGGCTCGAAACCAGAAAGGTTGTACTTTTAACTTTGATTTGCTCTCGAATTAATTTTCATTAAATCGTTTTAAGGTGGTTCATTAGAACTTACTGAATGATGAAACTAATGTTGAAGAATGTAGGACTGGTTTAATTAAAATATAGGAGGTTCATAATTGTTATGAATCATTAAAGAACAGGATAAGAACAGATGATTAGCGAAATTCTGGGTACATTTTGTGTAAGCCCGCCCTTGGAGGCTAGACGTTCCTCGTTAAATCTAACGATGGCAATGAAGTAGAAACTAATCTCAAAGATACGGAATAGATGTACACCAGAAGCCAATGCAACAGATTCGGTTTATGTGGAATGTACGAGAGACTAGGCAGATGAAGGAATAGTTTGGATTGGTACTCAAGAAGAAAAGTTGACATAGTGAAATACAATTTTCCCCGATTATTGGAAAACGCGAACACGTTTACTTCCATATGCTACCTGCGAACGAGCTCTATTGTAACACAAGTTGGGAAAACCAAAATATTACCTCTCCGTGTCAAGAGGTCTACTACTACAAACGTATTTACCTAGATATGGAATTATTTCACTTTTTTGAAGTAAAAATTTACGAAATATTGAAGCAGTATTCCAAACATAGCGAATGTACAGTAAAGCAGACGACATTTTACATCCAATAAGGATAAATCTTGGACACATGGAAATCAGTCAATGGGGAAAAGAACAGGAAATGAAGTCTATGCTTCAGCTGTTTACCCTATATTCTGAAAGCTACATTCACAACTGGTTTGAGGTGTAAACACTATCGTCTCGTCTTACCGCAACAATATTCTTAGTTTGCCAACATGAATGTTAACGTTAAATAACACCAAAGCTAAATTGTAGCTAGACGCACTAATAGTCAATGCGCACCATAAAGAGAATAATAAGTCTGTAGTTACTAGCCGTTTACCATTGTCCCTTTTACTAACCTTATTATTATTATTTAAGAGTGTATTTAACTTTCGGCTCACTCTGAACCGTTGATGTCTGTTCATTCCAGACACGAAAATCAAAGCCAAAAGTTTACTTCACCTCAGGCCTCAATTATTTACTCTTTGTTTCACTAAGCCTATTGCGGATAATACTTGTTGTACGCGCCTGAGTTCAGGTCTTAGTTTTCTTCATGAAATTACTAAACCAAGGATTATTCTATATACAGATGTAGTATAGCTTACGCAATATATAAACAGCCATTTCAAATAACAATATTAAAATAAATCTTTGGTATATCAAAATGAAACAGAGCTTTAAAGCTACAAAAGTACTAAATGCATCATAATTACGAAAAATACTTCCACATATTCACTTTATATTATGAAAAAAGGGAATATTAAGGTTCTGTATGATTTCTTAACACATCAACACAAGGCTAACTGCTAACGCGACGCACTAGTGTAACAATGGACGGACACACACAGACAAAAACATAGACTGCTTTTTAAATCTTTCCGTATTAATTTTGAGTTGAGAAACAAGATTATCTTTAATATTTAAATAAATATAATTATTTTTAATTATTTTAATCTTCAATTATTAACATTAATAATAGTTAAATCGTTTAAAATAAAGTTATACCTATTATCTTCTCAAACGTTTCTAATATTGACGTTTAAAGTGAAGGGTACCCCTCTTGCCCGCTTTCTTCAAATTTTGGGGTATATATACGATTCGTTTCCATTATAATAGTAAGGAAAAAGCGCAATTGCGAAAACCTTTGGTGGCGATCCCACCTTAGGGAGGCTAGACGTTTCTCGTAACCCTAGCTGATCGCCGCGTATATCCTAAAACCAAACGATGATAATGGAGTAGAAGCCAATGATACAGATTGGTGTCTATGTGGAATAGACGGAAGACCATTGGATGGTGGTGTTAGAAGCCAATGACACAGATTGGTGTCAATGTGGAATAGACGGAAGACCAGTGGATGGTGGTGTTAGAAGCCAATGATACAGATTGGTGTCTATATGGAATAGACGGAAGACCAGTGGATGGAGGTGTTAGAAGCCAGTGTAAGTGCTGACTGGTGTCAATGTGGGATTGACAAAGAATAGAAAATGGTGGTGGTGGAAGCCAGAAAAGTACCAGACTGGTGTTCTTATGGGATGGACGAAGACCAAACATGGTGGTGTAAGAACTCAACTATAGAGTAGCCAACGGAAAGAAATACAATTTTCCAAATTTCTGTGAACTGTCAATGCGGTCCGGAAATTGGGAACACGTTTGCTCCGATACGCAAACTGCGAACGCGGTCACGTGGGTGTAACAACGGACAGACAGACAGACAGACACACACACACACAGACAGACAGACAGACAGACAGACAGACACGGCCGTTACAGAACCTCTCCTGGACTACGTCACACGGAGAGGTAAAAAGACAGACAGGCACAGAAACGTCCCAGACAGTAACTCTCAATATGTCACTCGGAGTTGTAATAAGCAGCGTTGATTAAGTATGTTTACCAAGGAAAAAAGTTATAGCCACCCATAGTAGCACCATAAGTGCACTTTTGGTAGCACTGATCATATTTGAAGCGTTTTTCACCGCCATGAATGCGTTTATGCGCGATTAAATGACACTTGCGCCTGAATCTATATTCGCGCTGATCACATTTCAAGCATTTTTCTTCGTTACTCTTTCAAATATGACGTTGTACACCCCCTTTTATAATCAGTTTAATATTTGAACCCGGTTGTACGTTTCTCCTTGACTTTCCCCACAGAAAATGTATAAAATATAAAAAACGGCGTATATCATCGAACGGTCGTATTTTAAACTTTTCTTTGCTCTCAAAATATTTAACGGGTTTTCAGGGAATCAAATGCCAGGTGACGCTGCATGGTGACAAGTTACCTATTTAATTCGTCATCGCACCCACTCTCTATTGTCAAAGTATTTTGGTCGAAATAAGTACCAGCGATGATAAGAAAAGAGTGAAGACCCTTGGGAAAGTCTCATTATTCAAGAGGCTGAAAGGTCGTTAAGTGCTACAATTCAAATATACGTTATGTATAATCTTAAAAATAACATAAAAAGCGTGAACGTTTTGCCCAACACATTTAAATATGTTACACGTAGGATATAAATAAATTTTTTTTGGCTGTGTAGCCTTCAAAATTAGACTTAATACCGAGAAGGCGGAAATAGTTGCTTAGAAATATGATATCTCAACACTATAAAAGTATAAAATGACTTACGTGCAATTCCCGAACGAGGCGATGAGGTTTTACCATGTGGAATCTTTGGAGCGACATCTTCAAATGTCTCCGAGTTGGAAACCAAACTATTATTTTCAACTTCAATCGGAACTTTGGGTATATCAATTTCCATAGAAGTCAATTCTGATAGTTCATTTGGGCTGCTAAGTTCTTGTTTAGGAACATACACTGGCACACTCAATGAGCTCGGATCTACAAACAGTTCCATAGCTTGATGTTGTCTATTATCAGTTTTCTTTGCGTCTGTCAAGGCGATTCTGCATTGGTTATCATCAAGATCGTTTTCCACGTCTAATTCTAGTGAATCGCTTTCGACATTTGCGTCGAGAGAAAGATGCAATTGTTTTTTGGCTTCAACATTGAATTCAGGAACACGAAATTTTTGCGATCGAGTTGTGTCTCCCTCTGTCGAGAAACTTTGCGATTTACGATAAGAATCATTAATGTTAATACTGTTTTCAAGAGGTTCTCGTGGCGAATCGCTTTCCGTCGTTGTGTCAGGAGGCATTACAATTTTGTTTTCGATCTGAAGGTTAGGTGAAGGCGCACTTTGAGGCAAACTGTCACTGTAGTTCAATTTAGGGAGCCACGGATTCGGATTTCGCGTTATAAGCCCCATATTTTCACTTTTTTCCAAGGTAAATTTATTTTTGGTGTTTGTATTGCCAACCTCGGAAACACGTGATTCTTGACTAATATTTTCTTTACACAGAATGCCTTGGACATTGTGCCTCGCAATAGGAAGGGATAAAACCTGGACATTATTTCCCAAATCATTTTCAACGGGTTCAGTTTTCACGTATTCATCATTATCTAATTGAAGTATTCCACTTTTCTCCTATTTTTAAAACAATTTACAATAAGGCTCATTCTTAAAATAATTCATTTTTCCATCGACTATGAAAGTGAAGGATCTTGCATACCACCAGGTCTTTGATTCTCTTTTCCAAGTCTTTAATGACCCTATTGAGTCTTTTAATTTCGTCTATTTGATTATTTATCATTAATGTTGTTTTCACTCTCTCTTTTTCCAAGTTTGAAATTAAGACATTACACTAAAAAAAAATGAGATTCCATCACAAAACAACCTTCAGACTTTCTTTGGCTGATCGTATTTTGAAGGGGCAAGCGAGAAAAAGGGGAAACCAATGACACAGAAGAAGGGGGATAAGTCTCTTGGTTAATAACAACGGATGCGTTCCCAAACCCCTTAGATTAGAGTCAATCGTGATTGGTGTTTTCACCAATAACCATAATTATTCACCGACCCATAGAGTTTGGTCCTGACTGTTAAGTTGTTGGCGGACCGTTGAATTTTGTTTTTAAAAAGTCACTCGACCCCCTCATTCGTCACCCCCGAGAGTCCGAGTCCCCCTCCCCCCGCCGCGTTTGCTAGAAGGTAAGACCACTTTACAGAACCTTTAATTAAGAGGACAGATTTGACAATTTAATCCTGTGCATGTAAAATTGGCTATGATCCCAAAAGGGTCTCATATTTTTGCGCTTAATTTCACACTACTAAAAAAAGCTCCCCTTTGCTTTGAAAAATACCTCGACTTCCAGTGTCCTGACTCGATCATCCCTTGCTTTCACTACATGGATAAGATCATCTTTGCTTAAGTGATCGTAGATACAATTTTCCTCATCTTTCATTTCCTAAAAACAAAGTTTCAATAACTTAACTCAGTTTGCCTAAAACAAGGAATATTGCAATAATTGCGCAAATACCTCTTTAATCGCCACTCTTTGAAGATTTACCAAACTCATTTCGGAATTTTGTAAAGAGAGTTGGTGAAATTGTAAATCTTGCCTAAAATAAAATAATTTTTCAAAATGAAGGTAAATTAAAAACGAACAAATAAGAAGAAAGGTTTCCCCATACATTGTAGCCTTCGCTATAAAAAGCTAAGAAAAACATGGCAAAGCTTAACTAGTTCAAAAAATTGTTTTAATTAACGCTGCAATTTTGTTCAAGAGCTATCTCAGAAACCTTAGTGTGACGTCACCCACGCTATTTGCCCATAAAATCTAAGAAGTACCAAACATGGCCGCCCACTGTCAAAGTCAATCTGTATTCGTGTGACGTTTTACCTAGGTACTGACGTCACAACTAAGATAGCACTATTCCTCAAGCCCATTTTATGAATACAGCAAAACGTTTCATTCCTTGTTAAGACTTAAAGACGCCGTCTTTGATACTTTTTTAGTACGATAGTAGTAAAAATAGTAGTTTTCTGCCTTGCCTCGGACACAGAGCAAAATAAAAAAAAAATACCGATGATGGATAGATACTCATGAGGCATAATAGAGACTTGGCAATTCGGGCTTAACCCCGCCCCAGCGCCATTATGGTTTTTTTTCTTACAGAATGAAAGCTATATAAGCCCCTCCTCCTAGTGGAAGATAGCGTGACGTTGCATGACGTAGTACTGCCAAGTCCCTATTCAGATATGCAATATTCCACTACGAGGGTATAGATCCTAAATCTCACATGCAGAACTAAATCTCACTATAGCGAGGACATCTTACAAAGTTACACGAGTGGCTAAATGTGCGCCTCTTAGTCTTTTGGGGGTAAAATGAAACTAAATTAACACTATTGTTCAAAAGGCGGCAATAAACAAGCTAATTAGCAATAATTTGAAAAAAGTAGCAATATTTAGGGGTTAAAACATATCCACTTTAGTAATATATTGGAAAATGAGGGAATTTATTCTATAGGTTAAGGTTTAGATCCGTTACATGCCTTGTTGACATCCAAGTTGCATTATATTCATCACTTACCAACTTAAACGTTCGACCATAACACGACATTCTTTAACAAAATCCATCACTCTTTGTCCAGTCTTCCTGTTAAGATAACATACGAAACATTTTAATAATAATAAAAATGTGGCCATAAACAAAGACTTAGCGTGACTAATATACATAGTCACTTACCAGTCAGGTAAGGGGCAGGGCTGATATGAAGTTAGGTGACTTTAGGAACACCTTTAAGAGAAATACTATCTAAAGCTAAATTTGTTTTTGCTCAACTTTTACTGAATTACCCCAAATTCTAAAATAGTGGGAATCCTCCTATGCGTCGTCTGCTAAAACATTTTAACGACTTTCGGCTTTGGCTTTACGGGGTCAAATAGTGAGCTTCGGCAGAAAATTGTGGGGTAAAATTTAAAAATGCGAAAACTCCCAATAAACGTCGCAATTAAATTAGGTTACTTAAATCCGTTTCAGAAACTAATAAAGCTAACTAAACTACCCTCTTGCCTACAACTTAAATTTAGTTACAAAAAACCTGAAATTAACCTAAAAAAGGCATTTTTTAAGTGGGAACACGAAACTGCATAAACCTATTAATTTATGAAAAGGTGCGAAATTCGAACAGTAAATATAAAGTAAAAATAAAATGAACTATACTAAACATTGCAATTAAAGAAAATTATTAATTTAAACTTGTTTTATACTCTAAATGAACACTATTTAGCACGCTTCAAGATATATCAAATGAATTAACGTGAAATTAGACCAAAAATATAAATTTTTTGGATAAAAATTCTAATAACTACTTAATTAAGATTAAAAAGACGAGCCGTTGTTCGTCCAACCTCATTTTTACTATTATACGTTTAAATTAACCTAAATAATCATTAAAATACACTAACAGTAGTGAAATCATGGTATCGGTGTAGGCAGTTTTTCAAAACTTGCACAACGTCTGTGCAACTTATTTGGAATTTTCAAAACGAATAAACAACAAAAACGGAGGGTAAAATTTGGTGTCAATGGGCGCAATAATTGGTGTAGTTTTGGTTTAAAATTGCAATTGAACAGAAATTTAGAAATAGAAATGAGGATCTTTCAAAGTGAAAATGAAAGGTAAAGGTGATTTAAGTACCAAAATAAAGTCCTTATCGATACTTTCCCAAAAAAATAAGTTGACTTACAGTCAGAATACAATTTTAAAGTGACCAACATTAACCCCAAGAGGTTAGTCAATTGGTTCTCTCTATAGTAGAACAAATTATTAAATATGGCTTGAAAAAGAGTTCATAATTAAACGTAAAGGCAAATTATTTCCAAGGGCCTCGAAAATATGCCTTCATGTTGATTCTTCAAAAATTTCAACATCGAAGAATAAAGCTCTGGGCAAATAGACTAAAGGGTGTACTGACGTCATAAGAACATTCAGAAATATTTCAAATTACATATTACACCTCGTTCTTTTAGAATACGGTTCGCATCTCCGTTCAAGTTCACTATACATGAGTTCCTAACTTCCAATTTATTCTCTTTAATATTATGCTACATAGGCTGCGTTCAGTAACGCTCAACGGAGGCTCCGTTGAATGCGCATTCGCCACTGAACGATTTTCGGAACTTCCGGTTTGACGTCACGATTGTAAGCGAAGAGGCATCGAAGTCATCGGCTGTAAGAGCCGATTACTTCGTTGAGCAACGCATTTGTGACGTAGCAGCAATGGAGGAAACGTATCTCCCTGAACGATTTCGAGATGTTAATTTGATGGATAATTTAGGAACTATTTATAAAATCGGTGTAGCAGCGACTGAATGCGAATGAATAGTGTCTGTTAATTATTTTATGAAATTTTTTCGATTATATCTATGAAGCTTAAAAAGTTATTGGGGTTTTAAAGCTTAAGCCTTGGCTAAGTTACGGGTCAGAGTTTGCTCTTATTTCGGCTAGCAGCCTCAGGTCCTCGCATATCCATTTCCATGAACTGTAAGCATACGATACAACGAAAAGTTTGCAAAAAACCGTTCAGTAGCCTAATACGTCACATGACATCACGTTGATCAACGGAGCTCAACGCGTTTGGTCTCCGTTGAGCGTTACTGAACGCACCCATAATTCCTTTCACGTTATCCACACCGGCGTTGACCACGAATTTCAAAAACGACAGGAAGAATTCAACCTTAAAATCCAATCGGAAGTTGACCAACTTAAAGCGGAAGTTGCTAAAATATCTGCCCAACAGTCTGAAAACAATCAAATACGGGAGAAATTCAAAGGCGAGCTAGATGAATTGCGGAAGCAAGTCGCGGATGATCATGAAAAGTTGCAGAAAGACTTGGGTGCCGTATGGCAAAAAGAAATGGATGAATTTCATAAGAAATTAGAAGAGTATTTGAACAAGTACAAGCTAACCAATCCGGGAACTGATGCTGCAACCAAGGACAATAAGGAACAGATTGGAATAGTGCTGTACTAAGTTCAGCTAGCTAATTGGACCAAGTCATCTTGCGACTTATTGCCACTTATCTAACGCCTTTACAATGCATAGAGGGGTGGTGGCTGGCCCCATGCCACAGCTAACCGACAGCGCCCTATACTAACTATTACCGTTAACCTCTGCAAGTTTTGATGGAAAGGAGAAACCGAGTTAGACCGCGGAGGAAAACTCCTTTTAACAAGCGGGGAGAGAACTTGCAAACTCTACGCAGAAGGATTTGTTCCCGGATTTTCACCCGGTGCCACAGTCCGGGATCGAACCCGGGATCCTCTTGCTGCGAGGCGAAAGCGCTAACCGCTACGCCACCCCACCTTCGGGGTATTGGTGGCCTTAGAGTCAAAGGAGATTCACATTCACCATGACCATGGAAAGACTGATGACATTCACGTGCACCATGTTCATCATCATGGCGATACATCCATCAGCCAATCAAAAAACAACACGTTTTCAAGTGCCACTGATTGGGAAGGTGCGAAACGCGAACTCGAACAAGACTTACGCATGCAGAAAGAAAACTTCAACATGAACATGGACAAACTACGGCGGCAGCAAGAAGATGCGACGAGGACACAGCGTCACAATTTGGAGCAGGAGATGCGCCGTATGCAACAAGAAAGGGAGGCCAAGATGAGGGAAGGTCAAAGGTTAAGAGCTGACATGGAACGAGTCCAACAAAAGCAGATGGAGGCCGCGCAAGGGGACCAAGAGAATTTGAAACGTAACATGGAACATCAAATCAGGGAAGGTCAGGAGGAGGCAAGGAGACAAATGGAAATGATGCAACGTCAACAAGAGAAAGTTCAGAGGGAGTTGGAGAAGAGGAAAATGGAGATAGAAGCCCAGTAACAAAATAATCAGGGATAAGTTAGGCTTAGGGATAAGACTGCAACCTGACCCCCCCCTATAGTATTAACATAAGATTATAAGATGTTCCATAAGTTTGACACTACCTAATAATGCTAGAGATTTACTGAGAGCTAGTTCGAGAACGACAAGCGAGAATAGAGTAGTGTCAGTACTACGTATGCAAACGTCATACCCTTCTATCTCTTAGCCAAGCATCATCCCTCTACTAGGCGCAAACAGAATCCCCTGAGGGAGGGATACAAGGTCTACCCCCTCACTGACGATACTAGTCTATGGACTACACTTGCTTTTGCAGTTCATCTTCCTATTTAGTCTGTATTAAGCCTTTGACAGCGCCTCACCAGGCGCCGCTTTACCTCGAATCTATGACCTTCGTCACTTCATGACAGCTCCAGTTTGTAACCAGTGACAAACTTATGGAACATATCTTATGAACTTATGGTATTAATAATGCCTTAGTCTTAGGGTAAGTTAGGTTTGGTACGGTTAGGCTCAATGGGGAGTCAGGTTTCCGTCTTCTAATCTTGGCTTTATTTATGTATCTATTAATTTGAATTTATAACAAAATTTTATTTCAAAGAATGTACTTATTTGAACAGATGCCTATTGTACTACCTTGATTACATGACAACCTGTGTTACATTTTTTCCGAGAATTTAGCCGATGGAAAGCTTGTGACGTCAATGATTCCGTTATATAAAAATCATAAATTTCATATTAGTTTTAAATTCGCAGTTATAACATTGAATATTACAATGAAATATTATTGCTTAGTGTTTTATTATTGCACCTAATTGCGGCAGAATTTGACCCGAATAAGGTTTTGGAGGAAACTAATGAAAAGCTTAAGAAACTGCAAGAAGATTGGCAAGTGAAACAAGATCAATGGCAGAAAAAGTGGGCTGATGTGCACGTCAAAGGTCAGGGCTTCGATTATAAAAAGATGGAAGAAGAATTCAAAACTCTTTGTGATGGAAATCAGAAAATGATCAAAGATGTCATTGATAGTTATCAAGCGCAATTGCAAGCGCAAGGATAAGCTTCAGACTTGTTCTTAAAGAATTAATTTTAAAATAAACAATATAAAAATTGATGTTTACTATATTCATATGGGTTTTCTTAAGGGAACAGAAATCCGCTTCAACCACAGTTAAACCTAAAGTAATGTCCTCCCGAGGGGCTAATCACTCTCAATCTCTCTGTACACCAATTAAGAATTAAGCGTGGTCATTTTAGCGCTGTCAAGGGCAGCGCTTTTAAAGATTACGTGTAATCCGTTTAGTACAGTCAAAGCTGGTAGATAAGAGGTAAGATATGGAGTGGAAATGATTATGGGCGAGCTGCGCCACTAAAAGTGTCCCAGTGTACCTCGCTTCGGAATAGGCGATTGCTAAGTGCCAAGGTCGGTCAAAATCGTGCAGGCTAAGTGCTGCCGTGTAGCGCCATAACGTTATAGGTATGAGTGTTTCCACTCAGTCCAGAAATAATTTAGAAGGGGAGTGGAAAGGGTGGTTTGGAATGTAGCGCAACGTCGTCTACTAAACGTTATCTAGGCAGGTCGACTTCCGGTATGATGCGTTTGTAACAGAGAGATTTTAGAACATGTGACCGGAAACTCGCCTACCCCAAAAAGATCAACGCGACATCTTGGGCGTCATCACGTTTAATAGAGTCAAAGGGCCTTCCACTCCTCTTCTAAATTCTCTCTGCTCAGTCTTTGTGTCCAAAGGAACACTGATTGAGCTGAGTGACTGGCCCCTCGTGTCTTCAACAACATAAATTTCTCGACACATCAATATTTGTTAAGTCAACGATTTTGAATGCTGAAATCAAGTGCATTCCTTAACGATCGATGGCATAACACCACGTGATTAGGTCTTTACGGTCTTTATCAATAAGCTACAAACGTGAACACACGTTGTTCGTTTCTCAACTGGAATTTTAGCCTGGTTCTTGTTGACACTGAAATTCCACCCCACCCCTCCCCCGAATAGTTTACCCTAACATCGGCGGCGAATAGTTTAGAGTTTACCCTAACATCGGCGAATAGTTTAGAGTTTACCCTAACATCGGCGAATAGTTTAGAGTTTACCCTAACATCATCGGCGAATAGTTTAGAGCTTACCCTAACATCGGCGAATAGTTTAGAGTTTACCCTAAAATCGGCGGCGAATAGTTAACATTTAGAAGCTCCTATATTTCAAAATACCCCACCTCGTTGGTCGCCGAGTATTTCTTAAAATATTCCTAGGCACTTGCTGGTAGTTGTATCTATTTTAATGAATTAACTTTTCATTTGCACAACATATTACTATTTTCAAAAGTAAGATTTTGTCTTAAATCTAGAAAACACTCAATTAACAAAAATTGTATTTTCAAAAAGTGTATATACATGTATGTACGTATATATTTTTAAATTGTTGGGAAAGAAAGAAAGGAAAAAAAAGCCAAATGTAACTATATCCCTTTAACTATGAAAAGTAACATTAAAAAATAAAACTCAGTTCAATTCAAATTAGTTCTGAAAATGGCGACACAGTTTGTTTTGGCCCATTCATTAGAGAAGAGGATGAACTAAGGTTTTTGTCCAACACATTTAAAATGTATATCCATCTATTCATACATGTGTCTTCTACGTTTATGTTCTGTCATATTACTCTTCTGCGTGCTTGCATAGTCACACTGATCACATTTGAAGGGTTTTTCACCACTGTGAATGCGTTGATGTGCGATCAAACTAATCTTCTGTGTACATTTATAGTCACACCGAGCACATTTGAAGGGTTTTTCACCGCTGTGAATGCGTTGATGTACTGTCAAACCGCACTTCCACGTACTTGCAAAGTCACACTGATCACATTTAAAAGGTTTTTCACCACTGTGAATGCGTTGATGAATGTTCAGAGAACTCTTCAGCGTGAATCCATAGTCACACTGATCACATTTGAACGGTTTGTCACCGCTATGAATGCGTTGATGTTTGATCAAATCAAACTTATACTTGCATGAATAGTCACACTGATCACATTTAAATGGTTTTTCACCACTGTGAATGCGTTGATGAATGTTCAGAGAACTCTTCTGCGTGCTTGCATAGTCACACTGATCACATTTGAACGGTTTGTCACCGCTATGAATGCGTTGATGTTTGATCAAATCAAACTTATGCTTGCATGAATAGTCACACTGATCACATTTGAAGCGTTTTCGTTCTTTAATCTTTCTAATGCGACGTTTTAGGCCCTTTTTATAATCAGTTGAATATTTGAACCCTGTGGTACGTTTCTTCTTGACTTTCCCTACAGAAAATATAAAAACCACAAACATCATTTATAATTTAGTATCAAAATACAATAACATTCAAGCGAACTTCATAAAAAAGGTAGTGCGTACGAAAACGCGGTGTTACAGAGAAACAAGTTGGGAAAACCAAAGTATTACCTCTCCGAGCCGAGACGAATTTACTTTCTAATCTAAACACAGGTCCACCAGCCAGTGAGAAAAACCGGAAATACGTAGTTTAAATTGGCGGGATATTGCGAAGGTCATTTGTAAAGGTTTAATCGTTTAACATTTCCCTGTGTATCCTCATAATTCTAATGAGGACCTAATATCTATCACTTAAGTGTGTATTTAACTTTCGGCTCACTCTGAACAGTTAAAACCTCTTGTAAGAGGACACGAATCAAGGTCAATTCTGGTTTAAATCTAGGGTATCTTATTTCATAGCCCCAAAAGCTTCAACACTTATAGAGAGCCGAAGTATTAAAACCCATATTAAGTAGTGTTGTTAAAAGTTGTGTTTACACTATATATAAATGTAGTAAAGCTGAATTAAAAAGTAAACACCAAGTTTGAAATGTTAATATAAAAGATGTTCTTGGAATATTGAGATGAAACAGAGCTTTATAGCTACGCAACTACTAAAAGAATCGTTATGCCGAAAATTATTTAAAATATTTCCATTTAATATTCTGCAAAAAGGATATGTTATCGTTTTGTAAGAGATCTTATCATCCTACTCGCTTATTATTAACTTTGATAAGCGTGTAGTGTTTCGATTCGGATGCAATCTTCATTATTCGTTCTATATAAACTCTCACTTGTGTCATTACATAGAAAGAAGTTTAATTATAATTTTACGTTAATTATAGTTAGGTCGGTTTAAGAAACTTAATTCCTAAAATAATTTTAAACATAGCTATCTTTAACGTTATACCTCTAGGGAACACCTATATCAGAACTTTTGTAAATTTAGGGTATATAAGGCGATTGATTCACATTAAGTGGAAAGAAAATGCGCAATTGCGTGAACCTTTGGTGGCGATCCCACTTTAGGGAGGCTAGACGTTTCTCGTAACCCTAGCCGCTCGCCGCGTACATCTTAAGCCTAACGACGATGATGGAGTAGAAGCCAATGTTACAGATTGGTGTCTATGTGGTATAGACGAAAGACCAGTAGATGGTGGTGTTAGAAGCCAATGTTGCAGATTGGTGTCTATGTGGTATAGACGGAAGCCCAGGAGATGGTGGTTGTTAGAAGCCAATAAGGATAGATTGGTGTGTACGTGGGATACACGAAAGACTAGGGCATGGTGTTGTTGTTAGAAGCCAATAAATACAGAGGGTGTTGAGTGAAAGAATCGGCGGTTAGTCAGCAGATGAAGGCGTAACGACTAGTCAATGATTGGCGTTAAATAAGATAGATAAAGTTTTTCGGAATTTCTGTGTACTGCGAACGCGGTCCGGAAATTGCGAACACGTTTGCTCCGACTTGCCAACTGCGAACGCGGTGACAGAAACACACACAGACACACACACACACAGACAGACAGACAGACAGACACACACTCAGACACGTCCAGTGTAAAACCTCTCCGTGACGTCATCGTCACTCGGAGAGGTAAAAAGGTGTGTTGATCAAAGACGTTAGCCGATGAGTGAACGATCATATCAACAAAAAGGGGATGAAGATCATCTTAAATGGGGAAAAAACCTTGGCTCGAAACCAGAAAGGTTGTACTTTTAACTTTGATTTGCTCTCGAATTAATTTTCATTAAATCGTTTTAAGGTGGTTCATTAGAACTTACTGAATGATGAAACTAATGTTGAAGAATGTAGGACTGGTTTAATTAAAATATAGGAGGTTCATAATTGTTATGAATCATTAAAGAACAGGATAAGAACAGATGCGCAAGTCCCGCAACGTGGAGTTTAGACAGTTCAAGTAATCTTACCCCTAACGATAATAATGGAGGTGCAGGCAATCATAATTGAAGATGATTAGCGAAATTCTGGGTACATTTTGTGTAAGCCCGCCCTTGGAGGCTAGACGTTCCTCGTTAAATCTAACGATGGCAATGAAGTAGAAACTAATCTCAAAGATACGGAATAGATGTACACCAGAAGCCAATGCAACAGATTCGGTTTATGTGGAATGTACGAGAGACTAGGCAGATGAAGGAATAGTTTGGATTGGTACTCAAGAAGAAAAGTTGACATAGTGAAATACAATTTTCCCCGATTATTGGAAAACGCGAACACGTTTACTTCCATATGCTACCTGCGAACGAGCTCTATTGTAACACAAGTTGGGAAAACCAAAATATTACCTCTCCGTGTCAAGAGGTCTACTACTACAAACGTATTTACCTAGATATGGAATTATTTCACTTTTTTGAAGTAAAAATTTACGAAATATTGAAGCAGTATTCCAAACATAGCGAATGTACAGTAAAGCAGACGACATTTTACATCCAATAAGGATAAATCTTGGACACATGGAAATCAGTCAATGGGGAAAAGAACAGGAAATGAAGTCTATGCTTCAGCTGTTTACCCTATATTCTGAAAGCTACATTCACAACTGGTTTGCAGTGTAAACACTATCGTCTCGTCTTACCGCAACAATATTCTTAGTTTGCCAACATGAATGTTAACGTTAAATAACACCAAAGCTAAATTGTAGCTAGACGCACTAATAGTCAATGCGCACCATAAAGAGAATTAATAAAAACTGTCTTTGTACACAAAGACGCGAAAAAGTAAGAGATAAGTGTAGAAAATTAATTGTTTGAAGTAACAGATATTCAAATTTTCATCTTTGAAGACGTGATTATAAAACATCAATTATTAGAAAAAATTTCTTATCTTAGTTTTTTCACCAAAATTCCTTAAGTAAAATATTTTATCCTTAAACATGTGCATCATTTTAGAAATAGAAAACGTACGCATTTTATTTTATTTTTAAAATTTAGAGTTAGTTTGAGTATTCGGGCCTAAAAGGAGAATAAAATGGACAGAAAATCGTTGATAGCAGACAAAATAAAATAAGCATGAAAACTTAACAAAACGTGTTCGTTAATTTTAAAGTTTTCGAGGTTTCAAAAATTGACGTGTTATATATCTCTCCAAAGATCATGATCAAGCTACAGATCCTTTTGACTCTAATAACTACATCACAGTCAAAGGGCGAATGTAATTTTCGGATCGAAATATTTTCAATTTTAAAATAAATGCTTCTAGCTCTATTTTTCAGATATCCGAGTATTTGAACTTCCTCGAAGCAAATGTTTCTAGAAAATAAACAGTAGTATCAAGGTAATTTCTCTGAAATTTTTGTGAAAAAAACTAAGATAAGAAATTTTTTCTAATAAGTGATGTTTTATAATCACGTCTTCAAAGATGAAAATTTGAATATCTGTTACTTCAAACAATTAATTTTCTACACTTATCTCTTACTTTTTCGCGTCTTTGTGTACAAAGACAGTTTTTATTAATATCTGTCACTTCAGTCTTAATATGAATTAAAACTGTTTAGAAACTATTATTTTAAAACTTGTACTGAAAAGCAGGCGCTCTATTTAAGTCTTGTGGTGTTGCGCATTTATTAGTTACCGCGTTTGAACTAACAAGGCCCTAACCATCTATTATAGAAGTATTAATCTTGATTGCTTCAACGCCCAGTCTAACTCAAATTGCCTTCCCGTCGTTTTCACGTGCAAAGCACAGTGGATGCAATAATTCTTAGACTTAGGCTAAAAAAAATAAACAATATATACACCTGTGCACAAACATATTCCATAGACCTGTGCTGGGTGACCACATTTCCTAAATTTTATAATTTTTCCAATTTTCGGATGTCTTCCTATATTAGTTCTCATAATTTCGATAATATTCCTATATTTTCCTATTTTTTGAAATTGTAGATATTTTGTGCGCTCTCGCTTTTGGTTTTGTTATATATCACTCAAAACAGAAATTTGACAGAAAATAATGGCGATTTCCACTAGCTACTAGCAATCAGATACCGTGGATTTACAATACAGGCTAACGCTTCTGTGATTCAGATATTCCGATCGTGTTTTAAGTTTAAGTTTAGTATTCCATGAGGTATGTAGCTAAAGCTATGGAAGCCTCTAAAAATACTTGTCACGGAAGTCTGTGATGTTTTAAGGTTATAGCATATGTTTCTAAGATTACGTTCCATAAGTTTGACACTTCCTATATTTCGAAATACTAGAGACTTAATGAGAGCTAGTTCGAGAACGACGCGAGAATTGACTACTCGCGATTTTCTACTACATCTTCCTATTAAGTCTGTACTAAGCCTTTGACACGGCCTCATCAGGCGTCGCTTTACGAGAATCTATGACGTTTCATTTACGTCACTTCGAGACAAGCTCTCAGTAACCAGTGACAAATTTATGTAACATATCTTACGAACTTATGATTATAATTAAACCAAAGTTCCTTTGTAAATCTTGTCTTATTACTTTCAAAGCATTTGCAACCTATGTATTTTGCTATTTTTTCAAGAGTAGTTCTGTCTTTTCCTGTTTTTTTTAAATATTCATCTATATCTATATAAATCAAAGTCCTGACTGACTGATAATCATCGCCCAGCCCAAACCGCTGGCCCCAGAACGCTGAAAATTTGGAGGAACGTTACTCCTAAGTAGTAGGCGCGTACTAAGAAAGATTTTTCCAATCCGCCGCCATCTTAATAAATGGCGCCCAGAAATGTAACAAATCTTCTCTTTGTAAGAAAGGCCGCGCGTTTCAACCGAATTCACAAATATTTAGTACACTGGATTCCTTTAACCTATAGACGGGCTGAATGGTCTTTCAGGATCGATTTGTTGCCATCATTTTAAATGGCGACCAGATATTTAAAAACCCTTCTTTATAGAATGTCTGCGTGAAGAATCGGGGTATTTTTGCCCCTTAGCTTTGGCTTGTTTCTTCTCTATTCTGGTTCTTGGGAGAGCTGGGGATTGAATATTACGGCGGACTGAAACACCGCAATATTTTGTGATAATCTAAAGAGTTAACTGCTGTTGCTTAAGTTAAGTTTCGTTGGCGAAATAATTTAGTTAGTTTTCTTGAACTCTGTTTTTATTTTCTTTGCTCCGCTTTTGCAGGAGAATGACCAGTTAGGTCCTAGCGAGAGTACAGTTTTTGGTATTCTGATTTTATAAAAGGTAAAAACTCTCTCCCTCGCCCGCTCACCTCTTAGCCTTTTGTTAATCCTTTTATTTGCTTTTACAAGGTGGCCTTTTGGGGGTACTTTTCCTCTCTTTTTTTGGGGGTTTTTCCATTTAAGAAGTAGAGGTGAGCTGGCAAGAGGGACCGTTTCTTTTTGAAACTTTTACAGAAAAAAAAAGATTGTTTACATTGATACAGGTTTTGAAGAAAACATGGAAAGTTTTAGCTTTTATACAATGAAATAGAAAAGATTCTTTTTAAGTTTACAAGATTACTTTAAATTTTAGAAGAGAAATTATTTTAGTTAATTTTAATTTATTTAATTTTACATCATGAAGCTTAATTAGTTAATGACGCTTAGATATTTTACATGCGGTGTTGTGTTTTCTAAACCTCAAAATTAATAGTAGAATGTCAGGGTTTAAATTTGGGCCTGGTGATAAACATTGGTTTAAGGAGGGTTCTCCTTTTTCGTGAGAAGACCCATCAAGAACTACACGTAGCTTGGTAGTAAGCGCGTCCTCTCTAATGACCCCTTGGTGTGGAAGGTAGAACATTCCTGGTTTGTCAATGTTTTGTTCATTGGGAGGGACCTTTTCGGCTATACCCGTGTCTAATTGCTCTTCAATAACTTTTTTATAAGCCTGGTAGTAGGACTGGTCTTTACCAAATTTTCTATTTAAAGCCTGAGCTCTTTTTATGGCTACCGACTTGTTATCTGGAAGGGCTTCTTTAGGGGTTTTCCAGGGTAGTTTTACTACATATCTTTCCCCATCAAATGCAATGTCCTCGAAAAAGCTAGAGACTGTTGCGTCATCAGTGGTTTCTTCTAATTCTTTGCTATTTATGCCAATGGTTTCGAGATCGAAAAATTTAGTTAAAGTTTCATCTACTCTTTTTTGTGTGGCATTTAGAAACATTACGGATCCTGATTTTATTTTTTCCTTAGCTTCACCTGAGGGACCATGTAGCGCCCACCCTAATATGGTTTCCACACAAACCACGCGTTTGCTGAACCTTTCGGTTTTCCCACTAGCTATTTCCCAGTAGATATCGCCTCCTATTAATATGTCGGCTTCCGTGCTTTCGTTTAGGGGATCGGTTGGGTCATCTGACATTTGTAAACCCATTCTATCCATAAATTTTTCAATCTCCTTGCAACCCATGCTAACAACTTGGTTGCATACGAAAGGCGATTCAACGGCGATAAATTCTATGCTCTTTTCGGGGAAGGCTCTATTTTCTAACCTAACTTTGACCTTTTTGCAAGTTACGGTTTCAGGTTCCCTTGAAGCGTATTTGAAAATGTCGAGGGTTGTTTCCCCAACTATTGGTAATTTTAATGAGCGTGACAGGTCTTCCCTAATTACGCTAATCTGACTCCCCCATCTAAGACACACCTTACTTTTAGTTTATTGTTAGGGTTAGAGGGGCTTTTTGCGATAGCTAAGGCAGTTTGAAGTTGTACTGTGTTTTCCTTGTTATCGGTAGGAGTTATGGCAGTTACTACACTCTGTCTCTCATCTTCCACGGTATCTCTTACTAGATGCGATTCGTTTTTATCGCACACAGCAAAATTGTGGCCTTTGAGGCATTTTTTACATTTCCTAAATTTTGTGCGACACCTGTCGGAGGAATGACCAAATCGGAGACAAATGTAGCATCTACCGCTCTCCCTTACGTTATCTCTCTTTTCTTCTAAGGTAAACTTATTGCAATTAATCGACTTATGATCCTCGGTTGCGCAAAATATGCAATATATGTTTTCTGGATATCTATTATTGCTAGGTTTTTGTTTAACACTAGTTGCTAGGCTAGCTACGGAAGGGGTATGCCTTTTTTCCATTTTTGGTCTTGATTTTTCTTGGGCATAAGTACTAATTTTTGACTGGGATTCGTTTTCTTTTCTCCCCCCATACCTTCCGGAAGTTGAACCTAGGATATCTGCCATTTCTCGGCACTCAATTTGCTCTCTAAGGAACGCAAGTAGTTCATCCGCGTCCCAACTATCTAAATAGGTAGCGGCGTTTGGTTTTGACTTTCTTTTTAAGAGAAATTCTGTTCTAATGTCTGCGGGCAAGCATTTTAATAAGGCTGGACATAAAAAGGCGGCCTTTTCAGAAGGATCGAAACCCATAGACCTTAAACTTCGTACACTAATTTCGCAAGTAGTCAATAAATGACGTAGCGCAGGGACATTTTTTGAATTAGTGACCGGCTGAATTTCTTGGAGCTGACTAATATGGTAATGAATAGCTAACTCGGTTCGCGCGAATCTTTTATGTAATTGGTCTATTGCTTCATCGTATGCCGCTTCAGTTTGTTCAAAATTTTTAATTTCTTCAAGAGCTTCCCCTTCTAGGTAAGAGGTTAAGTAAATAAGTTTGTCTACCTTATCAATCCTGGAGCTATCGTGTATGGTGACCTTGAAACGTCCCCAAAATTGGTTCCACTTGGCGAAGTCGCCGTCGAATTTGGTTATGGTGAGCGGCGGAAGTTTAATTTCCACCTTTTCTTGCTGAGAGTTCACACTGTTTTGTACTAATTGTCCGTTAAGTCCGCACGTGGAGCCGTAGATTGAAGTTGTGGACGATGGTGGGGTTCCACCCATCTTCTTTATCATCCTGGTTAACTTTAGTTTGATGGCCATGATGTCTTCTTTGTAGGTGAAAGCCTCGTCCTCATCTTTTTCCAGCTCCACTTCGTTGTCGATCAACGGTTTGACCAAATTCTCGGCGTTGGTTAGGTCCTCTTCTCGTTGAAGTAGGATAGCTAGACCATCCTCCAGGTCGTCGATATCAGGAACAGTTGCTGATTTAAGTAGATTTTTGAGTTCGTTTACTTTTTTCGTTGCAGCGGAACGCGCACTTTTTCTTGTCGCTTTGGCGAGTTTTAGATCCTTTGTATTCTTGGCCGGATTGGTATTTCCTTGGGTCGCTTGACCATTTGTTTGTCCATTTTGGCCGGCTTGAACATTGGATACTTAATTGTGAACGTTGGATACAAGCGATCCGGTTCCGTTTGCGTTTGCGTCCGCCATTATTTCGCGAAAGTTCAGTTTTCACTTTAAATTAATCCAAAAGTCCCGCGGTCGAGGCACCATGAAGAATCGGGGTATTTTTGCCCCTTAGCTTTGGCTTGTTTCTTCTCTATTCTGGTTCTTGGGAGAGCTGGGGATTGAATATTACGGCGGACTGAAACACCGCAATATTTTGTGATAATCTAAAGAGTTAACTGCTGTGGCTTAAAGGAATACTGAACTGATTTAAAAACTATCTCAAATCTAAAGAAAACCTTACTTTTTTGATAGTTTAAACTCTTCTGATTCCAAAAATACGCTTAATAAATATTTAAATATGAGGGAAAACACAGAAAAACACTTCGAAAACTTGAAATTTGGGGGGCAAAAGCAAATTTGCGGAGAAGATATTTGGCGGGTTTTTCTCCTCGCTACGTCACTCACGGCATCTCGCGGAAAAGCCAAGCGCGCGCGCCCGAGACTCCCGAGTCTACTAATGCCGCGCGAGTCTGAATAAATTAGGCTTAACGCGGCGCTGAGACACTAACAGGCGTCACGTGAGCGACATCAAGAGAGAAAATTTCTCCTTGCTACGTCATCAAAAGAAACAAAATTTAGCTAAGCCTTTTCCAAACACAAAACTTTGATTGCAATTTTATAAATTTCTACGAAACCAAATACAAAAGTAAACATATCATAATTAACTAGATTTTTCAAGGATTTTTTTCGTATTTTAAGTTTGTGGATGACGAAAATTATGTCGCTAACACTTTAAGTTAAGTTTTGTTGGCGAAATAATTTAGTTAGTTTTCTTGAACTCTGTTTTTATTTTCTTTGCTCCGCTTTTGCAGGAGAATGACCAGTTAGGTCCTAGCGAGAGTACAGTTTTTGGTATTCTGATTTTATAAAAGGTAAAAACTCTCTCCCTCGCCCGCTCACCTCTTAGCCTTTTGTTAATCCTTTTATTTGCTTTTACAAGGTGGCCTTTTGGGTACTTTTCCTCTCTTTTTTGGGGGTTTTTCTATTTAAGAAGTAGAGGTGAGCTGGCAAGAGAGACCGTTTTTTTTGAAACTTTTACAGAAAAAAAAAGATTGTTTACATTGATACAGGTTTTGAAGAAAACATGGAAAGTTTTAGCTTTTATACAATGAAATAGAAAAGATTCTTTTTAAGTTTACGAGATTACTTTAAATTTTAGAAGAGAAATTATTTTAGTTAATTTTAATTTATTTAATTTTACATCATGAAGCTTAATTAGTTAATGACGCTTAGATATTTTACACTGCGTGTAAAGTAATAAAAATGTCCCGACGAGCTGATGGGCGACGCCGAGTGCCTTCGCTCCTAGGATGCTACAAAAATATTAGTCGAATCAGTATAATGTACCCATACTTGATGGAAGTTCTTACTACACTCAAGCGATGCCGCGGGTAACAGCTAGTCTCCTATAATTTCCTGTAAATCAATTGTAAATTTCCTATTTTCCTATAACTATTACAAGGCTTTGTTGTGGTCACCCTGCCTGTGCACAAACATATTTCGTAGAGCTGTACACATCCAGATACCATAGACTTGTGAAAACACATGTCATATAATTGTGTACAAACATATCCCGTAGAATTGAGCTCAAACTGATGTCATAGACTTGCGCACAAAATGATGTCATAGACTTGCGCACACACTGATGTCATAGACTTTCGCACAAACAAATGTCATAAACTTGCGCACAAAGAGATGTTATAGACCTGTACACAAAAAGATTCCATGGACCTCTGCACAAAAACATTCCATACCCCTATGCTCAAAAATATGCTCAAGAATATATCGTACACCAGTGCACAAAAATAGTGCATATCCATTTGCACAGAAATATCCCGTATCCATTTGCAGAAAAATGTTCTTTAGACTTGTGCACAAACAGATGCAGTGGCCTTTGCAAAAACAGATTCAGTAGGCCTGTGCACAAAAATATTCCGTAGACCTGTGCACAAACAGATACCGTAGACATGTGCACAAACAGATACCGTAGACATGTGCATAAACAGATACCGTAGGCATGTGCAGAAACAGATACCGTAGACATGTGCATAAACAGATTCCGAAGACTTGTACACAAACGGAAGTCACAGAGTTTTGCACAAACAGATGTCATGGACTTGCGCAAAAAGAGCTGTCATGGATATGTGCACATCAGATTCCATGGACTAGTGCACAAACAGAAGTCTTAGACTTGTTTACAAACAGAAGTCATAGACCTGTTTACAAAAAGATTCCATAGACCTATTTACATAAAGATTCCATACCAATTTGTACGAAACGATTCCATACCAATTTGTACGAAACGATTCCATACCCATTTGCACAAAACGATTTCAAAGACCTGTGCACAAAAATATTCCACAGACCTGTGCCCAAAGAGATTCCATAAAACTGTGCCCAAAGAGATTCCATAAAACTGTGCACAAAAAGATTCCCTAGACCTGTGCTCAAAAAAATATGCTGTAGGCCTGTGCACAAACAGATGCCGTAGACCTGTAAAGAAACAGATTCCGTAAACCTGTGCACAAACAGATGCCGTAAGCCTGTGTACAAACAGATTCCGGAGATCTGTGCACAGATTCCGTAGTCATGTGCACAAACAAATTCCGTAGACTTGTACACAAGTGGAAGTCACAGGCTTGTGCACAACAGATGTCATAGACATGTTCAAACCAGATTCCATAGTTTTGTGCACAAACACTAGTCATAGACCTGTGCACAAAAAACATTCTATAGACTTGTCCTCATCAAGTTTCCATAGACCTGTGCACAAAAGATTTCATGGAGATGTGAACAAAAGATTTCATGGAACTTTGCACAAAACATTATATAGGCTTGTGCACATAAAGATTCCTTAGACCTGCGCACTAAAGATTCCATAGACCTGTGTACATAAAGATTTCATACCCATAGCACAAAACTATTCCATAACCATTTGCACAGAAATATTCCCTAGACCTGCGCACAAAAATATTTCATAAAACTGTGCTGAAAAAGCTTCCATTGACCTATGCCCAAAATATTATATTGGCTTTTGTATTAACATGTGACATAGACCTGTGTACAAAAATATTCCATGGACCTGTGCAGAAAAACATGCCTTGGACCTGTTCAGAAACATTCCATACCCCTATATGCTCAAAAATATTCCACACCCATTTGCACAAACATTTTCCGTAGACCCGTGCACAAACAGATGCCTTAAACTAGCGCATAAATAGATTATATAGATTTGCGCACAAATATATTACGTAGACTCGTGCACAAATTGATTCCACAGAATGGTACACAAACAGAAGTCACACGGTTTTGCACAATCCGATGTTATAGACTTGTTCACAAACAGATGTCATATGCTTGTGTAAAATACTGATTTCATAGACTTGCTCAAAAAGAGATGTCATCGACATTTGCACAAGAGATTCCGTAGACTTGTGCACATAAAGATTCTTCAGACTTGTGCACAAACATATTTTGTAGACCTGTACACACACAGATACCATAGACTTGTGCAAAAATAGATGTCAAATGTTTGTGCAAAAATAGATGTCAAACATTTGTGCAACAATAGATGTCAAATATTTGTGCAAAAACACATCCCTTAGACTTTTGCACAATCATATGTCCTAGACCGGTGTACAAAACATTCTATATATTTTTGCACAAACATGAGTCATATACCTGTACACAAAAAATATTCCACGGACTTCTGCACAAAAACATTCCATATACCTGAACACATGAACACAAAAATATTCCATATACCTCTGCACAAAAACATTCCATATCCCTATGCTCAAAAATTTTCCTTACCCATTTGCACAAAAATATCACGTTCACCTGTGCACAAAAATATCACGTACACCTGTGCACAAAAATATCACGTACACCTGTGCACAAAAATATCTCGTACACCTGTGCACAAAAATATTCAGTTTCCATTTTCACAAAAATATTCCGTACACCTATGCACAAAAATATTCCGTACACCTGTGAACAAAAACAGTTCGTACACCTGTGCACAAAAATATTCCATACAATTGTGCATAAAAAATTTTCGTTCACTTGTGCACAAATAGAAATCACAGGCTTGTGCACAAAGAAATGTCGTAGACACCCGCAAAAAGAGATGTTATAGACATGTGCACATCAGATTCCATAGAGTTATGCACAAACATTTTCAATACCCCTATGCTCAAAGAGATTTCAAACCCTTATGTTAAAAAAGATTCCATACCCATTTGCACAAAAATAATCCGTAGACCCGTCATTCAGACAGAAGTCACTCGCTTGTGAATAAACAGATGTTATAGACTTGTGCATAAAGAGATGTTATAGAGTTGTTCACAAACAGGTGTTATAGACTTGTTCACAAACAGGTGTTATAGACTTGTTCACAAGCAGGTGATATAGAATTGCTCACAAACAGGTGTTATAGAATTGCTCACAAACAGGTGTTATAGACTTGTTCACAAACAGATGATTTAGACTTTTGCACAAACAGATGATTTAGACTTGTGCACAGATGGAATAGACTTGTGCACAGATGGAATAGACTTGTGCACAGATGTTTTAGACTTGTGCACAAACAGATGTTTTAGACTTGTGCACAAACAGATGTTTTTGTCTTGTGTACAAACAGATGTTTTTGACTTGTGCATAAACAAATGTTATTGACTTGCGCAGAAAGAGATGTCATAGATATGAGCAAAACAGATTCCATAGACCTGTGCACAAACAGAAGTCGTAGACCTGTGCAAATAAAGATTTTTCACTTGGGCACATAAAGATTCTTCAGAATTATGTGCACATAAAGATTCTTCAGACTTGTGTGCACGTAAAGATTCTTCAAACTTGTGCACAAAAAATTCCATAGACCTGTGCACAGAAGATTCCATACTCCTATAATCAAAAGGATTCCATGCAGATTTGCACAAAAACATTCCGTAGACCTGTGTAAAACATTATTCCATAGGCCTGTGCACGAAAAGATTCCATAGACCTGGAAACAAAAATATTCCACCAACCTTTGCACAAAAAGATTGCATAGGCCTCTGCACAAAGAGATTTTATACCCCTTTGCACAAAAACATTCTGTAGGTCTGTGCTTAAACAGATTCCGTAGACTTGTACACAAACAGATGTTATACCTTAGACTCGTGTGAAAATTTAAATACCTATAATTGGTAATTATCTTTAATTGCTTATTTTGTTTAATTAAGTTTAATCTGTACTTTGCAACTAAATTAATTGGACGCGCAAAGTTTATAATGACGATTAAGCTAGCTAATTGCCCTACCAATTTGATTATCCGCAGTTAAACGACGTAAGTCCTAGAATGACTTTCTTTATTACTTAACCCAAGCAAAAAAGTCTTAAGTTCCACAGTTTAAAGGTAAACCACGTAATTCGGAGCAGGTACTTAAAACTATTAAAAACAATACTTAAACTTTGTTTTTCTTAATGAAACAAAAATTGGCGCCCACTTTAAAAATGAGGCTTTCATTTAAGACCGTTTTCAAATCTATCAAACGTATAGTTATTTTTGTAAGGGTAGTTACAAAATGGGTAAGTTTGGAAAATTTCCCATGTTATTTCTATGGAGATTCTCTAGTTTTTCGCCAAAATCTGTGATTAATTTTATGGAAATGAAAACCACCCTTAGCAACTTTATGCTTTATAAAATAAACTAATGGATGGATCATCTTGAAATTTTTACCACATATTAAGGGCCCGGATTTTAGTTCAGTAGAAAAATTTCAAAACAATAAACTTAATACGAAAAAAATTAAAACCAATCCAAAAACCTTCCTTATACATTAGAGCCGTCATCAGGCCTTATCTAAGGGAGCTACCGCTCCCTTAGAATAATAAGTCTGTAGTTACTAGCCGTTTACCATTGTCCCTTTTACTAACCTTATTATTATTATTTAAGAGTGTATTTAACTTTCGGCTCACTCTGAACCGTTGATGTCTGTTCATTCCAGACACGAAAATCAAAGCCAAAAGTTTACTTCACCTCAGGCCTCAATTATTTACTCTTTGTTTCACTAAGCCTATTGCGGATAATACTTGTTGTACGCGCCTGAGTTCAGGTCTTAGTTTTCTTCATGAAATTACTAAACCAAGGATTATTCTATATACAGATGTAGTATAGCTTACGCAATATATAAACAGCCATTTCAAATAACAATATTAAAATAAATCTTTGGTATATCAAAATGAAACAGAGCTTTAAAGCTACAAAAGTACTAAATGCATCATAATTACGAAAAATACTTCCACATATTCACTTTATATTATGAAAAAAGGGAATATTTGATTTCTTAACACATCAACACAAGGCTAACTGCTAACGCGACGCACTAGTGTAACAATGGACGGACACACACAGACAAAAACATAGACTGCTTTTTAAATCTTTCCGTATTAATTTTGAGTTGAGAAACAAGATTATCTTTAATATTTAAATAAATATAATTATTTTTAATTATTTTAATCTTCAATTATTAACATTAATAATAGTTAAATCGTTTAAAATAAAGTTATACCTATTATCTTCTCAAACGTTTCTAATATTGACGTTTAAAGTGAAGGGTACCCCTCTTGCCCGCTTTCTTCAAATTTTGGGGTATATATACGATTCGTTTCCATTATAATAATAAGGAAAAAGCGCAATTGCGAAAACCTTTGGTGGCGATCCCACCTTAGGGAGGCTAGACGTTTCTCGTAACCCTAGCTGATCGCCGCGTATATCCTAAAACCAAACGATGATAATGGAGTAGAAGCCAATGATACAGATTGGTGTCTATGTGGAATAGACGGAAGACCATTGGATGGTGGTGTTAGAAGCCAATGACACAGATTGGTGTCAATGTGGAATAGACGGAAGACCAGTGGATGGTGGTGTTAGAAGCCAATGATACAGATTGGTGTCTATATGGAATAGACGGAAGACCAGTGGATGGAGGTGTTAGAAGCCAGTGTAAGTGCTGACTGGTGTCAATGTGGGATTGACAAAGAATAGAAGATGGTGGTGGTGGAAGCCAGAAAAGTACAAGACTGGTGTTCTTATGGGATGGACGAAGACCAAACATGGTGGTGTAAGAACTCAACTATAGAGTAGCCAACGGAGAGAAATACAATTTTCCAAATTTCTGTGAACTGTCAATGCGGTCCGGAAATTGGGAACACGTTTGCTCCGATACGCAAACTGCGAACGCGGTCACGTGGGTGTAACAACGGACAGACAGACAGACAGACACACACACACACAGACAGACAGACAGACAGACAGACAGACACGGCCGTTACAGAACCTCTCCTGGACTACGTCACACGGAGAGGTAAAAAGACAGACAGGCACAGAAACGTCCCAGACAGTAACTCTCAATATGTCACTCGGAGTTGTAATAAGCAGCGTTGATTAAGTATGTTTACCAAGGAAAAAAGTTATAGCCACCCATAGTAGCACCATAAGTGCACTTTTGGTAGCACTGATCATATTTGAAGCGTTTTTCACCGCCATGAATGCGTTTATGCGCGATTAAATGACACTTGCGCCTGAATCTATATTCGCGCTGATCACATTTCAAGCATTTTTCTTCGTTACTCTTTCAAATATGACGTTGTACACCCCCTTTTATAATCAGTTTAATATTTGAACCCGGTTGTACGTTTCTCCTTGACTTTCCCCACAGAAAATGTATAAAATATAAAAAACGGCGTATATCATCGAACGGTCGTATTTTAAACTTTTCTTTGCTCTCAAAATATTTAACGGGTTTTCAGGGAATCAAATGCCAGGTGACGCTGCATGGTGACAAGTTACCTATTTAATTCGTCATCGCACCCACTCTCTATTGTCAAAGTATTTTGGTCGAAATAAGTACCAGCGATGATAAGAAAAGAGTGAAGACCCTTGGGAAAGTCTCATTATTCAAGAGGCTGAAAGGTCGTTAAGTGCTACAATTCAAATATACGTTATGTATAATCTTAAAAATAACATAAAAAGCGTGAACGTTTTGCCCAACACATTTAAATATGTTACACGTAGGATATAAATAAATTTTTTTTTGGCTGTGTAGCCTTCAAAATTAGACTTAATACCGAGAAGGCGGAAATAGTTGCTTAGAAATATGATATCTCAACACTATAAAAGTATAAAATGACTTACGTGCAATTCCCGAACGAGGCGATGAGGTTTTACCATGTGGAATCTTTGGAGCGACATCTTCAAATGTCTCCGAGTTGGAAACCAAACTATTATTTTCAACTTCAATCGGAACTTTGGGTATATCAATTTCCATAGAAGTCAATTCTGATAGTTCATTTGGGCTGCTAAGTTCTTGTTTAGGAACATACACTGGCACACTCAATGAGCTCGGATCTACAAACAGTTCCATAGCTTGATGTTGTCTATTATCAGTTTTCTTTGCGTCTGTCAAGGCGATTCTGCATTGGTTATCATCAAGATCGTTTTCCACGTCTAATTCTAGTGAATCGCTTTCGACATTTGCGTCGAGAGAAAGATGCAATTGTTTTTTGGCTTCAACATTGAATTCAGGAACACGAAATTTTTGCGATCGAGTTGTGTCTCCCTCTGTCGAGAAACTTTGCGATTTACGATAAGAATCATTAATGTTAATACTGTTTTCAAGAGGTTCTCGTGGCGAATCGCTTTCCGTCGTTGTGTCAGGAGGCATTACAATTTTGTTTTCGATCTGAAGGTTAGGTGAAGGCGCACTTTGAGGCAAACTGTCACTGTAGTTCAATTTAGGGAGCCACGGATTCGGATTTCGCGTTATAAGCCCCATATTTTCACTTTTTTCCAAGGTAAATTTATTTTTGGTGTTTGTATTGCCAACCTCGGAAACACGTGATTCTTGACTAATATTTTCTTTACACAGAATGCCTTGGACATTGTGCCTCGCAATAGGAAGGGATAAAACCTGGACATTATTTCCCAAATCATTTTCAACGGGTTCAGTTTTCACGTATTCATCATTATCTAATTGAAGTATTCCACTTTTCTCCTATTTTTAAAACAATTTACAATAAGGCTCATTCTTAAAATAATTCATTTTTCCATCGACTATGAAAGTGAAGGATCTTGCATACCACCAGGTCTTTGATTCTCTTTTCCAAGTCTTTAATGACCCTATTGAGTCTTTTAATTTCGTCTATTTGATTATTTATCATTAATGTTGTTTTCACTCTCTCTTTTTCCAAGTTTGAAATTAAGACATTACACTAAAAAAAATGAGATTCCATCACAAAACAACCTTCAGACTTTCTTTGGCTGATCGTATTTTGAAGGGGCAAGCGAGAAAAAGGGGAAACCAATGACACAGAAGAAGGGGGATAAGTCTCTTGGTTAATAACAACGGATGCGTTCCCAAACCCCTTAGATTAGAGTCAATCGTGATTGGTGTTTTCACCAATAACCATAATTATTCACCGACCCATAGAGTTTGGTCCTGACTGTTAAGTTGTTGGCGGACCGTTGAATTTTGTTTTTAAAAAGTCACTCGACCCCCTCATTCGTCACCCCCGAGAGTCCGAGTCCCCCTCCCCCCGCCGCGTTTGCTAGAAGGTAAGACCACTTTACAGAACCTTTAATTAAGAGGACAGATTTGACAATTTAATCCTGTGCATGTAAAATTGGCTATGATCCCAAAAGGGTCTCATATTTTTGCGCTTAATTTCACACTACTAAAAAAAGCTCCCCTTTGCTTTGAAAAATACCTCGGCTTCCAGTGTCCTGACTCGATCATCCCTTGCTTTCACTACATGGATAAGATCATCTTTGCTTAAGTGATCGTAGATACAATTTTCCTCATCTTTCATTTCCTAAAAACAAAGTTTCAATAACTTAACTCAGTTTGCCTAAAACAAGGAATATTGCAATAATTGCGCAAATACCTCTTTAATCGCCACTCTTTGAAGATTTACCAAACTCATTTCGGAATTTTGTAAAGAGAGTTGGTGAAATTGTAAATCTTGCCTAAAATAAAATAATTTTTCAAAATGAAGGTAAATTAAAAACGAACAAATAAGAAGAAAGGTTTCCCCATACATTGTAGCCTTCGCTATAAAAAGCTAAGAAAAACATGGCAAAGCTTAACTAGTTCAAAAAATTGTTTTAATTAACGCTGCAATTTTGTTCAAGAGCTATCTCAGAAACCTTAGTGTGACGTCACCCACGCTATTTGCCCATAAAATCTAAGAAGTACCAAACATGGCCGCCCACTGTCAAAGTCAATCTGTATTCGTGTGACGTTTTACCTAGGTACTGACGTCACAACTAAGATAGCACTATTCCTCAAGCCCATTTTATGAATACAGCAAAACGTTTCATTCCTTGTTAAGACTTAAAGACGCCGTCTTTGATACTTTTTTAGTACGATAGTAGTAAAAATAGTAGTTTTCTGCCTTGCCTCGGACACAGAGCAAAATAAAAAAAAAATACCGATGATGGATAGATACTCATGAGGCATAATAGAGACTTGGCAATTCGGGCTTAACCCCGCCCCAGCGCCATTATGGTTTTTTTTCTTACAGAATGAAAGCTATATAAGCCCCTCCTCCTAGTGGAAGATAGCGTGACGTTGCATGACGTAGTACTGCCAAGTCCCTATTCAGATATGCAATATTCCACTACGAGGGTATAGATCCTAAATCTCACATGCAGAACTAAATCTCACTATAGCGAGGACATCTTACAAAGTTACACGAGTGGCTAAATGTGCGCCTCTTAGTCTTTTGGGGGTAAAATGAAACTAAATTAACACTATTGTTCAAAAGGCGGCAATAAACAAGCTAATTAGCAATAATTTGAAAAAAGTAGCAATATTTAGGGGTTAAAACATATCCACTTTAGTAATATATTGGAAAATGAGGGAATTTATTCTATAGGTTAAGGTTTAGATCCGTTACATGCCTTGTTGACATCCAAGTTGCATTATATTCATCACTTACCAACTTAAACGTTCGACCATAACACGACATTCTTTAACAAAATCCATCACTCTTTGTCCAGTCTTCCTGTTAAGATAACATACGAAACATTTTAATAATAATAAAAATGTGGCCATAAACAAAGACTTAGCGTGACTAATATACATAGTCACTTACCAGTCAGGTAAGGGGCAGGGCTGATATGAAGTTAGGTGACTTTAGGAACACCTTTAAGAGAAATACTATCTAAAGCTAAATTTGTTTTTGCTCAACTTTTACTGAATTACCCCAAATTCTAAAATAGTGGGAATCTTCCTATGCGTCGTCTGCTAAAACATTTTAACGACTTTCGGCTTTGGCTTTACGGGGTCAAATAGTGAGCTTCGGCAGATAATTGGGGGGTAAAATTTAAAATTGCGAAAACTCCCAATAAACGTCGCATTTAAATTAGGTTACTTAAATCCGTTTCAGAAACTAAATAAAGCTAACTAAACTACCCTCTTTGCCTACAAAAAACCTGAAATTAACCTAAAAAAGGCATTTTTTATGTGGGAACACGAAACTGCATAAACCTATTAATTTATGAAAAGGCGCGAAATTCGAACATATTGGGTAAAACAGTAAATATACAGTAAAAATAAAATAAACTATACTTAACATTGCAATTAAAGAAAATTATTAATTTAAACTCGTTTTATACTCTAAATGAACACTATTTAGCACGCTTCAAGATATATGTCAAATGAATTAAGTATAATTAACGTGAAATCTTTGTCTTAGGAAAGTTAGGTTTGGGCTCAATGGGGAGTCAGGTTGCCGTCTTCTAATCTTGGCTTTATTTATGTATCTAATAATTAGAATTTGAGATCTTTGACTTGATCTACTTCAGGTACCGTTATATATAACCAACAAAAAAAACCTTACCTATTTGCAGAGCTGTGCTAATTAATTAGTTAGCTAATTTAATTTCTAATTAATTAGCAACATTTACTAATTGAAAATGGTAATTGAATTTTAATTACCTTAGTGCTAATTGAGAAGTAATTCTAATTAATTAGTATGAATCGGAAAGGCAATTATCTAATTAAAATTTAATTAGATTTAGGATTAACTAATTAGCCAATTGGATTTTCAATTAATCTTTTACGCCAATTTGTTGTAAAAAAATCGAGGAACTAGCTCTTGATTCATCTATTTGAATATGAAAAAGCCTTATTATATCAAGGAGGAAACCTTAGTGCTACTCTAAATTTTTCAGCTCCTCAAGTATGAGAGAATAGTACTAGTACTAGTAGAAAATTTCGTAGTTCGCAACTGTCCCATTTCGAAATTTCGATTGTTTTACCTACTCGAATTAATAGCAGTGCGCATGTATTTACTACTCAGGAGTCCATTATAGGAACTGTGGCAAGAAAATGAAGAAATGAGACAAATTTTAACATGACGGAAGGCTCGAGGCTTGTCTCATTTTTCGAGAATAATTCATGCCTTCCGTACCCGTTTTTCAATGGCATTAAAACATTAAACTTTGCATTACCAAAGTACTAAATCCATGGGCACTTTTAAACTTTTATGTTTACTTATGGTTTCTTTTTTTTACCTTAATTAGAAATTAGTAATTCTAATTAATTAGTTTGATAAATAAATGTCTACTTTCTAATTGAATTGAATTAGTTTCTATGTCTAATTGCTAATTGGCTAATTAATTAGTTCATAAATATTTCCCTAATTGCTAATTTGCTAATTAATTAGCTCATCAATATTTCCCTAATTGCTAATTTTAATTCAATTAGTTGTCAGATAATTAGCACAGCTCTGCTTATTTGAACAGTTGCCTATTGTACTACCTTGATTAAATGACAACCTTTGTTACATTTTTTCCGAGAATTTTGGCGATGGAAAGCTTGTGACGTCAATGATTTCGTTACATAAAAATCATAAATCTCATATTGGTTTTAAATTCGCAGTTATAACATCGAATATTACAATGAAATATTATTGCTTAGCGTTTTTAGTATTGCACCTAATTGCGGCAGAATTTGACCCGAAGAAGGTCTTGGAGGAAACTAATGAAAAGCTTAAGAAAATGTAAGAAGATTGGCAAGTGCAATAAGAACAATGGCAGAAAAAGTGGGCTGATGTGGAAGTCAAAGGTCAGGGCTTCGATTATAAAAAGATGCAAGAAGAATTCAAAACTCTTAATGATGGAAATCAGAAAATGATCAAAGATGTCATTGATAGTTATCAAGCGCAATTGCAAGCGCAAGGATGAGTTTCAGACTTGTTCTTAGAGAATTAATTTTAAAATAAACAATATAAAAATTGATTTTTACTGTATCCTGAGCCAACGGCTCAAAAGTTTCTTTTCATATGGGCTTTCTTAAGGGAACAGAAATCAGTTTCAACCACATTCAAACCTAAAGTATGGTCGTACTCCTGAGGGGCTAACCACTCTCGAACTCTCTGAACACCGATAAACAATTACGCGTAGTAATTTTAGCGCTGTCAAGGGGAAGACTTTTAACGATTACCTGCGACCGATTTCATCGAGTGACTTGCCCCTCGTGTCCCCCCCATCATATATTTCCCAACACATTCAATATTCGTTAAGAATATTTTTGGAATTTTGAAATTCAGTGCGAGCATTAGCAATTGATGGAGTAACTCCACGTGATTAGGACTTTGTCAATAATATCAAATGTAAACACACGTTTCTCAACGGTGTTACATTTGAATTTCGTACCTATTAGTACTTGTAATAACTTCTACTAGAGGACGCCATCCTCTTAACAAGGATGACGTCATCTAGGAGAGGAGTCCGAGGAAGGCTCGGCTAGCGGCCGGCACTCGGACTCGCGCAGTCATAGACTCCAGTTATGCAGTCGAATAAACCATATTAATTCTTAAAGCAATGTGTCATTTAATCACACTTAACATGGTGATAGAGGTGGGATATCGCTATCCTCGCTTCTATTTCGTGTACTACGTTTTTATTTCGCGTTTCGCGTATCGAATAGCACGGTAATAACGTGTTTTAGTCGCGCTATTGTCTCGTTCATTTCGGGCCTTGGCGACCACGATGACGTCGTTCAAGAGTCCGCCTGTTTTCGTTCCCGGCGCGGACCCCGCTTCTTCCTGGACAGAATACAAAGAAAGTTTTGAGATTTATGCAGTCGCTGCTGATTTAAGCACTGCAACCGTAGCAAAGCAACGTGCTACGTTTTTACATATATTAGGCCCTGATGAGCGTCGTATTTACAAAACTCTACCAATTTTACCTGTTGGTGACGACCGTACATTGGCTGTGATTTTTGAGGCTTTCGATGCCTATTATCGCCCATATAAAAACATAACGTATCTTCGGTATTCGTTCTTTCAAACGACACAAAGTTCGTCGCAAACCTTTGACAATTTTTTCACTGACTTAAAGACGAAAGCGCAAAATTGTGAATTTTTGACTTTGACGAACTCACTTATCGCCACTCAGCTCGTGTGCGGTATTTGTAGTGACAAGGTCCGTAAAGACCTCCTTGCAATACCCGTTGTTACGCTCGAAGAAGCCGTGACACTCTGCCAGGCTGATGAAATTGCTTCTCTTCATGCTGGCGCGATGGGGACCGCTAATATTGCTCCCAAGGCTCCATACGCCACGCCTACGGTTGATGCTCTACACCGCCGCCCTCCTGGCCAATCTGGGAACCGCTCACGCGCTCAATATCCTTCCAACGGGGCTCCGCAATACCAACGAACCAATCATCCTCAGCCTTCGGAGAACTTTCCGTCCCAACCTCGTAGTATTCCTCATAACGCTACCAATCGCCCGCCTTCGTCCAACCGAACGCCGTCTAACCAAAATCCAAGCCGCACCTTCCAACGGCAGCACTATCCGTCCCAACGACCTTCCCAGGGGGCTCGTTGTCCTAACTGTGGCCATCCGACGCACGTTTCCGGTCCTTGCCCGGCCCGTTTATCACGCTGTCTCAAATGCCAACGCACGGGGCACTGGGCTACGGTTTGTCGCTCCGCCCATGCCCTTCACGAAGAAGAATACTATCCCGAACCGGAAGACCCCTTTGACCCTGACCTGTCCTACGTCGATCTTCCCAACGAGTACTGTTCTTACAGCCTCACCCTTTGTAGCGAGATTAATCAGCTCCAAATCGCTCCGCAGTTCCCTGGCGCCACTGAGGATGAAATCCATGATCGTATTTACCTTTGTGATACCCCAGTGACCTTCAAAATAGACACTGGGTCACAGGTGAACATTATTCCTTTCAAACTGTTTGACATGTTCAACTCTCGGCCCGCCTTGCGGCCACCACAGTACAAGGTTATGGCCTACTCGGGTCACCCTGTCTCGATGGCAGGTGTCCTCGATATCCCATGCTCATCCTATACCGCTGCGAACACATTCCCTTTTTACGTCACCACGGACGATCGCGTTCCCATACTGGGGGCAACCGCCTCTTTACAATTGGGGATCATAAAGCACCATTGTTACCCTCTGGGTCCTTTGCCGACCAAGCACGTCTCCGCTTTGGAACCGGGCCCGCTGATCGACGCTACGCCCGATGACATTATAGCCCAATACCATACAGTGTTTGATAACGTTGGCAAGCTGCCCGGACAGCATCATATCGAACTAAAGACTAACCATATACCATCCATCAGCGCCGCTCACCAGGTCCCGCACACTTTTCGGGAACCTGTCCGCCTCGAGCTTGAAAGAATGCAACAACTGGGCATTATTGTTCCGGTTTCCGGCCCTTCCGTTTGGGTTCACCCGATGGTGGTCACTCCCAAACCGGATGGTTCCGTTCGCATCTGTCTGGACCCACGACGGCTGAACGCTTCCATCAAACGGCAACCGTTCCCCCTACCAACCACTCAGGAAATCTTTGCGTCCCTCAGCGGGAAGAAAATTTTTACCGTCCTCGACGTTCAAAGTGCTTCTGGCACATAGAACTTACTGAACCCAGTTCACACTTATGTACCTTTGCGTCACCACATGGTCGATTTCGGTACCTTCGTTACCCTAATGGCCTCGTCACTGGCTCGGAAGTTTGCCAGCAAACTCTCCGCCACATCTTTCCCGTGAATGAATTCCCAGACGTTCATATATCGACCGACGATTTTCTCATGGCCTCCCCTGACATTGCCACCCACACATCGTTATTATGTCGTGTCCTGGAACGGGCGCAGGATAGAGGCCTCTGCTTTGGAAAGAAGAAAATGCGTTTAGCAGTATCACGGGTCAAATATATTGGCCACATTGTCACTGAAAGTGGGGTGGAGGTGGACCCCGCCAAGGTGTCAGCCATTACTCCTTACCCCCACCTAAGGATAGAGCTGCACTTCAAAGTTTTCTTGGCATGATTAACTACATTATGCGTTTTCTGCCAGGAGTCAATGCCGATACAACCCCTCTTCGCGCACTACTAAAAAAGGATGCCATTTTCCAATGGGAAGACGACCATCAACTTCACTACGAATCTCTCAAGCAGCTCGCCTCCACAGCTCCTGCATTGGCCTATTTCGACCCTAATCAACCAATAACGCTCTCTGTTGACGCCAGTCAAACCGGCATTGGTGCGGCGCTTCTCCAAAACGGCAAACCTGTCGAGTACGCCTCCACCTCTCTGACCCCTACGCAGTGCCGTTATGCCCAAATAGAAAAAGAATTGCTTGCCATTGTATTTGCGTGCGAGCATTTTAATTTTTACGTTGCTGGCACCAAGTTTACTGTGAACACAGACCACAACCCTCTTCTGGGTTTTGTTAAAAAACCGATCCACCTACTCTCACCTCGGCTTCAACGGCTCCTCATGCGATTGTTTCGGTACCACATGGATTTGGTGTACGTTCCCGGCTCCCACTTACACATAGCCGACATGCTCTCTCGGGCTCCGCAACCGCATATGCTGGTCAACACCGACCTCCTAGAGGGCCCTTATACCGCGGTTTACGCCACATCAACTCTACCGCTCACCCAACTTGACCGATACCAGCAAGCCACTGCCCAGGATCCCATCCTGCAACAGCTGATACACTTTTCGGCCTCTGGCTGGCCCCGCTCCTCCAAACAACTGAGTCCTGATTTACGTCCTTACTGGGCCCACCAAGACGAGCTCCACGTCATAGATGGCCTTTTATACAGGGGTGCCACTCTCGTCGTTCCGGTCTCGCTTCAACAGGAAGCACTCCGGACCATCCATGGCTCGCACCAAGGCATTAATTCCTGCCTTGCAAAGGCCAAACTCCATTTGTTTTGGCCTCGTCTGTCTGATGACGTTACGCGGTTCATACAAGCTTGCGACACCTGCAATAACAGGGCCCGCGTTAATTACCCTATGCCGATGCATCCACACCCAGTACCCCGGCTCCCATGGGAGACCGCGGGGACAGACTTCTTTCACGTCGGTTCCAAATCTTATATCATCCTAGTGGATTACTATTCCCGTTTTGTTGAGGCACGCGAATTGAACAGTACCGCCCTCCCTAGCGTTATTGGGTTTCTCCAACCACATTTTGCCCGCCATGGGGCCCCTCAACGACTGGTCTCCGATAATGGCCCACCGTTCAATTCTGCCGGTTTTCAACTTTTCCTCGAACAATGGGGCGTTGAACACATCACTTCGTCGCCATACTACCCCCAATCCAACGGTTTAACTGAGCGAACGATTCAAACCATCAAGAATTCGCTCATCAAGGCTCAACAAGATGGCAAGGATTTGTCTTTCGTCCTCATGGACTATCGCTCCACCCCCCGTGGCATTCTCCCCTCGCCCGCTGAGATGTGCATGGGCCGCAGAATTCGGACGCCTTTAACCACACATACGGACACACTCCATCCTAATTACCCAACTACCGACGACCGTCAATTACTTCAACAACAACAAGATCGCATGGTCACACGTTTTAACGACAGGGCTACAGCCTTTCTCCCTCCGCTACACATAGGACAACGTATCCGTTACCTCGAAGGCCACCGCAACTGGTCCCTTGCAACGGTGTTGTCCATCGGCCCAGAACCTCGCTCATATGTCATCCGCACTGATCGCGGACAAATATTTCGGCGCACGCGTTCCCACCTCCGACACGAACCGGTTTTCGTTGCTCCGCGCTTTTCGGCACCACCTCCTCTGGATTACGCCACCCCGGTACATCCCCCCATCACGGTGTCTACTCCTATGGCTTTCACTACCGTCGGGGACGTACCCCGCTCCACCACTGATGTTGACGAAAACGCGGCTTATTATGCAAACATTCATTCTGACCACCATTCCACCACTATTTCGGCCCATGAGTCCCACCTCACTGATGCTGAAGCCACGATGGCTGACGACGAGGCGGAGGATGACGTTAGAGCGGAGCGACCCACGATCCCAGTCTCAAACTCCCCTCCCCCAAATCCTTTCCCTTCCATCACCACTTCTCCTACCAGCACTGGTCTCCCCCGTGGCCAACCCGCCTTTCCTCCCGTTTCCCTGCCACCAGCGTGGCCCACAACTCGTTGTGGCAGGCCTAACATCCGGCCCCTGCGCTTCCAAAGCTCACCGGCCCTTTCCGAAAGGGATCCGCTACAGACGAACCGAAAAGAAGACGTGAAGAAGAAGAAGAAGGAAGATGAAAAGAAGAAGAAAAACAACACCTAAACAGAACTGAAACAGATAAGGCAAACGAACTGAGCTAAAGCAGATAATTAAGAAGATACACAAAGACAATTACATTTTACATTGTTTTTATTTTTATTCATTTCTATTTAAAACTGTCGGAAGAAATACATTTGTTTTTTTATTCGTTCATTTCTATTTAAAACTGTCGGGAGAAAAAAAGATGTTACATTTGAATTTCGTACCTATTAGTACTTGTAATAACTTCCAATAGAGGACGCCATCCTCTTAACATGGATGACGTCATCTAGGAGAGGAGTCCGAGGAAGGCTCGGCTAGCGGCCGGCACTCGGACTCGCGCAGTCATAGACTCCAGTTATGCAGTCGAATAAACCATATTAATTCTTAAAGCAACGTGTCATTTAATCACACTTAACAAACGGCAAACTTTCAGGCCTACCTCGATCCTACAGACACTGAAATCCTCCCCATTTTAATTTTTAAGAACAAGGTTAATACGTTTTTGGATCCAGTCACAAAATAACACCATTATGACGTATTTTGAGTCCTTGATATAAAGCATATCAGAAATAAATCAAGGAAAATAAAATATTGTTGATTTATCTAACAGGTGATTAATTAATGGTAACTAAGATTTGAAGACAAATTAGCAACTTCCACCTTACTAATACTGTATCCCGAGAAAAAGACATGAACAAAACTTCTACATAACGATGTTAACTTTAATATCTTGTGCTATTACACTTTGAACAACTTTTACCTTACCAGCTTAGGCACATTTCTAACTTTAAAACGTACACTTCTGCAACTGCTAGATAAAGGTTCATCAACGTTCTTACACTCTTAAAAATACTGGGTTGTTTTCAGCCCAAAATGTATTAATTGATAACCCAAAAATGGGTCCGTATTTACCCAGGCCAAAAAATGTTTTTTTTTTCCAATAACCCAAATGTATGTTGTTAGTTCAACCTAATTGTACTTAAAAATAGGCAACTTCTTTTTTGGGTTCAATTTTACTATTATATTTGGGTTGAATTTGACCAATGTTGGGTTAAAATTGACAACAAATTAGGTCGTTATTTCGATATAATTTTGGTAAAAACAAATAAGTTGGGTTATTTGCGATTCCCGCTATTGAAATTCTCTAAACAAGATGAACAGGCTGATATGCCTTACTCAAAGGGTGTGGCAATTTCTTTGTTTTAGGGGCCAAAGTAAGGGGGCGCACGTACCTCCGAAACTAAATGTTTATAACATTTTTTCAAGACCACACCCTTTAATTTATGACATAATTATTGGAAACATCCTGTATATTACTGATAATACTCCAAAAACTCTGAACAGCAAGTCAATGGCTTGCTAGACTGCCTTGAACTTTATAAAAATAAGATCAACTCGAGTTGTTGTTTTCAACATTTCTCGGAAAGTATTTGACGTCAACTAAATGAATTAGTGTCGAACAAATACTCCACTAAGTTCCTTCCAAATAAATAGAACCATCACGCAAAAATTCGAATCAGTAATAACAACAACATGACTTTAACAAAGGTAGGATTTGTAGTGGCCGTTTCTCTTTTGATCAACTTTTCGTCTCTAGTGACGACTGTAGACGATCAACCTGATCAGTCCGGAACTGGTAAGATCGATTTCAAAAAATTCGAAAAGGAATGGGAAGAAAAGTTCGAGAAAAATAAAAAAGAATGGGAGAAAAAATGGGAAGAACAAGCCAAAGCCGAATGGAAGTTCGATTTCGAAGGACACAACGCCACAGTCACGGAGGAAGCTGAAAGATGGAAAGCCAAAATGGAAGAAGACGTGAAGAAATGGAAATCAAATTCGAAAGGGGCCGATATCGATACCAACTGGGAAAAGGATTGGGTTAAATTGCAAGAGAAACAGAAAAAAGATTTGGAAAAATATCGCGCTAAAATGCAAAATGATGTAAAAAAGTGGCAGAAGTCTTAAAAATGTTTAAATAATTATTAAAATAATGGATTTTCTTTCAATTATCAATTTTGAATCTTTGGCCGTTCTATATTCATCTTCTATTTATCCGTCCCAATTTCACTAACCAAACTGAAGTGTGCTTGTAATCAGTAACACTATGGTTCATTAAAAGTTCTTCAAGTCTGGGACAGAGGCAAACCCCTAACCATAAAGACTGTTAAGAACGTCATATTATCGAATCCCTCGTAACATTTTAGCTTTATGATTAAACCCTAACCAAGTGTCAATTTGAAGTTGTAAAAAAAAATCAAGGTTAGTTTTTTTAAAGAACAGCATAATGCAGATATTTCATACGGGTAGGCTCAAGTATTATCATGAGTTTAATGTCCACATAGACAGGCCAATTAGGATAGGTAGATGCGTTGATGACTCCATTATGAAGTCGGAAGTACGTATGTGTGCAAAGTGGGAAGTGGAATGTATCGAAATCTCTAAAAATGGCGACAATAAAATTAACCTAAAAATTTGACAAAACAACCACCATACATTTCATCATCTGGAAACTAGTACTACCAGAAGGGGATAATAGAAGAAGGATGACACTCTGTATCCTCTTAATACTTCAGTTATGCAAATGATTCTTCCCAAGTTTATCCCCTTTTGTTTTCTCTTCTGCTCATCGATGGGCATCGCACTGTGTGGTGAATTCTAAAACTGTTTGGTTCTAACTGCACAGCAATCAACACACAAACCTTGATTGTCTTGAGGTGGAACAAAAACCCACAAGCGCATCTTGACAAATAGTTAAACGCTAAAAGAGTAATGATGAGGGAACTATTTATCGCGTATATTATTCGGTTAAGTAACCATGCTCCAAATGTAAAATGATGTTGGGAAGTATCATATTACAATAACCAGGGATAGATTTAATTTTAGAAGTAGAAAAGGAGGACGGTTAGTACATACTTCAGTCCGACTCATAGTCCAGTTTAGAGCCCCTCCCTCCAACACGTAACGAAAAGTTTAAATTATCTTTTTGGCTCACTTAAAGCACGTTTTGATGACGTTGCTGATGGGGACGGCGAAAAATACGAAGTTTCCTTTTTACCTCTGTCGCTATGACCCGCCTCTTCTTTCATACCCCGTCCCGTGGAAGGGGGTCCGGGACTTCGACGCGCGCCCGCATTACTCTGTTCTCCATTCCTACCTCTAAAATTAAATCTATTCGTGCAATTACCAAGCTTTGTGGGTAACTTCTCTCGAAGAGAAGTATTATATACTTCTGGTACTACCAATTTTTGATTAAAAGTCTTTGATCTTAGTGAGAAGGAAATAAAGTTTTGGGAAAAACATCTCGTGCGAAATTGAATTAAGAGTTATTGACACAATTGTGTGGGCACAAAAGTGAAATAATATAAGAATGGATTATTTCATTAATAACATCTCTCGTGTCTCGTGCGCCACGTCAATTAATAAAGCACTATGGAGTAGGACTATATAAGGGAAAATTTTTTCAAACTCTACTCACAAAAGATAAAAATCACATACTGTATAATAAATTCAGGAAAAACCCTGATATAAAATGAAAATTAAAATCTACGTAACCTTTTTGGTTTTGGCAACAATCACGGTTCTTGCTGCTAGTCAACAGCAAGAGGGATTTGATCTTACTAAACAAAATAACGAATGGCAAGAGAAATTTAAAGTAAGTATATTGGAAAGATAGTATTAACATAATAATTAATGTAGTAGTTGAAAATTTATTAACTTCTGGAAAACCGATTTCCCCGAATTTTCCAGGTTTTTCCCCCAAATATATTTCCCAGAGTTTTCCAGATTTTCCCCATACATATTTCCCAGAGTTTTCCAGGTTTTCGCCCCATATATATTTCACTGAGTTTTCCAGGTTTTTCCCCCATATATATTACCAGGAGTTCATAATAACCCCCCTTCGAGGGGTATTACCCAGAGTTTTCCAGGTTTTTCCCCCATATATATTACCAGGAGTTCATAATAACCCCCCCTTCGGGGGTATTACCCAGAGTTTTCCAAGTTTATCCCCCATACATATTTCCCAGAGTTTCCCCCCCCCCCATATATTTCCCAGAGTTTTCCAATTTTTTTCCTTCAAATATATTTCCCTGAGTTTTCCAGGTTTTTTCCCCCATATATATTTCCCAGAGTTTTCCAGGATTATCCCCCATATACATTTCCCTGAGTTTTCCTGGTTTTCTCCCATATGTATTTCCCTGAGTTTTCCAGGTTTCATCCCCCATACATTTCCCAGAGTTTTCCTGGTTTTCTCCCATATGTATTTCCCAGAGTTTTCCAGGTTTTATCCCCCATATATTTCCCAGAGATTTCCAGGTTTTAACCCCTAATATATTTCCCCGAGTTTTCCAGGTTTTCTCCCATATATTTCCCTATAAAAAAATCTTGTCTACTTGCAGGCGCAACAAGACGAAATGCAAGCCAAGTGGAAACAGCAAAGTGAGGGGGGGAAAGGGTTCGATATGGAGAAATTCCAAGCTGAACAGAAAGCTAAACAAGAGGAAATGATGAAACAGTACCAGGATGAAATGGCGAAAAATCAAGGTCAGGGTTTTGACGCCAAGAAATTAGAAGAGCAACAAGCAGAGTGGAAGAAAAAATGGGAAGAGGATCAAGCAAAATTTCAATCGCAATATAAGACAACTGGATAAACTAAGCTATAATAACACTGTCAGTATCATACTATCACTATATGATTATTTAACTGTATAATAAAAATGTTCCTCACACAAAGACTTAATTTTTTTCGAAATACAGGGTGTTTCTGAAAAGTCCATCACAAATTAAGGGGCGTGTTTATGGGACCAAACTGAGCGGAAAGTACCAAAGAACATGGGGTGTACAACATTTTGTTACGGAGATATGGCCTTCCAAACATTCGCCCCTAAAACAAGGAAATATCCAAAAATGAGGAGTAACACTTAAGACCGACTAACCAGCTTGTTTAAAATTACTAGACAATTTCAATAGCCTTTAATCGAACAATTGATTTCTACCTTTACTAATCAGAAGCGTATAAATGAGTAGAAGTATGCCTACGGTGGTAATGTAAAATTAATCCCAAGTGACATGATGTTTCAAGATCTTCCCAGCACCAAGTAAAATGGTTCTGATTGAAGGGACTTTTATTAGCACAGCGTAAACAACGTTATTTTCAGGAATTAGTCCAAATGTCCACGGGCGGCATTACAAAAACGAGGCAGTCTTTCGAATGATACTTGGACATGTTGGAAGATCCCTGGCTTGTTCCTGTTATCTCAAACCGTAAAAAGCTACGCAAATCTTCATCATCACGGACAACACTCTTGTACGTTAGGTATGACCTTGAGAAAACCTAAAAGGACATCTCGAATGTATTTGAAAAACCCATCTCCAATTAAGGGGCGTGTTGTTTGTTTCCAACAGAGTAAACTCGCCCAGAGAACAATTACAATGCAGAGCCACGTTTCGGCGTTAATGGCCCACAAAGGTGGTCCCAAGCAAATAGAACAAACTTTAATTTGTTTCGTTCAGTAAGTGTTTCATGTGTCATAGATAACACGCCATGATTAATGCACAAAGAAAATGTTATTGACAAGTTTTCGGACCGCGATGCTGAAATGTGGTGGTGCACCATCGTGCATGAACCACATTCTGTTTATTAAACCTAAGGGTACGTCTTCGAGTAGTTCTGGTAAATCGTCCCGTAAGAACTACAAGTAAGCCACACCGTTTAACCTGGGCTCTAGGAAATATGGCCCAATTAAATTGTCACCCACAATACTACACCACACGTTTAAGCTGAATTGTACTTTGTGAATTCTAACGCAAGTTGCGTGTGGTTTTTTCTTAATCAGCAAACCAATTGGCGGCTGCTTGTTTTTGGATCGTCCTCGAAAATAGTGAGAACTTCGCCTATTCTTAAAAAACAGAGCACTAAAACAGAGCACTATGTTTTTTAAGAAAGGAATAAAAGAGGTTTCACGTACATGTGTTTGTTTTATTAAACTCATAATTCAACGAAGTCTGTTACAATGCCTTTCTTCACAAATGCCGAATATGCGGATATGCACCTAATGTATGGACTAGCCGAGGGGAATGCCGCTGCAGCTGTACGCTTGTATCAGGAAAGATTTCCGCAGAGGCGACTACCAAATCGACTGACGTTCGAGGCTGTGGACAGACGTTTGAGGCAAGATGGACGAATCCAACCGGCTGGACCTCAACCTAGAGCGAGAGCCATCCCAGAGGCCGTAGAAGACGAAGTTCTCACCATTTTCGAGGACGAGCCTGAATCAAGTACCCGCCAAGTTGGTCGCCGATTAGGCGTAAACCACACGCTCGTGTGGAAAATCCTCAGAAGCCACCGGTTTCATCCTTTCCATGTTCAAAAAGTTCAAGGTTTGAATCCAGCGGACTACCCACGACGCACGGCGTTTTGTCAGTGGTTTCTGGCTAAAGTAAACGATATCGATTTCCCACGGGATTTGTTGGTTACTGACGAAGCTAACTTTTCACGGGATGGTATTATTAACTTACATAATAAACATCAATGGTCCCAGCTAAACCCCCACGCAACTTGCGTTAGAAGTCACCAAGTACAATTCAGTTTAAACGTGTGGTGTGGTATTGTGGGTGACAATTTAATTGGGCCATATTTCCTAGAGCCCAGGTTAAACGGTGTGGCTTACTTGCAGTTCTTACGGGACGATTTACCGGAACTACTCGAAGACGTACCCTTAGGTTTGGTAAACAGAATGTGGTTCATGCACGATGGTGCACCACCACATTTCAGCATCGCGGTCCGAAATTATCTTAACGCGACCTTCCCTTTGCGGTGGTTAGGTCGAGGTGGACCTGTGGAGTGGCCTGCTCGATCACCCGATCTGAACCCTTGTGATTTCTTTCTTTGGGGCCACCTGAAAGACTTAGTTTATCAGACTGAAGTGCCCGATGTTGAAGAGCTACGTCGACGAATAATTCACGGCTGTCAAACAATTCGCGAAACTCCAGGCATTTTTCAACGTGTAAGGAAATCATTTGTAAGACGTGCTAATGTGTGCCTTAACGCGGGTGGTGAACACTTTGAACAATTTTTGTAACTAGTTGCAATTAAATGTTAAAACTTGTCAATAAATTCATTTTCTTCGTGCATTAATCATGGCGTTTTATCTATGACACATGAAACACTTACTGAACGAAACAAATTAAAGTTTGTTCTTGTTTTTGGGACCACCTTTGTGGGCCATTAACGCCGAAACGTGGCTCTGCATTGTAATTGTTCTCTGGGCGAGTTTACTCTGTTGGAAACAAACAACACGCCCCTTAATTGGAGATGGGTTTTTCAAATACATTCGAGATGTCCTTTTAGGTTTTCTCAAGGTCATACCTAACGTACAAGAGTGTTGTCCGTGATGATGAAGATTTGCGTAGCTTTTTACGGTTTGAGATAACAGGAACAAGCCAGGGATCTTCCAACATGTCCAAGTATCATTCGAAAGACTGCCTCGTTTTTGTAATGCCGCCCGTGGACATTTGGACTAATTCCTGAAAATAACGTTGTTTACGCTGTGCTAATAAAAGTCCCTTCAATCAGAACCATTTTACTTGGTGCTGGGAAGATCTTGAAACATCATGTCACTTGGGATTAATTTTACATTACCACCGTAGGCATACTTCTACTCATTTATACGCTTCTGATTAGTAAAGGTAGAAATCAATTGTTCGATTAAAGGCTATTGAAATTGTCTAGTAATTTTAAACAAGCTGGTTAGTCGGTCTTAAGTGTTACTCCTCATTTTTGGATATTTCCTTGTTTTAGGGGCGAATGTTTGGAAGGCCATATCTCCGTAACAAAATGTTGTACACCCCATGTTCTTTGGCACTTTCCGCTCAGTTTGGTCCCATAAACACGCCCCTTAATTTGTGATGGACTTTTCAGAAACACCCTGTATAATATAAAGGTAAGCGAATAATAATTTTTGGGTATCGATACCAAAAATTTTTCTAATCAAATACAGAGTAGTTAGGCCTTGGTAAATTTTTTACTATCCGATTAATCGCGAATAATTCAACCTAACATTCGGGAATAGTTAACCCTAACATCGGCGAATAGAAGAATACTCCACCTCGTTGGTCGCCGTGTATTTCTTAAAATTTTCCTGGGCACTAATTGCTGATAGTTTTGATAGGAGATAAATAAAATTGGGAGGATATTTTTATAAATAGTAAAAGCAAGAAGTGATATCTAGTTTATTAGGGAGAAGGTAAAAGATCCGCGTGCCATAGTCCCAGTCCCCCTTTCAAAATACAAGGAGGCCGGGGCTATTTACCTGAACTTGAGTTTTTTAAATAAGCTCGTAACTTTTCAAATAGATTGTATAATATTATTAGAAAAAATACATTTTCAAGTATCGCGCAAGATTCTCCGTGACTACAAAACATTTTACATAGGCAACTGGAACAAATTCATAAAAAGAATGGGAAACAAGTCACGTTACTGAAAATAGACTTGTTTCGAAAAGAAAAAGACACGCTTTACATGTAGCTACCTTAAAATTGATAATACAAATACCATTAAAGAATAATTTTCGTGATTTTTAAACTCATATTTTGTCTTAAATCTAAATAACGCTAAATTAACAAAAATTGTATTTTAAAAAATTGTGCTAATCTTGTTTAACTATGAAAAATAACATTACTGTTATGTTGTTTTATATGATATGAAAATGAAACTCAGTTCAATTCAAATGGCGACACAGTTTTGGCCCATTCATTTCAGAAGTGGATGAACTAGGGTTTTTGTCCAACACATTTAAAATGTAAATCCAACTATTCGTGCATGCGTCTTCTACGTTTATGTACGGTCAGATTACTCTTCTGCGTACATTTATATTCACACTGATCACATTCGAAGGGTTTTTCACCACTGTGAATGCGTTTGTGTAGGATCAAATTACTCTTCTGAGTGCATCCATAGTCACACTGATCACATTTCAAGGGTTTTTCACCACTGTGAATGTGATAATGCGCGATTAAAAGATTCTTACGATTACTAGCATATTCACACTGATCACATTTGAAGGGTTTTTCACCACTGTGAATGCGTTGATGTATGATCAAAGAACTCTTCCACTTACTTGCATATTCACACTGACCACATTTGAAGGGTTTTTCACCACTGTGAATGCGTTGATGTCTGAACAAAGAACTCTTCCGCGTGCACGCGTAGTTACACTGATCACACGTAAAAGGTTTTTCACCACTATGAATTCGTAGATGTGACTCTAAAGTATTCTTCCGCGTAGTTGCGTATTCACACTGATCACATTTTAAATGTTTTTCACCACTGTGAACGCGTTGATGTTTGATCAAATCAATCTTTTGGGTGCATCTACATTCACACTGATCACATTTGAAGGGTTTATCACAACTGAGAATGCGTTGATATGTAATCAAATGAACCTTCTGCGAGCATCCATAGTCACACTGATGGTATTTGAACGGTTTTCACCGCTATGAATGCGTTGATGCTTGATCAATTCACATCTATACCTGCATGAATAGTCACACTGATCACATTTGAAGCTTCTTTCTTTACCCATTCTAATGCGACGTTGTAGAGCCCTTTTATATTCAGTTGAATATTTGAACCCCTTTTTACGTCTCTTCTTCAAATTCCCTACAGAAAATATAAAAACCATAAACATCATTAATAATTTAGTATCAAAAATTCAATAATATTCAAGCGAACTTCATAAAAAAGGTAATGCGTTCGAAAACGCTGTGTTGCAGAAAAAAAGGAGTATTGATAAAAAGGCGTTAGCCGATGAGTAAACGAGCATATCAACAAAAAAGGGGATGAAGATCAACTTAAATGGAGGAGAAACCTTGGCTCGAAACCCGAAAGGTTGTACTTTTAATTTTTCTTTGCTCTCAAATTAATTTTCGTTCAATCGTTTTAAGACAGGTTCATCAGAACTTATTGCAAGATGAAACTTATGTTGAAGTATGTAGGACTGATTTAATAACAAAAATACGAGGTTCATAATAATTATGAATCATTAAAGAGCAGGATTAGAACTGATGCGAACATCTGTCGTAAGTTCCTCCGTGTGGTGGTTAGACAGTTCCCGTAATCTTACCCCTAACGATTATAATGGGGTTGCAGACTTGCAGGCAATCATTTGATGATGAATAGCGAAATTCCGTGAACATTTTGCGTAAGCCCCGCCCCTTGGAGGCAAGACGTTCCTAGTACCCCTAACGATGGTGATGAAGTAGAAGCTTATCTCAAATATACGAAGTAGATGGACGCCAGAAGGTGGTGGATTCAGAAGCCAATGCAACAGATTCGGTTTATGTGGAATGTACGAGAGACTAGGCAGATGAAGGAATAGTGTGGATTGGTACTCAAGTAGAAAAATTAACATGGTGAAATACAATTTTTATCAACCATCGGAAAACGTGAACACTTCTACTTCCATATGCAATCTACGAACGCGCTCTAGTGTAATAAAAGACAGACAGACACGGAAACGTCCCAGACAGTAACTCTCAATGACATATGTCACTTGGAGAGGTAAATAGTAGCGTTGATTAAAAATGTTTACCGAGGGAAAAAGCTAAAAACACCCATAGTCACACTGATCATATGTAAAGAGTTTTTCAGCGCTATGAATGTGTTTATGCGCGATTAAATGACACTTGCGCTTGAATCTATATTCGCACTGATCCCATTTGAAGCATTTTTCTTCGTTACCCTTTGAAATATGACTTTGTACACCCCTTTTATAATCAGGTTTTATAAGCTAGGCCTTTTTTTGGGGGGGGCTATAGCCCCCAAATTCCAAACTTAGCCCCCCCCCCCACCCAAAATAATTCGTAAACCCTACCAAAAAATTGCTGTTAGCAACGTAAAATTCTGTAGCAATATAAAAAAATTTTTAAACATCAAACAGTAAAATTTTGAAGAAAAAAAACAGATGGAGACAAGTAAAATGTTTCATGTTCTTTCGAAGGGAGTCCCAGTAGTGTGTTCCAAAAGCTAACCACAACTAAAAATAAACCTAAGACAAGAGAAAATCCTACATAATCGATTCCGTAGTCTTTATATATAAAAGGTTGTACATCTTTAAAATACGAATAATTTCACGTTGACACAAATTTACTAATAGTTTTAAAGGTCTACACATTTTCCAATGAACCCATTATTCAATTTTTTATATTAAGTTCTTATAATAACTAGTTTGCCCAGATTTTGCCCCCCCCCCCAAATTTCAAACCCTAGCGACGCTACTGCTTTGCCCTCAAAATATTCAACGGATTTTTAGGGAATCAAATGCTAGGTGACGCTGCATGATGAAAAGTTACCCCTTTAATTCGTCATCGCACCCACTCTCTATTGTCAAAGTATTTTTGGCTGAAATAAGTACCAGCGATGATAAGAAAAGAGTGAAGACCCTTGGGAAAGTTTCATTGTTCAATTCAATAAATGTTATGTAGAATTTTAAAAATAACATAAAAGTGTGAACGCTTTGTCCAACAAATTTAAATATGTTCCATATAGGATATAAATAAAATTTTACTCGGCTCTGTAGCCTTCAAATCCATTCTATTTACAGATGCTTTTTCCAAGTCTAGAGCGTTCTTCCTAAGGCACATTGATCACGAACAAGGTTCCCCCCCCCCCATTTGTAAATGGCTTGTTGTTTGACCAAATTAATTTTCTGTGTGCTTCCAAAGAAACACTAATAACAGTTGAAGATTTTTTTCCTGCTTCGCGTTTTAATGTGACGTTATAGATTTTGAATTAATATAACCCAAGATTAGTTTTCATCTAAGTTTAAAGCGGAATTAGATTCTAAAACTGAACACTGATTTTCCGGTAGGAAGTTCGTGTCTCCCACATTCGCGATTTTTGAAAGATGATAAAAAATACATTCGGACTTTATTACGCAAATCGAGAGCGATCTTAAAGTATTCAAATGGAATACGCCACTAGACTTTATACCGAGGAGTCGGAAATAGTTGCTTAGAAATATGATATCTCAATCTAGGTACTCAAGACAATTAAAGAATGAAATGACTTACCTGCAACTTCCGAACGAGGCGATGAGGTTTTACCTTCTGGATTCTTTGGAGCGACATCTTCAAATGTCTCCGAGTTGGACACCAAACTATTATTTTCAACTTCAATTGGAACTTCGGGTAAATCGCTTTCCATAGAGACGGGGGTCAATTCTGATAGTTCAATTGGGTTGCGTTCAAGTTGAGGAACAAACACTGGCACACTCAATGAACTCAGATCGACAAACAATATATCACTTTGATTTTGACCATCACTTTTCTTTGCATCTGTCACGGCGATTTCGGATTGGTTTTCATCAAGTTCGTTTTCTGGGGCTCCTTCTAATGAATCGCTTTCGACATTTGCATCAAGAGAAAGATGCAAATGTTTCTCGGATTCAACATTCAATTCAGGAACACGAAATTTCTTCGATCGAGTTGAATTATCCTCAGTGTCCCCCTCTGTCGAGACACTTGGCGATTTACGATAAGAATCGTTAATAGTAATATTGTTTTCAAAGAGGTTCTCGTGGCGGATCTCTCTCATTTCGAATAGGTTCAACCTTAATTTTTGGTGAAGGCGCACTTTGAGGCAAACTGTCACTGTATTTCAGTTTAGGGACACATGGATTCGTATTTCGCGTTATAAACCCCATATTTTCAGTTTTTTTCAAGGTAGTTTCGGTGTTTGTATTGCCAACCTCAGTAACAGGTGATTCTTGACTAATATTTTCTTTACACAGAATGCCTTGGACATTGACAGCTTGGACACTGTGCATCACAACTGGAAGGGTTAACTCCTGGCCATTATTTCCCAAATCATTTTCGACGGGTTCAGTTTTCACTAATTCATCGTTAGGAAATTGATGTATTCCACTTTTCTCCTATTTTTTAAACAATTAACAATAACTCTCATTCTTAAAGTAATTCTCTTTCCAATCGAGTATGAAAGTGAAGGATGTTGCATACCATCAGATCTTTGATTCTATTTTCCAACCCTTTAATGACCCTTTTAAGCCTTTCAATTTCGTCTATTAGCTTATTTATCGTTAATGATGTTTTCACTCTCTCTTTTGCCATTTTTGAAATTAAAACATTACACTAAACAAAATGAGATTCCATTACAAAACAATCTTCGGAGTTTCTTTGGCTGAAAGTATTTTAAAGGGGCAAGCAAGAAAAAGGGGAAGATAATGACACGCAAGAAGGGGATCAGCAACAAAGGCCCTCGTCGGGTTTCTTTGTTAATAAAGAAACGAAGGACGTGTTGCCAATCCCCTTAGCTTTGTGCCAATCCTGATAGGTGTTTTCTTCAATAACCTTAATTAATTAACCCACTCATAGAGCTTGGTTCTATTTTAAGGGACACCTCATTCAACAACTGTCCATTTAAAGTTTCTCATATCTCTGTGCTTAATTTCACACTGCTAAAAAAAACCATATGCTTTGAAAAATACCTTGGCTTCCAGTTTCACTCGATCATCTCTAGCTTTTACTTCATTGATTAGATCATCTTTGCTCAAATGATCATAGTTACAATCTTCCTCATCTTTAATTTCCTAAAAACAAAGTTTTCGTCATCTTCAGTTTGTCCTAAACGTGCAATATTCCAATAATTTCACAAAATACCTCTTTAATCGCCAACCTTTGCAGATTTACTAAACTCATTTCGGAATTTAGAAAAGAGAGTTGGTGAGATTGTAAATCTACCCTAAAATAAAATAATTTTTCAAACTGAAGGTAAATCAAAAACGGACAAGGAAAGTTTCCCCAAACATTGTAGCTTTCGCTATAAAAAGCTAAGAAAAACATAGCAATGCTTAAATTGTGACACTTTTGTTCAAGACTAGGGAATTTCTCAAGCACATTTTCTGAATACAACTACAACTAGCTTCGTATAAATTATTTATTCTTAGGGCTGTGCGAGCCTTGATTTTTTGGGTTCGAGCCGAGCCTCGAGCCTTGCTTTTTTCGGTTATCGAGCTTCGAGCCGAGCCTCGAGTTTCTTATCGAGCTTCGAGCCTTAAGCTGCATGTTCAAAATCTGGTTTCGAGCTTTTATCGAGCCTAAAATTTCAATGGCGAGCCTTAACGACTTTCAATTTTAGCTCTTAATTTGGAATGATATTATTTTACACTTTCAATTACTGGGCCTTAGTAAAGAAAAACCCTATTAATTCGTAAAGATAACAGATAAACTTGAATTTCACTATAATTAAACTTGAATCCTATTATCACTAATCGAAATTACTTACGCGCACTGACAATCGCATTGATAATACAAACCTAGCGTATTTTTCTATACATAAAAGTAAAACTTAAACTTCAAGAATGATTTTTCATTTTTTTCTTTGCCCAAAAGTGGAAGTAAAACTTACGCCAATCAAATGTGGGCTTACAAAAAAGGTACCACTAGAATAATTTCCTATTTCGCGAGTCACTGCAGCGTCTCAACATTTAATAGTCTGTGTTAGATTGTAATTCTTGACCTTTAACCTAATCTAGAATCTCACAGACCACTGACTGAACCTCGATAACCTTAAGCCTTGGTCTCGAGCTTTTATCGAGCTTTTTTCCCAGGCTCGAAAACTTGTCGAGCCTTTCTAAAGTTGCTTCATGGATGAAGGATGCGCGTGAAAAACATTCGACGCTCAACAGGATGTGCAACTCCCTATACTAAAAAGTAGACAACTCGATACTAGCGCCGCCTGGCTACCAGCGCTGGAAACCCTCGCGGGAAAAATAAAAAATACTGGACACGAGAAAAAAACACGCGCTACTGTCGTTTTTTTTCCTTAGCGTCGTCTGCTAGAAGCAAAACAGTGGTTTTTTTTCTTATGTCCAGTATTTTTTTTTTCCCCACGAGGGTTTCCAGCGCTGGTAGCCAGGCGGCGCTAGTATCGACTTGTCTACTTTTTAGTGTAGGGAGTTGCACATCCTGTAGAGCGTCGAATGTTTTTCACGCGCATCCTTCATCCATGGTTGCTTATCGAGCCTCGAGCCGAGTACTTGGCTCGAGACTCGATCGAGCTTTCGAGTCCTATCGAGTACTCGCACAGGCCTATTTATTCTGCTAGCATTTTTTATTTTTTAAACAGCAAGAAAGATCTATTTCTTTTCAAGGAATATAGGTTTGGATCCGTTATGCCTTATTGACATGATCCAAGTTGCATTATAGTCATCACTTACCAGTTTAAACGTTCGACCATATCACGACATTCTTTAACAAATTCCATCATACTATGTACAGTTTTCCTGTTATGATAAAATACGTAACATTTTAATAATAATAAAAAGTATGGCCATAAACAATGGTTTAGTGTTAAAAAGGGCGATTCCCCTCAGTTTAATATACATTCTTACCAGGGCAGGCTTATATAAAAGTTTTTCTTTAACAGTTACTCACACTGTTATGTTTTTGGGGTTAAAAATGAGAAAAAGCTTCAACTTTTTTAAGAGCTTTTCTTGTATATAGATACTCTTTTTAATAATCAATAAAAATACATTAAAGCCTTCAAAGGAGGAGCCGTTACCGTAACAAAGGAATAGAGTAATATCTTTCACATATATGGCAACGTCATAACCCTCTATCTCTTACCTTAGTGATATCCCCCCTTCCGAAGGCAAATAGTATTCTCTAATACAAAGTTGCCTTCAACGAAGGGGATACACAGTTCACTCCCCCTCTCTACCGATATTACTCTATTCAATTTCACTACAAAGTACAAACGCCAGAAAAGGGAACGTCTAGCAGACAGCTTATTAACTTTTTCCTAACCGCCGTCAATCAGTCTGGGAAATAAGGATATTTTTTAAATTAGTCCTTGGGAGAACAGGGTGTGAAATAAGGATTTTTAAAACTGGAAATTGGGCCAGCCACCCCCTGGTCTGGAATAAATAAATTGATCCATGACCATTGACCAGGACAAACAAGATGACCCAAGAGCTGGACTCATAATTTTAGCCACATCGTAACAAATAGAAAATTTCAATGAATAGCCCCTCGACGCGCTACCTTTTAGTGTGATATAATGATTACTAGTAATCCTAAGTTCAATTCATTTTCTTCTGTTATAATTATAATAGTGCGACACAAATAGGAAACTTGCCCACCCTTTAACAGTGCAAAAATTATTAATCGTAACACATAAGTAAACCCTTAATTGAAGTAGAGAAAACAGACTGATTGGTCTCTCGATGCGCTCTCTTTAACTGTGCTAAAATGATTTCCCGTAATCTGTACATCAATAATTTACCTTCTTTTATAATTGTAAAAGTGCGACACAAACGGAAAACTTGAGTGAGAAGCCCCACAATAACGCAAACCTAAACCTTAATTGGAGTACAGAAAATTCAAGTGATTAGCCCCTCGTTTTCTTGACCTAAAAAAAATTACCTGGGCTGTAATCCATACTTTCAAAAATTTACTTATGTTAAAATTGTAATACACTAAATTAAATATATAATTATAGTGATACTATACAGGGTGTATCTGAAATGGACGTAGGAGCGGAAGTATTTGGGTTCCTGGGGCCAATATAAGACGAAACTGTTCTATGACATTTACGCCAACCCATTTGGAAATTACTTGAACCTAACACTTGCTAGTTTGCATAAATCACAGCATGTTGACTTCGTCTAAAACAGTAGGAATTAAGTTCAAGATATGATGATTATTGCAAATTAGTGGTTGCCAGCTAAAAGAAAAAAAGCCTCATAGCCATAGAGTTTATCGTAAATTTTTATGGAGTAGAAAGATGTACAGTTGGTGACTCATAAAGGAACATCAATGTAAAACAGCATGGTACGATTTAGTGTGTTGAAACAACTGACCGATACTAACGGTAAACTGACAGCGATAAGTAGCGCAAACTAATAAGGAACACCGACATTTTGCTTCATTCTTCAGACAATCGAAAGGTTGCATTTAGATTAAAGATTAAGTTAATGTTGCAACTTATCGAAATCGGTATTCGTGAATAAATGTTACTGGGCGAATGTTTGGGATGGGATGTTGGGCAACGCCTGTTAAAACTGAGCAGTAAAATGCATAATTTGTAAAATTTAATCTTTATAAAAATCAACAAATAATGATGAAACCTAAATGTTGAAAATGAATTAAACTCTTATAAAAATCAACAAATGCTGATGAAACCTAAATGTCGAAAATGAATTAAAATTTTTTATGGTTCAAAGTGACCAAAAAAGGGAACATTCCTTTCTCCAAAAAATCACAGTGAGGGAGTAATGGCATTTTTCTTGGTGCCTCACCCAAAACTTCACCCGTAACAAATTAGGTACGCTATGTTGAATAGCGTACTTAGGAGTGGGCTTCATGAAACCTAGCATTCCTTCTCAAGGTCACACACTACTAACTTGTTCAAGAAAGGGTTGAAAGGCTCGTGATTGGCCTACACTGATTACGAGGTATCACCAAAAGTAAAAGCAGAGAAAAAATTTTAAGAAGAAATTTTCGTTCTTAACCTCGGAACCGAACGGATGACCGCAAATAAAACTAAAGAAAATTTGAGAAAAAACCAAAAGTGGAGGGTTAACTTAAAACTAAGAAAAAATCTTCGCAAGTAAATTAATAAACGATTAAACCTTAGTAACAATAAAACTTTAGACATATGACGTTTACTAACTGGTAGCAATCTGCCAGCGTTGAGAACGACAGGAGACATACGTGCAATGCGAGATGCAATGTAATGTACCCATAAGAAAATGTACATTCTTACTCCTTAGAATTATTCTATGAAAATTGCCATTAAAAACGGTAAAAAGGGTACTTCTTTTAAAGGTTCAAAGTGTTTTAAAGCATGTTAAAAATAATTTACTAATTTAATGGAAACATGACGTCGCCGGATATGTAGTCTTGTACAGACTGTTAAAAAAGTCTTTGCGCGTTGCGTTTTTCGCACATGTTTTACTATATTTCAAAAACTATTCAAGCTAGCGCTCTGGAATAAAGTGCGTTATAAAAGTTTTGCATTTCTCTAACATATTTTACCCGTTCCAAAGTTGTCCTTTGCATACTTATACCGGAAACCGGAAATGTCAAAATTGTCAACTTTGAAAATATTGATTTCTCTTGGATATAAATACGATTTTCGGACTCCTTGGGGTCGATTCATATTTGAAAAGTTTTCACCAAATTCAATTCCGATGAATAGGTCACGAGTAATCAGCCTTTATTCAAAATCTGGCAAACCTGGTTAGAGGGGCGATAATTCATAATCGAGTATCGAATCTTTGTCGTAATAATGCTTGTTAGATGTTATGGCACCTTATGCGTATATACAGGGTGTTTCTGATAAGTCTGCCGTAAATCAAGGGGCGTGTTCTTTGGGTCAAACTGAGTGGAAAGTGTCAAAGAACATGGGGTGTACAAGAATTTGCAACGAAGATATGGCCCCCAAACATTGGCCCCTAAAACAAGAAAATATTCGAAAATGTAGACTAAAACAAATTCAGCCTTATCAACTTGTTTAGAAATAATGAGACAATTTCAATAGTTTCCCTCTAACATCGTTATTGAACTTTCACCTGGCAGAAGTGTATTAAATGAGTAGAAGTATGCCTACTCTAGTAAAGTAAATTCAAAGTATCATGGTACCTTTCGGTTGGTATTACTTTTATTCTTAACAAGTTAACATGGACGTTACAGGTATTGTTCAAAATGTCCACCAACGGCGTTAAGACAAACATGAACCCGTCTTTCGAAAGATTCTTGGACATGTTGGAAGATTCCTGGCATGTTCCTGATTGTTTGACAACCTTCAATAATTCGTCTTCGCAAGTCTTCCTCATCACGGACTTCATTCTTGTACACGATGTCTTTGAGATGACCCCAAAGATAGAAATCGCACGGATTTAAATCCGGAGATCTGGCTGGCCACGCAACTGGTCCTCCACGCCCAATCCACCTCAAATTAAACGTAGCATTAAGATGTTCTCTAACTGCACGGCTGAAATGTGGGGGTGCCCCGTCGTGCATAAACCACATGTCACGAAGTAATGCTAACGGTATGTCCTCGAGTAGTTCAGGTAAAGTGTCTCTTAAGAACGTGAGATATGCTTCACCATTTAGTCTGGGTGGAAGAAAATGCGGACCTAGTAAATGATTACCGACAATGCCGCACCATACGTTTAAAGAAAATTGCTGTTGGTGACTTCTAACACTAGTTGCGTGTGGGTTTAATTGGCGCCATTCGTGGTGGTTGTGATAGTTCAGAATTCCATCCCGGGAAAAATGTGCCTCGTCGGTTACTAAAAGGACCCGTGGAAATTGATTGTCCTCTACTCTGGCCAAAAACTACTCGCAAAAGTCGATGCGTCTTGGATAATCTGCCGGGTTAAGAGCTTGCACCTTTTGAATATGATACGGGTGAAACTGATGTCCGCGGAGAATTCGCCAGACCAAAACGTGATTAACATGTAATTGTCGTCCAACTTGTCTGGTACTTGTCGAGGGGTCCTCATCGAACATGGCAAGGACGTCTTCCTCGATTTCCTCCATGTCTTCTGGAATGTCTCGCTCTCGAACGTTGTTGGGTTGTACTTGTCCGATGTCCCTCAAGCGCCTGTCAACAGCCTCGAACGTACGACGATTTGGCATGCGTCGTTGCGGAAATTGTTCCTGGTATCGCCGCTGTGCTTCCACTGAATTGCCCTGCGCCAGTCCATACATGATATGCATGTCTGCATATTCTGCATTGGTATACGCCATACTGTACTACCACACGTTCGTTCGAAGTGATACTGTGACGTTATCAACAACATCGCGTTACTTTATAGCAAACCACCGTTTAGTTTTTACGTTTGCGTCATGACTGTCAGCATTGTTTTTTATTCACAAACGTAAACAATAAACGGTGGTTTGCTAAAAAGTCTTTGGGGTCATCTCAAAGATTTTTTTGACATCGTGTACAAGAATGAAGTCCGTGAATAAAAAACAATGCTGACAGTCATGACGCAAACGTAAAAACTAAACGGTGGTTTGCTATAAAGTAACGCGATGTTGTTGATAACGTCACAGTATCACTTCGAACGAACGTGTGGTAGTACAGTATGGCGTATACCAATGCAGAATATGCAGACATGCATCTCATGTATGGACTGGCGCAGGGCAATTCAATGGAAGCACAGCGGCGATACCAGGAACAATTTCCGCAACGACGCATGCCAAATCGTCGTACGTTCGAGGCTGTTGACAGGCGCTTGAGGGACATCGGACAAGTACAACCCAACAACGTTCGAGAGCGAGACATTCCAGAAGACATGGAGGAAATCGAGGAAGACGTCCTTGCCATGTTCGATGAGGACCCCTCGACAAGTACCAGACAAGTTGGACGACAATTACATGTTAATCACGTTTTGGTCTGGCGAATTCTCCGCGGACATCAGTTTCACCCGTATCATATTCAAAAGGTGCAAGCTCTTAACCCGGCAGATTATCCAAGACGCATCGACTTTTGCGAGTGGTTTTTGGCCAGAGTAGAGGACAATCAATTTCCACGGGTCCTTTTAGTAACCGACGAGGCACATTTTTCCCGGGATGGAATTCTGAACTATCACAACCACCACGAATGGCGCCAATTAAACCCACACGCAACTAGTGTTAGAAGTCACCAACAGCAATTTTCTTTAAACGTATGGTGCGGCATTGTCGGTAATCATTTACTAGGTCCGCATTTTCTTCCACCCAGACTAAATGGTGAAGCATATCTCACGTTCTTAAGAGACACTTTACCTGAACTACTCGAGGACATACCGTTAGCATTACTTCGTGACATGTGGTTTATGCACGACGGGGCACCCCCACATTTCAGCCGTGCAGTTAGAGAACATCTTAATGCTACGTTTAATTTGAGGTGGATTGGGCGTGGAGGACCAGTTGCGTGGCCAGCCAGATCTCCGGATTTAAATCCGTGCGATTTCTATCTTTGGGGTCATCTCAAAGACATCGTGTACAAGAATGAAGTCAGGAACATGCCAGGAATCTTCCAACATGTCCAAGAATCTTTCGAAAGACGGGTTCATGTTTGTCTTAACGCCGTTGGTGGACATTTTGAACAATACCTGTAACGTCCATGTTAACTTGTTAAGAATAAAAGTAATACCAACCGAAAGGTGCCATGATACTTTGAATTTACTTTACTAGAGTAGGCATACTTCTACTCATTTAATACACTTCTGCCAGGTGAAAGTTCAATAACGATGTTAGAGGGAAACTATTGAAATTGTCTCATTATTTCTAAACAAGTTGATAAGGCTGAATTTGTTTTAGTCTACATTTTCGAATATTTTCTTGTTTTAGGGGCCAATGTTTGGGGGGCCATATCTTCGTTGCAAATTCTTGTACACCCCATGTTCTTTGACACTTTCCACTCAGTTTGACCCAAAGAACACGCCCCTTTATTTATGGCAGACTTATCAGAAACACCCTGTATATGATTGGTCTTGTGGCGCAATACTTTGAAACAAATCAGACGTTCATTAAAGGGATGGTGAAGTGGAAAATAAAGTAATTTTTTTATTGATTCTTCTATAAGACCAATTTGCATAGTGAAACCTCCAGGAAATAACACCGAACGATTTTTAAACGACAATTAGTTTGAAATTTCATGGATAATTTTAAATAGGGATCTCCGACCAATCGCGTAGCGCCCCGCCTTTTTATCAGCAATTTTCTCTTGGCACGCTCTGTGTTGAATCAATTTATCGCGAGATTTGAAAAAATTTGCACGATGTGACAATTGTGGCGCGAGACATAGAGTGTGCTTCGAGAATTTTGTTAACAAAAAGGCACGGTGTTACGGGATTGGTCGGAGTTCCTTATTTAAAACTATTCTTAAAATCCTAGCCTAACTTGAATATTAAAATCAATGGGAGGTATTTCCTAAATTTTTCATTGTGCAGACTGGTCTTATAATTAGTAGAAGAATCCATAAAAACACCTTGATTTCCACTTCCCGCTCCCTTCAAGAGAAAACTCGCGTCTTTTGAATATTGTTATTTGGGCCATGATATCATAATATTTAGAACTCACTTTAATTACGTCTAGGTCTTCAGTCCGATTCATTGCAGCCTATGCGCTGCACGAGATCCCTTCAAATAGACATATTCGACTATTCCATATAAGAAATAACTTCAGAGGAGATGGCTTCTATGCTAGGAACGTTCACTACGCGATTGAGCTTCGCTAAACGGAGCCTGGGGTTGCCCATAGCCTCCCGCGTTTAGCGCAAATGTGAGGCCATTGAAAGATTTTTATTTTAGAAACAGGAATAGGGAACAGAGTAATGTGGGCGCGAGTCAAAGTCCCGGACCCCCTTCCTCGGGATGGTGGGATATGAAAGAAGAGGCTGGTCATAGCGACAAAGGTAAAAAGGAATTACGTATTTTTCGCCGTCCCAGTAAGCAACGTCAAAAAAACCTAGTTTAAGTGAGCCAATCTGAAATTTTAAACTTTTTATTACGTGTTGGAGGGAGGGGCTCTATACTGGGCTATGAGTCGGACTGAATTAAACGCTAACCGTTTTCTATTCCTACCTCTAAAATTAAATCTATCTCTGTTGAGGCTTAATAATAAAGCCGACCGCAACCAAAGCATGGGCAAAGGCGTATTTCACAACTGACGTTCAAAGCTACCGATGGAAAACCCTAAAAATTAAATGAAAAAAAATGAATGCCGGTAAGAATGATCACAACTGAAAATAACAGCTAACAGCTAAAACGAACCCGAACGGTAAACACTTGAAGTTGGTCTCTCTGTGCTGCTGGTCTGCTACTCCTTTCGTTTATTTTCTATGGCAAAAATACTAACTTTGGGAGGTGTTGGGATATTAGGCCATTTTGTGTTTTAAGACTTTTATTGTGTAGGAAAGAAAACGACCCTGTTTAAAGAAACTTTGGATAATTTTTAATATTTAGTTAAAAGTTGAAATTTATTTATAAAATTTGGACGAAAATTTTCAAATAACAAGACTTCCTTTTGAGTTTCAAATCGAAGAATGTTCGTGTGCTTCATTGAACAATTTTTTACAAAAAAGACAGTCACTTTCAGTTTCAATTGTTGCTTTTATTGGACATCCCCTAGCCGTTAAAGGAAGGATGAAGAGGAAAATAAAGTGATTTTTTATCGATTCTTCTTCTAATTATAAGACCATTTTGCATAGTGAAACATCCAGGAAATAAAGTCTCCGAATGATTTTAAAATTCAAATTAGGTTCAGATTTTAAAGATATTTTGAAATAAGCACCACTGACTAATAGCTTAACGCCCTGCCTTCCTGTTAACAAAATTTGCGTTGCACGCTCTATATCTCGCGCCACGATAGTCACATCGCAAGCAACTTTTATTAAATCTTAATCTCGCGATAAATTTCATTCGGCGTGGAGCGTGCCACGAGAATTTTGTCAATAGGAAGGCAGGGCGTTACGCGATGGGTCGGAGGTCATTATTTCGAATTTTCCGTAAAATCTGAACCTAATTGGAATCATTCCGATATACTTCCTGGATGTTTCACTATGCAGAATGGTCTTATAATTAGCAGAAGAATCGATAAAAAATTATTTGATTTTTCATTTCACCATCTCATTAAACACATTCTTAATCGTATTCTAAAAGACAGACATAAACTCTAGTGAAGTTAGGAGGTAAAGCATTGTAATATTAAAAATAGAGATCCGCCCTGTTCGCTGGTATTGTTTTGTCCGTATGAGTAACCAGCCCACGTCATGAACGGTATTAATATTAATAACCTGATAATTATTCTTGACTAACTTAAAACATCGTTTTAGTGTATGGTTTCAGGCACAGCAGGACAATTGCCCAGCCCATACGTCCGGACTCGTTGCAAGATTTCTGGAGAACGAAGGAATTGACGCTTTGGATTGGCCCGCTCTCTCGCCCGACTTGAACCCGATTTAGCGTTTATGTCTGTCACTTAATAAAAGATTAAAAATGTGTTTAAGGGCTAAGGGAGGTTAAGTAAAATATATGGCTACAATTGAAACTGAAAGTGACAGTCTTGTTTGTAATAAATAGATCAAGAACGCAGACGGTATTTCCTGGATGTTTCACTATGCAAAATGGTCTTATAATTAGAAGAAGAATCGATAAAAAATCACTTTATTGTCCTCTTCATCCTCCCTTTAAGGGCTAGGGAATGTCCAATAAAATATCAAGCATAATTCAAGCTGAAAGTGACTGTCTTATTTGTATAAAATAGTTCAATAAAGCACACGAGCATTCTTCAATTTGAAACTCGAAGGAAATCTTGTTATTTGAAAATTTTCGTCCAGATTTTATAAATATTTTTCAACTTTTAACTAGTAATCAATAATGATATTAATAGTTATCCAAAATTTCTTTAAAAAGGCTAGTTTTCTTTCCTACACAATAAAAGTCTTAAACGCAAAATGGCCTAATATCCCAATACCTCCCAAAGTTAGTATTTTTGCCATAGAAAATAAATGAAAGGAGTAGCAGACCAGCAGCGCAGATAGACCAACTTCAAGCGTTTACCGTTCGGGTTCGTTTTAGCTGTTAGCTGTTATTTTCAGATGTGATCATTGTTACCGGCATTCATTTTTTTTTTTCATTTCATTTTTAGGTTTTGCCATCGGTAGCTTTGAACGTCTGTAATTGTGAAATACGCCTTTGCCCATTTTTGGTTGCGGTCGGCTTTATTATTATGCCTCAATAGAGATAGATTTAATTTTAGAAGTAGGATTGCAGAAGGGTTAGTGTTTAATTCAGTCCGACTCATAGCCCAGTATAGAGCCCACCCTCTAACGCGTGATGAAAAGTTTAAATTTTCGTATTGTTCACTTAAACTACGTTTTGCTGACGTTGCTGACGGGATCGGCAAAAAAACGTTATTCCTTTTTACGTTTGTCGCTTTGACACGCCTCTTCTTTCATACCCCTCCTTTCCGTGGAAGGGGGTCCGGGAATTTGACGCGCTCCTAGATTACTCTATTCCCACTTCTAAAATTAAATCTATCCCTGGCCTCACATTTGCGATAAACGCGGGAGGCTATAGCCAGCCTCAGGCTCCGTTTAAAGAAGCTAAATCGCGTAGCGAACATTCCTAGCATAGAAGCCCTCTTCTCTGAAGTTGTTTCATGTATGGAATAGTCGAATTTGTCTATTTGAAGGGATCTCGTGCAGCGCATATGCCATCATGAATGAGATTTTCACTGGGCTGCATTGCGTCGGGCTGAAGACCCAAACGTAATTAATATGAGTTCTAAATATTATGATATCATGGCCCAAATAACAATATTTTCAAACCGCTTCTCCTCTTCAAAAGACGCGAGTTTTCTCTTAAAGGGAGCGGGAAGTGGAAATCAAGGTTTTTTTATCGATTCTTCTACTAATTATAAGACCAGTCTGCACAATGAAAAATTCAGGAAATACCTCCCATTGATTTTAATATTCAAGTTAGGCTAGGATTTTAAGAATAGTTTTAAATAAGGAACTCCGACCAATCCCGTAACGCCGTGCCTTTTTGTTAACAAAATTCTCGTGGCACACTCCATTTCTCGCGCCACAATTGTCACATCGTGCAAATTTTTTCAAATCTCGCGATAAATTGATTCAACACAGAGCGTCCCAAGAGAAAATTGTTGATAAAAAGGCGGGGCGCTACGCGATTGGTCGGAGATCCCTATTTAAAATTATCCATGAAATTTCAAACTAATTGTCGTTTAAAAATCGTTCGGTGTTATTTCCTGGAGGTTTCACTATGCAAATTGGTCTTATAGAAGAATCAATAAAAAATTACTTTATTTTCCACTTCACCATCCCTTTAATGAACGTCTGATTTGTTTCAAAGTATTGCGCCACAAGACCAATCATATATATACGCATAAGGTGCCATAACATCTAACAAGCTAAGACAACGACAAAGATTCGATACTCGATTATGAATTATCGCCACTCTAACCAGGTTTGCCAGATTTTGAATAAAGGCTGATAACTCGTGACCGATTCATCGGAATTGAATTTGGTGAAAACTTTTCAAATGTGAATCGACCCCAAGGAATCCGAAAATCGCATTTATATCCTCGAGAAATCAATATTTTCAAAGTTGATAATTTTGACATTTCCGGTTTCCGGTATAAGTATGCAAAGGACAACTTTGGAACGGGTAAAATATGAAAGAGAAATGCAAAACTTTTATAACGCACTTTATTCCAGAGCGCTAGCTTGAATAGTTTTTGAAATATAGTAAAACATGTGCGAAAAACGCAACGCGCAAAGACTTTTTTAACAGTCTGTACACAAACCAAAATGAACGCTTTTACAACCTTTCGATTGTTTGAAGAATGAAGCAAAATGTCGGTGTTCCTTATTAGTTTCCGCTAGTTATCGCTGTCAGTTTCCCGTTAGTATCGGTCAGTTGTTTCAACAAACTAATCGTAACATGTTGTTTAACAATGATATTCGATATGAGTCACCAACTGTACAACTTTCTACTCCTTAAACATTTACGATAAACTCTATGGCTATGAGGCTTTTTTTGTTTTAGCTGGCAACCACTAATTTGCAATAATCATCCTATCTTGAACTTAATTCTAGGACTGTTCACGAGCCGAGCTGAGCGAGCTTTTTAAAAGCTCGGCTCGGCTCGAGTCAAAAAAACGGCGGCTCGGCTCGGCTCGAAAATGATCGAGCCCAGCCGAGCTGGCTCGATTAATATATACATGTTTAAAAAAATTCCTACTACCAACGTCAAACTTGAGAACGACTATAAATGCCATCCCATATTTAGGAATGTAGTGGTTCAGTAAAACCCGCTCGGTAAAATATGCTCAAGGTTAGAGACGAGAGATTTTTTCCAAGCTTTATTTCATGTAAAAATACAACGGAACGCTATTGGTGGAGAGAATAAAAACTAAAAGGAAAGCACTATATCAGTGACTAAGCTCGCGAGCCGGCTCGCGAGTCGTAGTGGCTCGATACCTGTCGGCTCGGCTCGGCTCGACCATAAAAAAGCTCGCTCGTTAATTAATCGAGCCGCAAAAGTGGCGGCTCGGCTCGGCTCGCTCGTCACGAGCCCGAGCTGGCTCGTGCTCGTGAACAGTCCTACTTAATTCCTACTGTTTTAGACGAAGTCAACATGCTGTGATTTATGCAAACTAGCAAGGGCTAGGTTCAAGTAACTTGCAAATGGGTTGGCGTACGACAAAATGTCATAAAACAGTTTCGCCTTATATTGGCCCCAGGAACCCAAATACTTCCACTCCTACGTCCATTTCAGATACACCCTGTATACTTCCTTTTGCTTTTAAAATTATTTTCGCTTTCTGGAGAAATACACGTAAATTCTGGGATCGTGATAAACACCGCCTTAAGACCATTGAAAAAAATATAACATCAGTATATACTTGCTTTTGAATTTAAAGTTTAGCCTCTATTTCCTTGAATAGAGGAGCGGGATTGAATGCGTGAAATCCTTATTGTCGACGGGTGACAGAAATTTTAAAGGGAGAGTTTAACACCTTCCATTATATTAAGGCAATCCAATAATCGTTTCTTTCGCCTTAGATATATCGAGAAAACGTAAAACACAATTCACAATCATTAACCTCACTTTTCTGGCTATAGTCAAAAACTTTTAACACGAAAGTGTGAACCCATTTCCCATTTTGTAGAATATTGTAAAAATCAGATGCCAAAAGGTTCGTCATCCTTGTGAAACTTTATCTAAAGTGAATTGCCTTGTAGGCTTAGATCAAATTATTATAATAATGGTATTTTAATATTATGGGAACCTAATTTCGGGGCCCCTCTGAAATTTACGGGTAGGCTGTAGCCTACCCAGCCTACCCCCTCACTGTCAAGAACGAGGGTATCGATTGCCGAAATAATGATTCATAGCAACTGCTCTTGGTTACATAACTGTTTCACAGTTTCTACTTATTCTTAAAATGTCGACGCTTATTTTGCCAATTTATTTATTTATTTCTGTATTTTGATAAATTGAGATCGTCGAAAAATACAGTGTTTATCGTTTCGAAATCCTACTTATACATACTTTACATAATAAATGCCACAAATACAGAACTTAAGTGGTACGCGTGCAATTTGAAATAAAAATATAGTTCTCTAGCAAGGGCTAATTTTATGTAAGGTTTCGAAATATTGTGTTGCAACTTGCAAGTACCATTAAACTTGTTGATTTCCAAAGTAATCGACTGGGGAAACGGATAAATGCGATTAGCGAACGCTAACGACATGCACACTTAACGACAGATATCGTTGTGTCTTTGCTTTTTGAATAAAAAATACTTGGTTTACACCATAATGGTGCCAGAGTATTGAATAAGACACTTGGCATTGGTAGTCCAACAAATCTTTTCCTCAAACGTCAATATTTTATATTCAAACTAATTAAGTGTAAATTTATTTAAATGCCAAAATGGGAGATGCCTTTCATAAAACCCTTAAACTACACTTTGACCAACGAAAGCCCCATTTTCAAATACAGGTATGTTTCAAGATTATTAATGAAACTCTGAATTCATTATGTTTGGTTTAAAAGATTTAAAGAAATGTTATTAAGTTAAAATCATATTTCCGATCTCCAATCTTTAACGAGGTAATTTAGCCAGTGCATTACAGTACTATAATGTTTTAACAATTACTGAATCTCTATTGATACATATTAAAAGCTAATTAATTCTTGATGCTAATTCAACCTACAATGCCTTAATTATTGTTAATATTTCGTTAAAGGATTACAGGCGAAAGTGCAATGACTATTTTAGTGGATGACGTGAGTATTTTTAATTTATTACGTCACAAAACGTTTCGTTTCTTTCCTCAATGAGATTGAGGTTAGCTAATTAAGTAGAAATCCATGTTCTTGCTAAACACATTCCATTAAATTCAGCAACGACAGTAGTTCCTACATGCAGTTTGAAGGGATATTCACACATCAATTTTTGGCAAATTAATTTTCTTATTTTCCGTTTGAAAGTAGATTATTTAATGTATTTAGAAGGCTCTGCCCCATTGGACCGAATCGCATTCGGCCGAAACCAGTCCCAATCAACCGAAAAACCCGCACTTTTGGCGGATTCGGTCCAATGGGACAGTCCCATTGGAGAGAAAACCCGCACTTCTCCGGGTTTCGGATTCGGTTCATTGGGACAAGAATGCATGCGCATATACACCCGATGGAACTAAAAGGAATTTCATTCCCGGGACTTATAATAAAATAATGGTCAAAGAAATTAAGCACCATATGCGAACATTCTGTAAAATATTAAGCACCTATTTTAGTTTAGAAGAACCAAATACTTTCAGATCCCCGAAAATCTACTTTTTAAAGGGAATTGTAGTTTTTTTTAATTATTTTAAGTCATATTTATCACGTTATCAGCTAATTAATAGGAGAATATTTTGGAAAAGGTGGCAGCTAACTATTAGGAGAATATTTTGGAAAAGGTGGCAGCTAACTATTAGGAGAATATTTTAGAAAAGGTGGCAGCTAATTAGTAGGAGAATATTTTGGAAAAGGTGGCAGCTAATTAATAGGAGAATATTTTGGAAAAGGTGGCAGCTAATTAATAGCAGAATATTTTGGAAAAGGTGGCAGCTAACTATTAGGAGAATATTTTGGAAAAGGTGGCAGCTAATTAATAGCAGAATATTTTGGAAAAGGTGGCAGCTAATTAATAGCAGAATATTTTGGAAAGGGCGGCAGCTAATTAATAGGAAAATATTTAGGAAAAGGTGGCAACTTATTAATAGGAGAATATTTTGGAAAAGGTGGCAACGAATTATTGGAACCATTGTTTTGGAAAAGGTGGCAGCTAACTATAAGGATAATATTTTGGAAAAGGTGGTAGCTAATTACAGAGCTGTGCTAATTAATTAGTTAGCTAATTTAATTTCTAATTAATTAGCAACATTTACTAATTGAAAATGGTAATTGAATTTTAATTACCTTAGTGCTAATTGAGAAGTAATTCTAATTAATTAGTATGAATCGGAAAGGCAATTATCTAATTAAAATTTAATTAGATTTAGGATTAACTAATTAGCCAATTGGATTTTCAATTAATCTTTTACGCCAATTTGTTGTAAAAAAATCGAGGAACTAGCTCTTGATTCATCTATTTGAATATGAAAAAGCCTTATTATATCAAGGAGGAAACCTTAGTGCTACTCTAAATTTTTCAGCTCCTCAAGTATGAGAGAATAGTACTAGTACTAGTAGAAAATTTCGTAGTTCGCAACTGTCCCATTTCGAAATTTCGATTGTTTTACCTACTCGAATTAATAGCAGTGCGCATGTATTTACTACTCAGGAGTCCATTATAGGAACTGTGGCAAGAAAATGAAGAAATGAGACAAATTTTAACATGACGGAAGGCTCGAGGCTTGTCTCATTTTTCGAGAATAATTCATGCCTTCCGTACCCGTTTTTCAATGGCATTAAAACATTAAACTTTGCATTACCAAAGTACTAAATCCATGGGCACTTTTAAACTTTTATGTTTACTTATGGTTTCTTTTTTTACCTTAATTAGAAATTAGTAATTCTAATTAATTAGTTTGATAAATAAATGTCTAATTTCTAATTGAATTGAATTAGTTTCTATGTCTAATTGCTAATTGGCTAATTAATTAGTTCATAAATATTTCCCTAATTGCTAATTTGCTAATTAATTAGCTCATCAATATTTCCCTAATTGCTAATTTTAATTCAATTAGTTGTCAGCTAATTAGCACAGCTCTGGCTAATTAGTAGGAGAATGTTTTGGAAAAGGTGGTAGCTAATGAATAGGAAAATAACCTAACCGAACTGAACCTAACCTACCCTAACCGAAACCAAAATATTAAAATTCTAATTTAAAAATTAAAAATTGATGTAACTACCAATAAGATTATACTTCATTTTAAATTAATTCTAAATATCTCTTGCCTTGAAAGGAATGAAAGTGAGCGTTTTAATTAGTATCACGAAACATTTAATTTATATATTTTAAAACTACACCACCAAATCGCTGACGGCTATCGTGTTTCAAGTTATATTGATGTATTTTTAGGGCATATTCGGACGATTGGGATTTCGGTCCATCGGGAATATAGCCATTGGGCTAGATTTTGAAATTCTAGCCAACATTTTCTGTCGAATGCGATTCTGTCCATTGAGATTCGGTTGAATGGGAACCCCCCATTTAGAATCTGAATATCCACTTGTTATTCCTAAAGATGTTTTATCCTTAAAATAATAGTTAAAAAAACAGCGATTAACTTGCCCTTGAATTTCTCGTGATATATACGAGAGTAACCGATTCTATTACAACTTGATGAGATCAGTTTAATCAATGCAAAAATAATACTAATTTCAGTTTTTCGCCATGCCTCGACGAAGCATCAAACAAAAGGCCGATTTCGAAATGCAATATATAACAAGACGGCCCAAGCGCTCGTAATAGTAGCCATATCGTACGAGTGAATAGCCCCTCTATACCCTACCCTAATGAGTGGATAACCCCTCTATACCTTACCCTAATGAGTGAATAGCGCTATCTTTTTCAATGCTTAAATGATTTACCGTGCATAAAATCAGAGTGAATAGCCCCTCGATTCCCTACTCTAAAGTCTAAACAGTGATTAAATTATAACCGTATAAATTTACTTGCTGTAATTCTAATATTCCGGCGAATCGAAGATCAGATAGTTTTTAGTGATAATCCCCTCGATGAGTTTACAACATAGACTTATGCCGATGCACACTTATCGCATCTTATAAATTTCAAACAAGGACTTATGCCCAGAAACTTTTGAAAGAGAAAGTTTAGTTATAGTGATTACGCATTTTAGTGATTATCCCCTCGAATTACCTTTAGCAATGCTAAAATGATCAAACGCATAACGCTCATTTAACACTATGTTAGCTCTATCTAAACCCACATTTGAATTAACCGCCAAAACGTTCCAGTCAAACATAACATAGATGACGATAGCTACCGAACGAGAACGAAACACATGAAACGGGGAAAATCGTTATCTATTTAATTAGCACATAAATAAAAAGGAAATAAATATAAAAACCCCAAACATACAAATTCATAAGTATCCGACCCCACAGATAAAAATTCAAAAGTATCCGACCCCACAGATTAAGAGGTACCCCACCCCACATCACCCTGACATTTTAGAGATAAAAATAAATAATAAAAAACTCGGGGTTTCTATCAAGTCTCTATAGCTCAGTGGTAGAATTTCCGTCTACTAAGTGAGTGACCCGGGTTCGAATCCCGGCTGCGATCTCAAAAAAATTTTAATTAAAATTAAATTTCTAACCGAGCCCAGTTACCCCTATGGGTGGGTTGTGGTAATATAAAGTTCATTTTAAGCTAAAATCTGACGATAACGATAGCGAAAACTCCGGCCACTACTGTTACTACTATTACTACTGTTACTACTGTTACTACGGCTCGGGTCAAACTAAGAGCCTATCGTATACTACGATATGGCTAAAAAGTCTCTTCAAATTTAGTAGGTAAGTAAACTTACTTTAACAGCTACAATTAAAAAAAATTAAATTAGATCATATCGAGGGGCTAACCACTCCGAAAGCAACTTCAAATGTCTTAACGAGCAATTTTTTTAATAGATTAAATCAACTGACTGTTTTTATGGGAATGAATGCCGAAAGTTTTCAGGTAAGTTTTATTGTTTTGTATACGCTTACATAAAGAATAAGCAGGAATATTTAAAATTTTAGACTCTTCGTTACGCTCAAAAAGAGAGTGGTCGATACCATTTGGTGATGGCACCCTTTTCTCTGAACACATTCTTTAATAATTCAAACATTTCAGCTACAGGTTTATGCAGATTTACAGAATCATTTATCATGTCCAGACCGAAACAAATTTTGACGAAGTCCTTCGCTTTTTTAAATATTGATTCGATCGTAAGTATGTCAATTCCGACACTTAGTTTTCAGGGTACTTAATCGTTTTGTATTTCAGTGTAAAGCGTAAATCTCATTGTACTGATCTAAACTAAAAATGAGATATTTTATCTTTTCAGACAATAATTTGCCTTCTTTCAATCATTGCTATAATTTCTGTTCTATTAAGATTAAGTAAAACAAGTACTGGACAAAACACGCTGCCGGGTTTCAGTCGTCGAGAAATGGGCGTTTACAAGTATTTTCAAACCCTGTGGGACGTCACATTCATCATTTTATTAGAACGTAATAAGGTTATTCAAAAACTAGACCCCTATATAGACCAACACTAACTGGAATGATTTAAATAAACATAATCCCTTCTAGCTTATCCAGTCATCACTAGAATTTTATCCGAGAGATTATTGTTGATATCTTGGTTAATTGGAATGACGTTTTTCCTCGTCGAGATGGGATGTCATTTGAAATCAGAGTTTTGCGAAACGAATTACATTTATCTGGACACCATCGACGACCTTATTCATCATAACGTCAGTCCCAATTTCGTACGCTATGAAGATTTGCGTCAATACTTGATGAAAACAGCACCGGACGTAAGTGAACAACCAATGGAATCTTTGATTTTGTACGGTACGATTTGCGGTTAGAGAGTAGTACGCCAGTATGAGCTACAAAGATGGCGGCCACTGTTAAGGCGGGGGAGCCTAGTTTCTACGTTTTCTCTCTTTTTTGGGGAGGAATACCTGTCAATCTTTGATTGATTTTGTATGCTTAAAGGATTTTTGGTAGGAGTAAATTTATAAAGATCATAATATAATGTAAAAAGTTATTTTCTTTAAAAGTTCTAATATTAAAGATAAGTTCTCAATTTGTAGGCTTATAAATGAAGACCATAATATAAAGTGAAAAAAATGAAGACCATAATATAAAGTGAAAAGTTATTTATTTTCTTTAAAAGTATAGGTTTTAATATTAAAGATACATTTTCAATTTTTATATTAAAATGTATTTGATTAATTCTAAAATAATTTCGTCTATCTTCGTAAGGAAGAAGATAAATTTTAATATTATTTTTAAATCTTACGCAAGGCATCAAGTCGTTCTTTGATTAATAAAAACTGTCTTTGTACACAAAGACGCGAAAAAGTAAGAGATAAGTGTAGAAAATTAATTGTTTGAAGTAACAGATATTCAAATTTTCATCTTTGAAGACGTGATTATAAAACATCAATTATTAGAAAAAATTTCTTATCTTAGTTTTTTTCACCAAAATTCCTTAAGTAAAATATTTTATCCTTAAACATGTGCATCATTTTAGAAATAGAAAACGTACGCATTTTATTTTATTTTTAAAATTTAGAGTTAGTTTGAGTATTCGGGCCTAAAAGGAGAATAAAATGGACAGAAAATCGTTGATAGCAGACAAAATAAAATAAGCATGAAAACTTAACAAAACGTGTTCGTTAATTTTAAAGTTTTCGAGGTTTCAAAAATTGACGTGTTATATATCTCTCCAAAGATCATGATCAAGCTACAGATCCTTTTGACTCTAATAACTACATCACAGTCAAAGGGCGAATGTAATTTTCGGTTCGAAATATTTTCAATTTTAAAATAAATGCTTCTAGCTCTATTTTTCAGATATCCGAGTATTTGAACTTCCTCGAAGCAAATGTTTCTAGAAAATAAACAGTAGTATCAAGGTAGTTTCTCTGAAATTTTTGTGAAAAAAACTAAGATAAGAAATTTTTTCTAATAATTGATGTTTTATAATCACGTCTTCAAAGATGAAAATTTGAATATCTGTTACTTCAAACAATTAATTTTCTACACTTATCTCTTACTTTTTCGCGTCTTTGTGTACAAAGACAGTTTTTACCTCTCCGAGTGACGATGACGTCACGGAGAGGTTTTACACTGGACCTGTCTGTGTGTGTGTCTGTCTGTCTGTCTGTCTGTCTGTCTGTGTGTGTGTGTGTGTCTGTGTGTGTGTCTGTCACCGCGTTCGCAGTTGGCAAGTCGGAGCAAACGTGTTCGCAATTTCCGGACCGCGTTCGCAGTACACAGAAATTCCGAAAAACTTTATCTATCTTATTTAACGCCAATCATTGACTAGTCGTTACGCCTTCATCTGCTGACTGACCGCAGATTCTTTCACTCAACACCCTCTGTATTTATTGGCTTCTAACAACCACCATCTCCTGGTCTTCCGTCTATACCACATAGACACCAATCTGCAACATTGGCTTCTAACACCACCATCTACTGGTCTTTCGTCTATACCACATAGACACCAATCTGTAACATTGGCTTCCACTCCATCATCGTCGTTAGGCTTAAGATGTACGCGGCGAGCGGCTAGGGTTACGAGAAACGTCTAGCCTCCCTAAGGTGGGATCGCCACCAAAGGTTCACGCAATTGCGCATTTTCTTACCACTTAATGTGAATCAATCGCCTTATATACCCTAAATTTACAAAAGTTCTGATATAGGTGTTCCCTAGAGGTATAACGTTAAAGATAGCTATGTTTAAAATTATTTTAGGAATTAAGTTTCTTAAACCGACTTAACTATAATTAACGTAAAAAACTGACGATTAAAATAATTAATATCAGTTATATTTAATTAATTATTTAAGATAAACTTCTTTCTATGTAATGACAAAAGTGAGAGTTTATATAGAACGAGTAATGAAGATTGCATCCGAATCGAAACACTACACGCTTATCAAAGTTAATAATAAGCGAGTAGGATGATAAGATCTCTTACTAAACGATGACATTTCCTTTTAGCAGAATATTAAATGGAAATATTTTAAATAATTTTCGGCATTACGATTCTTTTAGTAGTTGCGTAGCTATAAAGCTCTGTTTCATCTCAATGTTCCAAGAACATCTTTTATATTAACATTTCAAATTTGGTGATTACTTTTTAATTCAGCTTTACTACATTTATATATAGTGTAAACACAACTTTTAACTTCACTACTTAATATGGGTTTTAATACTTCGGCCCTCTATAAGTGTTGAAACTATTGGGGCTATGAAATAAGATACCCTAGATTTAAACCAGAATTGACCTTGTTTCGTGTCCTCTTACAAGAGGTTTTAACGGTTCAGAGTGAGCCGAAAGTCAAATACACAATTAAGTGATAGATATTAGGTCCTCATTAGAATTATGAGGATACACAGGGAAATGTTAAACAATTAAACCTTTACAAATGACCTTCGCAATATTCCGCCAATTGGCCATATGTCTAATCAGCGCCACTAGCGGATGGTCTGAAAACTACTCCCATAGAGTCTAGGTATATTTAAGCGGGTTTGCAAAATTTCCGTCAGATGGCGCGGCGTTCGAGCCACCTGGCTATAATTCTGCAAACCGTCTTAAATATACCTAGTCTCTATGGGAGTAGTTCTCAGACCATCCGCTAGTGGCGCTGATTAGACATACGGCCAATTTGAACTACGTATTTCCGGTTTTTCACACTGGCTGGTGGACCTGTGTTTATATTAGAAAGTAAATTCGTCTCGGCTCGGAGAGGTAATATTTTGGTTTTCCCAACTTGTTATTAATATCTGTCACTTCAGTCTTAATATGAATTAAAACTGTTTAGAAACTATTATTTTAAAACTTGTACTGAAAAGCAGGCGCTCTATTTAAGTCTTGTGGTGTTGCGCGTTTATTAGTTACCGCGTTTGAACTAACAAGGCCCTAACCATCTATTATAGAAGTATTAATCTTGATTGCTTCAACGCCCAGTCCAACTCAAATTGCCTTCCCGTCGTTTTCACGTGCAAAGCACAGTGGATGCAATAATTCTTAGACTTAGGCTAAAAAAAATAAACAATATATACACCTGTGCACAAACATATTCCATAGACCTGTGCTGGGTGACCACATTTCCTAAATTTTATAATTTTTCCAATTTTCGGATGTCTTCCTATATTAGTTCTCATAATTTCGATAATATTCCTATATTTTCCTATTTTTTGAAATTGTAGATATTTTGTGCGCTCTCGCTTTTGGTTTTGTTATATATCACTCAAAACAGAAATTTGACAGAAAGTAATGGCGATTTCCACTAGCTACTAGCAATCAGATACCGTGGATTTACAATACAGGCTAACGCTTCTGTGATTCAGATATTCCGATCGTGTTTTAAGTTTAAGTTTAGTATTCCATGAGGTATGTAGCTAAAGCTATGGAAGCCTCTAAAAATACTTGTCACGGAAGTCTGTGATGTTTTAAGGTTATAGCATATGTTTCTAAGATTACGTTCCATAAGTATGACACTTCCTATATTTCGAAATGCTAGAGACTTAATGAGAGCTAGTTCGAGAACGACGCGAGAATTGACTACTCTCGATTTTCTACTACATCTTCCTATTTAGTCTGTACTAAGCCTTTGACACGCAGTGGCGCCGCCAGAGGTAATCGCGGTAAGCGACTGCTTACTTCAAATTTTGAAGGGGGCCTAATTTTGGAGGAAGGGCCTCATTTACAAAAATACGATTTTACTGAAAATATTCAAAATTTAGTCCTGGAGTCGCAGGTGGAATACCGCGGTGGCTTTTACAGGTTTGGCCGACTTTTATCGCTATCATAATGGGATCGGGTTAGGTTAGTAAAGAATGCGCTTTGGGGATGGGGACCTTTAGTCCTACCGGGCCTAGAAGTGAGAGGCGAAAATACTTTCACTTGATCGAAACCTCCTTCTGGTAGGAATTTATTGGAAGCGAAAGAGGTAGCTAAACCGAGCACTTTTCACTTCGACCAGCTCTATTGTGTTACTTTTTGTGTACTGATAAGGATCGTCAACGGGACGGCGCTGACTCGAGGATTATTATTAGAGAGTTTATGCTGCACTACTTTTAGGCTTCTACGGTGCATTTGTCCAATGCACTGTAGAACCTTACACGTATTGCAACTTAAACTCTCTACTGTTACTTCTTATTTCGAAATAGTAAATACGAAGAGGAGAGAAAGAGGGAGATAGAAACGCGCTTTATAAAATCCGCCGAAAAATGGGAAAATAGGGGGGTAGTAAAAACAATTTTCGGTACGTTTAGTTTTAGGACGCACATCCTTTGCGCAGGGGGGATTGACCTCCTCGCCCTATCTCTGTCATCCTCTACGTCAACTGTGCGCGAGAAAGCAGCGCTCAGGCACCGCGGTGCACCTTAGATTTACCCCCGTTTTCACCACGCATGGATCACGGCTGGGTAGGGGGCCCATACACAAAATACCGCTTACCCCGCAAAAGTTTCTAGCGGCGCCACTGTTGACACGGCCTCATCAGGCGTCGCTTTACGAGAATCTATGACGTTTCATTTACGTCACTTCGAGACAAGCTCTCAGTAACCAGTGACAAATTTATGTAACATATCTTACGAACTTATGATTATAATTAAACCAAAGTTCCTTTGTAAATCTTGTCTTATTACTTTCAAAGCATTTGCAACCTATGTATTTTGCTATTTTTTCAAGAGTAGTTCTGTCTTTTCCTGTTTTTTTAAATATTCATCTATATCTATATAAATCAAAGTCCTGACTGACTGATAATCATCGCCCAGCCCAAACCGCTGGCCCCAGAACGCTGAAAATTTGGAGGAACGTTACTCCTAAGTAGTAGGCGCGTACTAAGAAAGATTTTTCCAATCCGCCGCCATCTTATTAAATGGCGCCCAGAAATGTAACAAATCTTCTCTTTGTAAGAAAGTCCGCGCGTTTCAACCGATTTCACAAATATTTAGTACACTGGATTCCTTTAACCTATAGACGGGCTGAATGGTCTTTCAGGATCGATTTGTTGCCATCATTTTAAATGGCGACCAGATATTTAAAAACCCTTCTTTATAGAATGTCTGCGTGAAGAATCGGGGTATTTTTGCCCCTTAGCTTTGGCTTGTTTCTTCTCTATTCTGGTTCTTGGGAGAGCTGGGGATTGAATATTACGGCGGACTGAAACACCGCAATATTTTGTGATAATCTAAAGAGTTAACTGCTGTTGCTTAAGTTAAGTTTTGTTGGCGAAATAATTTAGTTAGTTTTCTTGAACTCTGTTTTTATTTTCTTTGCTCCGCTTTTGCAGGAGAATGACCAGTTAGGTCCTAGCGAGAGTACAGTTTTTGGTATTCTGATTTTATAAAAGGTAAAAACTCTCCCCCTCGCCCGCTCACCTCTTAGCCTTTTGTTAATCCTTTTATTTGCTTTTACAAGGTGGCCTTTTGGGTACTTTTCCTCTCTTTTTTTGGGGGTTTTTCTATTTAAGAAGTAGAGGTGAGCTGGCAAGAGAGACCGTTTTTTTTTGAAACTTTTACAGAAAAAAAAGATTGTTTACATTGATACAGGTTTTGAAGAAAACATGGAAAGTTTTAGCTTTTATACAATGAAATAGAAAAGATTCTTTTTAAGTTTAAAAGATTACTTTAAATTTTAGAAGAGAAATTATTTTAGTTAATTTTAATTTATTTAATTTTACATCATGAAGCTTAATTAGTTAAGGACGCTTAGATATTTTACACTGCGTGTAAAGTAATAAAAATGTCCCGACGAGCTGATGGGCGACGCCGAGTGCCTTAGCTCCTAGGATGCTACAAAAATATTAGTCGAATCAGTATAATGTACCCATACTTGATGGAAGTTCTTACTACACTGAAGCGATGCCGCGGGTAACAGCTAGTCTCCTATAATTTCCTGTAAATCAATTGTAAATTTCCTATTTTCCTATAACTATTACAAGGCTTTGTTGTGGTCACCCTGCCTGTGCACAAACATATTTCGTAGAGCTGTACACATCCAGATACCATAGACTTGTGAAAACACATGTCATATAATTGTGTACAAACAGATCCCGTAGAATTGAGCTCAAACTGATGTCATAGACTTGCGCACAAAATGATGTCATAGACTTGCGCACACACTGATGTCATAGACTTTCGCACAAACAAATGTCATAAACTTGTGCACAAAGAGATGTTATATACATGTGCACAAAGAGATGTTATATACCTGTACACAAAAAGATTCCATGGACCTCTGCACAAAAACATTCCATACCCCTATGGTCAAAAATATGCTCAAGAATATCTCGTACACCAGTGCACAAAAATAGTGCATATCCATTTGCACAGAAATATCCCGTATCCATTTGCAGAAAAATGTTCTTTAGACTTGTGCACAAACAGATGCAGTGGCCTTTGCAAAAACAGATTCAGTAGGCCTGTGCACAAAAATATTCCGTAGACCTGTGCCAAACAGATACCGTAGACATGTGCACAAACAGATACCGTAGACATGTGCATAAACAGATACCGTAGGCATGTGCAGAAACAGATACCGTAGACATGTGCATAAACAGATTCCGAAGACTTGTACACAAACGGAAGTCACAGAGTTGTGCACAAACAGATGTCATGGACTTGCGCAAAAAGAGCTGTCATGGATATGTGCACATCAGATTCCATGGACTAGTGCACAAACAGAAGTCTTAGACTTGTTTACAAACAGAAGTCATAGACCTGTTTACAAAAAGATTCCATAGACCTATTTACATAAAGATCCCATACCAATTTGTACGAAACGATTCCATACCAATTTGTACGAAACGATTCCATACCCATTTGCACGAAACGATTTCAAAGACCTGTGCACAAAAATATTCCACAGACCTGTGCCCAAAGAGATTCCATAAAACTGTGCACAAAAAGATTCCCTAGACCTGTGCTCAAAAAAATATGCCGTAGGCCTGTGCACAAACAGATGCCGTAGACCTGTAAAGAAACAGATTCCGTAAACCTGTGCACAAACAGATGCCGTAAGCCTGTGTACAAACAGATTCCGGAGATCTGAGCACAGATTCCGTAGTCATGTGCACAAACAAATTCCGTAGACTTGTACGCAAGTGGAAGTCACAGGCTTGTGCACAACAGATGTCATAGACATGTTCAAACCAGATTCCATAGTTTTGTGCACAAACACAAGTCATAGACCTGTGCACAAAAAACATTCTATAGACTTGTCCTCATCAAGTTTCCATAGACCTGTGCACAAAAGATTTCATGGAGATGTGAACAAAAGATTTCATGGAACTGTGCACAAAACATTATATAGGCTTGTGCACATAAAGATTCCTTAGACCTGCGCACTAAAGATTCCATAGACCTGTGTACATAAAGATTTCATACCCATAGCACAAAACTATTCCATAACCATTTGCACAGAAATATTCCCTAGACCTGCGCACAAAAATATTTCATAAAACTGTGCTCAAAAAGCTTCCATTGACCTATGCCCAAAATATTATATTGGCTTTTGTATTAACATGTGACATAGACCTGTGTACAAAAATATTCCATGGACCTGTGCAGAAAAACATGCCTTGGACCTGTTCAGAAACATTCCATACCCCTATATGCTCAAAAATATTCCACACCCATTTGCACAAACATTTTCCGTAGACCCGTGCACAAACAGATGCCTTAAACTAGCGCATAAATAGATTATATAGATTTGCGCACAAATATATTACGTAGACTCGTGCACAAAATGATTCCACAGAATGGTACACAAACAGAAGTCACACGGTTTTGCACAATCCGATGTTATAGACTTGTTCACAAACAGATGTCATATGCTTGTGTAAAATACTGATTTCATAGACTTGCTCAAAAAGAGATGTCATCGACATTTGCACAAGAGATTCCGTAGACTTGTGCACATAAAGATTCTTCAGACTTGTGCACAAACATATTTTGTAGACCTGTACACACACAGATACCATAGACTTGTGCAAAAATAGATGTCAAATGTTTGTGCAAAAATAGATGTCAAACATTTGTGCAACAATAGATGTCAAATATTTGTGCAAAAACACATCCCTTAGACTTTTGCACAATCATATGTCCTAGACCGGTGTACAAAACATTCTATATATTTGTGCACAAACATGAGTCATATACCTGTACACAAAAAATATTCCACGGACTTCTGCACAAAAACATTCCATATACCTGAACACATGAACACAAAAATATTCCATATACCTCTGCACAAAAACATTCCATATCCCTATGCTCAAAAATTTTACTTACCCATTTGCACAAAAATATCACGTTCACCTGTGCACAAAAATATCACGTACACCTGTGCACAAAAATATCACGTACACCTGTGCACAAAAATATCTCGTACACCTGTGCACAAAAATATTCAGTATCCATTTTCACAAAAATATTCCGTACACCTATGCACAAAAATATTCCGTACACCTGTGAACAAAAACAGTTCGTACACCTGTGCACAAAAATATTCCATACAATTGTGCATAAAAAATTTTCGTACACTTGTGCACAAATAGAAATCACAGGCTTGTGCACAAAGAAATGTCGTAGACACGCGCAAAAAGAGATGTTATAGACATGTGCACATCAGATTCCATAGAGTTATGCACAAACATTTTCAATACCCCTATGCTCAAAGAGATTTCAAACCCTTATGTTAAAAAAGATTCCATACCCATTTGCACAAAAATAATCCGTAGACCCGTCATTCAGACAGAAGTCACTCGCTTGTGAATAAACAGATGTTATAGACTTGTGCATAAAGAGATGTTATAGACTTGTTCACAAACAGGTGTTATAGACTTGTTCACAAGCAGGTGATATAGAATTGCTCACAAACAGGTGTTATAGAATTGCTCACAAACAGGTGTTATAGACTTGTTCACAAACAGATGATTTAGACTTTTGCACAAACAGATGATTTAGACTTGTGCACAGATGGAATAGACTTGTGCACAGATGTTTTAGACTTGTGCACAAACAGATGTTTTAGACTTGTGCACAAACAGATGTTTTTGTCTTGTGTACAAACAGATGTTTTTGACTTGTGCATAAACAAATGTTATTGACTTGCGCAGAAAGAGATGTCATAGATATGAGCAAAACAGATTCCATAGACCTGTGCACAAACAGAAGTCGTAGACCTGTGCAAATAAAGATTTTTCACTTGGGCACATAAAGATTCTTCAGAATTATGTGCACATAAAGATTCTTCAGACTTGTGTGCACGTAAAGATTCTTCAAACTTGTGCACAAAAAATTCCATAGACCTGTGCACAGAAGATTCCATACTCCTATAATCAAAAGGATTCCATGCAGATTTGCACAAAAACATTCCGTAGACCTGTGTAAAACATTATTCCATAGGCCTGTGCACGAAAAGATTCCATAGACCTGGAAACAAAAATATTCCACCAACCTGTGCACAAAAAGATTGCATAGGCCTCTGCACAAAGAGATTTTATACCCCTTTGCACAAAAACATTCTGTAGGTCTGCGCTTAAACAGATTCCGTAGACTTGTACACAAACAGATGTTATAGCTTAGACTCGTGTGAAAATTTAAATACCTATAATTGGTAATTATCTTTAATTGCTTATTTTGTTTAATTAAGTTTAATCTGTACTTTGCAACTAAATTAATTGGACGCGCAAAATTTATAATGACAATTAAGCTAGCTAATTGCCCTACCAATTTGATTATCCGCAGTTAAACGACGTAAGTCCTAGAATGACTTTCTTTATTACTTAACCCAAGCAAAAAAGTCTTAAGTTCCACAGTTTAAAGGTAAACCACGTAATTCGGAGCAGGTACTTAAAACTATTAAAAACAATACTTAAACTTTGTTTTTCTTAATGAAATAAAAATTGGCGCCCACTTTAAAAATGAGGCTTTCATTTAAGACCGTTTTCAAATCTATCAAACGTATAGTTATTTTTGTAAGGGTAGTTACAAAATGGGTAAGTTTGGAAAATTTCCCATGTTATTTCTATGGAGATTCTCTAGTTTTTCGCCAAAATCTGTGATTAATTTTATGGAAATGAAAACCACCCTTAGCAACTTTATGCTTTATAAAATAAACTATTGGATGGATCATCTTGAAATTTTTACCACATATTAAGGGCCCGGATTTTAGTTCAGTAGAAAAATTTCAAAACAATAAACTTAATACGAAAAAAATTAAAACCAATCCAAAACCCTTCCTTATACATTAGAGCCGTCATCAGGCCTTATCTAAGGGAGCTACCGCTCCCTTAGAATAACCAGAAATCGGAGGGAGAAGTTAAAGCTTGATATTTTTGAATTCACCAAAATTAATTCTATCTTTTGTTATATAAATCCGAGGTTTTTCAAACGAAGCTTCTCATGTTATTTTGGTTTGTAAAAGTTTCTAAGTTAAATTTTGGCAATTAATTGCAGACGGTGCAAGTGGTCCAAGATGATCTCGATGAGAAAGTACTTTGCAAAATGAACGACTGTGATACGATCACGCAAGTGAAAAGCAAAATTTTAGATGCCTTATACAAAAACACTCCGTTCTCCTTACGTCCCTCCGTTCACGATGTTGATTTAGGTAAGTCTTGTTTATTTTTTTCGTATCAAGTATATAAACGCGGGCTTGGCCGCTTCTACATGTTTAAGGTGTCGTAAAATAAGTCTATTTAGGTTTAAGGGTAAAGCCAGTGTTCCAAATATTCCGCTGTTTTTGAATGTTGTGTAAATCAGGGTTCGAACTAAAAAAACCACGGGTCTTTCTATGTTTTACCCACAAAAAAAAACCCACTTAATAAAACCCATCATTATGATGTTGAATTTTGATGAATTCGAATGCTAGAGTAATTTAATTTTGAAGACAGTTTAAGATATTTATAGTTTCAACTTCAAAAGCATTTTTCAATAATATTTATTATTTTTTATGAAACATTTTAAGACATTTTTTTACTAAGCAGTGACTTTTGAGTGAAAATTTCTATAATGCACGGAACTGCTAAATGTAAAAAACCTAATAAAACCCAGTGATCAGGGTTTTTTCTTTTTTGAAGAAAACGCGGTGGGCTGGTTCTTTTTTATTTGTTAATAAAACCCAGTGGGCTGGATTTTTTTTTTAATAAAACCGGTTTTTTTCGAACTTTGTGATAAATAATATTAAAAAATGGTGCTAAATATAAAAAACCCAATAAAACCCGGTGATCCGGGTTTTTTTTTTAAAGAAAACACGGTGGGCTGGTTTTTTTAAAATAAAACCCGGTGAGCTGGTTTTTTTTTAATAAAACGCGGTGGGCTGGTTTTCTTTTTTTAATAAAACCCGGTGGGCTGGTTTTCTTTTTTTAATAAAACCCGGTGGGCTGGTTTTCTTTTTTTAATAAAACCCGGTGGGCTGGTTTTCTTTTTTTAATAAAACCCGGTGGGCTGGTTTTCTTTTTTTAATAAAACCCGGTGGGCTGGTTTTCTTTTTTTAATAAAACCCGGTGGGCTGGTTTTCTTTTTTTAATAAAACCCGGTGGGCTGGTTTTCTTTTTTTAATAAAACCCGGTGGGCTGGTTTTCTTTTTTTAATAAAACCCGGTGGGCTGGTTTTCTTTTTTTAATAAAACCCGGTGGGCTGGTTTTCTTTTTTTAATAAAACCCGGTGGGCTGGTTTTCTTTTTTTAATTAAACCCGGTGGGCTGGTTTTATTTTTTTAATAAAACCCGGTGGGCTGGTTTTCTTTTTTTAATAAAACCCGGTGGACTGGTTTTCTTTTTTTAATAAAACCCGGTGGGCTGGTTTTCTTTTTTTTAATAAAACCCGGTGGGCTGGTTTTCTTTTTTTAATAAAACCCGGTGGGCTGGTTTTCTTTTTTTAATAAAACCCGGTGGGCTGGTTTTCTTTTTTTAATTAAACCCGGTGGGCTGGTTTTCTTTTTTTAATAAAACCCGGTGGGCTGGTTTTCTTTTTTTAATAAAACCCGGTGGGCTGGTTTTCTTTTTTTAATAAAACCCGGTGGGCTGGTTTTCTTTTTTTAATAAAACCCGGTGGGCTGGTTTTCTTTTTTTAATTAAACCCGGTGGGCTGGTTTTCTTTTTTTAATTAAACCCGGTGGGCTGGTTTTATTTTTTTAATAAAACCCGGTGGGCTGGTTTTCTTTTTTTAATAAAACCCGGTGGGCTGGTTTTTTAAAATAAAACCCGGTGGGCTGGTTTTTTAAAATAAAACCCGGTGGGCTGGTTTTTTAAAATAAAACCCGGTGGGCTGGTTTTTTTTAAATAAAACCCGGTGGGCTGGTTTTTTTTAAATAAAACCCGGTGGGCTGGTTTTTTAAAATAAAACCCGGTGGGCTGGTTTTTTAAAATAAAACCCGGTGGGCTGGTTTTTTTTTAAATAAAACCCGGTGGGCTGGTTTTTTTTTAAATAAAACTCGGTGGGCTGGTTTTTTTTTCAATAAAATCCGGTGGGCTGGTTTTTTTTAATTAAATCCGGTGGGCTGGTTTTTTTTAATAAAATCCGGTGGGCTGGTTTTTTTAATAAAATCCGGTGGGCTGGTTTTTTTTTTCAATAAAATCCGGTGGGCTGTTTTTTTATTAATTAAATCCGGTGGGCTGTTTTTTTATTAATTAAATCCGGTGGGCTGTTTTTTTATTAATAAAATCCGGTGGGCTGTTTTTTTATTAATAAAATCCGGTGGGCTGGTTTTTTTTTAATAAAATCCGGTTGGCTGGTTTTTTTTAATAAAATCTAATGAGCCGGGGGTTTTTTCGAACCCTGTGGTAAAATAACGGTAAAAAGTGGAAAATATAACTTTTGATATTTAAAACACTGGATAAACCTGCAAATAATTAACGAATTCAGCTTATACAAAGTTAATTAAAAATATGTCGCTAACAAAATTTATAGTTGAATTAAAACACGTACTATTGAATGTAAATTATAAATTCGCTTTTGCAAAAAAAACCCGTTACCTTAATTCGAGTAGTTCTGTCTGTACCTTCAGAATGGCGGCATGGCCGAGGTGGCCACTTAACTTTAGCGGATGAAGACTTAACGACAAAAGTCCAAAACGGTTGGAGACGTATAAACACTCTGAAACATTACGGAGTGAAAGATACGGCCATTATGGGCTTGGTGACTAAACAGAATGACAGCTTTAGTTCAAATTGTAAGTCGACGAGGTTTTCTTTATTTGCCACCACGGATCGTGTTGTTTTTTTGAGTAAGGGCTGGATCTCCGTATCTCTTATAGGCTCTTTGTTACACTGCCCACCAGGTACGGGAAACACCTCCCTGAACTCGGCTAGCCCAATTGTTAGTGCCTACGAGATGGAACAAGGAATTCGATATTGGCATCTAGTCAAAAGCCTCGACGATCAGTTCAGCAAAGACAATAATCACAAGTCAATTCCCGAAATTTTCCTAACTCGTCTACTATCAACAAAGGTATGAATATTTAATTAATTCTGATCAAACTAATTCGTACACGAAAGTCTTTTATTGTACCAGGGATATTAGATGTTTCAAGGGAGAGGGAAATTGCGAAGGCGTTATCGATAGCGCTGGGGATGCGAATAGTGATTGAGAGAAATAGGCGAGCTAACTGTGGAATGGCTTAGGTCCGGTGGGACGCGTAAAATGGGGGAGCAATACTCGCAATACAGCCTCAATTTGTCCTTCAAAGGGGGAAAACAAGACGCCCGTTTCAAGGGAGAGGGAAAGATTTTCTCCCATTTAACCCAAACCGTTTCTCCCAATTCCCATATCTCCCAATCCCATTTGACCCAACACTATGTCTTTTCCCCCAATTTCTTTTCTCCCAATTCAGCAAAAAACATATGTTAATAAGTTCAAAGAGAATTTTTTTTGTTTTATTAACAATGATATGTTTTACATATTCAGTTTAGTTTGAATTTCCATTTTATGATTTCTAGATATTCAAATGGAGTTTTTCTCTCCGCATCCAGTTTCCTTTTTAGTTGTTTTATTTTTTCCTCCTGAATCTTGTATTTTCTTTTTGGTGGTTGAACAGGTTCCCCCCATTTCACCCAATTTAAAACACCCAATTTCCATTTAGACAAACCTCATTCAACCCAATTCCCAGTTCTCCTATTCCAATTAACCCAATATTGCATACCCAAATAGAGTAGAATTTGATGGTTTAATTTATTTTTTCATTTCATAAGGGATACACTTACTTGAAGTGCATAACTGCTCCAAAGAGGAAGAGACGTCCTCCTAACCAAACCAAACCTAACCTAACATAACCTAAAAGTAATGTTTTGGAAAGGCATATTATTTGAGAAGTCAATGAAGCTAGAAGTCAATGAAGCTAAACGTCAATATTTTGGAAAAGGCGTACCATAGTTAAATGATTTATAAAATGTTACTAACCTAACCAACCCAAACCTAACCTAACATAACAGTAATGTTTTGGAAAAGACATTATTTGAGATGTCAATGAAGTTAAACATTAATATTTTCGAAAAGGCGTACCATAGTTAAATGATTTATAAAACACGAACTTTCTCGTGGATCTAGCAGAAAATATAATACATTTAGAATAACACTTCACATTAATTGGTAGGAAAATTATTTAACCTAACCTAACCTAACCTAACCTAACCTAACCTTACCTAACCTAACCAAACCTTACCTAACCTAACCAAACCTTACCTAACCTAACCAAACCTTACCTAACCTTACCCAACCTTACCTAACCAAACCTAACCTAACCTAACGAAACCTAACCTAACCTAACCTAATCTTTTCGCATTAAAAATAATCAAAGTCGTTTTGAAAGCAACCCTTTGCAGCATAAAATATTAGACGAAACCATTCGATTGGGAGAAATGAGAATTGAATTTTTTGGGATAAAAATTCCGATTGGGAAATATAAGATTGGGAGAACTGGGAATCGGAAAGTTTGGGATAAAAATATGTTTTGGGAAACACAGAATTGGGAGAAATGGGACCATACCGAGGGGAAATTGTGGAAGCGTTGTCGATAGCGCTGGGGATGCGAAATCTGAGAGAAATAGGCGAGCTAACTGTGGAATGGCTTAGGTCCGGCGGGACGCGTAAAATGGGGGAGCAATACTCGGAATACAAGCTCAATTTGTCCTTCAAAGGGGGAAAACAAGACGCCCGTTTCAAGGGAGAGGGAAATTGTGGAAGCGTTATCGATAGCGCTGGGGATGCGAAATCTGAGAGAAATAGGCGAGCTAACTGTGGAATGGCTTAGGTCCGGTGGGACGCGTAAAATGGGGGAGCAATACTCGGAATACAACCTCAATTTGTCCTTGAAAAGGGGAAAAACAATTTGACGCCTGTGTTTTAGACTCCTGTTAAAATAAGTTCCAGAGTCTCCGAGATGATATAGGCCCGTGCCTATCTCGAAACGAGAATATTTTTTTAACTCATTTAGTTCGCCGTGTTTTCTCACTTGGGGGCGCTTTTAGTGTCGTAAAATAAAAATAAGTTCAGCCTCGTGACCGCGTCGACTGCTACTATATTAGGGCAAGGCATAGACGTAGAGCGGTGAAGCCGAGGTCGCGGATAGTAAGAAAATGTTTTAGAAAATTTCCAAAGACCTTTATTAAACAATCATGCCAAAGAAGTAAAGGATAAAAAAGTTAAAGGTTATGAAGGGGTCAAAAAATTGCATTTATAGTATAATAAAACTGTGACTTAGCAACTTCAAGAAGTTTTGTTTTTCTAAAAAAACAACAATGTTAAAATCTCATAATTAATTAATTTTGTTGTCCACACAATCTAACCAAAAGGTTCAATAAAAAATAAATAGCCCCAAAAACAATTACGTTAATTTAAGGGCGAAACCTTTCTCTTTCATAAACGTTTTATAATTGACCCCTAAAATATCAACGACAATTTAGTTATGGAAGACCCCCTTCCAGGGTTCGTTCGGAAAACCTGGATAAGTCAGGGATATGGAAAAAAGGGGAAAAAGTCAGGGATTTAAAACATTTTCCTAAAAAGTGTCAGGGATTTCGTTTGTTATATCAAACCATGCTTCGAGCAATGCTAAATATGAGACAGGTGTCATTATGAAGTGGGCTCAGATAAACACCTTAAAATGGTCAGGGATATTGACAAAATTTGGTCAGGGATAACCTGGAAAAGTCAGGGATTTTCAATGTAAAAATTTCGTACGAACCCTGCGCTTCGCAACGGTAATAAAAGCGCCATCTGGTACACATATTGTGTGAAAATATTTCCTCTATGAAAATGGATATTTCCCTACATAAAAATCGATACGCTCGGGCCTAAATCATCTCAGAGGCTCCGAAATAACCTTTTACCGCCGGCGCGTCGGAATATACGCCAAATGGCTCGAGCTGCTTATCCCTCATTAAACATCTAATATCCCTTATAGTTATTTTAAAAGTGTTTTTTAATTATTTATGAAATATCTGAGAAATGGACACGATTTATTTAATGCAGGGAACAGTCCAGAAATTCGTAGATGATTTCCTGCAGACAATCTTAACAGCCAATGAAATGCTCCCTCCTGCCATCAAATGGGTTTTTGATTTGCTCGATGACGCTGCTTTAAAACATAACATAACAGACCCCGAAGTCGTTCACGCTTGGAAAAGCAACAGCCTTCCATTACGATTTTGGGTTAATTTCATCAAAAACCCCGATTTCATTTTGGACATTCAAAAGACACCCATCGTTGATTCCTGCTTGTCTGTCGTGGCCCAAACTTTGATGGACGCCTGTTCAATGACGGAACACCGACTAGGAAAAGTAAGTCTTCTAAAAAAGAGATAATTTCTGCAAAAACAATTAAGTCATTTATATTCGTTCTGTTTTAGGATTCTCCATCCAATAAATTATTGTTTGCTAAAGACATTCCCTCTTATCGAAAAGCTGTTTTACAATTTTATCATGATATCACGAATTTACCACCCGTCACGGACCAAGAAATGAGCGCTACTATGCAAGCTTTGTCACTGGTAAATTTCCTTTCATTTTTTTAAGTTTAGAGCTCGGCACTATCTATCCATTGATTCAAGGAAAAGTTAACGTAACACAACATTATGCCTTAAAAGAAGAACGAGTTTTTAAAATGAGGACTACTACCAGGGTTCATACAAACCTGGAAAACAGGGAAAACCTGGAATAATCAGGGAAATTAATAGTTGACAAAAACCTCAGGGAAAACTCAGGGAAATTTATAATTTTTAGTAAAATTCAGGGAAAACCTGGAATAATCAGGGAAATAAACAGTTGACAAAAACCTCAGGGAATTAATACTCAGGGAAATTTATAATTTTTAGTAAAATTCAGGGAAATCAGGGAAATTTGCGTCAAACAGGGGGAGAGTAATTAAGCAAAATGTCCATAAACATCCCCTCCGTAGGATTAACATTACACTATACTTTGGAGGCTTATAACTCTGGTTCTACTAGAGATACGGGGATGTCCTTTGATTATGTTATAGTCATATTTGCCCCCCCTCCTACGTTAACATTTGCTCTATAGGATACTCCATATACGGGAAAAACCTGGAAATCTCAGGGAAATTTGTTTTCCAAAAGTTGTATGAACCCTGTTACTACGCCGCCTTTGGTTTAGTGTCGTCTGCTAAACCCCTCTCTCTTACCCTTTACCTCCCTCAGCCTGTTAAAATTCAACCAATCGCGTAGGGGACTAGGGGTAAGGGGTTCTGGCTAGCAGACTACAATAAAGCAATGGAGGCACAGTAGCCCTCGTTTTCAAGACTAATTAATTGCTAATTATTTTGTAATAGAGAGATCGAAGTTTTTCCTTTAATATTTTGAAAAATGCTGTTCTTTTGAGGTATAATGTCGTGTTAGCTAAACTTTCCCTTTAAACATGAATGCACACATGTTGCGATTGTTAATAAATCTAATCTGTCTGTCTGTTAATAACACTGACACCTAACCTTGCAAAACATGATTAGTAACGGTTAAACATAGCATTAGTGTGGCCGGGGCTTGAACCTGGGAAAAGCAAAGGCCCGGTCACGTGGTTCCCCTACAAGTTGACGTTCCTTATAAACGAAAGTCAACTTGTAGGGGAACCACATCACCAGCCCTCTGCTTTAAAATATATGTCTTTAAAACAAAGATCTTATGTGGGCACTTCGATAACTAATACCATAAATAACATAATTACTCAAAATTAAGTTTTACGTTAACGTAAAATTATTTCTACAGTTTCATATAGATCAATTATTTTTTTTCTAATATTAAATGTGTATAATTGTAGGCGCATAGTGGAGAATTTGATTCTCTCAGTGCACTCAAGGAACTATATGTTTATGCTGCGAAATATAACGACGAAGTAAGGAAATTTTCATTCAAATTTTTTTTAATGTATTAACAGTCCAGTGGTGTGCGAGTACTCGTTAAGTTCGAGTACTCGGTTCAATACTCGGTATTTCAACATACTCGAGAAAGGTTAGAGTAGTTTTTAACTTCTTAAATACTCGAAACCAAGGCTTAATTGTAACTTTAGCAGACGATGCGCTCATGAGCATTTATTTTGAAATACTTACTCGACAAATTAATTATTGGGACTCGATTAATGCTCGACACGTAAATATTTGGAACTCGATTAATGCTCGACGCGTAAATATTTGGGACTCGATTAATGCTCGACGCGTAAATATTTGGGACTCGATTAATGCTCGAGGCGTAAATATTTGGAACTCGATTAATGCTCGAGGCGTAAATATTTGGGACTAGATTAATGCTCGAGGCGTAAATATTTGGGACTCAATTAATGCTAGAGGCGTAAATATTTGGGACTAGATTAATGCTCGAGGCGTAAATATTTGGGACTAGATTAATGCTCGACGCGTAAATATTTGGGACTCGATTAATGCTCGACGCGTAAATATTTGGGACTCGATTAATGCTAGAGGCGTAAATATTTGGGACTAGATTAATGCTCGACGCGTAAATATTTGGGACTCGATTAATGCTCGAGGCGTAAATATTTGGAACTCGATTAATGCTCGAGGCGTAAATATTTGGGACTCGATTAATGCTCGAGGCGTGAATATTTGGGACTCGATTAATGCTCGACACGTAAATATTTGGGACTCGATTAATGCTCGACACGTAAATAATTGGGACTCGATTAATGCTCGAGGCGTAAATATTTGGGACTCGATTAATGCTCGAGGCGTAAATATTTCGGACTCGATTAATGCTCGAGGCGAAAATGTTTTGGACTCGATTAATGCTCGAGGCGTAAATATTTGGGACTCGATTAATGCTCGAGGCGAAAATATTTTGGACTCGATTAATGCTCGAGGCGTAAATATTTCGGACTCGATTAATGCTCGAGGCGTAAATATTTGGGACTCGATTAATGCTCGAGGCGTAAATATTTGGAGCTCGATTAATGCTCGAGGCGTAAATATTTGGAGCTCGATTAATGCTCGACAAGTGAATATTTGGGACTCGATTAATGCTCGAGGCGTATATATTTGGAGCTCGATTAATGCTCGAGGCGTAAATATTTGGAGCTCGATTAATGCTAGACAAGTGAATATTTGGGACTCGATTAATGCTCGAGGCGTAAATAATTGGAACTCGATTAATGCTTGAGGCGTAAATATTTGGGACTCGATTAATGCTCGACAAGTAAATATTTGGGACTAAATAATGCTCGACACGTAAATATTTGGGACTCGATTAATACTCGAGGCGTAAATATTTGGGACTCGATAAATAGACAAGTAAAAAATTACCTAATCTAAATATTCAAAAAAAGAATTGATACTCGGCTCGATATGAATTTTTTTTATGATGAGACTCGCACACCACTGATTAACACACGATCTTGATTTCTGATTTTGTCCGTAATTTCTTTGTCAGTTACTGGAAGCGCTAGAACAAGACCCCTATTGCGTGAAAATGCACTTATCGGCCAAATTAGAATCGGTAGCATCTACCCTGGAAGGCGAAGAGACTTCGCTTTGCTGATATACGATGAACATTTTATAGAAATTAACAACCGGTTTTTAAAGAAGATAATTTTAATTTTAAAAGTGCCAAACATTATTCGAAATGCGTGCGTGGCAACTTTTGAATTTTATTAAAGTAATAAACTATAAAAGGAGCAAAAAGGGTTTTAAAAAAATGTGCCTATGCATAAAAGAAATCCGAATGTAGAAATCACTCTACCGGTAACAAAAAGTATGCAAATTTTATTTCTTGACCACTTTTTTTTAAGTAAGTAATTAATTTTAGAGTTTGAAGAGTGTTAAATAAATGATCATTCCTTTCGTGGGTCATGAACAAATACAAATAGGTTCAATTCTTAATAACTCAGCAGCAGTTTTTAATTTTTTGAAACGTGAACCGAAAGTTTAATTGATGAAATATAAAACCAAAGAATTTACTGTATCGCTTATTATGTAATATTTAAACTTATTTTCTCTTTTATTTTTTTTAAACTAACTCTATAAGGAAATTTTAAGTGTAAAATGTACTTAAAACGTTTTTAATTTGATTATTAATTAATCTGATATTTTTTCCCCAGCGTACGAGAGAATTTGTTAAAATTTAATTTAACAAAAGTATTTTAACAGCGATTTTTTTTTTGTTTTTCGGGCACGAATAACTGTGATACACGACTTCCTACGAATTTGAGAGATATGAACATTTTTTCAGAGACAAACCTAAAGTGTTTTTATATTAATTTATGCAAAAATTTGGCTAGTTTCGAAAAAGCGCGAGTGAAAAGTGCGGTCGCGCGTTAATATGTAAATAGTGAATATTCGTTAACGTTACAAGATACTGTTCGCGTTCATTTTTGTTTTTTTTTCAAAACGAGGGAAAAAATTAACATTTAGATACTCGAGGTGTTCAAAGTCATAATGTCGCCTCTTTGTGACTAGCGTATTTTTTTATAAATAAAAGTTTTCAAATAATTTTATCAAATTTCTGAAATTCTTCCTATGAAAGGGGGTGGAACAAGTACCTGTTCTGCCTTCCCAAATCAGTTTCCCCCTCCGCTTTAGTCTTGCAAGATTTCCAAAATCTAATCAGTTTACGCCACTGACTAATTAAAGAAAAGCGCCGGTCACGTGGTTCCTAGGGTTCGAAAATGACGGTAATTTTGGAAAATGGTAAATTACGCCGTAACTTACCTCGTAAATTACCATTCACGGTAATTTACGAAATTCAAAAATTAAATTATGTTGATCGTTTCTAAGCTAAATAATGAAAAATATCACTTGAACACAGCTATTATTTTATAGCGTAGTATCGTACATTATTTAAACACCGAGTTTTGATGTTTGCAGCTCCAAATACTTTTGAACAGCAACATCCACTTGCTTCTTCTTACCAATTTTGCTAATTATTGCTATTTCACGATTTTAGATCAAAATTATAGAGTAGGGCCGAAACCAGTTTAAACTGATACCGATATATCGGTTTAGTCAAATTTCGGTACCGATATTGGTATTGACCCATCTCTAGAAATTTCTAACAACTACAGCTTTCCAGCTGACGTAAACGAACTCGACAACAACAATAGACGAGAAAATCAAATTTCATTTCCTTAATCAAATTTTTCCCACGCTTGCCGTTCGACCTTTTATGACTTAATCATGTCTCATGGGAAGAAATGTGTGCATGCACGGGTAGAGCAAAATATGGAGCTTTTAGACCGTTTTCCAAGTGAAAGAAATGAAAATTCGGTGGTAAATTACCATCGTGGTAATTTACCCGAGAAAATCGTAAATTACAGTTACCGTGGTAAATTACCGTGTAAATTACCATGGTAATTAACCGATTTAGAACCCTAGTGGCCATGGTTCCCCTACAAATTGACTTTCCTTGTCCTAGACATTTTATGATTTGAACGTGTATTAGGAATCCTAGAAAAACTATTTCTAGGCCAATCTCGCGCCTTTTTGTGGCCGAAATCTCTACTCCAAACAAATGGTGTGGCGTTGCGTCTTGCAAGTGTTTTAATTCTCTGTTAATTGACCTCTCTGCATCCTACAAACACTTTTTCTTCCATTAAATAATACGGAAAAAAAATAAATTTAATCTATCTATATCTATATAAATCAAAGTCCTGACTGACTGATAATCAACGCCCAGCCCAAATCACTTTCCTTAGGAGGCTGAAAATTTGCAGGTACGTTACTCATAAGTAGTAAGCGCGTACAGAAATTTAAAAATCCTTCTTTGTGGAGTAATGTCCGCATGAAAAGTAATATAAAATGTCCTGACGGGCTGACGGGCAACACCGAGTGCCTTCGCTCCTAGGGTGCTACAAAAATACTAATCATCAGTAAAATCTACCCATTCTCTATATAAAACGTCTCTGGTGGGGTTCGAAGAACTTCGAACCAGGGTACTGACCGAGCTCGACGCTTTAACTTCAAATGGTTTGTAATAATTTAGTTCACCTCGCAGCGTGTAGAGGCGCCACCAGCGTTAGGCCACCACAGTAAAATTTGTGTTCCCCTCGATTCGATCAGTTCTAGCCCTGTGTGACTGTCAACTTGTCAAGGAGTAGCGTCACGGAGAGGTATTACATTGGACGTGGTGTGCGTGTGTCTGTAACCGCCTTCGAAGTTGGCAAATCGGAGCAAACATGTTCGCTTCTACTCTCCCAGCGTTTCGATTAAGAAGTACGCGGCGATCGGGTGAAACGTTAGCCTCCCAATCAGTCTGGGAAATACCACACTTCCTCTGGTCCAAAACCAGTTTATTAATTGCTTGGACTAGTTTTTAAATTCAAGAAGTGGGGGTTACTGGTCCTCAGGACCAGTTTAATAATTGCAAATCTATAGCAGAACAAAGGCTGGGATCAGGTCAGAGATTTCGGACACTGGGGGGGGGGCTCACTGGTCTCTCGCCTCGGAGAGGTTTATTTCGGTTTCACAACTTGTTCTAAAATGACCTTGTATTCCACCTCATACTGCGATTGGTTCGCGGGCTTGTATTGCCGCTCCTCTTAAAAAATCAGACTCCATATTCCCAAGGAGATATTCCATAAATTGGCCAACCGCTGCTTTTTTACTGTTAGTAAAATAACGTTGTGGACGGTTTTCAACCCTTCTGAAATTCCAGGAAAGGGGGAATTGGACTTTCAACATCACTTATCTCTATGTAAATAGGGGTTTTACCGTTGTAGGGAAGGAGGGGGGGTGGAAACTACACTTTTTTAAGTGAGAAGTGGTGATGAAATAGTAGTACTATCTGTCGGTAGTAGGAATTGGGCGGTTTTCTGTAAAAAACAAGATTGTGTTAGGGCCGCAGGCGGTAATTTGGGCTGGTTTCTGCATTGGTTGGGCGAAATCTTCTAATCTAGTCTAGCAACTCTGCGGGTTAGAAAAGGCGGGGTATTCGACTACTGCAACTGTTGTTGCAATCGTGAGGCACGTGGAATACTTCAGTGACTACGCGCTCGCCGCTCGGTTCATTTAACAATATCAAAGTTGCTAGGTTGGAGAACATTAGCGGTTAAAGTCGAGAAAAAAAAATGAGACTTCAAGTAGATTACGCTGATGGTTCAGTTTCTGGGAAAATTTATCACTTCAGTTCCAAGGATTTTTCAAAAACTCAAAGGGTCAAAACTTTCAGGAGCAAAGTATCGCTAACTATAGATATTCCCATAAATAAGTTTGATTTAATCTTCCAAGGAAAGGTGGTAAGTTGCGCTTTTTTCTTTGTTGTTCTGGTATTCATCTACCTTTATTTTTACTAATTAAATTAAAATGAATCAAAACAAAAACAGCTGACTGATCAACACACCGATGAAAGTGGTAGCGTCGAAGAAGCACTCCTACACAATTATGGTATCGAGGAGAGGCATACTCTTCAAGTTCGTGTAAAGCTTGACCTCGATGCTGATGTCAAGGATGAAAAGAAAATCAACTTGTCTAGTGGCGTAAATGGAAATAACGAGGAAGCGGCCACTAACTGCATTGTACGTAGCTTCACAACTTTTTAGCTTTTCGGCAGTAATTAAGACGGAAAACCAACCACCCTTTTATCATAACTGAAACTTACCATACATAAATTAACCTTTTCTAATATTTCGCATTTACTAATTTCATGGAGGTGCAATACGTAACAACATTGCATTCACAAAAATTGAGGTTACCAAACTTTATAAGAGTATTTTTAGCAGTGTTCCAATGATTGACTTTAACGCACAAGGGATGGCATCAAGCGGTTTGGGAGAAGTATTAATTGTTCGAACCTGTTTTTAAATTACTGGTTAATTAGAAATCTATAGGAAAACTAAAGGGGGAGTAGTCCTAAGGACCAGTTTACTATTTTGGAAGCTAGGGTTGTCACTGATTCCAAGGAGTAGTTCAGGGAGCCCAGCGGTCCTATAATTCCTATAAAATCTTATATTTTTGAATCTGTCCCATATTATATTACGAATTCCTATATTAAAAACCTATATTTTTAAGTTGAAGCTCTTTCAGACGATCCAACTTTTTGACTAAGCTTGATGGGTCAACTAGAGTTGAATCAACTAGTTTGATCGTGTGAATAGAAACTGTATGATTTGAGTCACCTAAAAAGTAAGAAAGCTAAGAAAATTTGTATCAGTGATCCAACTTCTGTCGACTCAACTCTTTGATTTCATTTCTTCAAAACGAATTAGAAAAAAAACGCGGGTTATTATTGAAGTAGGTGGCACTTTTATTTGGTGGTAAAAGTTTAGTCGCGTGAAAAAGGATTTACTCAACTTTTCGCTTCAAAAGTTCATAAAACGTTTTGAGTCATTTAGTTGGATCGTCTGAAAGTACCTTTTAGTGTTTTTAATTATTAGTCGCTTTTTCAAGTAAATAATAATTGTGTCTGTGTTTGCCCTTCAATATTTGAATAGATCAAGGTGAGACGTAAGATCACTTTAAAATAAAGATATCCACACTCCTGAGTCCTATATAATCCTATGATTGGCATCAAATCTTAACTATACCAAGATTTACAAAGTAGTTTAAAAGCAATGGGCCCCTTTATTGAACTTTACATTATTTGTTGTAATTAGTCATATTTAATGTCACGAAGACCATTTCTATGGTTTTGTTGTGTTTTAGTGCGTTTTGCGCACAAAGATGGCATGATTGGCATCAAGTCTTAACGCACAACTTTTTCTCTCCCGCTTTTAAGGAAGAGGATAGCAATTCTTCAGAATCCCAAGCGACTTTGGAACCTACTAGCAGTCAATTTTTTAACGTTGGGGAACTCGTTGACGCGAAAAACGTGCATTTTCAAGGAGCTTGGATGGAAGCTAAAATAATTGGAATTTTTCGAAAAACGGAAGAGCCACCTCAACCATCCTCAGGCAATGAAGATGCAGTGAGAAGCAACATTCATGATTTAACTAATAGTGGAGATTCGCTAATTTATTCCGTTGAATTTGAATCAGAGTGAGAATATTTGAAAGCTATTCATTTCTTTAATCCAAAAGTCCATCAATAATGAAGGAGCCTGTTTATTGTGCCATTTTGAGTCTAAAATGTTCCATGACATTTTGCCGTCTGAGTCACTGTTTTCAAGTAAGGATTGGAGTAATTTACGGAAGACCCCTTAAATTTAATTAAGAAATTTAAAGACCATGATTTCTGATTTAATTAAGGGGTCATCCCTAAAACATTCCAATCATATCTCGAAAACAGTGACTCGGACGGTAAAATGTCGTAGAACATTTTCGACTCAAAATGGCTCAAAGAACATCACCCTTAATTTCTGTGAGACTTTCAGAAACATCCTTTATATATTTTCGGTTCTGTTTTGTTTCAAGCGAAACCAAGGCTGAGCTTCCGTTAAATAGTATTCGCCCTAGAGCTCGACAAAAAGTGACATATGACAAAGTGACACCTGGATCGAAAATCATGGTGAATTATAACACTGATGATTCAACCAAAATTGGACACTATTACGACATGATCGTCAATCGCAAAAGTGCAAGGAGACTGAAATATGTCATTGGAACCGTTTTCTTTGGGTATTTTATTTTTTCTCGTTTATCATAATTATTGGCACGCATTGCATTAAAGCTGAACTTCAAAGGCTCATTCATTGGGGATTTTGTAATTATGGCTAAGAATTAATTAGCAACTGATGATTGAGGAAATTAACTTACCTTGGTCCACTATTAACGCATGTGCTAGGGTTAAAGATCCTGTCAAAGTTCAATTTCACTTTGTTTTCATCTTAATTGCTTCCTAAAGTCCTAAAATTTTTGATCCTATATCATTCTGGAAGAAGTCCCGTGAAATCCTTCATTTCCACTAAAAAAATAGCATTTCCTTTAAAAAGATTTGAGCTAGTCGACTGGTGACCCTTCAACCCACCGGAATCAAAAATTAAAAGCTGATTCAAGCCCTAAATAATGCTTTAATCAATTATATTAACACATAAATTTCGACTCCAAAGAAAGGTTTTAAAACTTTCAGTTCCTTCAATCGTTATTTTTATTTCCCAACAGAGTTGACGACACTGCGCTACAGGACTGCAAAATTCATCTAGTGGATGAAATGTATATTATAGAAGACAATGTCCTCTTGGCAGATAGAGATGCCACCTTAAATGAACTGATGCTCAAGGGCTCTAGTCTAAAAAGTACAATTTGCTTGTTGATCAGCCAATTTTAGTATATATATTTTTCACGTTATTCTTCTTGCGCTCCAATAGGACTTAGAAAACCCGAGTGTTCCTATTGTCAGGATAGACCTGACGTTACATGCCGAGAATGTTCGTGTTCAGTGTGTGGTGGAAAAGATGAACCTCACCAACAAATAGTGTGCGATCAGTGTCAAGAGTGCTTTCACCTTTGGTGCCTGAATCCAAAGTTGGATTCGGTACCAGAGGGTGATTGGTTCTGCGCCAGTTGCAAAAATAAGGATGATATCCGCAAACCCGGACAAAAAGGGAAAAGCAAAAAAAATTCGAGAGGGTCCATGAAATCATCCACTCGTGATTGGGGTAAAGGCATGGCTTGCGCCGGAAGAACCAAAGAATGCACAATTGTGCCCATGGATCATTTTGGCCCCATACCTGGAATAGTAGTAGGAATGTCCTGGCAGTACAGGATTCTAGCCTCAGAAGCTGGCGTTCATCGTCCACCAGTTGGTGGAATACATGGACGGGAAGAGGATGGAGCGTATTCAATAGCGCTCTCCGGAGGCTACGAAGATGATCTTGTTAGTAGTCTTAGAGTCCAGATTTTCGATGTACGCTCTATCTTGAAAAAAGTGATGCTAAGATCCGCCTCTTGGACGCGCATAATACGAATGAGAGGGAAAATGGGTTACCAGTTACCACCAGAACCTGAATAAGTCAGGGATTTGTCCTAAGTTTTGTCCTAAAATGTCAAGGATATGTCAAGTTTTTCTTTTGGTATATCAAACCATGCTTCTAGCAATGGTAAATATGGGTCAGGTGTGATGAAGTGGGCTCTGGTAAACACCTTAAAATGATTTGGGATATTTTCAAAAATTCGTCAGGGATAAGCTGGAAAAGTCAGGTATTTTCAATATAAAAATTTCGTCCGAAGCCTGCTTACTTAAAAAAGGAGGTTTCAAGATGTTTTTTGGTTCAATCTTAAAATGGTGTTGATGAATCATGACGTATTTTTGAAACTCCGGTCTGTTAGATGGACTTAAGATTGGCCTCAAAATAACGGCCCATTTTTCAAGTGCAGCGTATATCGAAAATCTGTGAAGAAATTTCAAGCAAAGTTTATTTCTCATAAAGATTGCGCTTCTAATGCACTGTTCTCTAAAGATGAATTTTCAAAAGCTTGTGTTGAGGGCAAAATTCTAGGGAGTGCTTGGTAATCTTAAAAATTATCGTAAAAATTTAAATTTTTCTCGTACCCTGTTGATGTATATACAAAGCAAGGAATAAGCGCCTATGAAAACCCACTAGTGTAGTGAGTGGTGCTAAAAATTATTCACAAAAGGCTACTGGTGATTTAAGTCGCAATTTTCTCGCTCATACAGTCCTTTCTACGGGATCAATTCCTCTTGTGTATAAAATGCTCAGCTTGAACTTCATTTATGTGGTTGTTGTTGCGTGTGGGAAACGCCTATTTGATAGAAGCGCAACATTTTTGGCCCACAATATCACGGAACGATAGCAATGAACGGATTCGTTTCTTTTTAGGACGAAGGAGACACATTCTACTACACCGGCAGTGGAGGCAGGGACCTCGGTGGAAATAAGAGAACGGCGGAACAATCTTGCGATCAAGTTCTAACTGATAAAAACCAGTAATAATTATTTCTTCTTATGGCCTTTTCAGACGACACAACTTTTTGACTTGTTAAGACGAGTCAACCCGAGTTAACTTGTTGGGGCTTATGAACAGAAGTTGGACAAGTTGAATCACCAAATTAAAAACTGATCATTGACCCATCTAGTTGTGTCGGAAGTTGTTTCGTTTGAAAAAGCCTT